>NC_089676.1:2372200-2972200 GCF_037042795.1 Molothrus aeneus | reverse complement strand
TGCGGGAGCTGCGGGAATGGCCGGATTTGTAGGAATACCCGGAATACTGGGACTCGTTGTCCATGGCGTCGGAGCGCCGGGGCTTGTGCCGCTCCAGGATTTGGGATTTGGGTTTTCCCGGGAGGGCGGCCAGGGCCTCCTTCAGCGGGGGCTTCTTCAGGCCCAGGGGCACCTTCAGGAAGTCGACCGTGACCTTGAGGGGCTCAATTTTGTCACCTTGGGGTGGCCTCGCTCAGGAGAAAAGGACGCGCCCACCTGCGGGGGGGGACACACGGGCAGCGTCACTGGGGCCGGCCCAGCACGGCCCAGCACGGCCCAGTACGGCCCAGCACGGCCCAGTATGGCCCAGCACGGCCCAGCACGGCCCAGCACGGCCCAGCACGGCCCAGTACGGCCCAGTATGGCCCAGTATGGCCCAGCACGACCCAGCACGGCCCAGTACGGCCCAGCATGGCCCAGTACGGCCCAGTACGGCCCAGCACGGCCCAGCACGGCCCAGTATGGCCCAGCACGGCCCAGCACGGCCCAGTACGGCCCAGCACGGCCCAGGATGGCCCAGTACGGCCCAGTACGGCCCAGCACGGCCCAGGACGGCCCAGTTCGGCCCAGCACGGCCCAGCACGGCCCAGTACAGCCCAGGATGGCCCAGTACGGCCCAGCACGGCCCAGGACGGCCCAGTACGGCCCAGCACGGCCCAGTACAGCCCAGCACGGCCCAGCACGGCCCAGCACGGCCCAGTATGGCCCAGCACGGCCCAGCACGGCCCAGCACGGCCCAGTACGGCCCAGAACGGCCCAGTACGGCCCAGTACGGCCCAGCACGGCCCAGCACGGCCCAGTACGGCCCAGCACGGCCCAGTATGGCCCAGCACGGCCCAGCACGGCCCAGTACGGCCCAGTATGGCCTAGTATGGCCCAGTATGGCCCAGCACGGCCCAGCACAGCCCGGTATGGCCCAGTATGGCCCAGTATGGCCCAGTACGGCCCAGCACGGCCCAGTACGGCCCAGCACGGCCCAGTATGGCCCAGAGCCCCTCCTGTCCCTGCATCCCTTTCCCAGGTGGGAAATGGGGCTGGGAAAGGAAATTCGGGATGGGCAGGAAAAGGGGATTTGGGGTCAGGAGGGAGAGGGAATTTGGGATGTGCAGGGAGAGGGAATTTGGGATCTGGGGCTGTGTCCCCGCCTTGGGAATCTGGGATTCCGTCGGGATGATCCTGCCAAGCCCCGCTGCCTTTTCCCAGGGTTTTGGGGGAATCTGGACGCCCCAGTCCTGCAGTCTGGGAGGCCCCAGCTGCCTCTGGGAGCCATCCCAGCCTCCCAGGTTTCCATGGAAATCCCATTCCCACCGAATCCACCCCAAAAAACCCTCGGGCCCCTTTTCCAAGGCCCCGGGAAAGGGGGAGAAGGGGTCAGGGAGGCGCAAAGGGGGAAGGGGGGAATTCCTTTGTCCGGAATTCCGGATGATCCCACACGGATCTCCATGGAAACCGAGGCCTTTCCCGCTGCCGCCGTCGCCCGGGAGACGGGAACGGGGCCGGGAGACGCTGGGGGTCCCAGTATGGCCCAGTAAGAGATGGATCCTGTCCCAGTAAGGGCTGGATCCTGTCCCAGAATGTCCCAGTAACCCCAGTAATGGGTGGATCCTGTCCCAGTATGTCCCAGTGACCCCAGTAAGAGCCGTGTACTGGGGGTCCAGTAGCCCCAGTAAGAGATGGATGCTGGAGGCCCCAGTACGTCCCAGTCCCCTCAGTAATGGGGTGGATCCTGTCCCAGTATGTCCCAGTAACCCCAGTAAGGGCTGGATCCCGGGCTCCCCGTCTCCCCAGTAGCGCCAGTAAGGGCTAGATCCTGTTCCAGAATCCCCGATAATGGGTTGATCCTGTCCCAGTATGTCCCAGTGACCCCAGTAAGGGCTGGATCCTGTCCCAGTGACCCCAGTAAGGGCTGGATCCTGTCCCAGTCCCCCCAGTAAGGGCTGGATCCTGGGCTCCCAGTAACCCCAGTAATGGGTGGATCCTGTCCCAATCCCCACAGTAGTGGCTGGCTCCCATCCCAGTATCCCCAGTCCCCCCAGTATGTCCCAGTCCCCCCAGTATCCCCGGGCTCACTCACCGGGCGGCTCCGGCGGCGGCGGCTCCGTCCCGGTGCTCACCGAGGCCTTTGGAGCGTCCGGAGCCTCCGGAGGGGCCGGCATCGAACACGGGCCGGGCATGGGGGGCTGCTCACGGCACGGGGGGGCCGCCCTGGAGCTGCGGGAGCCGAGCAACGGCAGTTCGGGACCGATTCCCGAATTCCCCAATTCCCCGATTCCCGAATTCCCCAAACCCGCCAATTTCCAATCCCGCCAGTTTTCCAATCCCGCCAATTCCCACGTCCCACCAATTCCCAAATCCCCAATTCCCAACCCCGCCAATTTTCAAATCCCGCCAATTCCCAATCCCACCAATCCCACCAATTTTCAAATCCCACCAAATCCCGGATCCCGCCGCTCAGGGATTCCTTGGGAGCACCACGGAAAAGCGATTGCACACCCCACCCCGGGCATCCCAAAATTTTTGGGAATTGTCCTCCTGGATGATCGGCCGGGATAGGTTTGGGGTTTCCCGGGAATCCCTGAGTTTTCCTGAAATCCCGGTGTCTGCGGCTGAAATGAACTTGGGGTTTTCAAGGAATCCTGGGGTTTTCCAGAATTCCTAGGGTTTTCCACAATTCCTGGGGTTTCCCATGAATTCCAGGATTTTCCAGGTGTTCCGAGGTCTCTTGGCCCCAGCCTGTGGATTCAGCCGAAATAAGTTCGGGATTTTCCAGGAATCCATGAATTTGACAGGTGTTGTCCCTGTCCCAAAGGGAATTCAGGAATTCCAGCAGGAATCCGGGATCCTGGAGCTCCTCATTCCAGCAGGAATCCGGGATCCTGGAGCTCCTCATCCTCTCGTTCCAGCAGTGAAAAAAAAAGAGGGATTTTTCTTGGAATCTTTTCCAGCAGAGCTGGTTCCACAGCCCCGGAAAGGCCGGGAATGGATTCCCGGGCTCTGGGAGACGCCGGGAGCCAGAGCCGGATGCAAAAGAGGAGGAGGAGGAAAATTCCCATTTTTTAATCCTGGGATGATCAAAGCTCCCAAAAAACCCCCCCAGGGCCGGAGAGGCTTCGCCATTCCCGACGTCTTCAAGTCCAGGCTGGAATTTTTCTGGGGATGGGGCTCGGGATCAAAGCCCTGAGCCTCAAATCCAACGTTTGGGATTCAAATGTTCCCCAAAAGAGCGAAAATAATTAAACATAAAAAAAAAAAAAAATAGATCCAAGTGTTTCCAGATGAAAAAGCTTCTTCCCAACAGCTCCAGAGGGAGAATTCCAAGAGGGAAATCGGCTCCTTCCTGATCCAGGGTTCTGGGAAAGCTGGGAATGAGTTTTCCTGGGAAAAATCCCACTTGGAGAGGGAGAATCCGGCGGATGAAGGGTCCGGGATTCCCATCCTGGAGGAACTGGGGAGGGCTGGGAATGGGGTGGGAATCCCAGAAAATCCCGGGATTGTCCAGGCTGGGAAAGATCTCCGAGGTCACCGAGTCCGAGCTGGGATGGATCAAACGCGAATTCCAGGGATTCCCTGCAGGGATGGGGATCCAGCCCTCCCTGAGCCCCCTCTGGTGCTTCCCAACCCTTTTTCCATGGAAAAACCATCCCAAATTTCCAGCCCTGGCACAGCTCGAGGCCGTTCCCTCTTGTCCTGCCCCATTCCCTGGGATCAGATCCCAAATCCCCCCTGGCTCCCCCTTTTCTCCAGGCTGAGCCCCCTCAGGATCCCCCATTTCCTTTTCCAGCTGCTCCAGCCCTGTTCCCATCCCTGGAATTTCCCACTTCCCTTCCCAGCCCCTTTTTCCACGAGGATCCAACAGCACTGCAGCACCTGGGAAACCAAATCCCGCAGCTGGAGGATCCTGGAGTCCCAAATTCCCAGCAAAAAATTTCCAGGATTCCGGAATTCCCACCCCACAGCCCTAAATCCCTCCACCCCAAATTCCCGGGGAATTGCTCAGGATTCCCTGGAGAAATCCCAAATCCCATTTTCTCGTCCCTTCCAACAGTCCCAAATCCGCTTCCGGGTGGCTCCATGGGATTTGGGAAGGCCCATCCCAGAAATCCACGTCCTCGCTCGGAACTCCGACGTTTTCTTCAGGAAAAACCCCGAAATCCCAATTGCTGCCCCCAAAGGACACCGGGATCTCCCGGGACTGGGGGTTTGGATCCATGAGAACTCTTCTCCAGCAGCTCCCGATCCTTGGGGATCCCCCCAACCCATTTTCCACGTCCTGGATCCTGGAAAAGCGGCGCAGGGACGGGATCCAGCGGGATCCGGGAGCGCTGGGACGTTCCCATCACATCCAGGGATCCTGCAGGGCTGAACCTCCTGGGGTTTGGCCGGAATTCCCAGCTGGGAATTCCCAAATCCCTTCCCAGGCCTCTTCCCGGCCCGACAATAAATCCATAAAACCTCGGGGAACTCATCCCAAATCCCGAATTAAGCCGGATCCGCCACCTCGGGGCTGCTCCCTCCGGCCCCATTGTCTGCCGGGAGCCGGGGAAAAACAAGGAATTCCTTCCTCCCGTGGGATCGCTCCAGGGATCGCTGGGATGTCCCCAACCCCTCTGGAATACGCGGGGAGGGGACACGGGGGGACCTCGAGCCCGCAGCGGCCGCCCCCAGGTCCCCGCCGCCTGTTAATTGTTAATTGTTCATTAATTAAATCGTCCGAGCTTCACAAAGCGCCTGGAAAATCCTCGGGATCCCGTCTGGGTCCCAGCCCCATCCTCGAATTTCCGCGACGGAGAAGATTCCAATTATCCCGAAATCTCCTTTTTTTTGTTGTTGTTGTTTTGATTTCTTTTTTTGTTGTTTTGCTGCGTTTTCACCTCCGCCCGCGGGGGGAAGAAGATCCCAAAGGAAAAAAAACCAAAACCATCCCAGGCCGGGATCTCCAGGAACCGGCTCAGGATCCAGGAACCGACTTGGGATCCCCAGGAACCGGCTCGGGATCCCCAGGAACCGGCTCAGGATCCGGGAACCGGCTCAGGATCCAGGAACCGACTTGGGATCCCCAGGAACCGGCTCGGGATCCCCAGGAACCGGCTCAGGAACCGGGAACCGGCTCGGGATCTCAAGGAACCGGCTCGGGATCCGGGAACCGGCTCAGGATCCAGGAACCGGCTCGGGATCCCAGGAACCGGCTCGGGATCCCCAGGAACCGGCTCAGGATCCAGGAACCGGCTCGGGATCCCCAGGAACCGGCTCGGGATCCCCAGGAACCGGCTCGGGATCCCCAGGAACCGGCTCGGGATCCGGCCGGGGCTGTCGCGGAGCCGGGGGGCACCGGGCACGCCCGGCACAGGGAGCCCCGGGCACCGGGCAGGGCGTGGGGACACCGGGGGACAGCAGCGACAGCGGGGGACGCGGAGGACAGGGAGGGACAGCGGGGGACAGGGGGGCGACACAGGGGGCAGCGGGGACATGGGGGGGACACGAGGGACAGGGGGGACACGGGGGACACCGGGCCCAGGGACCCCCGGGACGGCCCCGCCCGGGCACCGGGGAGGGCATGGGGACAGCGGGGACAGCGCTGGGGACACCCCAGGGACACCCGCAGGTGACGGGGGGGACACCGGGGACACCGCGCAGGTGACGGGGACACCGGGGACACCCTGGGGACACCCCGGGGACGCCCCGCAGGTGCCCCCGGGATGGGCACAAAGCGCTCGAGGCCGCCGCGCCACCCCGGGGCACATTCGGGGGGTCCCGAGGGTCGCACCGCGCCCCGAGGAGGCTCCGGCAGAGCCCCGAGCGCGTCCCCGCGGGGGCCCGGGGGGGTCCCATCGCCCCCTCCCCAGCCGGGACCCCCGCGCCGCGCTCGGGGCTCCCGCAGCCGCCGCCGCCAGCGCAGGAAAAGCCGCGGCTGGCGGGGCCCTTCCCGCAGGGAGCGCGGCCCCGGCCCGGCCCCGCTCCCCGCCCAGCCCCGGGGCCGCTGCCGCTGCCCGGGATCCCCCCGGGAGCGGCCCGAGCCCCCCCGGCGCCCCCCACTCACCATCGCCCCGCACCTTTGTGCGCGTCCCCCCCGCACCCGAACCCCGGCGGCGGCGGCGGCGGCGGCGGCGGCGGCGGCGGCGGAGGAGGAGGAGGAGGAGGAAGAGGAGGAGGAGGCGGAGGAAAGCCCCGCTCCCCCCGGCGCCCCCGCTCCCGCCCCATTGTCTGCGCTGCGCGCTCCCGGCGCCGCCTCGGGGCCATTGTCTGGGGCGGGGGGGCACCCGCGCACCCCCCGAAATCCCGCGGAGCCCCCCCGATATTGGGGACCCCTCCCCGAACACCCAGGGACCCCCCCAGGCCGGGGGGATTTGGGGTGAGGATGCGCTTTTTTGGGGGAGGGGGCGTTTTATGAGGAGGGTCCCCCGTTTTTTGGGGAGGGGGCGGCGTCTCTTGGGGAACAGTCTCCGTTTTTAGGGGGGGGGCAACGAGGATTGAGCCCCCACCTCGTGTCACCCCCGCTCGGAGCTACCGCAAGGGGTATCCGCACCCCAACATCGTCCCCAAAGGGGTCTCGGCACCCCAAAACCGCCCCCCCAAATGGTTCTTAACCCCCCCAAATTGCCCCCAAGGGGTCTCAGCCCACGGGGGGAGGGGGGGGCACAGCGCCGCTGCTCCCACCTTGTTTCGGGGTTTGGGGAAGGATTCTGAACCCCATAAACCCCCACTTGCTCCCCCGAAAAACGGGGCTTGGGGTCCTGGGTCCGGCCGAGCCCCCTCAGGATTTGGGGTGTCCTGGGGGGGTCCGGCCGAGCCCCCTGGCTTTGGGGTCACCCCCGACCCTCAGCCCCAGCGGTTCCGGGCTGCTGGAAGACCCCAGCCCCATCCCTGCCGATATGGGGGGGGGCCCAGGACACACTTGGGGACACACCTGGGGACACACACTTGGGGACACACCTGGGGACACACCTGGGGACCCCCGGCCTGCAGCAGAGCCGGGATTTTCGGGGGCCTCAGGGCCAGCAGCACCGCCCGAGGCAGCAGAGGCCGCTGGGGACACACGGGGGGCTCCAGCACCTTCATCCCTCACAAAGGGAGGGACCCCAAATCCCCCCGAGCCCCCCAAAACACCCGGGGGTCCCCAAAGCCTGCGGAGCGCGGGGGGGGCGCGGCCGCTGCCCGGAACAGCCGGGCGCTCAATGGGCGAGGCTGGGACCGCGCTGGCCACGCCCCCCGCGGCGCTGGCCAATGGCGTGAGGCGGGCGCGGAGAGCCGCGCTGCCATTGGTGGGATTGAAATGCGTGGTGGGGACTCAATGGGGAGGCGGGGCCGGGAGGGGAATTGGGGCGGGGGGCGAGGGGAGAGCGGGAATTTGGGGGGAATTTGGGGCGGGGGGAGACCGGGATTTTGGGGAGATTTGGGGCGGGGGGATTTGGGGCAAGGGGAGATCGGAATTTTGGGGGGATTTGGGACGGGGGAGATCGGGATTTTGGGGAGATTTGGGGGGGGATTTAGGGCGGGGGGATTTAGGGGCTGGGGGCTCTGGGGTGATGGGAAAGCGGTTATGGGGCTGGGGGCGATGGGGTTATAGGGCAATGGGCTCAGCGCCCCCCACCCCATTATTTCACAGCCTAATGAGCCGAAATAATGACCCCCCCAGCACAGACCCCTCCCGAGCTGCGACCCCAAACCCGGCTCCTGGCGCCCCCATTGTTGTGGGGTCTGTGCTGGGGGGTCCCTGGTGACCCCATTGTTGTGGGGAGGGGTCCCTGGTGACCCCATTGTTGTGGGGTCTGTCCCGGGGTGTCCCAGGGCCGCCCCCGCAGCTGCCCCGGGGCGCTCCCGCCCCGCTCGGGGATGATTTATGGGGCTGGGGGTCGTTCCCCGGGATGATTTATGGGGTCGGGGCTCGTTCCCGGCCAGATGGGGCTGCGGCAGCTGGGAAGGGGCGCTCGGCCCCACCCCGGCCTTTATGGGGCCGCCCCTCCCCTCCGAGGGCTGCGGGAGGGGACGCGGCCCTAAAGGGTCTGGGGACAATGAACCCTAAAGGGGTTTGGGGACAAGGAGGCCTAAAGGGGTTTGGGGACAATGAACCCCAAAGGGGTTTGGGGACAATGAACCCCAAAGGGGTTTGGGGACAACGAACCCTAAAGGGGTTTGGGGACAATGAGCTCTAAAGGGGTTTGGGGACTGCCACAATGGGTACACGGCCCTAAAGGGGTTTGGGGACAATGAGCCCTAAAGGGGTTTGGGGACAATGAACCCTAAAGGGGTTTGGGGACTGCCACAATGGGTACACGGCCCTAGAGGGGTTTGGGGACAATGAACCCCAAAGGGGTTTGGGGACAATGAACCCTAAAGGGGTTTGGGGACAATGAACCCCAAAGGGGTTTGGGGACAATGAACCCTAAAGGGGTTTGGGGACAATGAACCCTAAAGGGGTTTGGGGACAATGAACCCCAAAGGGGTTTGGGGACAATGAACCCCAAAGGGGTCTGGGGACAATGAACCCCAAAGGGGTTTGGGGACAATGAGCTCTAAAGGGGTTTGGGGACTGCCACAATGGGTACACGGCCCTAAAGGGGTTTGGGGACAATGAGCCCTAAAGGGGTTTGGGGACAATGAACCCTAAAGGGGTTTGGGGACTGCCACAATGGGTACACGGCCCCAAAGGGGTTTGGGGTTCCCAAATTGAGGGAGGGCTGTCCCCAAATTAGGGGGGCAGCAGGGCTGGAGGGGCCCGGCAGGGGGCGCTGCTGCCCCGGCGGCGGTTGGGGACAGGGGCACAATCCCGGGGGGATGTTGGGGACACACTGGGGACACCCAGGAGCAATTCCCTGATTTTTATCCCAAGCCCAGGTGGATTTTCCCAAGGAATTGGGATTTCTGGGATTTTCCAGAGGGATGGAGAGGACGGGAAGGGCTGGGAATAGGGGGAAAAATGGGAATGGGGGAAAAAATGGGAATTTGGGGAAAAATGGGAATAGGAGGAAAATTGGAATGGGGGGGGAATGGGAATGGGGGAAAAAATGGGAAGAGGGGAAAAAGATGGGAAGAAGGGAATAAAATGGGAAGAGAGGAAAAAAATGGGAATTGTGCCGGGAAAGGCTTGGAGAGGCCAGGACAAAGGGCCGGAATTCCCAATCTGTCAGGCCGGAATCTCAATGAGAGCCGAGAGTTCCCATTGTGAGGGGGACAATGGGGCCAGATGGGGCCGGGGCCCCAAAGGGGTTTGGGATCTGCCAGGATGGGCAAAACCGACCCTAAAGGGGATTGGGAATGGGCAAACTGACCCTAAAGGGGATTGGGAATGGGGACAGGGCCCTAAAAGGGATTGGGAATGGGGAAAACCGACCCTAAAGGGGTTTGGGAATGGGGAAAATCTAAAAGGGTTTGGGAATGGGGAAAACTGACCTTAAAGGGGATTGGGAATGGGGAAAATGGGCCCTAAAAGGGTTTGGGAATAGAGACAGGGCCTTTTCCTTTTCCCCCCAAAAGTGCACAAGGACACAGTGGATAAGTTAATAATAATAATAATAATAATAATATTAAATAATGATAGCAATAAATAATAAATAATAATAATTCTCAATAAATAAATTAATTCCATAAATATCCTCATGGCACAGAGACAGGGGAGGGAAGGGTTTGGGGGGAAAAGGGGGAGCTGGCCCCAGGAATTCCAGCTCCAGCTCCTCTGGGAATTCCTGCTCCAGTTCCTCTGGAAATTGCGGCTCCACCCTTTTGGGATTTGCTGCTCCAACCTTTTGGGATTTGCTGTCCCAGCTCTCTGGGATTTGCGGCTCCATTCCTCTGGGAATTTCAGCTCCGTTCCTCTGGGAATTGCTGTGCCAGTTCCTCAGGAATTGCAGCTCCAAACCCTTGGGAATTGTGGCCCCACCCTCTGGGATTTGCTCTTCCAAATTTTAGGGTTTTGCTGCTCCAACCTTTTGGGATTTGCTGCTCCATCCCTCTGGAATTGCTGCTCCAGTTCCTCTGCAATTGCTGCTCCAAAGCCCCGGAAGCAGGGCCAGGGAGTGGGGGGCGGCAGGGTGGGCAGATGGACGGACACAGGGACGGACACAGGGACGGACACAGGGATGGACCCAGGGATGGACACAGGGATGGACACATGGATGGACATGTGGATGGACACAGGGATGGACACATGGATGTGTCACACTCGTCCAGGACGTGGTTCAGGTAGGGGATAGCCAGGTGGACACATGGATGGACACACGGACAATCACAGGTCCAGGACGTGGTTCAGGTAGGGGATAGCCAGGTGGACACACGGACGGACACACGGACAATCACAGGCCCAGGACGTGGTTCAGGTCGGAGATGCAGCAGATGCCCGGGCGCAGGATCTCGATCTCGGACAGGGGCAGCGTGGGCAGCAGGGATGGACAGACAGACACACGGATGCACGGACGGACACACGGACAATCACAGGCCCAGGACGTGGTTCAGGTCGGAGATGCAGCAGATGCCCAGGCGCAGGATCTCGATCTCGGACAGGGGCAGCGTGGGCAGCAGGGACGGGCACGGGGACGGACAGAGGGGCGCACGGCTGGACAGACGGCCAGGTCAGACGTCCAGGACGTGGTTCAGGTAGGAGATGTAGCAGATGGCCAGGCGCAGGATCTCGATCTTGGAGAGTTTCTTGTCGGGGGGCAGCGTGGGCAGCAGGCGCCGCAGCTCCCCGAAGGCCACGTTGAAGGCCTCCACGCGGATGCGCTCCCGCGTCGCGTGCGCCGTCCGGTACTTGGCCGTGGCCCGGCGCCGGCGCCGCCGCTCCTCGCGGGTCAGCGGCTCCGCGCCGGCACCAGAACCGGCACCGGCAGCCGGGGAGGGAGCGGGGCCGGGGTGGGATGAGGGGATGGAGAGGGAGGGGGGGTCAGAGCTCAGCATCATCGTCAGCGGGAGAGGGGACGGGGACAAAGCGACCCTGGGGCAGCTCCGAACGGATGCTGGGGTTTGGGGACAGCTCCAGAGGGATCCTGGGGACAGCTCCAAATGGATCCCGGGCTTTGGGGACACTTCAGAACTGAACTGAGGACTTGGGGACAGATCTGAACTGATCCTGGGGACAGCTCCAGAGGGATCCCGGGCTTTGGGGACACTTCAGAACTGAACTGGGGACCTGGGGACAGATCTGAACTGATCCTGGGGACAGCTCCAAAGGGATCCCGGGCTTTGGGGACACTTCAGAACTGAACTGGGGGCTTGGGGACAGCTCCAGAGGGATCCTGGGGACTTGGGGACACTTCAGAACTGAACTGGGGACTTGGGGACAGATCTGAACTGATCCTGGGGACAGCTCCAGAGGGATCCTGGGGACTTGGGGACAGTTCTGAACTGACCCTGGGGACTTGGGGACAGATCCTAAGGGATCGTGGGGTTTGGGGACAATTCCAAAGGGATCCGGGGGACTTGGGGATAATTCCAAAGAGATCCCAGGGATTTGGGGACAGCAGCAAAGGGATCCTGGGTTTGGGGACACTTCTGAACTGAACTGGGGACTTGGGGACAGCCCCAAAGGGATCCTGGGGACAGCACTGAACTGATCCTGGGGGTTCGGGGACAGCCCCAAAGGGATCTTGGGTGTCTGGGGACGATTCCAAAGGGATCCCGCAGGTTTGGGGACACCTCCAAGCTGGCCCCAGGGATTTGGGGACACCTCAGGAGAAGCTGATCCCGGTGTTTTGGGGTCCCCTCTAAGCTGCTCCCGGGGCTGTTGGGGTCACCTCAGCAGGAGAAGTCCCCGGATTTGGGGTGCCCGTCCCCGGCTCCCAGCGAGGCCCGTGGGGGGATCCTCCTCCTCCTCCTCCCCATCACATTCCAGCCGGGAATTGGGGCGTTTTCCTCGGGAATTCCATGGTCCGGGAGAAAACTGCCCCAGGGGACAAATCCGGAGGCATAAAAATGGGATCGAGTTTTTCCCGAGGTTTTGGGGGTTTTTGGGGTCAGGATGCGGCTCCGGAGCCCTCAGGGGTCAGATCCCGACGGGTCTGGAAAAGAAGGATCGGGAATTTCAGCTCCGGGTGGGAAAGGAGCCGGGAGAGGCATCAAATAAAAGAATAAAAATGAAATCATAATAATAAAAAAAAGGTAAAAATTAAAATAAAGTAAAAACATGGGAAGATCAAATAATGAAATATAATATAATATAATATAATATAATATAATATAATATAATATAATATAATATAATATAATATAATATAATATAATATAATATAATATAATATATATATTATATATATAATATAATATAATTTTATATAATATAATTTTATATTATATTATATTGTATTATATTATATTGTATTGTATTATATTAAAATAAAAAATAAAATACATAAAAATAAAACAAAACAAAATAAAATATAAAAAATAAAATAAAATAAAATAAAATAAAATAAAATAAAATAAAATAAAATAAAATAAAATAAAATAAAATTAAAAAAAAATATTTTCCACAGCTTTTCCCTGTCAAATCCCATCTACTTTGGGGAAACGAACTCAGGGAATTCCAGCTCCCGGAAGGAAAAGGATCCGCCGGGAGGATCGGGAAATTCGGGGGGCTGGGAAGGCTCTGGGGACTGGGGGGGCTGGGGAAGCTCCTGGGGGAACTGGGGGGGCTCGAGGGCCCCTCGGGGGCTCCGGGCAGTGGGGGGGGCCGGGCCCGGGGGCGGCAGGTGGCGGATGCGCGGCGGGGGCGGGGCGGGCTTTGTGTCGCAAATGAGCCCCGTCTGTCCCCGCGGCTGGCACCGCTGTCCCCCCGGCTGTCCCCCTGTCCTTCTGTCCCTCTGTCCCCCTGTCCCCTCTGTCCCCCTGTCCCTCCTGTCCCTCTGTCCCTCTGTCCTTCTGTCCCTCTGTCCCTCTGTCCCCCTGTCCCCTCTGTCCCCCTGTCCCTCCTGTCCCTCTGTCCCTCTGTCCTTCTGTCCCTCTGTCCCCCTGTCCCTCTGTCCCCCCTGTCCCCTCTGTCCCTCTGTCCCCCTGTCCCTCTGTCCCTCCTGTCCCCCTGTCCCCCCTGTCCCCCTGTCCCTCTGTCCCCTCTGTCCCTCCCTGCCTGTCCCTCCTGTCCCCCTGTCCTCCTGTCCCTCTGTCCCCCTGTCCCCCTGTCCGTCTGTCCCTCCTGTCCCTCTGTCCCCCCCTTGCTGTCCCTCTGTCCCCCTGTCCGTCTGTCCCCTTGGCTCCGCTCCCGGCAGATGGAGCGGCCGCAGCTGCTCCCGGGAACCCGCAGGGAATCCCGAGCGCCGCGCCCCGCCCCCCGCTCATCATCCTCATCCTCTTCTTCCTCATCCTCATCACCCTCATCCTCCTCATCCTCTTCTTCCTCATCATCCTCATCTCATCCTCATCTTCTTCTTCATCCTCATCTTCTGCATCTTCATCCTCATCCTCCTCCTCACCTTTATCTTCATCCTCATCCTCATCCCAATCCTCATTCCCGTCCTCCTCCTCCTCCTCATCTTCATCCCCCGCTGCCTTCCCTGGAAACCCGGGCTCGTCCAGGGAAACGGGAGAAACTTTGGAATGGGAAAAGCGGCCGGGAATGAGCCGGGAATGAGCTGGGAATGCTCCTCTCCTTTCCTTCCTCATCCTCATCTTCATCCCCATCCCCATCCCCATCCCCGGCTGCCGCTCCTGGAAATCCGGGAATGCCGCGGGGAAAAGGGGAAAAACTTTGGAATGGGAAAAGCGGCCGGGAATGGATCCCAAATCCCACCGGGACAGGGCAGGGACGGCCCCAGTCCCGGTTTTTTAGAGGCTGGGATGGTGGGAATTTGCCCCCCCAAAAAAAATCGGGAAAAAAATTCTCCCAACAGCTCCCAAAATGCCGGAGAGGGGTGGGAATTTCCCCTCTGGCTCTCCCGAAGAAATTCCCGGGAATTTGGATGTTCGGGATCACTCCCGGCTCGGCTCCACTCCGAGACGGGAATTATTTGGGAATTTGGGAATTTGGGGATTTGGGGATTTGGCCCCTTGAGCTGCCCTGTGGATCTGGGATTCCCGGGAATTCGGGGTGGGTCCCACACCTGGACGGGAAGCGGGAGAGTTTTTTTGGGAAAACTCGAGTTTCATTCCCAGATCCAAACAAATTCCCGGCCTGGGTTATCCCGGAGCTTTTCCTTGGCGCGGAATTCCTGCTCCCAGCGCCTCTTTCCCGAGGTTTTTTTTGGGGGTTTTTTTTGGGGAAAAATCGCCCAATTCCTGAATCCAGCCGCTCCAAGGATTCCTGCTCAGCCTCCACTTTTCCCAGCAAAACCCCGGGAATTTTTCCCACCTCCTCCCTCGCCCTTCTCCTGCCATTCCCGACCCGTGGCGTGACGAAATTCCCGACAATTTTCCTTGGAAACCAAGCGGATCCCAGGCGGGTTCTTTTCCTTTTCCCCGCTCCCGAACCCTCCCAGGAAAAGCCCTTTTCCCAAAGGGATTTGGGAGCCAAACCTGGCAGTGGGGCCGAGGCGTTTCCCGGGATTCCGGGGCGGAATTCCCGGCCCGATCCCGGTTTTTTGAGCCATTCCCGGCGCCTGGAAAAGCCGCCTTACCCCGCGTCCCGCACCATCCCCAGGCTCCGGGGGCTTCTCCTCCAGGAATCCCCAGGATTTGGGATCCGCTCCGCTCATCCATCCATGGAGGAAGGAGGAGAAAACTTTCCCTGGGTTCTCCCGAGGTCCCGCGGCGGATCCGGGACGGGAATTCGGGATCAGTCCCGGAATTCCCGCGGCGGCGGCGGCGGCGGCGCCGCTCCGGAGCCTCCGAGGAGGAAATTTCGCCGCTCCCCCCCAAAAATTCCCAATTTATCCACCCTGGGCCCGACCCCGGGAGCCTCATTGGCCTCTCCCGCTCCCCCCCCCCTCCCTCTTCCCTCATAAATATGGAAAACCGGGAATTCGGGATTCCATTGGCTGCGCGGGAGCCCCCCGGGAGGGGCGCGCTGGACGCGGGCCGGGAAAAGGCGACAGCTGCTCCCGGTGCTGCTTTCCAGCGGGAATTCGGGCCGGGAAAAGGGGGAGAAGAGCCCGGAGCGGAATTCCCGGCGCCGAAAATTGGGAAAGGGGACCCGGGAAATTGGGAAAAGGGGGCCTGGAGTGGAATTCCCCGTCCCGAAATTGGGAAAAGGGAGGCGGGAGTGGAATTCCCGGTGCCGAAAATTGGGAAAAGGGAGGCGGGAGTGGAATTCCCGGTGCCGAAAATTGGGAAAAGGGAGCCGGGAAATTGGGAAAAGGGAGCCTGGAGTGGAATTCCGCGTCCCGAAAATTGGGAAAGGAGAGGCTGGAGAGCCATTCCTGGTCCTGAAATTGGGAAAAGAGAGCCGGGAGCGGAATTCCCGGCCTCGGGAAACTCGGGGTAAGGGACCTGGGAAATGGGAAAAGGGAGCCTGGAGCGGAATTTCCGGTGGATCCCGGGGCTCTGGAGCTCTCGGGTGATCCCCGAGGACGCCGCGGGTCCCTTTGGGATCACCCAGAGCCTCCATCCCAGAAATCCCGCCTGGAAAATTCACCTGCGGTGGAGAGGGAAAAGCGAAAGGGAGGAAACCCGGGAATAGCCCGGGAAGAGCCGGGAATGCGATCTCGAGTTCAGCCGGGACACAGCGACCTTCGGGGCCGGCTCTGCTCTCGCCCTGCTGGGATTGTCCCGGTTCAGCTCCGGGAAAATCTGGGAAAATCGGGAAAAACCGGGGAAAATCGGGAAAATTGGGAAATGCGCTGCAATTCCAGGGAGATCCCAGCGCCCCCATCCCGCATTTGGGATCCTCCCGGAGCTCCCGATCAGTTCGGGATCGTCCCGCCCTCCCAGGACTTTTGGGGTCCCCTGTCCTCGCCCCCGGCCCTGTCCCCGCTGTCCCCGCTCTGTCCTCGCTGTCCCGGCTCTGTCCCGGCTCTGTCCCCGCTCTGTCCCCGTCCCCCCTCTCCCGTCCCTGTCCCTGTCCCCTTCCCTGTCCCCCTCTCCCGTCCCTTTCTCTCTCTCCTGTGCCCATCTCCAGTCCCTGTCCCCGTCCCCATCCCCTGTCCCTGTCCCTGTCCCCATCTCCCGTCCCTGTCCCCGTCCCCCATTTCCCGTCCCTGTCCCCGTCCCCATCTCCCGTCCCTGTCCCCGTCCCCATCTCCCGTCCCTGTCCCTGTCCCCGTCCCCCATTTCCCGTCCCTGTCCCTGTCCCCATCTCCTGTTCCTTTCTCTCTCTCCTGTCCCCCTCTCCCGTCCCTGTCCCTGTCCCTGTCCCTGTCCCCATTTCCCGTCCCCGTCGCTGTCCCCGTCCCCAGCGCGGCTCCTCCTGCCCGGGCTCGGCGCCCGCCGCGCTCGCAGCTGCTCCCGGAACGGCCCCGGAGCCGCGGGCGGCGACACGCGGGGCTCAGCTGGCGACAGCGGCGGGGACAGAGCCAGGGCCGGCCCCGCCAGCCCCGCCAGCCCCGCCAGCATCGCCAGCATCGCCAGCATCGCCAGCATCGCCAGCATCGCCAGCATCGCCATGGCAGCGAGCGGGGACAGCGGGGACACCGCGGGGATGGAGCGGGGACAGAGCGGGGACAGAGCTGGGGATAGAGCAGGGACAGAGCCGGGACAGAGCGGGGACAGAGCGGGGACAGAGCTGGGACAGAGCGGGGACAGCGCGGGGACAAGGAGGGGACAGGAGATAGCGACAGGGACAGGGACGGGAAAGGGGGACAGGGACGGGGACAGGAGATGGGACAGGGAATGGAGCGGGGACAGAGCCTGGAGCGGCTCCCGGCACAGCCGCATCCCAAATCCCCATCCCAAATCCCCATCCCAAATCCCCATCCCAAATCCCCATCCCAAGTCCTCATCCCACATCCCCATCCCACACTCCCGAATCCCCTCCCCGCCACCCCGAGGGGATTTTTTGGGATTGTTCCCGGCCCCTCCCGCATCCATCACTCCGAATCCCAAATCCCACACCCCAAATCCACATCCATCACCCCAAACCCCACACTCCCGTCCCAAATCCCAAATCCCACACCCCAAATCCACATCCATCACTTCAAATCCCAAATCCCGAATCCCGAATCCCAAATCCACATCCATCACCCCAAACCCCACATTCCCATCCCAAATCCCGAATCCCAAATCCACATCCATCACCCCAAACCCCACATTCTCATCCCAAATCCCAAATCCCACACCCCAAATCCACATCCATCACTTCAAATCCCAAATCCCGAATCCCGAATCCCGAATCCACATCCATCACCCCAAACCCCACATTCCCGTCCCGATTCCCCTCCCCTCCGCCCCGAGGGGATTTTTTGGGATCGTTCCCGGCGCGGCCGCAGCTGAGGCGGCGGCTCTGGGCGCGATTCCAGCCGGGAATGAGCGGAGCCGTCCCAGCGCTTCCCACCGGGAATTCCGGGCGCTTCTCCCGCCCCGGATCCTCCTGGAATGGGATCGGGGGCTCCAGGCTGATCCCAAAAAGGGAACCGGGATCGGGGCTGCGGATCCCAGAGAAATTCCCGGGAAATTCCCTTCGGGATGGTCCCGGCCCAGCTTTTCCTCCTTTTCCCTGCCGCGATTCCCGCCTGGAATTGCCGGGAATGGGGGATCCCAGCCAGGGATGTGCCCGGACCCCAAAGATCCCAGAGATCCCACGGAGCCGGGAAGGTTCTGCCGGGATTTCGTTCATTCCCAGCCCCGGGAATTCCCGGGATTTTGCTCATTCCCAGTTGCAGCTCCAGGCCCATGATCCCAAATTCCCGGTTAAATATCCCGAATTCCAGGCCCACGATCCCAAATTTTGGCTGCCCAGTCCCCTCCCAGCCTTTGGCTCCTTCCCATCTGTTACCCCAAAAGCTTTTCCCCGTCTGCTCCCCCTTTTCCATGAATTATTTGGGATCCAAATCCCATCCCTCTTATCCAGCCAATCCCAACCCCAAATCCCGAATTTCCCCGGTTCCCAGCGTTTGAGGGGAAAAAAACCTGGAAATAAAAAAGGTTCCTTGGGAATTCCATGGATTTATTTATAATATTTACAAATCCCAGGGGAAAAAGGGGCCTTTTCCATCGGGACATTCCCAGACCCTTTGGAATTTCTCACAATTCCCAAAAAACTCCCTCCCCTTTATCCTTAATTCACCCAGAATTTGGGAAAAGCTCCACCCTGGGAAAGAGGATGGGTCCGGCTGGGAATGCCGGGAAAATTTTGGGAATTTGCCGCTCAGGGCACCGGATCCATCTGGAAATCCCAGGAATTTGGCATTCAGGAATTCTGGGAATTTTTCGCTCAGGGCATCGAATCCAAATGGGAATTTTGGGAATTTCCCACCCAGGGCACCGATCCCACCTGAAATTCTGGGAATTTCCCGGGAACACCTCTGGCGTTTCCAGCTCCAGGGGGGAATTCCCTCCCAAGGCTTTTCCTGGAAATTTTCCTGGAATTTTCCAAGCGGTTTCCCAGAATTTTCCAGGAGGGTTTTCCGGGATTTTCCAGGCGGTTTTTCCCAGATTTTCCAGGAGGGTTTTCTGGGATTTTCTGGGCAGTTTTCCTGAATTTTCCAGGCGGTTTTCCTGGGATTTTCAGTACCCAGAGGAGCCGGGAGGATCCGGGATCCCGAAGAGCAGCGAGGCCTTGGAGTTGATGAGGAAGGTGCAGAGCAGGGACAGGAGCAGCACCAGCACCCCCAGCGCCAGCGTCAGCAGCTGGGGGAAAAACGGGAATTTGGGATATTGGGATATTGGGAATTGGGAATTCGGGGATTTGGGATTGCCCCAGGGCACCCAGGGATCCCTGGGATGTGGATTTGGGATGAGCAGGGATCCCTGGGATGAAGGGGCAGAGCAGGGACAGGAGCAGCGCCAGCGTCAGCAGCTGGGGGAAAAACGGGAATTTGGGATATTGGGATATTGGGAATTCGGGGATTTGGGATATCGGGGATATTGGGAATTGAGGGTTGAGAATTTGGGATATTGGGGATTTGGGATATTGGGGATTTGGGACACTGGGGATTTGGGACATTGGGGATTTGGGATACTGGGGATTTGGGGTTTTTGGGACATTGGGAATTGGGTTCCCCTTGCTCTGTCCCTGTCCCTGTGTCCCCTCCCGGTGTCCCTGTGTCCCTTTGGTGTCCCTGTCCCATCCCAGTCCCTGTGTCCCCTCCCTGTGTCCCCTCAGTGTCCCTCCAATCCCTGTCCCTGTGTCCCTGTCCCCTTGGTGTCCCCTCCCTGTCCCCTCCCTGTGTCCCTGTCCCCATGTCCCTGTGTCCCATCCCCGTGTCCCTTTGGTGTCCCTGTGACCTTGTCCCTGCCACTTCCCTGTGTCCCATCCCTGTCCCTGTGTCCCTGTCCCCATGTCCCCTTGGTGTCCCTGTCCCTGTGTCCCCGTGTCCCCTGGGTGTCCCTGTGTCCGTGTCCCCATATCCCTGTCCCTGTGTCCCCTCAGTGTCCCTGTCTCTTTCTCTGTGTCCCCTGGGTGTCTCTGTGTCCCTGTGTCCCATCCCTGTCCCCATATCCCTGTTCCCTTGGTGTCCCTGTGTCCCTGTGTCCCCTGGGTGTCCCCATGTCCCCTCCCTGTGTCCCTGTCCCCATATCCCTGTCCCCGTGTCCCCTGGGTGTCCCTGTGTCCCCTCCCTGTGTCCCTGTCCCCGTGTCCCCTGGGTGTCCCTGTCCCTGTGTCCCTGTCCCCGTGTCCCCTGGGTGTCCCTGTGTCCCTGCCCCCATATCCCTGTCCCCATATCCCTGTCCCCATATCCCTGTCCCCATGTCCCCTTGGTGTCCCTGTCCCTGTGTCCGTGTCCCTGTGTCCCTGTGTCCCATCCCTGTCCCCATATCCCTGTTCCCTTGGTGTCCCTGTGTCCCTGTGTCCGTGTCCCTGTGTCCCTGTGTCCCATCCCTGTCCCCATATCCCTGTTCCCTTGGTGTCCCTGTGTCCCTGTGTCTCTGTCCCCTGGGTGTCCCCCGGGTGTCCCTGTGTCCCTGTGTCCGTGTTCCTGTGTCCCCTGGGTGTCCCTGTGTCCCATCCCTGTCCCCATATCCCTGTTCCCTTGGTGTCCCTGTGTCCCTGTGTCCGTGTCCCTGTGTCCCTGTGTCCCATCCCTGTCCCCATATCCCTGTCCCCTTGGTGTCCCTGTCCCTGTGTCCCTGTGTCCCCTGGGTGTCCCCATGTCTCCTCCCTGTGTCCCTGTCCCCATATCTCTGTGTCCCCCGGGTGTCCCCCGGGTCACCTCCAGCTCCCTGCTGGCCACCAGGAAGATCCGGGCCCTGATGTCCTTCCAGCGGCTCTCGGTCCAGGTGGAGAATTCCCGGGAATCCCAGCGGCGCAGCTCGAAGGCCGGGGACAGCGCGGGGGACAGACGGACACCGGAGCGGACGCAGCCGGGGACGCGGGACGAGGAATTCCCGTCCAGGGGGCCCTGCACCCACCAGTACTCGTACAGCTGGGAAAACGGGAATGACACAGGGAAAAACGGGAATTACACACAGAGAAATGGGAATTGCAGCTGGGAATGGCACAGGGAAAAACGGGAATGAGAGCTGGGAATGGCACAGGGAAAATGGGAATTACACACAGAGAAACGGGAATGAGAGCCGGGAAAATGGCACAGGGAAAAACGGGAATTACACACAGAGAAACGGGAATTACAGCTGGGAAAATGGCACAGGGAAAAACGGGAATGAGAGCTGGGAAAATGGGAATGACACAGGGAAAAACGGGAATGAGAGCTGGGAAAATGGGAATGACACAGGGAAAAACGGGAATTACACACAGAGAAATGGGAATTACAGCTGGGAATGGCACAGGGAAAAATGGGAATGAGAGCTGGGAATGGCACAGGGGAAATGGGAATGAGAGCTGGGAAAATGGCACAGGGAAAAACGGGAATTACACACAGAGAAATGGGAATGAGAGCTGGGAATGGCACAGGGAAAAATGGGAATTACAGCTGGGAATGATAATGAAAATGGGAATGGCACAGGGGAAAATGGGAATTACACATGGGAAAGTGGGAATGAGAGCTGGGAAAATGGGAATGACACATGGAAAAAACCAAATACCCTTCCCAATCCCGGATCACCTCGGGCAGCGTTCCCGGGGTTTTCCCGGGATTCTGGCACTGCTCCCGTTACCCCAATCCCATGATCCCAATCCCACGATCCCAATCCCGGATCACCTCGGGCAGCGTTCCCGGGGTTTTCCCGGGATTCCGGCACTGCTCCCGTTACCCCAATCCCATGATCCCAATCCCACGATCCCAATCCCGGATCACCTCGGGCAGCGTTCCCGGGGTTTTCCCGGGATTCTGGCACTGCTCCCGTTACCCCAATCCCATGATCCCAATCCCACGATCCCAATCCCGGATCACCTCGGGCAGCGTTCCCGGGGTTTTCCCGGGATTCCGGCACTGCTCCCGTTACCCCAATCCCATGATCCCAATCCCACGATCCCAATCCCGGATCACCTCGGGCAGCGTTCCCGGGGTTTTCCCGGGATTCTGGCACTGCTCCCGTTACCCCAATCCCATGATCCCAATCCCACGATCCCAATCCCGGATCACCTCGGGCAGCGTTCCCGGGGTTTTCCCGGGATTCTGGCACTGCTCCCGGCTCAGGTTGGCGCTGCTCCCGGTCAGGTTCCCCAGCACCGCCTGCAGCAGCTGCGTGGTGTTGGTGGGGCTGGACACGGCCACGTAGTGCTGGGGAAACGGGCCTGGAAACACGGGAAAACACGGGAAAAACGGGAAAAACGGGAATTGCAGCTCCGGGGAATGGGGAAACGGGATTGGAAATGGGAAAAATGGGATTGGGAACGGGAAAAATGGGAATGGGAAAAACGGGATTGGGAACGGGAATTACAGCTCCGGGGAATGGGGAAACGGGATTGGGAACGGGAAAAACGGGAAAAACGGGAATTGCAGCTCCGGGGAATGGGGAAACGGGATTGGGAACGGGAAAAATGGGAAAAATGGGAATTACAGCTCTGGGGAATGGGGAAAATGGGATTGGGAACGGGAAAAATGGGATTGGGAACGGGAAAAACGGGATTGGGAATGGGAATTACAGCTCCGGGGAATGGGAAAATGGGATTTGGAATGGGGAAACTGGGATTGGGAACAGGAAAAATGGGATTGGGAACGGGAAAAATGGGAATGGGAAAAATGGGATTGGGAATGGGAATTATGGGATTGGGAATGGGAAAAACAGCATTGGGAATGGGGAAAATGGGATTGGGAACGGGAAAAATGGGAAAGGGAAAAACGGGAAAAAATGGGATAGGGAATGGGAATTACAGCTCTGGGGAGCAGGAATTCCATCTTAGGAATGGGAAAAATGGGACTGGGAACAGGAATTCCGGCTCTGGAGAATGGGAAAAACGGGATTGAGAATGGGAATCACAGCTGGAAAAACGGGGATTGGAGAGGGGAAAAACAGGAATCGCAGCCAGGAAAGATGGGAATTATAACTGGGAAAAAACGGGAATTAGAGACGGGAAAATGGGAATTACAGGCAGGGAAAAAATGGGGATCCCAGCTCATGGGAATCCCAGCGGGAAAAAGGGGAATTCCAGCCGGGAATCCCATCGGGAAAAGCGGGAACGGGGCCCTCTCCTCACCCAGGATCCCCTTCTGGTCGGGCTTGATCAGGGACTGGAACCAGGAGTTGTTGGAGTTGAGCAGGAACCCATAGAGCAGCCGAGTGACCTGGGGGAAATCCCGGGAAAATGGGGGATCCCGGGAAAATGGGGAATCCCGGGAAAACCGGGGATCCCGGGAAAACCGGGGATCCCGGGAAAATCGGGGAATCCCGGGAAAATCGGGAATTGTGATTCCAGGGATCCCAGGGAAATCGGGGATTCTGATTCCGGGGATTTCTGGGGATTCTGGCTCCAGGGATTTCAGTAAAGAACGGGGACTTCAATTCCAGGGAAACTGGGGATTTTAATCCCACGGACTCCATGAAAATTGGGCATTCCAGGGAAACTGGGGATGCCAGGCCGACTGCGGATTCCCACCGCAGCATTCCCAGCAGGAATTCCCAGCAGAGCATTCCCAGCAGGAATTCCCACCATTCCCAGCAGGAATTCTCACCATTCCCAGCAGGAATTCCCACCACAGCACTCCCAGCAGGAATTCCCATCACTCCCACCATTCCCAGCAGGAATTCCCATCAGGAATTCCCAACACTCTCAGCAGGAATTCCCAACAGGAATTCCTGGCACTCCCACCATTCCCAGCAGGAATTCCCAGCACTCCCATCCTTCCCAGTAGGAACTCCCATCATTCATTCCCATCATCCATTCCCATCATCCATTCCCAGCATTCCCATCATTCCCATCATCCATTCCCATCATCCATTCCCAGCATTCCCATCATTCCAATCATCCATTCCCATCATTCCCAGCATTCATTCCCATCATTCCCATCATTCATTCCCATCATCCATTCCCATCATCCCCATCCATTCCCACCATTCCCATCCATTCCCACCATCCATCCATCCATTCCCACCATCCATTCCCACCATCCATCCATTCCCACCATCCATCCATCCATTCCCACCATCCATCCATTCCCACCATCCATCCATTCCCACCATCCATCCATCCATTCCCACCATCCATCCATTCCCAGCACAATTCCTACCGTTTTCTCCTCTGCCCGGATGCTCTCGGTTCCGTTTCCTCCCCCGGCCAGGGTGAACAGGGCCCGGGCCAGCGCCGTGGCCACCTGGGCCAGGGCCTGCAGAGCCCAACACACCCGGGAATCACGGGAATCCCGGGAATTCCGGGAATCGTGGGAATCCCGGGAATCCCCAGGATCAGCGTCCGGCCCGAAGCTCCCCCGTCCCAACGCTCCCGGGCCCTTCCCGCCCCCATTCCCGGCTTTTCCCTCCTCTCCCCAGTCCCAAATCCCTCGGGATTTATTCCCACCTCTTTTCCAAGCTTTTCTCCCTTTCCCCATTCCCAAATCCCTCCCAGCTCCTTCCCACCTTCTTCCCACTTTTCCCTCCTCCCCAATTCCCATCTCTGCCGGGATCCTGAATCCCAGCAATCCCCTGGATCCCAAATCCCAGATCCCAAACCCCAGGAATCCCCTGGATCCCAGATCCCAAATCCCAGGAATCCCCTGGATCCCAGATCCCAGCAATCCCCTGGATCCCAGATCCCAAACCCCAAGAATTCCTTGGATCCCAACCCCCAGACCCTGAATCTGAAACCCCAGGAATCCCCCGGATCCCAAACCCCAGGAATGCCCGGATCCCAGGAATCCCCAGAATCCCCAGAATCCCGGGAATGCCGCGGGACCTTGGCGGTGTCGGTGACGAAGTCCAGCTGCTCCTCGGGGCTCATTCCCTCGGGATAACGCATCCCGATGCTCTCGGCCGTGTCGTAGATGCTCTGGAAGTACCTGGGAACAAAATCCGGGAAAAACCCGGGATGGGGCCGGAATTCCCATCCTGGATGGAAAACCCCGCTGGAAAAGGGACCTGGGATTCCCCATTCCCGGAGTTTGATGAGGAGAGGTCGGGATTCCGAAGCTTCTCCCGAGGGATTTTCTGGGATCAACGAGGAGGGCTCGGAATTTGCCCCTCCTGCCTGGAATTTTCCAGGCTGCGGTTGGGATTTCAGAGCCCATTCCACGAGCCGGGAAGGGGAAAATTCCCAAAGGATCCAAGGAAAAGATGGGAATTCCGAGGGGTTTTACCGGTTCACTGCCCATCAATGGCTGATCCCGGCCGGAATTCCAAGGGAATTCCAGATTCCCGGGAAAGCCGGGACGGTCCCAAGGGATCCCAGAGCTGGGATTTGGGGTTTTTGGGACTCCCAGAATTCCTTCGGAAAAACCGGACCGGGGTCACGGGGGGTGATCCCAAAAAACAAAACCCCTGGAAGGGGAGGGGGAGCAGCCGGGCAATAATTCCATGGAAAATTCCGGGAGCAGCCTCCGGAAGCGCAGCTGCGGCCCCGGCGCCCGCCGGGCTCGGGGCCAGGAACCTTCTCCCAGAAAACGCCGGAATTTCCTCTCGCCTGTCCGAGCAATTCCCTGCCGCTCTTCCGAGCATTCCCAGGGCTCCCGCCGGGCCGCCATTCCCACGGGAAGGGCCAGATCCCGCTGGAAATCCCGGATGCTCGGGATGGGATTCCTGTGGGGGCCTGCTGGAATTCACGGATTTTACCTGTCCCGGAATTCCCAGAATTCCAGGATATTTTACCTGTTCCAGAATTCCTGGATTCCCTGGGTTTTACCTGTTCTGGAATGCCTGGAATTCCCAGATTTTGTATCTGTTCTGGAATTCCCAGAATTCCTGTGTTGTACCTGTCCCAGAATTCCCGGAATTCCAGGATTTTGTACCTGTTCTGGATTTCCTGGCACTCCTGGATTGTACCTGTCCCACAGCATTCCAGAATTCTACCTGTCCCGGAATTCCTGGAATTCCCAGTTTTACCTGTCCCAGAATTCCTGGAATTCCTGGATTTTACCCGTCCTAGAATTCCCAGATTTACCTGTTCTGGAATTCTCAGGATTCCCAGATTTTACCTGTTCCTGAATTCCCAGATTTACCTGTTCCGGAATTCCTGGCATTCCCAGATATTTGACCGGCCCCAGAATTCCTGGAATTCCCGGCATTCCCAGATTTACCTGTCCCAGAATTCCCAGCATTCCTGGGTTTTACCTGCCCCAGAATTCCCGGCATTCCCAGAATTTACCTGTCCCAGAATTCCCAGATTCACCTTCCTCAGAATTCCCAGATTTACCTGTCCTGGAATTCCCAGAATTCCCAGATTCACCTTCCTCAGAATTCCCAGATTTACCTGTCCTGGAATTCCCAGAATTCCCAGATTTTACCTGTCTCAGAATTCCCGGCATTCCCAAGTTTTACCTGTCCCAGAATTCCTGGCATTCCTGGGTTTTACCTGTCCCAGAATTCCCAGAATTCCCAGGTTTTACCCGTCTCAGAGTTCCCGGCATTCCCAGGTTTTACCCGTCCCGTCATTCCCGGCATTCCCGGCTGTACCTGTTGTGGAACTGGGCCCGGTGGTCGCTCAGCACCACCCCCGGGATGCTCCGGGACCTCAGGAACCTCTGGAATGACGAGGGGGGGAGGGGCTGGGACACCCCCGGCTCCTGCAGGGAAACCCCGGAGCCGGAGCCGGAGCCGCGGAGCGCGGCCAGGAGAGCCTGCACCTGGAAAAACAGCGGGAAAAACAGCGGGAAAAACAGCGGGAAAAACAGCGGGAATGCTGGATCAGCCCGAGGGGTGCTGGGATGCGGCAGCTGGAATCCTGCTGGAAATCCCGGAGTTTTGGCTGGAATATCCACGGAAAATGGGGAGCTTGGGATCGGCCCAGGGAGCTCGTTTGGGATGGAATTCCCACCGGGAATCTGAACTGGACGGAATTCTCACTGGGAATCCGAAGCAGAGGGAATTCCCACTCGGAATTCTCACTGGGAATCCGAAGCAGAGGGAATTCCCACTCGGAATTCTCACTGGGAATCCGAAGCAGAGGGAATTCCCACTGGGAATTCTCACTGGGAAGTTGAACTGGTTGGAATTCTCACTGGGAATTTGGATTGCATGGAATTCCCATTGGGAATTTGAAGCAGATGGAATTCCCACTGGGACTGGTTGGAATTCCCACTGGGAATCTGAACTGGGAATTTGAACTGGATGGGATTCCCACTGGGAATTTGGATTGGATGGAATTCCCATTGGGAATCTGAAACTGAAGGAATTCCCACTGGGAACTGGAAGCAGAGGAAATTCCCGCTGGGAACCTGAGACTCCCTGAAGGATCCTGGATTTTGCTGGGAATATCCCAGGAATTGTGGCAGGGTTTGGGTTTCTGGGAAAGGCTCCGAGCCCGGGATGGGTCCCGGCGAGGGAGGCAGGGAATTCCCAGGGATTCCCTGGGAATGGGGAACATTCCCGGCATTCCAGGCTCACCTGGGATTCCACGGATTGGTTCCGGCGGGAGACGGGATCCGTGTGCATCCAGAGCACGGAATTGTTCCTCAGGGACACCTGGGAAACGGCCAGGGGGGAAATCCGGGGAAAAATCAGGGATGGGGATGGGAATTCCAGGGAAAAATCAGGGATGGGGTGGGAATTCCAGGGAAAAAACAGGGATGGGGTGGGAATTCCAGGGAAAAATCAGGGATGGGGTGGGAATTCCAGGGAAAAATCAGCCCCAGGGGGAAATCCAGGAGAAATCAGGGCTGGGGTGGGAATTCTGGGGAAAACTCAGCCCTGGCGGGGAATTCCAGGGAAAAATTAGAGCTGGGGTGGGATGGGAAGTTCAGGGAAAAAAAAATCAGGCTCTGGGTGGGAATTCTGGGAAAAAAATCAGGGATGGGATGGAAAATTCAGGGAAAATTCAGGGAATCCCAGGGGAAACTTGGGGAATTCTAAGGGAAAACTCAGGGAATTCCAGGGGAAACTTGGTGAAACCCAGGGGAAACTCGGGGAATCCCAAGAGAAACTCAGGGAATTCCCGGGAAAACTCGGGGAATTCCAGGGAAAACTCAGGGAATTCCCAGGAGAGGATCCCTGGAGCGTTCTCCCCTGCGGACCTGGCCCAGCTCCAGGAAGGCCCCGATGTTCTCCAGGCGCACCGGGAATTTCTCCTGCTCCATGTCAAAGACCAGGCGCGAGCTGCCGATGTAATCAAAGGTCTCCTGGAAAAGGGAAATTCCTGGAATTCTGGGTGGGAATGGGGAATGGGGGAAATCGGAGAGGGGAACGGGGAAAGGGGGAAGGGGAAAAAGGGGAAAGGGGAAAGGACAAAGGGGAAATAGAAAAGGGGAAAGGGAAAATGGAAATGGGAAAAAGGGGAAAAGGGAAAGAGAGAAGGGAAAAGGAAAGGGGGAAGGGGAAAAGGGAAAATGGGAAAAGGGAAAATGAGAAAGGGGGAAAAGGACAAAAAGGATAAAGGGGAAAAGGGAAAGGGAAAAGGGGAATGGGGAAAAGGGAAAAGGGGAAAAGAAAAAGGGGAAAGAGAGAAGGGAAAAGGAAAAGGAAAGGGGGAAAAGGGAAAATGGGAAAAGGATAAAGGGGAAAAGGGAAAGGGGAAATGGGAATGGGGAAAAGGGAAAAGGGGAAAAGGGGAAAAGGGGAAAAAGGAAAGGAGAAAGAGAGAAGGGAAAAGGAGAAGGGAAAGAAGGAAAAGGGAAAAAGGGGAAAGGGAAAAGGAAAGGGGAGGGGGAAAAGGGAAAATGGGAAAGGGGGAAATGGACAAAGAGGAAAAGGATAAAGGGGAAAAAGGAAAGGGAAAATGGGAATGGGGAAAAGGGAAAAGGGAAAAAGGGAAAAGGGGAAAAGGGAAAGGAGAAAGAGAGAAGGGAAAGGGAGAAGGGAAAGAGGGAAAAGGGAAACAGAGGAAAAGGAAAATAGAAAAAGGGAAATGGAAAAGGAAAAGGAAAAGGGGAAAGGAAGGAAATTCCAAGAAATGAAAGGAAAAGAAATGGAAAAGAAAGAAAGAGAATGGAGAGAAGGGAAAAAACCCCAAAACCAGAGCCAAGGCCACCCAAAACCCCAGGAAAATCCCAAGGGCTGGGATTGTTCTCAAGGACTCAGGGCTGGGATCCCGAGGATTTGGGGATGGATCCCATGGAATCCTGGGCTGGATCCATGGAATCCTGGGCTGGATCCCTGGAATCCTGGGCTGGATCCATGGAATCCTGGGCTGGATCCCTGGAATCCTGGGCTGGATCCATGGAACCCTGGGCTGGATCCCTGGAATCCTGGGCTGGATCCATGGAATCCTGGGCTGGATCCCATGGAATCCTGGGCTGGATCCATGGAATCCTGGGCTGGATCCCCTGGAATCCTGGGCTGGATCCATGGAATCCTGGGCTGGATCCCATGGAATCCTGGGCTGGATCCCATGGAATCCTGGGCTGGATCCATGGAATTGTGGGCTGGATCCCTGGAATTCTGGGCTGGATCCATGGAACCCTGGGCTGGATCCCATGGAACCCTGGGCTGGATTCCATGGGATCCTGGGCTGGATCCCTGGAATCCTGGGCTGGATCCCATGGGATCCTGGGCTGGATTCCATGGAATCCTGGGCTGGATCCATGGAATCCTGGGCTGGATCCCTGGAATCCTGGGCTGGATCCCTGGAATCCTGGGCTGGATCCCATGGAACCCTGGGCTGGATCCATGGAATCCTGGGCTGGATCCCATGGAATCCTGGGCTGGATCCCATGGAACCCTGGGCTGGATCCCTGGAATCCTGGGCTGGATCCCTGGAATCCTGGGCTGGATCCCTGGAATCCTGGGCTGGATCCATGGAACCCTGGGCTGGATCCCATGGAATCCTGGGCTGGATCCATGGAATTGTGGGCTGGATCCCTGGAATCCTGGGCTGGATCCCTGGAATTCTGGGCTGGATCCCATGGAACCCTGGGCTGGATCCATGGAATCCTGGGCTGGATCCCATGGAATCCTGGGCTGGATCCATGGAATCCTGGGCTGGATCCATGGAATTCTGGGCTGGATCCCTGGAATCCTGGGCTGGATCCCTGGAATCCTGGGCTGGATCCACGGAATCCTGGGCTGGATCCCTGGAACCCTGGGCTGGATCCATTGAATCCTGGGCTGGATCCATGGAATCCTGGGCTGGATCCATGGAATTCTGGACTGGATCCCTGGAATCCTGGGCTGGATCCATGGAACCCTGGGCTGGATCCCATGGAATCCTGGGCTGGATCCCATGGAATCCTGGGCTGGATCCATGGAATCCTGGGCTGGATCCCATGGAATCCTGGGCTGGATCCATGGAATCCTGGGCTGGATCCCATGGGATCCTGGGCTGGATTCCATGGAATCCTGGGCTGGATCCATTGAATCCTGGGCTGGATCCCATGGAATCCTGGGCTGGATCCATGGAATTGTGGGCTGGATCCCTGGAATTCTGGACTGGATCCCATGGAATCCTGGGCTGGATCCATGGAACCCTGGGCTGGATCCCTGGAATTCTGGACTGGATCCCATGGAATCCTGGGCTGGATCCCTGGAACCCTGGGCTGGATCCCATGGGATCCTGGGCTGGATCCATGGAATCCTGGGCTGGATCCCATGGAATCCTGGGCTGGATCCATGGGATCCTGGGCTGGATCCATGGAATTGTGGGCTGGATCCCTGGAATTCTGGGCTGGATCCCTGGAATCCTGGGCTGGATCCATGGAATCCTGGGCTGGATCCTGAGGATCTGGGGCTGGATCCCATGGAACCCTGGGCTGGATCCCTGGAATCCTGGGCTGGATCCATGGAACCCTGGGCTGGATCCATGGAATCCTGGGCTGGATCCATGGAATCCTGGGCTGGATCCATGGAATCCTGGGCTGGATCCCTGGAATCCTGGGCTGGATCCCATGGAATCCTGGGCTGGATCCCTGGAATCCTGGGCTGGATCCATGGAATCCTGGGCTGGATCCCTGGAATCCCGGCTCTCACCCCCTGGAAGAAGACGAAGAGGACGTTCCTGGGCAGGCTCTGGGCGCCGGGGGCCCCGTGCAGGGCCTGGGCAGCCGCCAGCAGCGCCACGAAGGAGCCGACGGCGGCCTCGGCACCCGGGGCCACGTTCCAGAAAAACGAGTGGCTGTCCACCTGGAAAACAGGGAAAAATGACGGGAATGGGACAGGAAAATGATGGGAATGTTCCAGAAAAACGAGTGGCTGTCCACCTGGAAAACAGGGAAAAATGACGGGAATGGGACAGGAAAATGATGGGAATGTTCCAGAAAAACGAGTGGCTGTCCACCTGAAAAATGGGAAAAATGATGGGAATAGGACAGGGAAAGGAGCGGCTGTCCACCTGGAAAATGGGAAAAAATAATGGGAATTTTCCAGAAAAATGAGTGGCTGTCCACCTGGAAAACAGGGAAAAATGATGGGAATGGGACAGGAAACACGAGTGGCTGTCCACCTGGAAAATGGGAAAAATGATGGGAATTTTCCAGAAAAACGAGCGGCTGTCCACCTGGGAAACAGGGAAAAATGATGGGAATGTTCCAGAAAAACGGGAATGGGACAGGAAAACGAGTGGGATCCCATGGGATTTTCATGTGATTTTTCTGGGATTTTCCTCCAGATTTTCCCAGGGATTTTCAAAGGATTTTTCCAGGATTTTCCCATGGATTTTTCCCGGGATTTCTCCATGATTTTTCCGAGGATTTTCCCAGACATGTGCCCAGGGTTTTCATAGAGATGTTCCCAGGATTTCCCCAGAAACGTTCCGAGGATTTTCCCCACAATTTCCCCACGATTTCCTCACGATTTTCCCCAGGATTTTCCCCAGATTTCCTCACAATTTTTCCCGGATTTTCCCCACAATTTCCCCACAATTTTCCCCACAATTTCCCCAGGATTTTCCCCAGGATCTCCTCACAATTTTTCCCAGATTTTCCCCACAATTTCCCCAGGATTTTCCCACAATTTCCCCCACAATTTCCCCATGATTTTCCCCAGATTTCCTCACAATTTCCCCAGGATTTTCCCCACAATTTCCCCATGATTTTCCCCAGATTTTCCCACAATTTCCCCCACAATTTCCCCAGGATTTCCCCAGGATTTCCCACAATTTTTCCCGCATTTTCCCCACAATTTCCCCAGGATTTTCCCACAATTTTTCCCGGATTTTCCCCACAATTTCCCCAGGATTTTCCCACAATTTTTCCCGGATTTTTCCCACAATTTCCCCAGGATTTCCCCACAATTTTTCCCGGATTTTCCCCACAATTTCCCCATGATTTTTCCCAGATTTTTCCACAATTTCCCCCCAATTTCCCCACGATTTTCCCCACAATTTCCCCACGATTTTCCCCAGATTTTCCCACAATTTTTCCCAGATTTTCCCCACAATTTTTCCCGGATTTTTCCCCAGATTTCCCCACAATTTTTCCCGGATTTCCCCCAGGATTCCCCCAGGATCTCCCCTCACCCTGGTGGCCGCCAGCACCACGCGCTGCTCCGGCTGCAGCCGCCCCGAGGCGTTGATGGGCTGCAGGGAGCTCCAGACGTTGAAATCCAGCAGGGGATCACAGACGATCTCTGGGAACGGGAAAACATTCCAGGGGTTGGGAAAACTCCGGGGGAAAAAAACCCGGGAAATCCTGCTAAAAATGGGATTTCTGTGGGAGTTTTTATGGAAGAAATGAAAGGGATTGGTGGGATTCAGATGTTGGAATTTCCAGGATTTCCCCTGGGTTCTCCCAGGATTTCCTGGGACTCTCCCAGGATCTTCTCACGATTTTCCCAAGGTTTTCCCAGGATTTTCCGGGGATTTCCCCAGAATTTTCCCAGGACTCTCCCAGGATTTCCTCAGCGTTTTCCTGGGATTTCCCCACTGTTTCCCCCAGGATTTCCCTGGGATTCTCCTGTAATTTCCCCAGGGTTTCCCAGGACTCTGCCAGGATTTGCCCAGGATTTTCTTGGGTTTTTCCCTGGATTCCCCTCAGGATTTCCCATGATTTTCCCAGAATTTCCCTGGGATTTCCCTGTGTTTTTCCCAGAATTTCCCTGGGATTTCCCTGTATTTTCCCCAGGATTTCCCCAAGGTTTCTCCCATGTTTTTCTCAGATTCCCCCAGGATTTGGGCCGCTGACCTGGGCTGAGGCTGCAGCCCCATTGCAGCCCCATTGCAGCAGCCCCATTGCAGCCCCATTGCAGCACTGACCTGGGTTGATGCTGAAGGCGCTCTGCAGCCCCAGTGCAGCCCCATTGCAGCCCCAATGCAGCCCCATTGCAGCAGCCCCATGCAGCACTGACCTGGGTTGATGCTGAAGGCGCTCTGCAGCGAGCTGCGGCGCATGCAGGTGACGGTGCTGGCGGCAGCGTGCATGTGGGACTGCAGCTGCATGGCGCAGAGCGGGAACTGCGGCGCCGAGCCCGGCGCGCCGGGCACGTTGTGGGCGCGGAAGCACTGCAGCACAAACACAGCGCGCGGCTTTCCATGGGGGTTTTAAAAACTTCTGGCATTTTTTTCTGGGTTTTTTAATGGGTTTTTAATGGAATTTTAATGGATTTTAATGGAATTTTAATGGAATTTTAAAGATTTTTGATGGATTTTTTTTTTAAGATTTATTAATGGATTTTTGATAGCTTCCATCTGGTTTTATTTTTAATTTTTTTTTTTAAGGATTTTTTTTTTTTTAATTTTTTAAAGGATTTTTAAAGGGTACTTTGTGGTATTTTACAGCTTCTTTAAAGTTTTTATTGTTTTTTTTTTTTTTTACAGATTTTTCCCACCATTTTAAAGATTTTTGGTGGATTCTTAAAGGGATTTTTGGTGGATTCCTTACAATTCTTTGAAATGGATTTTTAAAAGAATCATAAGACACTTATTTTGTTTTTTAAGGTGAGTTCTTACTGGTTTTATGGTTTTTTTAATGGGCTTTTTGAGAATATTGTGCATTTTTAGGAAACTATTAGGGAGTCTTTCATGAATCTTCAGTTTTTTAAGAACAAATTTCCAATGGATTTTTATGGATTTTAATGAATTTTCAGTAGACTTTTATGGATTTAATGGGTTTTAATGAATTTTCAATGAATTTTAATGGATTTAATGGATTTAATAGATTTTAATGGGTTTCCAATGGACTTCTATGAATTTTAATGAATTTTCAAAGGATTTTAATGGATTTAAAGGATTTTGATGAATTTTCAATGGATTTAATGGATTTTAATGAATTTTCAATGGATTTTTAATGTTTTAATGGATTTTAATGAATTTTCAATGGACTTTTAAGGTTTTAATGCATTTTAATAAATTTTCAATGGACTTCCACAGATTGAATGAATTTCAATGAATTTTCAATGGATTTTTAAGGTTTTAATGCATTTCAACAAATTTTCAATGGACTTCTACAGATTGAATGAATTTTAATGAATTTTCAACGGATTTTTAAGGTTTTAATGCATTTTAATAAATTTTCAATGGGCTTCTACAGATTGAATGAATTCTAATGAATTTTCAATAGACTTTTAAGGTTTCAAGGCATTTTAATAAATTTTCAAAGGATTTTTAACGGCTTTAAATGATTTTTAATTTGATTTTACCGAATTTGAATGACTTTCCAATGGATTTTCAATGGGCTTTTGTGGATTTAATGAACTTCCAACGGGTTTTTATGGATTCAAATGACTTTTAACTGGATTTTAAGGAATTTCCAAGGGACTGTAACAGATTTTTAAGGTATTTTTTTTCCCACCCCGTGCCTCCCTCACCTCTTTGATGAGCTGGGTCTCGTTGGCGTCCTGCAGCAGGAAAATGGGGAAGGGAAAATCCTCGTAGGAGATCCCGGAGCCGCCCGGGTTCCACTCGGAGCCGTTGCAGTGAGCGAACTGAGGGCCATAGGAGTCTGAGTAAACGCCTGAAAAATGGGGGAAAAACGGTGAAAAATGGGCAAAATCTGGGCAAGAACTGTGGGCCGCAGGTGTCTGAATAAACAGCTGAAAAATGGGGAAAAACAGAGAAAAATGGGCAAAAACTGGGCAAGAACTGTGGGCCACAGGTGTCTGAATAAACAGCTGAAAAATGGGGGGAAAATGGTGAAAAATGGGCAAAAACTGGGCAAGAACTGTGGGCCATAGGAGTCTGAATAAACGCCTGAAAAATGGGGGAAAAACGGTGAAAAATGGGCAAAAACTGGGCAAGAACTGAGAGCCGCAGGTGTCTGAATAAACGCCTGAAAAATGGGGGAAAAACGGTGAAAAATGGGCAAAATCTGGGCAAGAACTGTGGGACACCAGTGTCTGAATAAACAGCTGAAAAATGGGGGAAAAATGGTGAAAAATGGGCAAAAACTGGGCAAGAACTGCAGGCCATAGGAGTCTGAATAAACAGCTGAAAAATGGGGATAAAACAGAGAAAAATGGGCAAAAACTGGGCAAGAACTGTGGGACACCAGTGTCTGAATAAACAGCTGAAAAATGGGGGAAAATGGTGAAAAATGGGTAAAAATTGGGCAAGAACTGTGGGCCATAGGTGTCTGAGTAAATGCCTGAAAAATGGGGGAAAAACAGAGAAAATGGGTAAAAATTGGGCAAGAACTGCATGCCATAGGTGTCTGAATAAACAGCTGAAAAATGGGGGAAAAACAGAGAAAAATGGGTAAAAACTGGGCAAGAACTGTGGGCCGCAGGTGTCAGAGTAAACACCTGAAAAATGGGGATAAAACAGGGGGAAAATGGAAAAAAAAAGGGAAAAAAGGTGAAAAATTTGAACAGTGAAAAAAATGGGATAAAATGAGGAAAAGCAGGGGGAAAATGCGGGGAGAAAATGGGGAAAAACAGGGGAAAAACAGGGGGAAAACCCAAGGAAAAAACGGAAGAAAAATGCGAAGAAACCAGGGAAATGGAGGAAAAAAAAGGGAAAAAAAAGGGGGAAAAAAAGGGGAAAAAAAGGGGAAAAAAAGGGGGAAAAAAGGGGGAAAGCCAGGGGGAAAAGTTTGGGATTTTGCTCACCAAATCCATCGTTGGGACACTTCAATCCCGGGGAAAATCCCTGGGAAGGGGCGGGAGAGGCAGCGGCCACGGCCAGGCCTGAAATCCGGGAGGTTCCTTTCAGCTGCATCAAAATCTCCCTGGAAATGGGGAAAAAGGGCTGGAATTTGGGATTTATCCAGAGAAAAGTGAAATCCAGGGATAAATCAAGGAAATGAAGGAAAAAATGCCAAGATTTTTATCTTGGGAGGGCCCAAAACGGTGGAAAACCGACAAGGTTGGAAATTCCCCTCAGGTGCAGCAAAACCTCCCTGGAAATGGGGAAACAAGGCTGGAATTTGGGATTTATCCATAAGGAATTGAAATCTGGGGATAAATCAAGGCAATGAGGAAAAAAGCCCAGGAATTTTATTTTGTGAGGGCCCGAAATGGTGGAAAACCACCAAGGCCGGAAATCCTGGAAATTCCCTCAGGTGCAGCAAGACCTCCCTGGAAAAAAGGAAAAAAGGGCTGGAATTTGGGATTTATCCATAAGGAATTGAAATCTGGGGATAAACCTAGAAAATAATGGAAAATCCCTTGGAAAATGGCCTAAAATGAGGGAAAAATCAACAGGGAGAAACTTCCAGCCACATCTTTCCTGCTTTTCCCAGGAAAAGGAGCCCCAAGTCCATCCCAAGGTTTATTTTCCATGTTTTTGTAAAACCATGGATCAGTATTCCATGGATGTGAGAATCCAATCCCACTAAAGGAAAAGAGCAGGAAAGGCGAAGTTCAGCAAGGACAACATCCCTGAACCCCAGGAACGCCCGGAGCGCCTGGAAAAGGGGATTTGATCCGGAATTTTGGCGCTCCCGATGCCGGAATTCCCACCTGGAGAAGAGCTTCCCGTCCAGCAGGATCATGTAGGGCGGGTGGGGGCCCTTGGACAGGGCCCACTCCAGGTCCTGCTCCTGCTCCACCACGTGGATCACGCCCGTGTCCCCGCTCAGCGAGGCTGGGGACGGAAAATCGGGATCAGAGCCCCGGGATTCCCGGGATTCCCAGGAAAAATCCGTGGGTTCCCGTGGAATACTAGGGGAGCAGGGTGAGGGAGAGCTGTGGATTAGAAATGTGGGATTTGTCCCCTCAGAATTCCCAAAATTCTCTGGAAAACCAAGGCAGAGAGCTGAGGAATGTAGGGAAGAGCTGTGGAGTGGAAATGTGGGATTTGTCCCCTCAGAATTCCCAAAATTCCCACAAAAAAATCCATGGATTCCCATGGAATAGCAGGGGAGCGGGGTGAGGGAGAGCTGTGGGGTGGAAATGTGGGATTTGTCCCCTCAGAATTCCCAAAATTCTCTGGAAAACCAAGGCAGAGAGCTGAGGAATTCAGGGAAGAGCTGTGGAGTGGAAATGTGGGATTTGTACCCTCAGGATTCCAGGAATTCCAACAAAAAATCCATGGATTCCTATGGAATAGCAGGGGAGTGGGGTGAGGGAGAGCTGTGGGGTGGAAATGTGGGATTTGTCCCCTCAGAATTCCCAAAATTCCCTGGAAAAGATGAGCAGGAGGATGAGGGTTTTAGGGAAGGGCTGTGGGGTGGAAATGTGGGATTTGTCCCCTCAGAATTCCCAAAATTCCCACAAAAAATCCATGGATTCCCATGGAATAGCAGGGGAGTGGGGTGAGGGAGAGCTGTGGGGTGGAAATTCAGGATTTGTCCCCTCAGGATTCCAGGAATTCCAACAAAAAAATCCATGGATTCCCATGGAATAGCAGGGGAGCGGGGTGAGGGAGAGCTGTGGGGTGGAAATGTGGGATTTGTCCCCTCAGAATTCCCAAAATTCCCACAAAAAATCCATGGATTCCCATGGAATAGCAGGGGAGCCGGATGAGGGAGAGCTGTGGAGTGGAAATGTGGGATTTGTCCCCTCAGGATTCCAGGGAATGCCACAAAAAATCCGAGGATTCCCATGGAACACCATGGCAGGAGGATGAGGGGTTGAGGGGAAGAGCTGTGGGGTGGAAATTCGGGATTTGTCCCCTCAGGATTCCCAGGAAAAGCAGGGGAAGGGGATGAGGGTTTTAGGGAAGAGACGCAGGGTGGAAATGTGGGATTTGTCCCCTCAGAATTCCCAAAATTCCCTGGAAAAGATGAGCAGGAGGATGAGGGTTTTAGGGAAGGGCTGTGGATTGGAAATGTGGGATTTGTCCCCGCAGAATTCCCAAAATTCCCATGAAAAACCCATGGATTCCCATGGAATAGCAGGGGAGCGGGGTGAGGGAGAGCTGTGGGGTGGAAATGTGGGATTTGTCCCCTCAGAATTCCCAAAATTCCCACGAAAAATCCATGGATTCCCATGGAATAGCATGGGAGCGGGGTGAGGGGCTGAGGGCGAGAGCTGTGGGGTGGAAATTTGGGAATCATCCCCTCAGAATTCCCAGGAAAAGCAGGGCAGGGGGATGAGCGATTTAGGAAAGAGCTGTGGGGTGGAAATGTGGGATTTGACCCCTCAGGATTCCCAAAATTCCCTGGAAGAGCAGGGCAGGGAGCTGAGGGGCTCTGACCCTGCCAGCATCACCGGGAGGCTCCCTCAGACACCCCCAGCATTCCCAAAGCCCCAGGAATTCCCAGGAATTCCAGAATTCCTCACACTGGCAGCTGATCCTGTGCATGGCACGCAGCACCCCCAGCATTCCCAGATTTCCCAAATTCCCAAATTCCCAGAATTCCCAGAATTCTGCTCACACTGGCAGCCGATTTGGTACATGGCACGTAGCACCCCCAGCACTCCCAGATTTCCCAGAATTCCCAAAATTCCCAGAATTCTGCTCACACTGGCAGCCGATCTGGTGCGTGGCAACGTAGCACCCCCAGATTTCTCTAAATTCCCAAATTCCCAGAATTCTGCTCACACTGGCAGCTGATTTGGTACATGGCACGCAGCACCCCCAGCAATCCCAGCATTCCTAAATTTCCAGAAGTTCCCAGAATTCCCAGGATCTCTCACACAGGCAGGGAGGCTCCCTCACACCCCCAGCGTTCCCAGATCCTCCTGGAATTCCCGGGATTCCCGGGATTCCCAGGATATCTCACACTGGCAGCCGATCTGGTGGGTGGCGTTGAGCAGGCGCACGCAGGGCGCTGTGTGGTTCAGGGCGATGTAAATCTTCCTGTGCACGGAATTGCCCTGGCAGGAACCTGGGGGTGGCACGGGAAAAACGGGATCAAAACCGGGATCAAAAACGGGAAAAACGGGATCAAAAACGGGAAAAACGGGAGCAGGGGCTGGGAACGGGGCAGGGAAACACCGGGAGCAGAGACTGGGAATGGCATGGGAAAAACGGGGTCAAAACCGGGAAAAACGGGATCAAAACCGGGATCAAAACCGGGAAAAACGGGATCAGGGGCTGGGAACGGGGCAGGGAAACACCGGGAGCAGAGACTGGGAATGGCACGGGAAAAATGGGATCATGGACTGGGAATGACTGGGATCAAAACCTGGGAATGGCATGGGACAAATGGGATCAGGGACTGGGATTAGAGACTGGGAAAAACCGGGATCAAAACCCAGGAATGACACGGGAAAATCTGGGATCAGACACTGGGAATGACCGAGATCAAAACGTGGGAATGACTGGCATCAAAACCTGGGAATGACTGGGATCAAAACCTGGGAATGACTGGGATCAAAACCTGGGAATGGCATGGGACAAATGGGATCAGGGACTGGGAATGACCGAGATCAAAACCTGGCAATGGAACAGGGAAAAACGGGATCAAAAGCCAGGAATGGCACAGGATAAACGGGATCAGAACCTGGGAATGGGCTGGGGCAAATGGGACTAAGGACTGGGATGAGGGACTGGGAAAAATTGGGATCAGAAACTGGGAATGTCACAGGAAAAACCAGGATCAAAACCTGGGAATGGGGCTGGGAAAGACCGGGATCAGAGACTGGGAACGGGCTGGGAAAAACGGGATCATAAACTGGGAATGGGCTGGGGAAACAGCAGGAATGGGGCAGGGAAACAGGGGAAGAGACCCTTGCCTGGGGGTTTAACCCCAAAACCTGGGAATGGGCTGGGAAAAGGAAAAGGGAACGGAGCCAGGGACACAGGGACCCCAAAAGGGGCACTGGGGACCACAAAAGGGACACTAGGGACCCCAAAGAGGAAACTGGGGACCCCAAAAGGGGGAACTGGGGACCCCAAAAGGGGAATTGGGGACCCCAAAAGCGCCCTCGGGAGGCCTCGCCCCCTCCGCTCCTCTCAGGAGCCCCCAGGCCGCCCCTCCCCGCTCCCCCTCAGGCCTCACCCGCCGCCAGCGCGGCCACGAGCAGCGCGCGGAGCACCCCCAGGGAATTCCGGAGCGTTCCCATGGAATTCCGGGCCGTTACCGGGGCCATTCCCAGGGAATCCCGGCCCGGCCCGGCCGCCATCACCGCCCGCGGCCACTCCACTTCCGCCATCCGGCGGAAGTGACGCAGCGGAAAAGCGGTGCAGCTTCCGGGGCGTTCCCGCGGTGCCGACGTGGAGGTTCCGGGTTGCGGCCGGGCCGGGCTGGGACCATGTTGACCAAATTCGAGACCAAATCCGCGCGGGTGAAAGGTGAAACACCGGGATAAAGCGGGATAAAGCGGGATAAAGCGGGATAAAGCGGGGTGCGGGGAATGGGGAGCCGGAACTGTGGGGGGAAGGTGGGATCCCGTCATGGAGGGAGGGCCCGGAGGGGCTGGAGAGGGGAATGGAGGGGGATCCAGGGGCGTTTGGGGTCTGATCCAGGGTGGGTTTGGGATCTGATCGCAGGTTTTTCCCAGGTTAATTTCCCAGGGTTTCCCCAGGTTTATTTCCCCCCTTTCCCCACCCTTTCCCAGGTTTATTTCCCAGGGTTTTTCCCAGGTTTATTTCCAGGTTTTCCCCCCCCCTTTTCCCAGGGCTGTCGTTCCACCCCAAGCGGCCCTGGGTGCTGAGCAGCCTCCACAACGGCGTCATCCAGCTCTGGGACTACCGCATGTGCACCCTCATCGACAAGTTCGACGAGCACGATGGTAAAAACGGGGGGAAAAAGGGCAAAAACGGGAAAAAAACGGGAAAAATGAAAAAATTCTGGGAAAAATCCGGGAATTCTGGGCTTTCTGGGGAGCCCCTGAGGCTGTGGTGGGGTGGGTCCCATGTGCGCCCTCATTGACAAGTTTGATGAGCACGACAGTGAAAACAGGGTGAAAACGGGAAAAATGGGGAAAAATGGGAAAAAATGGGGAAAAATGGAAAAATTCTGGGAAAACTCCAGGAATTCTGGGGGTTCTGGGAGCTCCCTGAAGTTTGGGGGAGAATTCCCAAAGGTTTGGGCCGGGTCCCATGTGCTCCCTCATTGACAAGTTCGACGGGCACGACGGCAAAAATGGGGGGAAAAAATGGGAAAAAATGGGAAAATTGAAGAAACTCTGGGAAAAACCCAGGGAAAAAATGGGAGAAATCCAAGAATTCTTGGGGTTCTGGGATCCCCTTGAACTCGTGGCGCTTCTGGGTTTGGCTCCGGAGCAAGGGAAATTCTCAAGGATTTTGGAGGAAAGTTCCCCAAAAATTGGGAAAAAAAAAACCCCAAAAATTTAGGAAAAATTCCCAGAAGTTTGGGGGAAAATTCCCAAAAAATCAGGAAGAGAATTCCAGAGGGATTCCAAGGGATTTCCCATTCCAGGGCCGGTCCGAGGCATCGATTTCCACAAGCAGCAGCCGCTCTTCGTGTCCGGGGGGGATGACTACAAAATCAAGGTGAGCATTCCCAAATTTCCTTTTTTTTTTTCCCATTTTCCCCCCAAATTTTTCCTTGTTTTATTTTTCCATTATTTTTACGTATTTTTCCCATTTTTTCCCCTTTTTTTCCCCTTTTTTTCCCCTTTTTTTCCCCTTTTTTTCCCATTTTTTTCCCCCATTTTTTCCCCATTCTTCCCTGTTTTCTTGCCATTTTTTTGCCATTTTCTTGCCATTTTCTTGCCATTTTTTTCCCCCATTTTTTTCCCCCATTTTTTTCCCCCATTTTTTCCCCCATTTTTTCCCTATTTTCCCCCATTCTTCCCTGCTTTCTTCCTTGTTTTCTTCACTGTTTTCTTCCCTGTTTTCTTCCCATTTTCTTCCCCATTTTTTCCCCAAATTTTGCCCATTTTTTCCCATTTTTTCCCCCCCCCGTTTTTCCTCTCTTTTTCTTCCCACTTTCTTCCCATTTTTTCCTTATTTTTCCCCTTTTTTCCCCCCAAAAAACCAGAGCCTGGCAAGGGCTGGGATGATCCCTGGGCTCTTTCCCAGCTCAGAATATCTGGGAATAAAATTTGGGAATCGGGACTGAGGGACGGGAGCGAGAAACCTGGGATTAAAACCCGGATTCGAGTGAGAAAATCTGGGAATAAACGGAGAAAAAATCCCAGAAAAAAAAAAAAAAAAAAAAAAAAAAAAAGTGGGAATTCGGTGCTGCCGCTCCCCCGGGGTGGGGCTGGAATTCCGGGAATTTTCCCTGGATTTTCCCTGTGGGATTGCAGGTGTGGAATTACAAACTGCGGCGCTGCCTCTTCACCCTGCTGGGACACCTGGACTACATCCGCACCACCTTCTTCCACCACGTGAGTCCCCGGTCCCGGGATTCCGGGAATTCCTGGGAATTCTGGGGGTTATCCGGGAGTTCTGGGGTGCTGGGAGTTCTGGGGTTCTGGGAATACGGGATTGTCCCGGGAATTCCGGGGCTTTCCTGGGAATTTCTGGGGATTACCCCGGGAATTTCTGGGGCTTTCCTGGGAGTTCTGGGAATGCAGCGTTATCCTGGGAATTCTGGGAGTTGTGCTGGGAATTATGGGAATTCCTGGGAATTTTTCTGGAAATTCTGAGGCTTTTCTGGGAATTCTGGGGTTTTCTGGGAATTCTGGGTCATCCCAGGATTTCAGGATTTCTGGCAATCCCCAGTGGGAATCCGCTCTCCTGGGAATTTGGGGGTTTTCTTTGGAATTCTGGGGCTTTCCTGGGAATTACCCCGGGAATTTCTGGGGATTCTGAGGGGTTTTGGGAATCCAGGGTTATCCCGGGAATCCAAGATTCTCCGATGGGAATCTGCTCTCCCGGGAATTCTGGGGTCATTCCAGGAATTTGGGGGTTTTCCTGGGAGTTGTGGGATTTGCTCCGGGAATTCTGAGTTATTCCAGGAATTCTGGGGTTTTCTGGGAATTCGGGGCTATCCCAGGAATCCAGGATTTCTGGCAATCCCCAGTGGGAATCTGCTCTCCTGGGAATTCCGGGATTTATCCTGGGAATTCTGGAGTTCTGGGAAATCTGAGTTATTCCAGGAATTCTGGGGTTCTGGGAATTGCAGGGTTATCCCGGGAATCCAGGATTTCAGGGAACTCTGGGGTTTCCCAGGGAATCCAGGGTGTCTGGGAGCTTCTGGTGGGAACATTCCCATGAAATTCTCATTTTCCTGGGAATCCTGTTGTGGTTTTTTTTCCGGGAATTCCTTCCCGGCAATCTCCAGCGGGGATTTCTTTAATGGGATCCAATTCCCGGGAATTTCCCCAGGATCCCTTCCCGAGGTTCTTTCCCTGGGAAATGAGGAATTCCCGGGGCTGGGCTCTCTCCAGGCCCCCAATCCCAGGGTTTTGTTTTTGGTTTGTTTTTTTTGGTTTTTTTTTGGTTTTTTCCCATTTTTCCCAGGAATATCCCTGGATCCTGAGCGCCTCCGACGACCAAACCATCCGCGTGTGGAACTGGCAGAGCCGCACCTGCGTCTGGTGAGCGCCGCCATTCCGGGGATTCCTTGGGATTCCTGGGATTTACGGGGATTCCTTGGGGATTCTGGGATTCCTTGGGGATTCTGGGATTCCTTGGGATTCTGGGATTCCCTGGGATTCCTGGGATTCCCTGGGGTTTGTGGGATGTCTGGGATTTCTGGGATTCCTTGGGGATTTCCTCGGTTTCCTGGGATTCCAGGGGTTTGTGGGATGTCCGGGATTCCTTGGATTCCTTGGGGATTCCTGGGATTTACGGGGATCCTGGGATTCCTTGGGAACTCCTGGGATTTCCTGGGGATTTCCTGGGATCTCCTGGGATTCTGAGGTTCCTGGGATTTCCCGGGGATTCTGGGATTCCCTGGGATTCCTGGGATTTCCTGGGGATTCCTGGGATTCTGAGGTTCCTGGGATTTCCTGGGGTTTGTGGGATTCCTTGGGGATTCCTTGGGATTCTGGGATTCCTTGGGATTCCTGGGGTTTTCTGGGATTCCTTGGGATTTCCTGGGGTTTGTGGGATGTCTGGGATTCCTGGGGATTTCCTGGGGATTCTGGGATTCCTTGGGATTCTGAGATTCCCTGGGATCAGACTTTCCCTGGGATTGTGGAATGAGTCCTTCCCTGGGATTCTGGGATTCCCTGGGATTTTGGGATTCTGGAATTCCCTGGGACTCCCTCCCTGGGATTTTGGGATAAATCCATCCCTGGGAGGGCAGAGAATTCCCAGGCCCGAGTGATTCCGTGGATTCCCCATCCCTGGGAACGGCCCAGGCCAGGCTGGGCCCCCCCGGCCCTTTGGGAACGTCCCTGCCCTGGGAACTCTGGGAACCTTCCGGAATCTTCTCCAACCCTGAATTCCCTGGCGGCAGTGCCCGGTCCCAATCCCCACCCCGCAATTCCCGAAGGGGCGGGGCCGCCGGGGTTTTCATGGAATTCTGTCCCGGGTTTCGGGATCAGCGTCCTGACAGGGCACAACCATTACGTGATGTGCGCCCAGTTCCACCCCAGCGAGGACCTGGTGGTGTCGGCCAGCCTGGACCAGACCGTCAGGGTGTGGGACATATCCGGTGAGATTCCGGGGGAAAATCCATGGGAAAAATGGGAAAATCCATGGAAAAATGGGTGTGGGACATATCCGGTGAGATTCCAGGGGAAAATCCATGGGAAATCCATGGGAAAAATGGGAAAATCCATGGAAAAATGGGTGTGGGACATATCCGGTGAGATTCCATGGAAAAACTGGGAAAATCCATGGAAAAATGGGAATGGGAGTGGGATGGACCAGAGCGTGAGGGTGTGGGACATATCCGGTGAGATAACGGGGAAAATCCATGGGAAATCCATGGGAAAAATGGGAAAATCCATGGAAAAATGGGTGTGGGAGTGGGATGGACCAGAGCGTGAGGGTGTGGGACATATCTGGTGAGATTCCGGGGGAAAATCCATGGAAAAATGGGTGTGGGACATATCCGGTGAGATTCCAGGGGAAAATCCATGGGAAATCCATGGGAAAAATGGGAAAATCCATGGAAAAATGGGTGTGGGACATATCTGGTGAGATAACGGGGAAAAATTCATGGGAAATCCATGGGAAAATGGGTGTGGGAATGGGATGGACCCAACTGTCAGGGTGTGGGACATATCCGGTGAGATAACGGGGGAAAACTGGGAAAATCCATGGGAAAACTGGGAATGGGAGTGGGATAGACCAGAGTGTGAGGGTGTGGGATATATCCAGTGAGATTCCAGGGGAAGAACTGGGAAAATCCATGGAAAACTGGGAAAATCCATGGAAAAATGGGTGTGGGATATATCTGCTGAGATTCCAGGGAAAAACTGGGAAAATCCATGGGAAAATACAATAAGATAGGAATAGGAATGGGTGTGGGATACCTCTGGTGAGGGATCCCAAAAAATCCTGGGAGAGCTGGGAATGAGGGGCTGGAAAAGGGAATGGAGAGTCCTGAGGGGGCTGGGGGGTGATCTGGGATTGGGGGATTTGGGATCTGATCCCAGGGAACGGCCTCGAGCTGTGCCAGGGCCGGAAATCTGGGATGATTTTTCCATGGAAAAAGGGTTGGGAAGCACCAGAAGGGGCTCAGGGAGGGCTGGATCCCCATCCCTGCTGGGAATCCCTGGAGAGGGAAAAACGGAGGCAGAAAAACCCCTTGGGATCGCTGGGTCCGGGTGCAGCTGATTCCCCTGGGTTTTCCCCTGGGTTTTCCCCTGGGTTTTCCCTGGTTTTTCCCCTGGTTTTTCCCCTGGTTTTTCCCCTGGGTTTTCCCTGGGTTTATCCCGGATTTATCCCGGGTTTTTCCGGGCTTTTCCGCGCTGCAGGGCTCCGGAAGAAGAACCTGTCCCCGGGCGCCGTGGAGTCGGACGTGCGCGGCATCACCGGCGTGGATCTGTTCGGCACCACCGACGCCGTGGTCAAACACGTGCTGGAGGTGCCGGGGGATCCAGGGGGGATCCAGGGGGAATCCAGGGGGGATCCAAGGGGGATCCATGGGGGATCCAAGGGGGAATGGCGGGGGATCCATGGGGAATCCATGGGGGATCCAAGGGGGATCCAAGGGGGAATCCACAGGGAATCCAAGGGGGATCCATGGGGGATCCAAGGGGAATCCAAGGGGGAATGGTGAGGGATCCATGGGGGATCCAAGGGGAATCCAAGGGGAATCCATGGGGAATCCATGGGGGAATGGCGGGGGATCCATGGGGAATCCAAGGGGGATCCATGGGGGATCCATGGGGAATCCATGAGGAATCCAAGGGGAATCCACGGGGAATCCATGGGGGAATGGCGGGGGATCCATGGGGGATCCATGGGAAATCCATGGAAAATGGCAGGAAATCCATGGGGGATCCATGGGAAACCTGTGGGAAATCCATTGGAAATCCATGGGAAATAATTGGAAATGGCAGGAAATCCGTGGGGAATCCATGGGCGATCCATGGGAAATCTGTGGGAAATGCATTGGAAATCTATTGGAAATCCATTGGAATTCTGTGGGAAATGGCAGGAAATTCATGAGGAATCCATGGAGGATCCATGAGAAACCTGTGGGAAATCCATTGGAAATTTGTGGGAAATCCATTGGAAATGCCTGGGAAATCCATGGGGGATCCATTGGAATTCTGTGGGAAATCCATGGGGGATCCATTGGAATTCTGTGGAAAATGGCAGGAAATCCGTGGGGAATCCATGGGAGGATCCATGAGAAACCTGTGGGAAATCCATTGGAAATTTGTGGGAAATCCATGGGAAGTTCGTGGGAAATCCATTGGAAATGCCTGGGAAATCCATGGGGGATCCATTGGAATTCTGTGGGAAATCCCTGGAGGATCCACGGAAATCCCCTCACGCTTCAATCCCTGTCCTGGGGCGGATTCCAGAAGGATTTTTCTGCTTTTCCCCCCATTCCTGGGGGTTTCTCCCCATTCCTCTCATTGCCCCTGGATTTCCCCCATTCCCTGGATTTTTTCCCTGGATTTTTTCCCTGGATTTTCCCTCATTCCTGCTTTTCCAGGGCCATGACCGGGGCGTGAACTGGGCTGCCTTCCACCCCTCCATGCCCCTCATCGTGTCCGGGGCCGACGACCGCCAGGTCAAGATCTGGAGGATGAACGGTGAGGGAAAAAATGGGGAAAAAACGGGGAAAAACGGGAAAAAAATGGGGAAAAAACGGGAAAAAAATGGGGAAAATTGGGAAAAAAAAACGGGGAAAAAAAAAAAGGAAAAATGGGGAAAAAAACGGGGAAAAAATGGATATTTTTCCCATTTCTCTGGGATTTTTTTCCCGTTTTCCCCAGATTTTTCCCTGATTTTTCCAGAATCCAAGGCCTGGGTGGTGGCCACGTGCTGGGCTGGTTTCTCCTTTTCTCTGCAGTTTTTTTCCCATTTCCCTGCTATTTCTCCTCATTCCATGAATATTTTTTCCCATTTCTCTGGGATTTTTTCCCATTTCTCCGGGATTTTTTCCCATTTCTCTGGGGTTTTTTCCCATTTCTCTGGGATTTTTTCCCATTTCTCTGGGGTTTTTTCCCATTTCTCTGGGATTTTTTCCCCGTTTTCCCTGGATTTCCCCCTGGTTTTTCCCAGAATCCAAGGCCTGGGAGGTGGACACGTGCCGGGGCCACTACAACAACGTTTCCTGCGCCGTTTTCCACCCGCGCCAGGAGCTGATCCTCAGCAACTCCGAGGACAAGAGCATCCGGGTGTGGGACATGTCCAAGCGGTCAGTGCTGCCCCGGGGCCGGGAGGGGCCCTCGGCAGCGCCGGGAATTCCTGGGATTGGGGCAATTCCAGGATTTTCCCCCTCCCCTCCACTTCCAGGACCGGAGTCCAAACGTTCCGGCGCGACCACGACCGGTTCTGGGTGCTGGCGGCGCATCCCAACCTCAACCTGTTCGCGGCCGGTGAGCCCCGGAATTCCGGCTGGGGATTCCCGGATTCCGGCTGGGAATCCCGAAACACCCTTAGGAACCCCAAGGCTACAGCTGGGGGTCCCCAAATTCCGGCTGGGAATCCCCAAATTCCGGCTGGGAGCCCCCAAATTCCGGCTGGGGATCCCCAAACTCCATCTGGTGATCCCTAAATTCTGTCTGGGAACCTCCAAATTCCGGCTGGGAACCCCCGAATTCCAGCTGGGAACCCCCAAATTCCAGCTGGGAATCCCCAAATTCCAGCTGGGAATTCCCAAAATTCCATCTGGGAACCCCAAAATACCCTTAGGAACCCCAAAGTTACAGCTGGGAACCCCCGAATTCCGGCTGGGAATTCCCAGATTCCGTCTGGGGATCCCCAAAATTCCATCTGGGAACCTCCAAATTCTGGCTGGGAACCCCCGAATTCCAGCTGGGAATTCCCAGATTCCGTCTGGGGATCCCCCAAATTCCGGCTGGGAATCCCCAAATTCCGTCTGGGAATCCCCAAAATTCCATCTGGGAACCCCCGAACTCCAGCTGGGAATCCCAAATACCCTTAGGAACCCCAAGGCTACAGCTGGGGGTCCCCAAATTCCAGCTGGGGATCCCCAAATTCCAGCTGGGAATCCCCAAAATTCCGTCTGGGAACCCCAAAATACCCTTAGGAACCCCAAAGTTACAGCTGGGAACCCCCGAATTCCGGCTGGGAATTCCCAAATTCCAGCTGGGGATCCCCAAATTCCAGCTGTAACTCCGGGTGTAATTCCAGCTGTAACTCCGGGTATTTTTCCCTGGAATTCCCGGTGTAATTCCAGGTGTAATTCCAGGTATTTTCCCCTGGAATTCTCGGTGTTTTTCCCTGGGATTCCCAGTGTAATTCCCGCTGCTATTCCGGTTGTTTTTCCCTGGAATTCCCAGTGTTTTTCCCTGGAATTCCCGGTGTAATTCCAGCTGTAATTCCAGGTGTTTTCCCCTGGAATTCCTGGTGTAATTCCAGCTGTAACTCCGGGTGTTTTCCCTGGAATTCCGGGTGTTTTTCCCTGTAACTCCGGTGTTTTTCCCGCTGTATCTCCGGGTGTTTTCCCCTGTAACTCCGGTGTTTTTCCCGCTGTAACTCCGGGTGTTTTTCCCTGGAATTCCCAGTGTTTTTCCCGCTGTAACTCCGGGTGCGTTTCCCCGCCCAGGCCACGACGGGGGCATGCTGGTGTTCAAGCTGGAGCGGGAGCGGCCGGCGCTGGCCGTGCACGGGAATTCCCTGTTCTACGTCAAGGATCGCTTCCTGCGGCAGCTCGACTTCGGCAGCTCCCGCGACGTGGCCGTCATGCAGCTCCGCAGGCACGGCGGGCCCAGGGCCCCAAACCCATCCCAAATCCACCCCAAAATCCCCGAATCCGTCCCAAAATCCACCCCAAAATCCCCGAAACCCATCCCCAAATCCACCCCGAAACCCATCCCCAAATCCATCCTAAAATCCATCCTAAAATCCCTGAAATCCATCCCCAAATCCACCCCAAAATCCCCAAAACCCATCCCCAAATCCACCCCGAAACCCATCCCAAAATCCCCGAAACCCATCCCCAAATCCACCCGGAAACCCATCCCCAAATCCACCCCAAAACCCATCCCCAAATCCACCCCAAAATCCCCGAAACCCATCCCCAAATCCATCCCAAAATCCATCCCCAAATCCATCCCAAAATCCCCGAAACCCATCCCCAAATCCATCCCAAATCCACCCCAAAGTCCCTGAAATCCATCCTGAACCCATCCCCAAATCCACCCCAAAGTCCCTGAAACCCATCCCCAAATCGATCCCAAACCCCCCCAGAGTTCCCAAATTCCCCCAAATCCGTCCCAAATTCCCCCAATTCCATCCCAAACCACCCCAGGGTTCCCGAATTCCCCCAAATCCATCCCAAACCACCCCAGAATTCCCAAATTCCCCCAAATCCTTCCCAAATTCCCCCAAATCCATCCCAAACCACCCCAGAATTCCCAAATTCCCCCAAATCCATCCCAAACCACCCCAGAATTCCCAAATTCCCCCAAATCCATCCCAAACCACCCCAAGGTTCCCAAATTCCCCCAAATCCATCCCAAATCCCCCCAGAGTTCCCAAATTCCCCCAAATCCGCCCCAACCCCCCCCAGAATTCCCAAATTCCCCCAAATCCGCCCCAAACCCCCCCAGAATTCCCAAATTCCCCCAAATCCGCCCCAGCCCCCCCCAGAATTCCCGAATTCCCGTTTTTTCCTTCCCAGCGGCTCCAAGTTCCCGGTGTTCAGCATGAGCTACAACCCAGCTGAGAACTCCGTGCTGCTCTGCACCGTGAGTCCCAAAATCCCGGGGTTTTTGGGGGAAAATCCCCCAAATCCCCGACCCTGGGGGAAAACCCCTCCAATCCCACTTTATTCCTCCGAGAAATCCCTCAAATTCCACTTTTTTGGGGCAGAAAATCCCTCAAATTCCTGTTTTTTTTGGGGCAGAAAATCTCTCAAATTCCTGGTTTTTGGGTGGCAGAAAATCCCTTGAATTTTTGGTTTTTTGGGGGCAGAAAATCCCTCAAATTCCTGTTTTTTTGGGGCAGAAAATCCCTTGAATTTTTGGTTTTTTTAGGGAGGAAATCCCTCAAATTCCACTTTTTTGGGGCAGAAAATCCTTCAAATTCTTGGTTTTTTGGGGCAGAAAATCCCTCAAATTCCTGTTTTTTTGGGGCAGAAAATCCCTTGAATTTTTTGGTTTTTTAGGGAGGAAATCCCTCAAATTGCACTTTTTTTTTTTTGGGGGAGAGGAAAAAGTCCCTCAAATCCCTGATTTTTTGGGGGGAAAAATCCCTCAAACCCCTGATTTTTTTGGGGTAAAAATGCCTCAAATCCCTGATTTTTTGGGGGGTAAAAATCCCTCAAACCCCTGATTTTTTGGGGGGGTAAAAATGCCCTAAAATGCCCCATTTTTCCTCCCACAGCGAGCCAGCAACCTGGAGAACAGCACCTACGACCTGTACACCATTCCCAAGGACGCAGATTCCCAAAATCCCGACGGTGGGTGCGGCCCGAGCTCCCAAAAACCCCAGGAATTCCCATCCCCACCCCCCCCCAAAAATCTCCTTTTTTTCCCCCAAATTTTTTGTTTTTTTCCCCGTTTTTTTTTTTGGCAGCTTTCCCCCCTTCTCCCTTTGAAAAATTCAAACTTTTCCAGCCCCCCATCCATATTTTAGCAGGAATTTCTCCTTTCCCTTCCCAAATTTTTCCTCCCAGCTGGAGATTTCCTGGCTCTGTCCAGACTTGATGGATCTCAGGCCGATTTTTGGGATGTTTCATCCACAAAAAAAAACCCTTTAAAAGTGACAATCCCAGGAATGATTTTGGTTTTTTTCCCTTTCCTGGCAAATTCCACGTGATTTTTTGTTTTTTAGTTTTTATGGGGTTGTGGGGGGAGGAATTTACGATCCCAAGCCTTGATTTAATGGGATGAAAACTCCCAAATTATTGGATTTTTGTCCCGGTTTTAAATCCCAGCTGCGCCCCCCGCCAGGGAGCAGTGATGGATTTGGGGCCTTTTCCAGGGATTTATGGATTCCGGAGGGTTTTTGGAGCGGGGAATATTTCCCTGCTGGGGTGGATTTGGAGGCAAAGAACGGGGACAAAAAAAAAAAAAAAAAAATTGGTTTTTCTTTTTTTTTTGGGAAGTTTTTCCAGCTGGGATATTGGGAAGATCAATCAAATCCCTGGATTTGATGGAGGAGCAGCTGGGTCCCAAAAAAAAAGGAGGGAAAAGGGAAAATTCCGCAGCCAGAGGAGGGAGAAGGGCCCGGCCTCGGGGAGGGTTTGGGGACAAAACCCTCAAATCCTTGAGTTTTTGGGAAAAATCCTTTAAATCCCTGAGCTTTTTGGGGAAAAATCCCTCAACCTCCACATTTTTGAGGGGGAAAATCCCTCAAATTCCACTTCTTTATTTTTTTTTTTTTTATTCATCAAATCCCCACAGTTTTGGGAAAGATTCCTCAAATCCCGCAGTTTTGGGACAAATCCCTCAAATTCCGCATTTTTTGGGAGGAAAACCCCTCGAGTTCCACATTTCGGGGATTTTCAGGGCCTTTTCTGGCTGAAAATTCGGGATTTTTATGGAATATCTGAGGCTGGAGCAGCGTGGGACGGGGGCATTGCCCCATGGAATGGGAGGGGGTTTTGGGTCCCTTCTGATCCCAAAAATTCCGGGATTCTGGGATGCGAATCCAGGAGGAATCCGGATCCCATGCCGGCTTCTGAACCCCATCCCACAAATCCCACTCATCCCATAAATCCCATTGGTCTCATCCCACTGATCCCACAAATTCCATTGATTCCTTATTGCCATCCCAACCCCATCCTGTCCTATCCCGTGAATCCCACAAATCCTACCCTGTAAATCCCCTTTTATAAATCTCATCCCGTCATTCCCATCGATCCCATCCCAATCCCATTCTTTCAGTCTCATCCCATAAACCCCATCCCAATCCTATTCTTTAAATCCCATCCCCTGAATCTCATTCCAGTCCCATCCCATAAATCCCAGTCCCATAAATCCCAGTCCCATAAATCCCGTCCCATAAATCCCATCCCATAAATCCCATCCCATAAATCCCATCCCATAAATCCCATCCTGTAGATCCCATTGTATAAATCTCATCCCACCCTATAAATCACATTGATCCCATCCCAATCCTGTCCTATCAATCCCGTCCCATAAACCCCATCCTAATGGATTGATCCCGGGTTTATCCTGGGTTTATCCGGGGTTGATCCTGGGTTTATCTGGGGTTGATCCCGGCCGGATTCCTGGGGTTGATCCCGGGTTTATCTGGGGTTAATCCTGGGTTGATCCCGGCCAGATTCCCAGGGTTTATCCTGGGTTTATCCCGGGTTTATCTGGGGTTGATCCCAGCCGAATTCCAGGCTTTATCCTGGGTTGATCCTGGCCGGATTCCCAGTTTGATCCTGGGTTTATCTGGGGTTAATCCTGGGTTGATCCCGGCCGGATTCCCAGTTTGATCCCGGGTTTATCCTGGGTTGATCCCGGCCGGATTCCTGGGGTTGATCCCGGGTTTATCCGGGGTTAATCCCGGGTTGATCCCGGCCGGATTCCCAGTTTGATCCCGGGTTTATCCGGGGTTAATCCCGGGTTGATCCCGGCCGGATTCCCAGCTTGATCCCGGTTTTTTTTGGGATCGCAGCTCCGGAGGGGAAGCGCTCCTCGGGGCTCACGGCTGTGTGGGTGGCGCGGAACCGATTCGCCGTCCTGGACAGGATGCACTCGGTGAGATCCCGGGAAAAACCGGGAAAAAAACGGGAAAAACCGGGAAAAAAACGGGAAATCGGGATGATGGGATCAGATCCAGGGGGGCCCTGGTCCCAAAAAAAGGGGCTGGGATTGGGATAACAGGGATTGGGATAACAGGGATTGGATCCAGGGGGGCCTGATCCCAATGGGAGAAGGGTTGGGAAATTGGGATAACGGGGATTGGATCCAGAGGGGCCTGATCCCAATTAAGAATGGTTGGAAAAGTGGGAGGTTGGGATAATGGGGATCAGATCCAGGGGTGCCTGATCCCCAGAAAAAGGGTTGGGATTGGGATACTGGGGATTGGGATAATGGGGATCAGATCCAAGGGGACCTGATACCAAAAAACCTGGGATTGGGATAACAGGGATTGGATCCAGAGGAACCTGATCCCAAAAAGAAAAAGGGGTGGGAAAAGCAGGAACGGGGCTGGAGCAGCTGGAGAAGGGAATGGAGGATCCTGAGGGAGCTGGGGGGGCTGATCCCAGAGAAAAGGGGGATCCAGGGGGGATTTGGGATCTGATCCCAGGGAATGGGACAGGACAAGAGGGAACGGCCTCGGGCTGTGCCAGGGCTGGAAATTTGGGATGATTTTTCCATGGAAAAAGGGTTGGGAAGTGTCAGAAGGGGCTCAGGGGGGGTTGGATCCCCATCCCTGGAGGTGTCCGAGGGATTCCCGGGATTTGGGTTGGGTTTGATGCTTTTCCAACCTCCAAAATCCCGGAATTCCGGGAAAACCCTGATTCCCAACCCAGCTCTTTGTGCTCCCTCAAAAACAGTGGGAAAAATCCTGGAAAAACCCAACTCTGCTCCAGCCCAAGGGGCACAAAACCCTCCCTGCCTTCCCTAAAAACCCCACCAAAATCTGGGAATTCCCCCCAAAATCTGGCAATTCCCACTAAAATCCGGGAATTCTCTTCCGGGGGGCAGATCCTGATCAAGAACCTGAAGAACGAGATCACCAAGAAGGTTCCGGTTCCCAACTGTGACGAGATTTTCTACGCGGGCACCGGGAACCTGCTCCTGAGGGACTCCGACTCCATCACCCTCTTCGACGTCCAGCAGAAAAGGTGGGGATTTTCCGGGAATTTTCTGGGAATTTTCCGGGAATTCTGCACCTAAAACCTGCTTTTTGTGCGCCAAATCCTGGTTTTTTTCACCGTAAATCCTCCTCTTTTTTCACCCCAAGTCCTGTTTTTCTTTCCCCTAAATCCCCTTTTTTTCCCCCCTAAATCCTGGGTTTTTTCCTTCCTAAATCCCTTTTGTTTTTCCCCCCTAAATCCCACTTTTCCCACCCCAAATCCTGCTTGTTCCTGTGGAAAGCTGGGAAAGGCTGGAGAAGGGATCTGCTGGGGGTTTTTTTTGGGATCTGCTGGGAGTTTTTGGGATCTGGGTTTTTTTTGGGATCTGCTGGGGATTTTTGAGATCCACTGGGGTTTTTTGGGATCCCAGGGCTGGATTTTGGGCCATTCCCTGATCCGGGATCTGGGATTTTTCCAGGACCTTGGCCTCGGTGAAGATCTCCAAGGTGAAGTACGTGATCTGGTCGGCCGACATGTCCCACGTGGCGCTGCTGGCCAAGCACGGTGAGCTCCGGGGGAAAATTCCCATTATTCCCATCCCCATCCCCATCCTGGTCCCTGTTCTCATTCCCATTCCTGTAATTCCCATTCTCGTTCCCATTATTCCCATCCCCATCCCGATCCCCGTTCCCAATCCCATTCCTGTAATTCCCATTACTCCTGTTACCCAAGTTATTCCCGTAATTCCCTCATTCTCATTGTTCCTGTCATTGCCATCATTCCCGTAATTCCCTCGTTCCCGCGTTCCCGTCATACCCTGCAATTCCCATCGTGTAATTCCAGTTCCCTCATTCCCTGCAATTCCCATCATTCCTGTAATTCCCTCATTCCCCTCATTCCCTGCAATTCCCGTAATTCCCGGGTTCCCTCTGTTCCCATAATTCCCTCATTCCCTGCAATTCCCATCATTCCTGTAATTCCCTCATTCCCATCATTCCCATAATTCCCTCATTCCCATCATTCCCATCATTCCCTCATTCCCTGCAATTCCCATCATTCCCGTAATTCCCGGGTTCCCTCTGTTCCCATAATTCCATCATTCCCGTTGTTCCCTGCAACCCTTGCAATGCCCTCAATCCCTGGGTTCCCTCCGTTCCCACCGTTCCCGTAATTCCCTCATTCCCGTTATTCCGGTCGTTCCCCGCAATTCCCGGTTTCCCTCCGTTCCCAGCCATCCTGATCTGTAACCGGAAGCTGGAGTCGCTGTGCCAGATCCACGAGAACATCCGGGTCAAGAGCGGCGCCTGGGACGAGAGCGGCGTCTTCATCTACACCACCAGCAACCACATCAAATACGCCGTCACCTCGGGGTCAGCCCTGCTCCGGGAGCGGGAAGGGCGGGAATTCCCGCCGGGAATGGGCGGGAATCGTCACCGGGAATGGGCGGGAATCGTCACCAGGAATGGAGGGAATCGTCACCAGGATGGGTGGGAATTGTCACTGGGATGGTGACAGGAATTGTCACTGGGAATGGAGGGAATCGTCACTGGGAATGGAGAGAATCGTCACCAGGATGGGTGGGAATTGTCACTGGGAGGGGCGGGAATTGTCACCGGGAGGGGCAGGAATTGTCACTGGGAATGGAGGGAATCGTCACCGGGAATGGGTGGGAATTGTCACCGGGATGGGCAGGAGTTCCTTGGATGGTCAGGAGCTCACTGGGATGGCTGGAATTCTCACTGGGATGGCGACAGGAATTCTCACTGGGATGGCCAGGAGTTCCTTGGGATGGTTGGGAGTTCCCTGGGAGGGTCAGGAATTCTCCCTGGGATGGTCAGGAATTCTCACCGGGATGGCCAGGAATTCTCCCCAGGATGGTGTGGAGTTCTCTGTGAGCTCACCAGGAATTCCCTGGCATGTCCGGGAATTCTCTCTCCCCGGGAATTCTCACCGGGGAACGTCCCCCCATAATTCCCTGGCATGTCCGGGAATTCTCCCCGGGAATTCCCACCGGGAATGTCGCCCCCTCCCCGGCGCAGGGACCACGGGATCATCCGCACGCTGGACCTGCCCATCTACGTGACGCGCGTGAAGGGCAACAACGTTTACTGCCTGGACCGGGAGTGCCGGCCCCGCGTGCTCACCATCGACCCCACCGAGTTCCGCTTCAAGCTCGCCCTCATCAACAGGAAATACGACGAGGTCAGGGATGGACCCGGGAACGGGGGAAAATCTGGGATTGGGAATGAGGGAAAAGTGGGGTTGGGAATGGTGGACAAAGGCAGGTGAGCCCCGCGTGCTCAGCATCGACCCCGCCGAGTTCCGCTTCAAAGTCGCCCTCGTCAGCAGGAAATACGATGAGGTCAGGGATGAACCTGGGAATGGGATTGGAAATGGGAAAAAATAGGGGAAAAGCGGGTTTGGGAATGAGGGAAGAGTGGGGTTGGGAATGGTGGATCAAAATCGGAAGTGCTCAGCATCGACCCCACCAAGCCGCTTCAAACTCGCCCTCATCAAGAGGAAATAGGATGGGGTCAGGAATAAGCCTGGGAATGGGGAAAAGTGGGAAAAAATGGGATTGGGAATAGGGGAAATGGGGTTGGGAACGAGGGAAAAGCGGGGTTGGGAATGGCGGGTGAAAATCGGGAGTGCCGGCCCCACGTGCTCAGCATCGACCCCGCCGAGTTCCGCCTCAAACTCGCCCTCATCCACAGGGAAGTTTGATGAGGTCAGGAAACAAATCTGGGAATGGGGAAAAGTGTAGGATTCCCTGAGGATTCTGGATTTGGGAGTAGGGGCTGCAGCCTTCGGGAATAGGGGCTGGCAAAGCCTTTCCTGAAGATGGGAAAAGCCTTTCCTGAGGGTGCTTGGAAGGGCCTCTCCCAAGGAGAGGAAAAGCCTTTCCCAGGGATGGAAGAGCCTTTCCCAAGGGATTTTGGGAAGAGCCTTTCCCAAGGGATTTTTGGGAAGAGCCTTTCCCCAGGATTTTTAGGAAGAGCTTTTCCCAGGAATTTTGGGAAGAGCCTTTCCCCAGGATTTTTAGGAAGAGCTTTTCCCAAGGGATTTTTAGGAAGAGCTTTTCCCAGGAATTTTGGGAAGAGCCTTTCCCGAGGGATTTTGGGAAGAGCCTTTGCCCGGGATTTTCAGGAAGAGCTTTTCCCAAGGGATTTTGGGAAGAGCCTTTCCCCAGGATTTTCAGGAAGAGCCTTTCCTAAGGGATTTTGGGAAGAGCCTTTCCCAGGGATGGAATATCCTTTCTCAAGGCTTTTGGGAAGAGCCTTTCCCAAGGGATTTTGGGAAGAGCATTTCCCAAGGGATTTTTAGGAAGAGCCTTTGCCCAGGATTTTTAGGAAGAGCTTTTCCCAAGGGATTTTGGGAAGAGCCTTTCCCCAGGGATTTTGGGAAGAGCCTTTCCCCAGGATCTGGGCCTGCCCGCAGGTGCTGCACATGGTGCGGAACGCCAAGCTGGTGGGGCAGTCGATCATCGCCTACCTGCAGCGCAAGGGCTACCCCGAGGTGGCCCTGCACTTCGTCAAGGACGAGAAAACGCGCTTCAGCCTGGCCCTGGAGTGCGGCAACATCGAGGTGACGCCGGCTCTGGGGACATTCCGGGGCTTTCTGGGACATTCCGGGGCTTTTTGGGACGTTCTGGGGCACGTGGGGATGTTTTGGGAAAAACGCGCCTCAGCCTGGCCCTGGAGTGCGGCAGCACGGAGGTGACGCCAGCTTCTGGGATGTTCCAGGGCATTTTGGGACACTGTGGGAAGTTTGGGGGCGTTCTCAGCCGCTTTGAGGTGTTTTGGGACATTCTGGGAAGTTTGGTTTTGGGTATTTTGGGACGTTTTTGGGACGTTCCCTGGGAACAGATCGCCCTGGAGGCAGCCAAGGCTCGGACAGCAAGGGCTGCTGGGAGAGGCTGGGCGAGGTGGCCCTGCCGCCATCCCTGCTCCCATTCCCCATTCCCGACCCCATTCCCAGTCCCATTCCCAGTCCCTCTGACCCCATTCCCGATCCCTCTAATCCCAAAATTCCCTGTCACAGATCGCCCTGGAGGCAGCAGCCAAGGCTCTGGATGACAAGGGCTGGGCGAGGTGGCCCTGCTGCTATCCCTGCTCCCATTCCCCATTCCCAATCCCATTCCCAGTCCCTCTGACCCCATTCCCGATCCCTCTGACCCCATTCCCGATCCCTTTAATACCAAAATTCCCTGTCACAGATCGCCCTGGAGGCAGCCAAGGCCCTGGATGACAAGGGCTGCCAGGGGAGGTGGCCCTGCTGCTATCCCTGCTCCCATTCCCCAGTTCTAACCCCATTCCCAGTCCCTCTGACCCCATTCCTGATCCCTCTGACCCCATTCCCGATCCCTCTAACCCCGGAATTCCCTGTCACAGATCGCCCTGGAGGCAGCCAAGGCGCTGGACGACAAGGGCTGCTGGGAGAAGCTGGGCGAGGTGGCCCTGCTGCAGGGCAACCACCAGGTGGTGGAGATGTGCTACCAGCGCACCAAGAACTTCGACCGCCTCTCCTTCCTCTACCTCATCACCGGCAACCTGGAGAAGCTCCGCAAGATGATGAAGATTGGTGAGAGCCCCGGCATTCCCGCCGGGAATCCCGCCTGATTCCCGCTTTTCCTGGGTTGGGAATGGCAGCTGATTCCTGGTTTTACTGGGACCAGGAACGGCGGCTGATTCCCAGTTTTCCTGGGGCTGGGAACAGCGGCTGATCCCCGGTTTTCCCAGGGCTGGGAATGGCAGCTGATTCCCGGTTTTATTGGGGCCGGGAATCCCGGCTGATTCCCAGTTTTCCTGGGGCTGGGAACGGCAGCTGATTCCCGGTTTTATTGGGTTGGGAATGGCAGCTGATTCCTGGTTTTATTGGGTTGGGAACGGCGGCTGATTCCCAGTTTTCCTGGGTTGGGAACGGCGGCTGATTCCTGGTTTTATTGGGTTGGGAATGGCAGCTGATTCCTGGTTTTATTGGGTTGGGAACGGCGGCTGATTCCCAGTTTTCCTGGGGCTGGGAACGGCAGCTGATTCCCAGTTTTCCTGGGGCTGGGAATCCGACTGATTCCAGGTTTTCCTGGGGCTGGAAGAGTGGCCGATTCCCAGTTTTATTGGGTTGGGAACGGCGGCCGATTCCCGGTTTTCCTGGGCTAGGAATGGCAGCTGATTCCCGGTTTTCCCAGGGCTGGGAACAGCGGCTGATTCCCGGTTTTCCCGGTCTCGGGAACGGCGGCTGATTCCCGGTTTTCCTGGGCTAGGAATGGCAGCTGATTCCCGGTTTTCCCGGTCTCGGGAACGGCGGCTGATTCCCGGTTTTCCCGTTTTTCCAGCGGAGATCCGGAAGGACATGAGCGGGCACTACCAGAACGCGCTGTACCTGGGGGACGTGGCCGAGAGGGTGCGGATCCTGCGGAACTGCGGCCAGAGTGAGTCATTCCCGATGGAATTCCGGGAATTCCGGGCACGGGGAGTCCTTCCCAATGGGAATTCCAGGGCTTCCAGGCATGGGGAGTCCTTCCTGACAGGAATTCTGGGCAGAGGAAGTCATTCCCGCCAGGAATGCTGCCCTGGAAGCTCAGGAAAGGCTCTTGGATCCCCAAGCATTTCTGTTATTCCAGTGGTTATTCCCATTATTCCAACGGCCATTCCCAGTGTTTCCCGTTATTCCTGTGGCCATTCCCGTTATTTTTCCAGAGTCCCTGGCGTTCCTGACGGCCGCCACGCACGGGCTGGACGAGGAGGCCGAGAGCCTGCGGGAATCCTTCGATCCCGAGAAGGAGACGGTGGGAACGCTGGGAAAAGCTCCGGGAAAAACTTTGGGAGTTTGGGAGGGAGGGGATGGGGATGGGCCTGGGAGAAATCCTGGGAAACTCCTAGAATTCGGGAAGGAGGGAAGGGGTGGTGGCTCCTGGAAAACTCCTGGAATTCGGGAAGGGAACAGTGGGGTCCGGTGAGGAAAACACCTGGAATTTGGGAAGGAGGGAATGGTGGGGATGGAGGAAATCCTGGAAAACTCCTGGAATTCAGGAAGGAGGGGATAGGGGGCTCCTGGAAAAACTCCAGGAATTTAGAAAGGGAACTGTGGGTTCCAGCGGGGAGAACTCCTGGAAAACTCCAGGGATGTGGGAAGGAGCTGTTAACGGCGAGGCAGCTCCGTCCCGGGATTTTCCCGGCGCATCCCGATGTTTTCCCGGCGTGTCCCAGATCCCGGCCGTGGATCCCGAGGCGCGGCTGCTGCAGCCGCCGGCCCCGGTGCTGCCCCTGGACACCAACTGGCCCCTGCTGACCGTGTCCAAGGGCTTCTTCGAGGGCTCCATCGCCGGGAAAGGTCGGCGTTCCCCGCATTCCCGGCATTCCCGGCGTTTGGGATGGGCGCTGGGAGGTTGCTGTGGTCCTGGCAAACCCATGGAATGTTCTGGGAATTGGGGAAAAAGGGGCTGGGAAACCTGGGGAAGGGTGTGGGGTGTGAGGCCATGGGGGTGGGAGGGACTGGGAATGGGATCAGGGCTGGGATTGACCCCTGGGAATGGGATTGACCCCTGGGAATGGGATCAGGGCTGGGATTGATCCCTGGGAATTGGATTGACCTCTGGGAATGGGATCAGGGCTGGGATTGGAATTCCTGGAATTCAGAGTGGGCGTCCAGCTGGGGATGAGCCCCATGATCCTGGAGCTCTCCCCACCCTCATAAATCCCGAAATTCCGCAAAATCCCACCCCGAGATGCCACAGCACAGAGGCAGGGTGGGGTTTTCCCCTCATGGAATTATTTTCCAAGGGTCTTTCCCTGTTTTTTTTTTTCAGGGAAAGGAGGAGCCCTGGCTGCCGACATCGACATCGACACCGTGGGCACCGAGGGCTGGGGCGAGGACGCCGAGCTGCAGCTGGATGAAGGTGGGAAAACCCTGGAATTTCCCTTGGGAAAGCTCCATTCCCCCGCCCGTGGGACCCCTGTGACATTCCCTGCTCCCTGCAGACGGATTCGTGGATGCCGGGGAAGGATTCGGAGAGGAAGGAACGGGAAAAGGGCAGGAGGAAGGAGGAGGATGGGAGGTGGAAGAAGATTTGGATCTTCCCCCCGAGCTGGTAGGAGAATCCTGGGGAGTCCCAGCGCCGATTCCTGGGGAATTCGGGAGGCAGGGAATGTTCTGTGGGATCATCCAGCTGGGGTTTCAGCTGGAATTCTGGGATTTTCCCTCAGGATGTCCCTGCCGGCCCTGCAGGAACGGCTGAGGATGGATTCTTTGTGCCTCCCACCAAAGGCACCAGCCCAGCCCAGGTAAAATCCTGGATTTCCTTGGAAACCCGGGGCTTCCCTCCTTTTCCCTTTCTCTTTTTGGTTTTTATTTGGGATTTGTGAGCCCATTGTGGGAACTCTGCCCATCCCAATCCCACCTGGATTCCCTTCCCTCTTTCCCAGGTGTGGTGCAACAATTCCCAGCTCCCCGTGGATCACATCCTGGCAGGATCCTTCGAGACAGCCATGAGGGTGAGTTCTCCATGGAATTTTTAATGGAAGAACGCCTCCTTTCCCCTGAATCCTCACTTTGCATCCACCTGGGAATATTCCATCCCCGTTCTCCTGTGGACACGACCCAGAGCGAGGCCTCAGTGCTGCCTGATCCAGGTTTTCCTGCAATCCATGATTTTTTTTATTTTTATTTTTTTTTTCCCCCTTAGCTGCTCCATGACCAGGTGGGAGTGACCAACTTCGGGCCCTACAAGCAGCTCTTCCTGCAGACCTTCTCCCGGGGCAGGACGACATTCCAGGCTCTTCCCAGCCTCCCCGCCATGTACGGATTCCCGCACCGCAACTGGTGAGCACTGGGACGCGCCTTTCCCGCCTTCCAGGGGTTTTTCCAGGGGAGAAATCCCGGATTTATGAGGCTGGGAATGAGCCCAGCCGGTCCGAGCTGGACGCTCAGAATTCCAGGAATTCCCTGGGCAGCTCCAGGGATGAGGAGGAGCCGGAATTCCCCGTTTGTGGAGAGAACTGGGAATTGTGTGGGGGGAAGAGATGGGTTTGGAGCTGAACTCGGGGCAGAATCCAGGGAATGGAGCTGAAAAAGGGAATGGAGAATCCTGAGGGAGCTGAGGGTGGGCTCAGCCTGGAGAAAAGGGGGATCCAGGGGGAATTTGGGATCTGCCAGCGGGGATTTGGGATCAGATCCCAGGGAATGGAGATGGGATGAGAGGGAACTCCTCAAGGTGCACCAGGGCAGGTTTAGGCTGGACATTCAGGGGAATTTTTCCATGGAAAAGCATTGGAAAATTCCATTTTTCCATGGAATTTTTCAATGGAAAAGCATTGGGAACCATTTTCCCAAAATTACATTTTCCATGTGCTTTTTCCATGGAAAAGCACCAGGCCAGGTTTAGGTTGGATATTTGGGGGAATTTTTCCATGGAAAAGCACCAGGCCTGGTTTAGGATGGAAAAAGCACCATTTTTCCAATGGACTTTTTTTCCATGGGAAAGCATCGGGAGCCATTGGAAGGGACTCAGGGAGGTGCATTCCCATCCCTAGAGGGAATTCCCGGGAATTCCTTGGGCCGCTCCGGGAATTCCACCCCACCCTCACTGGGCCCACACAACCCTCACCACCACCCTCGTCCCTAAACCCGGAATTCCGGAATTTTCTCGGGGCGGCAGGAAGGAGGCCGGGCTGAAGAACGCGCTGCCGGCCGTGGGGCTGAAGCTGAACGACCTGATCCAGCGGCTGCAGCTCTGCTACCAGCTGACCACGGCCGGCAAGTTCGAGGAGGCCGTGGAGAAATTCCGGCTGATCCTGCTCAGCGTGCCCCTGCTGGTGGTGGACAACAAGCAGGAGATCGCCGAGGTCAGGGGTGGGGCGGCGTCCCGGTGGGATTCCCGAGGGGGAAATGTGGGGATCCTACCCTGAAAATGTGGGAATTCGTGAGGGGGGGAATGTGTGAATTCCTGCCTTGGAAAACACAGAATTTCTGAGGGAGAGGTGTTGGAATCCTGCCCTGAAAACCATGGAATTCCTGAGGGGGAAATGTGGGCTTCGTGAGGGGCAAACGTGGAATTCGTGATGGGGGAAATACGGGGATTTCTGAGGGAGGGAAATGTGGGAATTCCTGAGGGGGAAATGTGGGAATACTGCCCTGAAAAACATGGAATTCCTGAGGGGGAAATGTGGAAATTCCTGAAGGGAGTAAACATGGAATTCGTGAGGGGGAAATGTGGGATTTGTGAGGGGGAAATGTGGGAATTCCTGCCCTGAAAAACATGGAATTCCTGAGGGGGAAATGTGGAAATTCCTGAAGGGAGTAAACATGTAATTCCTGAGGGGGGAAAATACGGGGATTTCTGAGGGAGGGAAATGTGGGAAATCCTGAGGGGGAAATGTGAGGATCCTGCCCTGAAAAACATGGAATTTCTGAAAGGGAAATGTGGGATTCATGAGGGGGAAATGTGGGAATTCCTGAGGGAAAAATGTGGGATTAGTGAGAGGAAAATGTGGGAACATGGAAAACATGGAATTCCATGAAAAACATGGGATTTCCCAGGGGGAAATATGGAAATTCCCGAGGGGGAAATGTGGAATTCCTGAGGGGGAAATGTGGGGATTCTGCCCTGAAAAAATATGGAATTCCTGAGGGGAAAATGTGGAAATTCCTGAAGGGGGGAAACACGGAATTCCTGAGGGGGAAATGTAGGAATTCCTGAGGGGAGAAATGTGAGAATTCCTGAGGGGGGAAATACGGGATTTCTGAGGGGGAAGTTGTGGGATTCCTGAGGGGGGAAATGTGGGATTTCCCATCCCGATCCTGGGGTGTCCCCAGGGAAGGCTTTGATCCCCGGTTTTGTCCCAAAGGCACAGCAACTGGTCGCCATATGCCGGGAATACATCGTGGGGTTGTCCATGGAGATCGAGAGGAAGAAACTGCCCAAAGAGACTCTGGAGCAGCAGAAGAGGATCTGTGAGGTGAGGGAGGCCTGAGGGGAAAAACAAGGAATTCCTGAGGGGAAAACATGGAATTACTGAGGGGAAAACATGGAATTCCTGAGGAGGGAAATGTGGAATTCCTGAGGGGGTAAATGAGAGAATTCTTGAGGGGGAAACCACAGAATTCTTGAGGGGGAAATGTGGGAATTTCTGAGGGGGAAAATGTGGGAATTTCTGAGGGGGAAAATGTGGGAATTCCTGAGGAGGGAAATGTGGAATTCCTGAGGGAGGAGATGCGGGAATTACTGAAAGGAAAACACAGAATTCATGAAGGGGAAATGTGAGATTCCTGAGGTGGTAAAAACCTCACTGGAAGTTTGGAATTCTGCCTTCAACGCAAACACAACAGGGAAAAAAGGGATTCCCTGTCATAATTCCCGTTATTCCTAAGGATTTTAACCCTTGCTTTCCCTGGCAGATGGCCGCCTACTTCACACACTCCAACCTGCAGCCCGTGCACATGATCCTGGTGCTCCGCACCGCCCTCAACCTCTTCTTCAAGCTCAAGAACTTCAAAAGCGCCGCCACCTTCGCCCGGCGCCTGCTCGAGCTCGGCCCCAAGCCCGAGGTGGCCCAGCAGGTGAGACCCCAAATGGCCCTGACCCCAAATGGCCCTGTCCCCAAACTCAAGGGTGAGATCCTCAGATGAGGCCCTCAAGTTGGGAAACACCATTTTTGGGGTGTCCTTGTCCCCAAACCTGAGCTGAGGCCCTCAGGTGTGGAACCCTTCCTGTGATACCATTTTTGGGGTGTCCCTGTCCCCAAACCTCCACTGTGACCCTTTTTGGGGTATCCTTGTCCCCAGACTCCCACTGTGACCCATTTTGGGGTATCCCTGTCCCCAAACCCCCGCCATGACCCTTTTTGGGGTTATCCTTGTCCCTAAACTCCCACTATGACCCTTTTTATGGTGTCCCTGTCCCCAGACTCCCACTGTGACCCTTTTTGGGATGTCCCTGTCCCTAAACTCCCACTGTGACCCTTTTTGGGATGTCCCTGTCCCCAAACTCCCACTGTGACTCTTTTTGGGATGTCCCTGTCCCCAAACTCCCACTGTGACCCTTTTTAGGGTATCCCTGTCCCCCAACCTTTGCCGTGACCCATTTTGGGGTGTCCCCCTTCCCCGTGCTCACGGCGCTGCCCTTCCCAGACGCGGAAGATCCTGGCGGCGTGCGAGAAGAACCCCATTGACAGCCACCAGCTCAACTACGACCAGCACAACCCCTTCGACATCTGCGCCGCCTCCTACCGCCCCATCTACCGCGGCAAAGCCGTGGAGAAGTGTCCCCTCAGCGGGGCCTGCTACAGCCCCGAGTTCCGGGGACAGATCTGCCGCGTCACCACGGTGAGGGGACACCGCTGGTTCTGTGGGAATTGCATCCCGCTGAGCTGTGGGCTGGGAGAAATCGGGGTTTAGAGGTGGTTTGAGGGGTCAGCGCTGCCCTCATGGGGGAAATTTTGTGGTTCTGGAGGGGGTTTGGGGTCTCTCCCGCAAGGGAGGCCTGTGGGAGTTGGGCCTGGTTGGGCTGGAGGAGGCTGAGGGGGAAACTTCTCCATCCGTGGAAATATCTCAAATATCCATGGAAATACCTCAAATACTTGTGGAAATACCTTAAATATCCCCAAAAATCTCTCCTCTGAGGGGGGATTTGGGCTCTGGAGTGTTTTTCCCACAAGGGAGGCCTGTGGGAGTTGGGCCTGGTTGGTCTGGAGGAAGCTGAGGGGGAATCTCATCCATCCATGGAAATATCTTAAATGTCTGTGGAAATATCTTCAATATCCATGGAAATATCTCCTATAACTCCAAAAATCTCTCCTCTGAGAGGGGATTTAGGCTCTGGAGCCTTTTTCCCACAAGGGAGGCCTGTGGGAGTTGGGCCTGGTTGGTCGGTTGGAGACTGAGGGGGAAATTTATCCAGCTGTGGAAATAACTCCAATATCCGTGGAAATATCTTCAATATCCATGGAAACATCTCCAAAATGCCAAAAAAATCTCTCATCTGAGAGGGGATTTGGGCTCTGAAGTTTTTCTCACAAGGGAGGCCTGTGAGAGTTGGGCCTGGTTGGTCTGGAGGAGGCTGAGGGGGAATCTCATCCATCCATAAAAAAAAATTCAATATCCATGGAAATATCTTAAATAACTCCTCAAATTTCCACACAAATCCCCCAAGAGATCTCAGGATGCTCCCAAACCCCTCCCAGAGCTCCCAGCACAGGCTCAGGAGTGACAGCCACAAAACCAACCCCTAAATCCCGAGTTTTCACCCCTAAATCCTGAATTTTCACCCCTAAATCCCGAATTTTCACCCCTAAATCCCGAATTTTCACCCCTAAATCCTCTCTTTGTCCCTGCAGGTGACGGAGATCGGGAAGGACGTGCTGGGGCTGCGCATCAGCCCCCTCCAGTTCCGCTAGGAATTCTCCTGGAGAAAGAAATTCCCAGTCCCCCACCCCAGCTTTCCCCCCACTCGCTCCCCTTGGCCATTCCCATCCTCTCTTCCCGGTTTTTCCCCACTCTGGAATGCCAGATTGGGGTTTTTTTCCCCACATTTAGCAGGAATTTTTTTTCCTTGTTCCCAGAGCAATTTTCCTGTGCTTTTATCCCAGTTTTTTTTCCAGAGGGGGAAGGGGGGGCCTCTTCCCAAATCCTGGTTGTGACACAACCACCTCTGCTCCCCTTAAAGTCCTAAAAAAATTGCTAAAAAACCCTGGGATTGGCTCTGTAAATCCGAATCCAGGGAAATCCTGCTCCCTCTGGAAGTGTCTCTGTGTTTGTTGATTCCTCCTGTTGTCGCCATGGCAACTCAGTGAGCTCCCGTTGTTAATAAAGTTCGTTAATGACCTGGATTTTCCTGGTTTGCAGCTCAGGACACACCAAAAAAACCCTGGAATTTAATCCCTTTTCCCAGCTCTGCTTGGAGAGCTGGGAATTTTCCCGAGGATGGGATCGGCTCTCCTGGGATGATTCGGAGCTGTGTGTGTTAATTAGTGGGGTGCAATTAACGCCCCAATTAACCCTGAGGGCCCGTCCTGTGTTTCCAGGTGGAGTTTTGTCCTTTGGCACTCCCGGGTTTGGCCCCAGGGCACGGAAAAGGCTCCGGGATTGCCAAATTTGGGTGGATTCCGGTGTTAATGGTTAGATGAGTGTTGTTTTCTGCGTGCTTTTTTTGTTTTGGGTGTCCTGTAACAATAAATCAACCTGTAATGAAAATAGAACAAGGTTATCGCCTTGTGTTAATGTGTGTGTGGTGTTGTACTGCTCTGTATTGCAGGGTGAGCACAGGGTGAGCGATACAGAGCAATACAGAGCAATACAGAGCGATAGAGAGCGATAGAGAGCGATAGAGAGCGACACAGAGCGATACAGAGCGACACAGAGCGATACAGAGCGACACAGAGCGATACAGAGCGACACAGAGCGATACAGAGCGATACAGAGCAATACAGAGCAATACAGAGCAGTACAGAGCAATACAGAGCAGTACAGAACGATACAGAGCGATACAGAGCGATACAGAGCGACACAGAGCGACACAGAGCGACACAGAGCGACACAGAGCGATACAGAGCGATACAGAGCAATACAGAGCAATACAGAGCGATACAGAGCGATACAGAGCAGTACAGAGCGATACAGAGCGATACAGAGCAATACAGAGCGATACAGAGCAATACAGAGCGATACAGAGCAGTACAGAGCGATACAGAGCGATACAGAGCAGTACAGAGCGATACAGAGCGATACAGAGCGATACAGAGCAATACAGAGCGATACAGAGCGACACAGAGTGATACAGAGCAGTACAGAGCAATACAGAGCGATACAGAGCGACACAGAGCGATACAGAGCGATACAGAGCAGTACAGAGCAGTACAGAGCGACACAGAGCAGTACAGAGCGATACAGAGCGACACAGAGTGATACAGAGCAATACAGAGCGATACAGAGCGATACAGAGCGACACAGAGCGATACAGAGCAGTACAGAGCGATACAGAGCAGTACAGAGCGATACAGAGCAATACAGAGCAATACAGAGCAGTACAGAGCAATACAGAGCAATACAGAGCAATACAGAGCAGTACAGAGCAATACAGAGCAGTACAGAGCGATACAGAGCGACACAGAGCGATACAGAGCGACACAGAGCAGTACAGAGCGACACAGAGCGACACAGAGCGACACAGAGCGATACAGAGCGATACAGAGCAGTACAGAGCGATACAGAGCAGTACAGAGCGATACAGAGCAGTACAGAGCGATACAGAGCAGTACAGAGCGATACAGAGCAATACAGAGCAATACAGAGCAGTACAGAGCAATACAGAGCAATACAGAGCAATACAGAGCAGTACAGAGCAATACAGAGCAGTACAGAGCGATACAGAGCGACACAGAGCGATACAGAGCGACACAGAGCAGTACAGAGCGACACAGAGCGACACAGAGCGATACAGAGCGATACAGAGCGATACAGAGCAGTACAGAGCGACACAGAGCGATACAGAGCGATACAGAGCAGTACAGAGCGACACAGAGCAATACAGAGCGACACAGAGCGACACAGAGCGATACAGAGCGATACAGAGCGATACAGAGCAGTACAGAGCGACACAGAGCGATACAGAGCAATACAGAGCGACACAGAGCGACACAGAGCGACACAGAGCGATACAGAGCGATACAGAGCAGTACAGAGCAATACAACACCACACACACATTAAGGGTGAACTCTCTCCTCCTTGCTGTGACACCTGGGCTGGCAGGGATGACACAGTGACCTCGGCCAGCCCATGCTGCCTGTGCCATCACCTGGCACTGACGTGTTTGATGAAAATCCTTTTGCTGGGTTTTTTCTCCTGAGAAGCCTCAGAACAGAAATGGAACCAATAACGATCTGCTGGCTGTGGAGTGTGGGCTGGAGATGGTTTAGCAACAGGGGCATCTTGGATTGGTCTCCTGTGCATTGTTTCTACTTGATGACCAATCATGGTCCAGCGGTGTCGGGGCTGTGAGCAGTCCCAGGTTTTTATTATTCATTCCTTTCCAGCTTTCTGATGTCTCCTTGCTCTTTTAGTGTAGTTCTAATATCTCATTTTCTTTTAATATAATAGAGATCATAAAATAATATTTCAGCCTTCTGAAAGGTGGAGTCAAGATTCTCATCTCCTCCCTTGTCCTGGAGGACCCTCAAACACCACCACAATCAGCGGCCGAGCGGGTCTGGGCAGCAGCAAATGAAAGAAAATAAAAAGCTTTAAAAATAGAAAAATAAAAAAATTAATGAAGAAATAAAATTAAAAAAACCCAAAAGCTTTAAGAATAGAAAAATTAAAAAATAAAATTAAAAAATAAAGTAAAAAGCTTTAAAAATAGAAAAATTAAAGCCAAAAATTAAATACAAAATAAAATTTAAGAAATAAAATAAATGCTTTAAATATAGAAAAACTAAAAATTAAATTAGAAAAATAAAAAAAAAATAAAAAGCTTTAAAAATAGAAAAATAAAAAAATTAATGAAGAAATAAAATTAAAAAAACCCAAAAGCTTTAAGAATAGAAAAATTAAAAAATAAAATTAAAAAATAAAGTAAAAAGCTTTAAAAATAGAAAAATTAAAGCCAAAAATTAAATAAAAAGTAAAATTTAAGAAATAAAATAAATGCTTTAAAAATAGAAAAATTAAAACTAAAAATTAAATTAAAAAAATAAAAATAAATAAAATAAAAAGCTTTAAAAATAGAAAAATTAAAAAAGAAAATTAATGAAGAAATAAAATTAAAAAAAACCCAAAAGCTTTAAGAATAGAAAAATTAAAAAATAAAATTAAAAAATAAAATAAAAAGCTTTAAAAATAGAAAAATTAAAAATAAAAATAGAAAAATTTAAAAATAAAAAAAATAAAATAACAAAATTAATCTAAATTAAATGAAAGAGAAAATAAAAAGTGTAAAATGCCGTAAAAGTTCCATTAAAGGTAGTGCTGTAATGCAAGACCCTCAAACACCACCACAATCACCAGCTTGAGTTGGTCTGGGCAGCACCAAATGAAATAAAATTAAAAGCTTTAAAAATAGAAAAATTAAAGCCAAAAATTAAATAAAAAATAAAATTTAAGAAATAAAATAAATGCTTTAAAAATAGAAAAACTAAAACTAAAAATTAAATTAAAAAAATAAAAAAAAATAAAATAAAAAGCTTTAAAAATAGAAAAATAAAAAAATTAATGAAGAAATAAAATTAAAAAAACCCAAAAGCTTTAAGAATAGAAAAATTAAAAATAAAATTAAAAAATAAAATAAAAAGCTTTAAAAATAGAAAAATTAAAAATAAAAATTAAAAATAGAAAAATTTAAAAATAAAAAAATAAAATAACAAAATTAATCTAAATTAAATGAAAGAGAAAATAAAAAGTGTAAAATGCCGTAAAAGTTCCATTAAAGGTAGAGCTGTAATGCAAGACCCTCAAACACCACCACAAGCACCAGCTTGAGTTGGTTTAAAAATAGAAAAATTAAAAATAAAAAGTAAATTAAAAAAATTAAAAAATAAAATAAAAAGCTTTAAAACTAGAAAAATTTAAAAAAAATAAAAAAATAAAATAAATGCTTTAAAACTAGAAAAATTAAAACTTACACAAAAAAAATTAAAAAAATAAATGCTTTAAAAAAAGAAAACTAAAAAATAAAAATTAATTTGAAAAATAAAAAAAAGCTTTAAAACTAGAAAAATTTAAAAAAAATTAAATAAAAAAAAATTAAATAAATGCTTTAAAATAGAAAAATAAAAAAAAATTAATTAAAAAATAACATTAAAAAAACCCAAAAGCTTTAAAATAGAAAAATTAAAAATAAAAATTAAATTAAAAAAAAAATTAAAAAATAAAATAAATGCTTTAAAAATAGAAAAATTTTAAAATAAAAATTAAATTAAAAAAATAAAAAGATTAAAAATAGAAAAATTAAAAATAAAAATAAAAAAGAAAATTAAAAAAATAAAATAAATGCTCTAAAAATAGAAAAATAAAATTAAATAAAAAATAAAATTAAAAAAATTAAATAAATGCTTTAAAAATAGAAAAATTAAAAATAAAAATTAATTAAAAAATAAAATTAAAAAAACTAAATGCGTTAAAAATAGAAAAAAATAAAAATAAAATAAAAAAATAAAATTAAGAAATAAAATTAAAAAAATAAAATAAATGCTCTAAAAATAGAAAAATTAAAAATAAAAATAAATAAAAAATAAAATTAAAAATTAAAAGCTTTAAAAATAGAAAAATTAAAAATTAAAAGTAAATAAAAAAAATTAAAAAATAAAATAAAAAGTTTTAAAACTAGAAAAATTTAAAAAAATAAAAAAATAAAAAAAATGCTTTAAAACTAGAAAAATTAAAAATAAAAATTACACAAAAAAAATTAAAAAAATAAATGCTTTAAAAAAAGAAAACTAAAAAATAAAAATTAATTTGAAAAATAAAAAAAAGCTTTAAAACTAGAAAAATTTAAAAAAATTAAATAAAAAAAAATTAAAAAATTAAATAAATGCTTTAAAAATAGAAAAATAAAAAAATTGATTAAAAAATAACATTAAAAAAACCCAAAAGCTTTAAAATAGAAAAATTAAAAATAAAAATTAAATTAAAAAAAATAAAAAAAAAAAAATGCTTTAAAAATAGAAAAATTTTAAAATAAAAATTAAATTAAAAAAAATAAAAAGATTAAAAAATAGAAAAATAAAAAATAAAAATAAAAAAGAAAATTAAAAAAATAAAATAAATGCTTTAAAAATAGAAAAATTAAAAATAAAATTAAAAAAACTAAAAGCGTTAAATTTAGAAAAAAAAAAAAATTAAAAAATAAAATTAAAAAATAAAATAAATGCTCTAAAAATAGAAAAATTAAAAATAAAAAGTAAATTAAAAAATAATTAAAAAATAAAATAAAAAGTTTTAAAACTAGAAAAATTAAAAAAAATAAAAAAATAAAATCAATGCTTTAAAACTAGAAAAATTAAAAATTACACAAAAAAAATTAAAAAAATAAATGCTTTAAAAAAAGAAAACTAAAAAATAAAAATTAATTTGAAAAATAAAAAAAAGCTTTAAAACTAGAAAAATTTAAAAAAAATTAAATAAAAAAATTAAAAAATTAAATAAATGCTTTAAAAATAGAAAAATAAAAAAAATTAATTAAAAAATAACATTAAAAAAACCCAAAAGCTTTAAAATAGAAAAATTAAAAATAAAAATTAAATTAAAAAAAAATTAAAAAAAAAGCTTTAAAAATAGAAAAATTTAAAAATAAAAATTAAATTAAAAAAAATTAAAAGCTTAAAAATAGAAAAATTAAAAATAAAAATAAAAAATAAAATTAAAAAAATTAAATAAATGCTTTAAAAATAGAAAAATTAAAAATAAAATTAATTAAAAAATAAAATTAAAAAAACTAAAAGCGTTAAAAATAGAAAAAATAAAGTTAAAAAATAAAATTAAAAAATAAAATTAAAAAATGAAATTAAAAGCTTTAAAAATCGAAAAATTAAAAATGAAAATTAATTAAAAAATAAAAAAATTAAATAAAAGCTTTAAAAAAAATTAAAAAATTAAATTGAAAAAAATTTAAAAAAAGGCTGTAAAAATAGAAAAATAAAAAATAAAAATAAAAAATAAAATTAAAAAAAATTAGTTAAAAATTAATGAAAAACAAATTAAACACCGTAAAGTGCTGTGAAGTACTGGAAAAGTTCCATAAAAGGTCGGGCCGAAACGCGGGACTGTCGTAAAACTGCCGTAAAGCAAAACTGTCGTAAAAGGTGCCGTAACGCGCCACTGTCGTAAAAGGGGCCGTAAAGCGCGACTGTCGCAAAAAGGGGCCGTAAAGCGCGACTGTCACAAAAGGTGCCGTAAAGCGCGACTGTCGCAAAAGGGGCCGTAAAGCGCGACTGTCGCAAAACTGCCGTAAAGCGCGACTGTCGCAAAACTGCCGTAAAGTGCGACTGTCGCAAAAGGTGCCGTAAAGCGCGACTGTCGCAAAAGGTGCCGTAAAGCGCGACTGTCGTAAAACTGCCGTAAAGCGCGACTGTCGCAAAAGGTGTCGTAAAGCGCGACTGTCGTAAAAGGTGCCGCAAATCGCGACTGTCGTAAAAGGTGCCGCAAAGCGCGACTGTCGTAAAAGGTGTCGTAAAGCGCGACTGTCGTAAAAGGTGCCGTAAAGCGCGACTGTCGTAAATGGTGTCGTAAAGCTCCACTGTCGCAAAAGGGGTCGTAAAGCGCGACTGTTGTAAAAGGTGCCGTAAAGCGCGACTGTCGTAAAAGCTGCCGTAAAGCTCCACTGTCGCAAAAGGGGTCGTAAAGCGCGACTGTCGCAAAAGGTGCCGTAAAGCGCGACTGTCGCAAAAGGGGCCATGAAGCCCGACTGTGGTAAACGGCAGTGCTGTAAGGCTCTGGCCGAGGACGCTGCTTCTGCAGCATCGAGGCTGGTGACACACCAGTCTAATAACGGGACAAACTCACTCTGCCCACGACAGAGACCTCTATAAGCAACTAAAGCCTTTCTAAAGTTCCATGCCAAGTCAGTTACCGAAACAGGAGCCAAAAATCCTCTTAGAATGAACTTTATTGAATTTTTCCAATGCTGACCGTTCAGCTGTGTTTACCAGAGACTTTTGGACACAGTTTGTATAAAGCACTTTAATAGTATCTCCCGCGGGGATTTGGCTGCCGGGGAGCTGCTCCCAGCTTGCAGGGCGCTGCTTGAGCTCTGTTTGCAGCACGGGGGATGCCCCCCGCAGCTGCCACGCCGAGCTCCGCTCCTCCTGCGACTCCGCCCCTCGCCGCCGCGAGTCTCCAGCCGGACACGCCCCCCATTTCCCCGTCGGACCCCGCCGCTCCGGTACCCGCGGTCCTGCTCGCCCCTGCCGCCCCGCCCCCGCCCTCGCGGTCCCGACACCCGTCCCCCCGGCCCCGGCCCCTCCCACCGCTCCCGCCATCCCCGCCTTTGCCATCCCGTCGGTCCCGGCTGTCCCGGCTGCCGCGGGCCCCGCCCCTCAATCCCGCCCACCGGCGTCCCGCGGCCCCGCCCCCTCCTGCCGCCGCCGCCGCTCCCCCCCCCCCGTTACCCGCGAGTGCGGCCGCTCCCGCCCCCCCCCACGTCCCCCTCGCCCCCTTTGCCGACCCAGCGGGGCCGGTGCTGGCCCAAGTCCCGTCGCTGCTGCTGCGTCTCTGCAGTTCCCTGCGGCTCTCGGATCTGCGGTGCTGAGCGCTCCTGGCGCGGCCGCGCTGCGTCTTCAGCGCCCCCTGTGCGCGTTGCCGCGGGAAGCTCTGCCCCCCCCCACCCTCGCGTTCCAGTGCACGCCGCACACCCCGAGCCGCCCACGGGCCCCGCGGCAGGGCAAACGCCCCCGGCTGACCCCGTCCCTGCCGGCGTTCCGGCGCAATCCCCCGGTCCCGGCACGGCACCGCTTGCGCTGGGACCGGAGCGCCCCAGTCCGCCCAGCCCGCCCGTGCCGGCGCCGCGGCGTCCGCACCGGTGGCTGCAGCCTCTGCCGTGCCTGCCGCCGCTCCAGCGCTGCCTCCCGTCCGCGCCGCCCCTGCCCGCCGGGCCGGCAGCCACCCCAGCCCCCAGCGGCTGCACGCCGCGGCCCCCCCGCCGCCTCCCCGCAGCACCTCCCGCCACCCGGGATCATCCCCCGCTGACGAGGCCGCCCCGCCGCCGCCCGTGGCCGCTTTCTCGCTCCTGCCGCCGCCGCTCCATGGCGGGCCGAGCCGCGCCTTCCCCAGCGCGGCCCCCCGCTTCAGAGCTGCTGGATGGCGCGGCTCCGCCGCCTCCTGCAACCACGGACGTCCCGGCGTTCCCTTCCACAGCCGCAGCCCCGGCTCCCGTTTCTGCAGCGCCGCCGCCTCCCGCACCCCCCGGCCTGCCCGCCGCCATGATGACTGCCCGCGCCGCCGTAGTGATGGAACCCACGCATGCGCAGTTGCTACAACCCCCGCACCAGCGATATCACTCCGCGCCGCCTCATCCAACCACAGCGCCGCTTCCGGGATCAGCCGCACGCATGCGCAGTTCTATCTCCACGGCTCCGCCGCCACCCCCCCACTGCTTTGGCCGCCGCTTTGGTACAGCCCGGTCCCGGTTCCGAGCCGCTGCGTGCCGCTGTCCGGCCACAGCCGGCATCCCTGTGCGCTGGCACGGCGCTTCCGCCGCCACCGGGTCCGTACACGGCACCACAGCAGGCGAAAACTGCTGCGCCGTGCGTGTATCCTTCCGCGTCTCTCGCTCTGCCGGACCTCTCTCGGTCGCATCACCGAGAGATCCCTCCCCAGCGCGCGCGCGACCCTGCACAACCGGCACCTGATATCCCGCCGCGTTTTCGCCTTCCGCACCCCTAGCACCGAGTGGGACTACTTTGTGTCACGATTCGTCCGCACACAAACCGGGCAACGAGGAGGGGGAGGCTGGAATATGACAGACCTGAGGGGAAAAACAAGGAATTCCCGAGGGGAAAACATGGAATTCCTGAGAGGGGAAGTGCAGGATTCCTGAGGGGCAAAATGTGGGAATTCCTGAGGGGGAAATGAGAGAATTCCTGAGGGAGAAAATGTGGAAATTCCTGAGGGGGAACCCAAACCCTTCCCAGAGCTCCCAGCAGAGGCTCAGGACTGACAGCCACAAAACCAACCCCTAAATCCTGAGTTTTCACCCCTAAATCCTGAGTTTTCACCCCTAAATCCTGAATTTTCACCCCTAAATCCCGAATTTTCACCCCTGAATCCTCTCTTTGTCCCTGCAGGTGACGGAGATCGGGAAGGACGTGCTGGGGCTGCGCATCAGCCCCCTCCAGTTCCGCTAGGAATTCTCCTGGAGAAGGAAATTCCCAGTCCCCCACCCCAGCTTTCCCCCCACTCCCTCCCCTTGGCCATTCCCATCCTCTCTTCCCGGTTTTTCCCCACTCTGGAATGCCAGATTGGGGGTTTTTTCCCCACATTTAGCAGGAATTTTTTTTCCTTGTTCCCAGAGCAATTTTCCTGTGCTTTTATCCCAGTTTTTTTTCCAGAGGGGGAAGGGGGGGCCTCTTCCCAAATCCTGGTTGTGACACAACCACCTCTGCTCCCCTTAAAATCCTAAAAAAATTGCTAAAAAACCCTGGGATTGGCTCTGTAAATCCGAATCCAGGGAAATCCTGCTCCCTCTGGAAGTGTCTCTGTGTTTGTTGATTCCTCCTGTTGTCGCCATGGCAACTCAGTGAGCTCCCGTTGTTAATAAAGTTCGTTAATGACCTGGATTTTCCTGATTTGCAGCTCAGGACACACCAAAAAAAAAAAAAAAAAAATTGGAATTTAATCCCTTTTCCCAGCTCTGCTTGGAGAGCTGGGAATTTTCCCGAGGATGGGATCGGCTCTCCTGGGATGATTCGGAGCTGTGTGTGTTAATTAGTGGGGTGCAATTAACGCCCCAATTAACCCTGAGGGCCCGTCCGGCATTTCCAGGTGGAGTTTTGTCCTTTGGCACTCCCGGGTTTGGCCCCAGGGCACGGAAAAGGCTCCGGGATTCCCAAATTAGGGTGGATTCCGATCCCTGCAGGGGAGAGAGGGATGGGAATGACGATTCCAGGGATGCGATTCCAGGGATTGTCCTGCTGGGAATGTCCAGGGTGTGGAAGGAGGGGCTGGAAGTGTCCAGGGAATGGGGCTGGAAAAGGGAATGGGGGATCCTGAGGCGGCTCAGCCTGGAGAAAAGGGGGAGCCAGGGGGGATTTGGGATCTGATCCCAGGGAACGGGGGCAGGACAAGAGGGAACGGCCTCGAGCTGTGCCAGGGCTGGAAATTTGGGATGGTTTTTCCATGGAAAAAGGGTTGGGAAGCACCGGAAGGGGCTCAGGGAGGGCTGGATCCCCATCCCTGCAGGGAATCCCTGGAATTTTGAGCAGGTGAGGATCACTTTGGGATTCCTCCCCCCCCCCACTTCACAGATGCCAGAATCCCTCGGGGTCTTCAACGTTTTCAACCTTTTATTTATCCATAAAAAAGCAGGGGGGGGAGGGGGGTAAAAAAGGGAATGCTCGCATTCCCTCACTTCCAGCATTCCATGGGGAATACCGGGGGGGATCTGGGGTGGAGCCGGAGCCTCTGGGTTCAGGGTTTGGGGGATTTGAGGATCAGGGAGTCGTGGCAGGCCACGGCGATGCCCCCGATGAGGTTCAGGAACTCCTGGAAGTCCAACTGCCCGTCGCTGTTCATGTCCAGCTTCTTCATCATCCTGTCCACCACGCCCGGGTCCTTCTGGTTCTGGGGAAAAAAACCCCAAAAAAACGGGAATTTGTGCCTGGAATGAGGGGGGGGAATTCCCTGCCCAGGAAGGGAGGGGAGCTCAGGGAATCCTGGAGTGGTTTGGGATGGAGAATCCACCTTGAACAGCCACGTTCAGGGACATTCCCACAATCCCATCCTGCTTCCAATCCCATCCTGGCACAGCCCCAGGGCTGGGACCCCCTGGATCATCCCATTGATCCCATCCCATCGATCCCATCCCATTCCATTGATCCCATTCTTCCCATGGATCCCATCCCATTGGTCCCATCCCAACCCGCTGATCCCATCCCAACCCCATGGATCCCATCCTCTCCCATCGATCCCATCCCATTCCATTGATCCCATCCCCACCCCACTCCATGGATCCCATGGATCCCATCCCATCCCAATCCCATGGATTGCATTGAGCCCATCCCATCAATCCCATGGATCCCATCCCCATCCCAATCCCATGGATCCCATCCCATCAATCCCCTCCCACCCCATGGATCCCATGGATCACATTGATCCCATGGATCCCACCCCATCAATCCCATCCCAATCCCATGGTTCACGCTGATCCCATCCCAATCCCATGGATCCCACCCCATGGACCCCATCCCGTGGATCCCAGGCCCCCCCATTCCCGCACCTTGGTGAAGGCGGCCAGCTCGGTGTCCATGAAGGCGCGGAATTCCCGCTTGGAGAGGGTGCAGGAGTCGCCCTCGCGGCCGGCGTAGCGCTGGAACACGGCCAGCAGCGACTCGATGCAGCGCTCCGTCTCCGTGGGCTGGGCGGCCAAAATCCCGGGATTTGGGGTCAGGGCAGGGCGGGGGAGCCCCCTCTGCCCGTCCCAGGTGTGCCGGGGGCAATCCTGGGATTTTTGGGAGCAGGGAGAGGCCCCCTCTGCCCATTCCAGGAGCAGTCGCGGTTTTTTGGGGATGAGGGAAGGGCTGGAGGAGCCTCCCGTGCCCATTCCAGGTGTGCCAGGGGCAATCCCAGTTTTTTGGGGATGAGGAGCCTCCTGCGCCCACTCCAGGCGTGCCAAGGAGCAATCCCGAGTTTTTTAGGGAGCAGGGAAGCCCCTCCTGTGCCCGCTCCAGCTTTTCCAAGAGCAATCCCGGCTGTTTCGGGCTGCGGGAAGGGCTCAGCCGGACCCGTCCCGCCGCATTTTTCCCTGGATTTCGCTCCCTGGCGCAGCGGGACGGGCCGGGAGCGGCTCCTGGAAAATGCCCTGGGGAGGCGGCGGATCCGTGCGAAGGGCCGGGCTGGATCCGCTCTTTCCCCGTTTCCCCCCCATTTCTCCCCACCCCACCCCGAGTTTTCCTTGTTTTTCACCCAATTCCCCCGGGTTTTACCCATTTCCCCCGGGTTTTATCCCTTTTTCTGTTTTTCTCTGTTTTCCCCCTGTTTTCCCCCAGTTTTTTCCTGTTTTTCTCTACTTTTTCTCATTTTCCTTCCGGTTTCTGCCCTGGTTTTCCCCCCATTTTCCACCCGTTTTTTACCTGTTTCTCCCACCCTGATTTTCCCCTTTTCCCCCGTTTTTCCCCCATTTTCCACCCGTTTTTTACCTGTTTCACCCCCCTGTTCTCCCCCTGTTTTCCCCCCATTTTTCCGTTTCTTCCCCCTATTCCTTCCTCCCCTTGGGACCACGCCCTATCCCCTCCCACTCCGATTTTGGGGCGTTTTGCCGGAAAATCTCCATTTTCCGCCGCTCGGGATCCATCTGCCCCCCAAATTCCCGGGAATCCCTCACCATGGCTGGGACAGGCGGCGGCTCCGCTCCGGTTTGGAGTCGCAGGATGGGGAGAAAAAGCTCGGGGAAAGTTCGGGAGCCCCGCCCGGGCTGAGTCAGCCCCGGACGCGTTGGGCAATTCCCGTTTCCAGCGCAACCGCGGCTCCTCCCGCGCCCCTGGAATGTGCCCGGCCCGGTCCGGGGCTTTGCGGGCATTCCCGAATCCGGCTCCATCCCCGTTTGCTCCTTGGGATATCCCTGGAGTCGTCCTCGGGCATGGGAGCGGGGGGAAAATCCTAAAGATCTTAACGGGGAGGTTGGGGGAAAAGGGGGGAAATTTCCTTAAAAATCTTCCGGGAGAGACTGGAAAAGGGAAAATCCCAAAATATTCAGGGGGAGGCTGGAGAAGGAAAAAGGGAAAAACTCCCTAAAATCTTCTGGGTGAGCCTGGAGCAGGAAAAGGGAAAATCCCAAAATATTCAGGGGGAGGCTGGAAAAAGAAAAAGGGAAAAATTCCCAAAAATCTTCTGGGGGGAGCCTGGAGCAGAGAGGCGTTAAAAACCAGGGATCAGGATGAGTTTTGGGATCCCGGGAATTCTGATCTGGGACTCGGGAGATTTTCCCTTTCCCCTCAATTTCCTGCCCCCGAACTCCCATTTTTTCCCGAATTTTGGGGTTTTCCCCCAACCCGCCTCTCCCAAAGGGAATTTTCCCGAGCTGGGATCTCCCTTTGGGTTTTCCCTCCCGCTCAGAACCCCCCGGTGACATCGCGGGGGGAAGGGGAGGTGACATTTCCCTGTGCCAGGGCCAATCCCGGGCATCTGGGACATTCCGGTCCCGGAGGCTGCGGGAGGGAGACGCCGCCATCTGTGCGGCCACATGGCCGTGACACTGTCCCTGGCACTGCCACTGAGCTGTGTCACTGTCCCTGGCACTGTCACCCAGCCCTGCCACTGTCACTATCTCTGGCACTGTCACCAAGCTGTGGCACTGTCCCTGGCATTGCCACCAAGGGCTGACAGCTGTGTCACTGTCCCTGGCACTGTCACCAAGGGCTGACAGCTGTGACACTGTCCCTGGCATTGCCACCGAGCCCTGCCACTGTCACTGTCCCTGGCATTGCCACCGAGCTGTGTCACTGTCCCTGGCACTGCCACCGAGCTGTGTCACTGTCCCTGCCATTGCCACCGAGCTGTGTCACTGTCCCTGGCACTGTCACCGAGCCCTGCCACTGTCACTGTCCCTGGCACTGTCACCGAGCTGTGTCACTGTCCCTGGCACTGCCATCAAGCTGTGTCACTGTCCCTGGCATTGTCACCAAGGGCTGACAGCTGTGCCACTGCCCCGGCATTGTCACCAAGCCATGTCACTGTCCCTGTCCCTGGCACTGCCCCTGGCACTGTCACCGAGCTGTGTCACTGTCCCTGGCACTGCCACCAAGGGCTGACAGCTGTGTCACTGTCCCTGGCACTGTCACCGAGTTGTGTCACTGTCCCTGGCACTGTCACCCAGTCCTGCCACTGTCCCTGTCACTGTCCCTGGCACTGTCCCTGGCACTGTCACCCAGTCCTGCCACTGTCCCTGGCACTGTCCCTGGCACTGTCACCCAGTCCTGCCACTGTCACTGTCCCTGGCACTGTCCCTGGCATTGTCACCCAGCTGTGTCCCTGTCCCTGTCCCCATCACTGAGCTCTGCCAGTGTCACTGTTCCTGTCCCTGGCACTGCCACCAAGGGCTGGCAGCTGTGTCCCTGCCCGTGGCATTGTCACTGAGCCCTGCCAGTGTCACTGTTCCTGTCCCTGCCCCTGGCATTGTCACCAAGTGCTGGCAGCTGTGTCACCGCCCCTGGCATTGTCGCCGAGCCCTGCCAATGTCACTGTTCCTGTTCCTGTCACTGTCCCTGCCCCTGGCATTGTCGCCGAGCCCTGCCAGTGTCACCGTTCCTGTTCCTGTGACTGTTCCTGTCCCTGTCCCCATCACTCAGGGTCAGTGCAGGGACGGAGCCTTGGGAGAGCCCCTGGCTCCAGCCTGGAGTGGGACATGGGAATGGGAATTGGGGATTGGGGATTGGGTGGGATTTGGGGTCAGGAGGAGTTTGGGGACTGAACTGGGAATGTCTGCCTGACCCAAACTGGGAATGCCTGATCCAAACTGGGAATGCCGGATCCCAGCCCTCCCAGCCCTCCCAGCCCTCTGGAAGGTGACGCTCGGAGCCTCTGCAGGAATCAGCCGTTTATTCCCATTTTCCATGCGATAAAAAGGAAGGAAAAGGAAAAGGAGAAGAAGGAGAATCCCCCACCCACCACCAGCACCCTGTGGCTCCAAACCCCTGGGCCTGGAGCTGGAATTCTGCTGGAATCAAGGCTAAAAAGGTGATTTTTTTTTTCCCCCAGCCTTGAGGATATCCAGGCCCCAAAATCAGGAATTTTTTTGGAGTTTAACGGCAGAAGCCAAGAGCAGCCCCAGCCCCAGGGCTGAGGGGAACCTGAAGTGACACCCCAGGGTGCAAAAGAGGACAGAGGCACCCAAGGACTCCAATTAGAGCAGAAAAAGTGATTAAATATCGCGGGACACACCCAGCAGGGAAGCAGAAACTCCGGATCCAGGCGGATCTCACTTCCTGCTGAGAATTCATTCCAGGGAAAAGCCCCCAGACCCCACTGGACACCCCAGGATCCTTTTGAGTCCATCACTGCTGGGCCACCACATCCTGAGGGGCAGAAGTGATCCTCAAAAGGACCTGGAGAGGCTCCGGGGAGAGGCAGATCCCCCTCAGGACGTCTTGGATTCATCCCTGGGGCGGCTCGGGGCCTCCTGTGGGGGCTCCTGGCCCTGCTTGGTGCCACCTTCCCGAGAAACCCGGGAATTTTCGGGTTCCCGGGGGCTCCTCTTGCTGGGTTCCTCCTCAGGAGCCTCCTTGCCCTCCTGGGTTCCCTCCCTGAGGGTCTCTCCGGGCTCTCTCCTCTCCGCATCCCGGCGTTCCGGGGGGATGCAGCCCTTGGCCTCGCCGTCCTCGCGCTCTCTCCGGGGGCAGCCGGATCCGGGCTCCCGCGGGGCCTTCTGGGGCCCCTCGCCCTGGGGCTGACCCTGCTCCACCTCAGGGACCTCGGGGCGCCTCCGGAGCTCCTTGGATTTCACCCGCTCGCCCTTCACGGCCTCCGGCTCGCCGGAATCCCGCGGGGCGCCGGAATCCCGCGGGGCGCCGGAATCCCGCGGGGCGCCGGAATCCCGCGGGGCTCCGTCCTTCGCCTCTTTTCCGGATCTTTCCCGGGGCTCATCCAGACCCTCGTCGGGCTTTTCCTGGGGGCATTGGGATGGTGGCACCTCGGGGTGGCCCCTGAGGGGGTCACTCGGTGGCCGCGGGGACGCGGGGCAGGTCCGGACGCGCACGGGCCGGCCCCGCTGGCCGGGCTGGCGGCACACGATCTCGTAGGTGGCGGCCTCGGGGTCCTGCAGGTTCTGGATGACGTGCACCAAGTAGGCCACGGTCTGGGGCTCCAGGGGCTCGGGGAGCAGCTGCACCTCGGGCCGGACATCGGGGTCAGCGGGGCGGTACCGGACCCTGAGGTCACTGACGGGCGCCTCCTGTCCCGGGGGGCAGAGATCAACGGTGTCCACGTCCAGGGTCTGGTACCGGCACCGGCCCGGCTCCAGCTCCTCCTCCTCATCTTCTTCCTCCACGACCTCCAGCCTGATCTCCTCCCTCTGGTCAGCGATGGTCACTTCTGCCTCCCTGTCCTGTGCTCGGCGGCTGCGGCGCTCAGACACCTCCAGCTCCCGTTCCTGGTCGATTCTCCTCTCCCTCAGGGTCTCCTCTCTTTCTCTTCTGGGGCAAATTCTTCTGTCTTCTCCACGCTCACAGGGACGCTCTCTCCTCCTCAGCTCCTCACCTCGTTCCCGGATCTCACGGCGCACTTTGACATCGGCTTCAGCTGCTGCCACTGAGATCTCTCTGTCCCACTCGTACCTCAGGGTTTCTCTCTGTCTCCTTCCATCATCTTCAATCTCACGGATGTCTCGCTCACGTCTGTCCCGTGTCTCTCTCCGGCCAACTCTGGTCACTTCTTCCTCCCTTTCCCTTGCCCAGCGCTCAGAGCCCTCCAGCTCCAGCTCCCGTTCCTGGTCGATTCTCCTCTCCCTCAGGATCTCCTCTCTTTCTCTTCTGGGGCAAATTCTTCTGTCTTCTCCACGCTCACGGGGACCATCTCTCCTCCTCAGCTCCTCACCTCGTTCCCGGATCTCACGGCGCACTTTGACGTCGGCTTCAGCTGCTGCCACTGAGATCTCTCTGTCCCTCTCGTACCTCAGGGTTTCTCTCTGTCTCCTCCCATCACCTTCAATCTCACAAATGTCACGAATTTCACGTCTGTCCCGTGTCTCTCTCTGGCCAATGGCAGCCACTTCTTCCCTTTCCCCTGTCCGGCGCTCAGACACCTCCAGCTCCCGTTCCTGGTCGATTCTCCTCTCTCTCAGGTCTGCTTCCCTCTCTCTGACCCGGGAGATTCTCCTCTCTGGTTCTGCTTCCTGCTCACGCTCACAGGGACGCTCTCTCCTCCTCAGCTCCTCTCGTGGTTCCCGGATCTCACAGCGCACTTTGACATCGGCTTCAGCTGCTGCCACTGAGATCTCTCTGTCCCTCTCGTACCTCACTGATTCTCTCTGTCTCCTCCCATCAGCTTCAAGTTCACGGATCTCACGAATTTCACGTCTGTCCCGTGTGTCTCTCTGGCCAATTGTGGCCTCTTCATCCACCCTTTCCCGTGTTCTGCACTCAGACACCTCCACCTCCAGCTCCCGTTCCTGGTCGATTCTCCTCTCTCTCAGGTCTGCTTCACTCTCTCTGACCCGGGAGATTCTCCTCTCTGGTTCTGCTTCCTCCTCACGCTCACAGGGACGCTCTCTCCTTCTCAGCTCCTCTCGTGGTTCCCGTTCCCGGATCTCACGGCGCACTTTGACATCGGCTTCAGCTGCTGCCACTGAGATCTCTCTGTCCCTCTCGTACCTCAGGGTTTCTCTTTGCCTCCTTCCATCATCTTCAATCTCACGGATGTCTCGCTCTTGTCTGTCCCGTGTCTCTCTCCGGCTGCCTCTGGCCACTTCTTCCCTCCTTTCCCTTGCCCGGCGCTCAGAGCCCTCCAGCTCCAGCTCCCGTTCCTGGTCGATTCTCCTCTCCCTCAGGGTCTCCTCTCTTTCTCTTCTGGGGCAAATTCTTCTGTCTTCTCCACGCTCACAGGGACGCTCTCTCCTTCTCAGCTCCTCACCTCGTTCCCGGATCTCACGGCGCACTTTAATGTCGGCTTCAGCTGCTGCCACTGAGATCTCTCTGTCCCTCTCGTACCTCACTGATTCTCTCTGTCTTCTTGCATCAGCCTCAAGTTCACGGATCTCACGAATTTCACGTCTGTCCTGTGTCTCTCTCCGGCTGCCTCTGGCCACTTCTTCACTCCTTTCCCGTGTCCGGCGCTCAGACACCTCCACCTCCACATCCAGCTCCTGGTCAATTCTCCTCTCTCTCAGGGCCTCTTCCCTCTCTCTGACCCGGGAGATTCTCCTCTCTGGCTCTGCTTCCTCCTCACGCTCACAGGGACGCTCTCTCCTCCTCAGCTCCTCTCGTGGTTCCCGGATCTCACGGCGCACTTTGACATCGGCTTCAGCTGCTGCCACTGAGATCTCTCTGTCCCTCTCGTACCTCAGGGTTTCTCTCTGTCTCCTTCCATCATCTTGAATCTCACGGATGTCTCGCTCTCGTCTGTCCCGTGTCTCTCTCCGGCCAACTCTGGTCACTTCTTCCTCCCTTTCCCTTGCCCAGCGCTCAGAGCCCTCCAGCTCCAGCTCCCGTTCCTGGTCAATTCTCCTCTCTCTCAGGTCTGCTTCCCTCTCTCTGACCCAGGCGATTCTCCTCTCTGGTTCTGCTTCCTCCTCACGCTCACAGGGACGCTCTCTCCTTCTCAGCTCCTCTCGTGGTTCCCGTTCCCGGATCTCACGGCGCACTTTGACATCGGCTTCAGCTGCTGCCACTGAGATCTCTCTGTCCCTTTCGTACCTCAGGGTTTCTCTCTGTCTCCTTCCATCAGCTTCAATCTCACGGATGTCTCGCTCTCGTCTGTCCCGTGTCTCTCTCCGGCCAACTCTGGTCACTTCTTCACTCCTTTCCTGTGTCCAGCGCTCAGAGCCCTTCACCTCCAGCTCCCGTTCCTGGTCGATTCTCCTCTCCCTCAGGGCCTCTTCCCTCTCTCTGACCCGGGAGATTCTCCTCTCTGGCTCTGCTTCCTGCTCACGCTCACAGGGACGCTCTCTCCTTCTCAGCTCCTCACCTCGTTCCCGGATCTCACGGCGCACTTTGACATCGGCTTCAGCTGCTGCCACTGAGATCTCTCTGTCCCTCTCGTACCTCAGGGTTTCTCTCTGTCTCCTCCCATCACCTTCAATCTCACAAATGTCACGAATTTCACGTCTGTCCCGTGTCTCTCTCTGGCCAATGGCAGCCACTTCTTCCCTTTCCCGTGTCCGGCGCTCAGACACCTCCAGCTCCCGTTCCTGGTCGATTCTCCTCTCTCTCAGGTCTGCTTTGCTCTCTCTGACCCGGGAGATTCTCCTCTCTGGTTCTGCTTCCTGCTCACGCTCACAGGGACGCTCTCTCCTCCTCAGCTCCTCTCGTGGTTCCCGGATCTCACAGCGCACTTTGACATCGGCTTCAGCTGCTGCCACTGAGATCTCTCTGTCCCTCTCGTACCTCACTGATTCTCTCTGTCTCCTCCCATCAGCTTCAAGTTCACGGATCTCACGAATTTCACGTCTGTCCCGTGTGTCTCTCTGGCCAATTGTGGCCTCTTCATCCACCCTTTCCCGTGTTCTGCACTCAGACACCTCCAGCTCCCGTTCCTGGTCAATTCTCCTCTCTCTCAGGTCTGCTTCACTCTCTCTGACCCGGGAGATTCTCCTCTCTGGTTCTGCTTCCTCCTCACGCTCACAGGGACGCTCTCTCCTCCTCAGCTCCTCTCGTGGTTCCCGTTCCCGGATCTCACGGCGCACTTTGACATCGGCTTCAGCTGCTGCCACTGAGATCTCTCTGTCCCTCTCATACCTCAGGGTTTCTCTTTGCCTCCTTCCATCATCTTCAATCTCACGGATGTCTCGCTCTTGTCTGTCCCGTGTCTCTCTCCGGCTGCCTCTGGCCACTTCTTCCCTCCTTTCCCTTGCCCGGCGCTCAGAGCCCTCCAGCTCCAGCTCCCGTTCCTGGTCGATTCTCCTCTCCCTCAGGGTCTCCTCTCTTTCTCTTCTGGGGCAAATTCTTCTGTCTTCTCCACGCTCACAGGGACGCTCTCTCCTTCTCAGCTCCTCTCGTGGTTCCCGGATCTCACGGCGCACTTTGACATCGGCTTCAGCTGCTGCCACTGAGATCTCTCTGTCCCTCTCATACCTCAGTGATTCTCTCTGTCTTCTTGCATCAGCCTCAAGTTCACGGATCTCACGAATTTCACGTCTGTCCCGTGTCTCTCTCCGGCTGCCTCTGGCCACTTCTTCACTCCTTTCCCGTGTCCGGCGCTCAGACACCTCCACCTCCACATCCAGCTCCTGGTCAATTCTCCTCTCCCTCAGGGCCTCTTCCCTCTCTCTGACCCGGGAGATTCTCCTCTCTGGCTCTGCTTCCTCCTCACGCTCACAGGGACGCTCTCTCCTCCTCAGCTCCTCACCTCGTTCCCGGATCTCACGGCGCACTTTGACATCGGCTTCAGCTGCTGCCACTGAGATCTCTCTGTCCCTCTCGTACCTCAGGGTTTCTCTTTGCCTCCTCCCATCAGCTTCAATCTCACGGATGTCTCGCTCACGTCTGTCCCGTGTCTCTCTCTGGCCAACTCTGGTCACTTCTTCCTCCCTTTCCCGTGTCCGGCGCTCAGACACCTCCACATCCAGCTCCTGGTCAATTCTCCTCTCTCTCAGGTCTGCTTCCCTCTCTCTGACCCGGGAGATTCTCCTCTCTGGCTCTGCTTCCTGCTCACGCTCACAGGGACGCTCTCTCCTCCTCAGCTCCTCTCGTGGTTCCCGTTCCCGGATCTCACGGCGCACTTTGACATCGGCTTCAGCTGCTGCCACTGAGATCTCTCTGTCCCTCTCGTACCTCAGGGTTTCTCTCTGTCTCCTCCCATCAGCTTCAGTCTCACGGATGTCTCGCTCTCGTCTGTCCCGTGTCTCTCTCTGGCCAATGGCAGCCACTTCTTCCTCCCTTTCCCGTGTTCTGCGCTCAGACACCTCCACCTCCATCTCCTGTTCCTCATCCACCCTTCTCTCTCTCCTTCTCCCTTTTCTTCTGGGATCATCTCTTTCTTCCCTCTCCTGCTTCTCCCGGATCTCCCTCTCCCTTTCTGCAGATTCCAGCTCCCGTTCCCGCTTTGTTCTCTGTCTGTAGCCCCGTTCCTCTGGCTCTGCTCTCCCACATTCCCCGAGGTCGATCTCTAATGGTTCCTCCAGGTACGACTGGTGTGGCCGCCTGGACTCCGCACATTCCAGCTCAGCCGCCCGGCCGCTTCTCCCTTCCAGCTCTCTTTGTCCCAGCTCACGCCGGCGGTGGCGGCTCCTCTCTTCCTGGAGCAATTCGGGTTCCTGTGGCCGATTGTCACCTTCTCCATCTGCTCCTCGTGGCCGCTGGGCTCTTTCATCACGCCCTGGCTCCTGGCGGCTCCACTGGTCTGGCCGTGGTTGGGGTTCTCGGCGTTGCTTGCCCGTCCTCACGTCTGCCACTTCTTCCTCCTGGTCTCTCCTGTCTCCTTCTCGTCTGTCCTGCTCCGGGGGCTGCCGCCTTCTCCGGCTCTCCCGCTGCTCGCTCGGCTCCTGGCTCCGTTCCTGGTATTCCTGAGGGATCAGCTCCCCACGCGGTTCCTTCCCACTCCGCGTGCGACGTTCCTGCTGATCCCTCCTTGTTTCCTCTGAGATTTCCACCTCCCTGACCCTGAGGTCTCCTTGCAGCTCAGCCTCACGAATCCTCTCCCAGGTTTGTTGTTCCTCCTCCTCCTCCTCCTCCTCCTCCTGGGGCTGCCGGCGGCTCCCTCTGCTCCTGAATTCCGGCTCCCGCAGGGATTTTCCTCCGGTTGGGAGCTTTGTCCTCTGCACCAGGAACGGGGCCCTCGGCTGGAACCAGAAGCAGCACTTGGCCACCCGGAACACCAGGAGGAGGAACTCGTTGAAATCGATGTCCCCGTCCCCATCCCACTCCAGGAACTGCAGGATCTTCTCGATGGTCTGAGGGTCGTGAGGCTTCTGCAGGGAAAAAACACGGGGTGGGGGGAAAAAGGGGAATTTTTGTCTTCCTGCTCCTTGGGGGAGAAATGCAACAATGGGAGGGGAAAAAGGGGAATTTTTGTCTTCCTCCTCCTTGGGGGACATCGATTGCAACAATGGGAAGAGTCACAGGAATTGTCCTTCCATCTCTCATAATTTCACTTTTAGGGCTCAGCACCAGCTGTGGGAATTCATTCCCCAAAATCCCCCCTGGATCCCCCTTTTCTCCAGGCTGAGCCCCCCAGCTCCCTCAGGAATTCTCCATTCCCTTCCCGGCACAAAGGAACCCAGCCTTTGGTGGAACCCAACCTTTGGGGGAACCCAGCCTTTGGTGGAACCCTCCCCGTTCCCTTTCCAGGGAGGATTTTGCCATTCCCACATCCCGGCCCTTCCCGCAGCGCTCACCACCAGGGAATCTGCGAACTCCCTCTGGATCAGCTCCCTCATCCTCCTCCGGCTGAGCCCGGAGCCGTCCCCATCTCCCCGGGCGTGCTGCTGGAAGACGCCGACGATGGTGGCGATGCTGTCCAAGAACGGGGACATCCTGCAGATCCGAGCGAGCCTGCGAGGGACAGGAGCAGATCAGGGGCTGGGGGATCCCCTTGGGAGGAGGGAGGAGAATTCCCGGCTCCGTGTTCCCCCCTGGGAACACATTCCGGGGTTTCAGTGGGATGGGGAGTGGCCTCTGGCCTCGCCACGGACGCGTTTGGGTGACGTCGGAGCGGGCATGGTGACGGGGATGCGGTGACGGGGAGGGACCCGGCGGTGCTGACTCGGGAGGTGCCCCCAGATCCTGCCCCGTGGGGTTATCCCATGGAATATTTCCTTGGAATGGGCACTAAATGGAACCAGTCCAACCCTCTGCTGTCCAGGGAGGTCTCCACAGAGCTTCTCCTCTCCAGGTGAACACCTCCAGCTCTCCCAACCTTCCCCCAGCCCTTGGAGCATCTCCATGGCCTCATTCCAGGACTTCCTGGTGTTTCCAAGATCCGTCCCTGTGATCCTGGTGAGAGCAGCTTTAACCCAACCCAAGACAAGATCTGGGGCAGAGACCTCAAGAGCTGCGTCTGGAAACCTCCAAAGCCTCCTCCTTCCCTCCTTCCTCCCTTGTGGCATCCCCAAGCCGCCCATGGGGAACCTCCGTGCCCGATCTGATCCCGGGGAGCTGCGCCGTGCCCGATTCCCGCCTCCGGAACGTGCCCGGGCACACGAGCACTCCCTGCCCCATGGGAACGCCGGAATTTCCACAGAGAAGGGGCCACTGCTCCGGCCGGGAGCTGACCCCACACCCAAGGAAGCCCCCAGACTTCTCCCCTATTCCCTTCCCTCAGCGACAACCCAACCCAACAACCCCAACAGGGAGAAACCCTTGGATATTCCCAAAAAACGCCGGGAACGACTCTCCCGTCCACCGTGAATCCCGGGGAAACACCAAAATTCCCAACCAAGGGGAAAATTCCCGGCAGAGGGAACATTCCCAAGGGAGCCACTCACCCAAGTCACCGTCGGGAGCGAGTGGGATTCCTGGGAAGCCGTGCGGAGCCAGGCGAGGACGGGGCTGCTTTTATAGGGTCCCCGTTGGGGTTGGAGAGGAGCCACCCTTCGTGGACGTTGTCCTGATTCATCCTGGGCCAAGCCCAGTCCCAAACGGGTTATTTGGCTTTATCAACCCTTCCCTATCATTTTCGCCCCGAAATAGCAGCGGCTCTCCAGGCCGGTTCCGCCTAATCCTGGAAAATCCTGGCTGTAAAATCCTTTTATGGTCGAGTTTCGGATTTTTTTGGGGGGAATCTGGAAGGACTCCAGAGCGTAAATGGAGGAGGGTGGATTTCAGTGTAAATATTTGTGTTATGGGTGGGGGTTTATGTCTTTAACATCTGCAAAACCACATGAAAATAGGGATTAATATTTAAATTAAATTAATTAAATTAATTAAATTAATTAAATTAATTAAAAAGAAAATTTAAGTGCTGATGGCAGCAGGGCTCAGGATGAGCAGATCAGGGACAATCAAGATCTTTATGACCCACGTAATTCGTCCCACAATTCCAAAGGGGATTTTTGTCTCTTTTTTGTGCATTTCCTTTGGAACTTCAAGCCCGAGGTCACTGAGCTTTGGATCAGGCAAAGGGAAGAAGATTTCAGCCCTAAAATCTGGGTGAGATTCCCCAAATCCTCCTGCTTTTGGTTCGTGGGACACCCCTATAGAGTTTTATTCTTATTTTTACTTCTCATTAATGAGTATTTGGCCACATTATCCAATATAAAAAATAAACCAACCCCAACCATTTTTAAACTATTAAATGGATTTTTAAATGGATTTTTGAACAAGGAAATTGTAATCAATTGATGACTTTTCATTGAGAAAAATCACGATGAAACTTCTAATATTAATTGGACCATCTTAATTTCAACTTGGCTGGGTTTTAATTAAAAATAAAAGCAGAAACCTCTGCTGAGAGGCCGATTAATGCTGAATTTCCTCCGGCTGCCCTCGGGCCGTAATTACCTCGCAATCTCCCTATTTTTTAATTTAATCTTCGAACGGCAAATTAATTAACTCTTCCTTTATTCCCCAGGAACTCGTAGAGGAAATCTGGAAAATTCCAGAGCCTGGATTTGGGGTTTGGAGGGGGGACAGGGTGACGGGGACATCACGGGGGCCACCTCAGAGCAGGAACTCGTCCCGCAGCCTCGCCCGCGGCTCACCCTGGGTGTAGGAGCCCAATTAATTAACGCTGGCTAATTAATAACCTCGGGGACACTCAGCCCAGGGATTTGTCCCCAACGTTCATTTTTGGTTTTTTTTTTTTTTTTTTTTGAACCTGGATTAAATTACCCTGGTGCAAATTAGGCCCCGCCTGGGCCATAATGACACCCTTGGGACGCTGTAATTTTGGGGTGGATTTTTTGGGTGATTATGCAAATGAGGGGGGGTTTGGTGGCCTGTAACTGTCTGGAATCCCCACCCCAGGGGCTGGGGCCTCAGAAATCCGCCTTGGAAAAGGTTCCTGGCCTCAGGAGCGCTTTCCTGGGATTTGGTGACATTCCCAGGATGAGGCAACGAGGCTCCAGGCACGTCCTGGTGGTGCTGAACCCCTTTTCCTGCTGGATTTGCCCCAAAAATGCTTCTCCTGAGGCTCCAGGCACGTCCTGGTGGTGCTGAACCCCTTTTCCTGCTGGGCTTGCCCCAAAAATGCTTTTCCCGAGGCTCCAGGCGTGTCCTGGCAGTGCTTATGGAACTGGGGTGGGATTTTTTGGGATTTCAGGTTCCTTTCCATCTCAAACCATTCCAGAATTCCCTTGGCCGGTTTAGATGGGATTTTAGGGATCAATCCTTTCCTGCCCCAGGTTATTCCATGGATTCCCCATCCCTGGAAGTGCCCAAGGCCAGGCTGGACCCACCTGGGATAGGGGAAGGTCCCTGCCCATAGAACTGGGGTGGGAGTTTTTGGGATTTCAGGTTCCTTTCCATCCCAAACCCTTCCAGGATTCCCTGGGCTTGTTTAGATGGGATTTTAGGGATCAGTCCTTCCCTGGCCCAGGTGATTCCATGGATTCCCCATCCCTGGAAGTGCCCAAGGCCAGGCCGGACCCACCTGGGATGGTGGAATTTGTCCCGCCCGGGTGCTGGGACGCTTTTCCAGCCGGGATGTGGACGAGCAGTGGGATGAGGTCAGCGGGGCTCATTCCGGGCTGGGGCACCAGGACTCCTCGCCCCACTCATCCTGTTTGTCCCCGGCTGTCACCTGCCCCCAATCTGCGCCATCGGGGCCCGGCCGAGGTCCCCACGCCTCGTCTGAGGTCGGTGACACGCAGGACACGGAGCCCCGGGTGCCACCTCCGACGTCACCCCCGAGACGGCCCCGAATCCCACAGCGGCCTCAGCTCTGAATCAGAAATCCCAGACCAGAAACCGCCCCCCTGCCAGATTCCTGGGAATCTGCCCAAGATTCCCCCGGAATTCCCCGGATCGGGCACGGATTTGTGGAATTTTGGGATGAGTCCTTGGCGGGGTGGGGGGGGGGGGTTGAGCTGTGCACACTCCGAGGGAGGGTTGGGAATTCCAACTATCCCACCCAGAGCAGCACGGGGCAGGGTTGGGAATTCTGGATATCCCACCCAAATCCAGCTTTTATAGGATTGGGATTCCAGCCTGGGAATGCCAGGGGAGACACCCCTGAAACGCCCCTCGCCCAATTCCCCCACCTTCATTCGCTTTTTTCTCATTAATGAGGATTTTCTCCAAAATTAATTGCTGGCCCCTCCCATGGGCACCCCCGGCAGGAACTGGGCAGGAACTGGGCAGGAACTGGGAAGGAACTGGGAAGGAATTGGGCAGGAATTGGGAAGGAGTTGGGAAGGAACTGGGAAGGAATTGGGAAGGAATTGGGAAGGAACTCGGCAGGAATTGGGCAGGAACTGGGCAGGAATTGGGAAGGAATTGGGAAGGAATTGGGCAGGAACTGGGCAGGAATTGGGCAGGAATTGGGAAGGAATTGGGCAGGAATTGGGGAGGAACTGGGCAGGAACTGGGCAGGAATTGGGCAGGAACTGGGCAGAAACTGGGCAGGAATTGGGCAGGAATTGGGCAGGAATTGGGCAGGAACTGGACAGGAATTGGGAAGGAACTGGGCAGGAATTGTGCAGGAATTGGGCAGGAATTGGGCAGGAATTGGGCAGGAATTGGGCAGGAACTGGGCAGGAAAGGTTATTTTGGTTAATTTGGGGATTTTGGTTATTTTTACCCCGCCAGGGTTGGGGTTCAGGTGGTGCCAGAGCCGCGCCCGGGGCTCAGAACGGGTTTGGTGAGAGGGGTGGGGAGGGAGGGGAAACAAAGGGAGAGGAATGAGGATGTTGGGATGGGAACCGGGGCTGGGCCGGGGGCTGGAGCGGGGCCAGGGCTGGGAACGGGGCTGGAAACGGGAACGGAGAATCCTGAGGGAGCTGAGGGGGCGATCCCGGAGAAAAGGGGGATCCAGGGGGGAATATGGGATCTGATCCCAGAGAAAAGGGAGATCCAGGGGGATTTGGGATCTGCCAGGGGGGATTTGGGATCTGATCCCAGGGAATGGGGCCAGGACGAGAGGGAACAGCCTCGATCTATGCCAGGGGAGGCTCAGGGTGGGAAATTTGGGAAAATTCTTGGAAAATTATTTATTTTATTTGTTTTGTTTTATTTTATTTTATTTTATTTTATTTTATTTTATTTTATTTTATTTTATTTTATTTTATTTTATTTTATTTTATTTTATTTTATTTTGTTTTATTTTTTATTTTCCTCTTTTCTTTTTTCTTTTCTTTTCTTTTCTTTTCTTTTCTTTTCTTTTCTTTTCTTTTCTTTTCTTTTCTTTTCTTTTCTTTTCTTTTCATTTCTTTTTTCTTTTCTTTTTTCTTTTATATATTTTATTTTATTTTAATTATTTTATTTTATTATTTTTTATTTTATTTATTTTTATTTTTATTTTTACTTTCCTTGGAAGGGGCCCAGGGAGGGTTGGAGTGGCCACCCCTGAAAGTCTCCAAGGAATTCCTGGATATTCCTGGGGATGACCAAGGGGGGATCGATCCCAGCTTGGACTCGGTGATCCTGGAGCTCTTTCCCTGGACGTTCCTGGATGATCCTGGAATTCTCCTGGAGCCGGCAGCGAGCGGCGAATTCTTCTCCCACAGTGCCCCCAAGTGGCTCCGGGAGCGGGGCTGGGATCCCCGGGAATGGGACGGGGACACGCGGGGAAACTGAGGCACGCGGAGGGAAAGGGGCTGGAACTGCTCGCGCTGCTCCCAGTGCCGGACTGGGAGCCACTGGGAGGACTGGGAGCCCCTTAAATGGCTCAGGAAGGTCGACTTTATATATTTATATATTTTATATATATATAAAATTAATATATTTATATTATATATATATTTTTATATATATATATATAATATATATGTTTTTATATAGAATATTTTTATATAATACAAATATATAATATATTGATATATTATATATATTTTTATATTTTATGTATTTTATATTAAAATATGTTTTGTTTTGTTTTATTTTATTTTATTCTATTTTATTTTGTATTTCATTTATTACTGCAGCTTTTACCCCCCTTTTTGAAGGTTTTATCCATATTATTACTGGCTTTATCCATCTTTTTCCAGCTTTTTTCCACGTTATCCCCTTCCCATCATTCCTTTGCCGTTTCTCCTCGTTTCCTTCCCTCCTCCCCTGCTGAGAGCTGCGGGAATTCGCCCCAAATTTCGGCCTTTTTTCCCATTTTTGCCTCGTCCCCGAGCAGATTCCTAAACCTCCCCATTCCACAGGGCTTTCCACCCCCACATCTCCGTGATTAAATAATTGGAATCAAATCCTGTGATTAAATAATTGGAATCAAATCCGTCCTTTTTTTCCCGAGCTCTTCCCGCTGTCCCTAATCCCCTCTGACGTTCAGAGGTGTCAGAAATTTCCCTAATCCCATTTTTTTTTTCCATGTTAATGAGGCTATTTCAATAATTGGATTCCAGGGCTCCCCCCGAATTCTCCGGATTTGAATAATCCCACAATTCAAATCAGGGATTCACATCCCGGATCCTCCCCTTGCTTTGAGACGCTTTTAATAAATCCAACCATCATTAATGATAATTAAGGAGGAATTAATTAAACCCTTTCTGTGCCTTCCGAGCCCCAAACTCACAAACATTTCGGATTTTCCTGTTCCCTTTCCTGATCCTCCTGGGGAGGGAGGGATTTTTCCATGCCCCCTTTTGCTCATTTTCCCATTCCTCGGGATGTTTTAATCCCATTTTTTTTGGGATGTTTTCATCCAATTCCTTGGAATGTTTTAATCCAGTTCCTTGGGGTGTTTTCACCCAATTCCTCGGGTTATTTTCATCCCATTCCTTGGAATGTTTTAATCCCATTTTTGGGATGTTTTCACCCAGCTCCTCAGGACGTTTTAATCTCATTCTTCAGGATATTTTCATCCCATTCCTTGGGATGTTTAAATTCCATTTTTGGGATGTTTACACCCAATTCCTTGGCATGTCTTAATCTCATTTTTCAGGATATTTTCATCTCATTCCTTGGGATATTTAAATTCCATTTTTGGGATGTTTACACCCAAAATTCCTTGGCATGCCTAATCTCATTTTTCAGGATATTTTCATCCCATTCCTTGGGATGTTTCAATCTATTTTTCAAGATGTTTTCACCCAATTCCCCAGCTGGAATTCCTTCCATCTTTAGCCCGAATCTGCCAAATATTAAGGGCCCCGCTCTCTCGCTATTAAATCCTGATGATTATTTTTTAACTTGGAAGCGGGTGTGTCACAGCGGTTCGGAAAAAGCTGGAACCTCTCCGAGTTCCGTGCAAATCGGGATGGGCCTGGACGAAGCTGCCGGGGCAGGGAGGAGGGAGCGCTTCCCCCCTGCTGGACACCGGGGCCGCTGGAATCCCAGCCCAACCAGTTCTCCCAGTGGCCTGCCCGGGGTTCCCAGGGCCATTTCTGGCTGGCGACACCGGGGTGGGAGCTGGGACAGGCTCTGGCGCTTCCCAGGCATTCCCAGGAGTTCCTTCTCCGTCCCGTCTGGATTTTGGAGCTCCCAAACGAAGCCTCCAGGCAAAAATCCACCTCCCCTGGGGGTCCTGAGGGGTTCCGAGCCTCCGGCAAACTGGGAGCTGCTGGTTTAACTGGAATTCTCCGTGCCTGGAAGAGCCTCTGGGGGTGGGGGGACTCATCCCAGGAAAATGTGGATTCCAGGCTGGATTCCAGCTCCTCAAAATAAATCTGGGAGCAGCCCCAGCCCTGGGGGGCTGCTGGTGGTCCCCAAACTCAGATCCAGCCCAGAATTCCCTAAAAATAATTCTCATCCGTGGGGGAAGGAGCTCCTCGAGTTTTATTGCCGAGGAAAATTTGCTTTCCTCAATATTCCCACAATTTTAATGGGGAAAACCATTAAGGAGGAGGATTAAAAATGCAAAGGCAAAACCATGGATGAATTGAGGCGGACTCTGAACCTCCTCGTTCATCCGTGGGAAGCGAAAAGGCGGCGGGTGACGAAACAGGACCCCGGCTGCAATTCCCACTGGGATCATTTTCCCATTATTTATTGCGCTTTTCATTGGGCAATCAAACTGACGCGGTAATTAAGAGATGATTGAAAAGCAGCTTTTTTTTTTTTTTTTTTTTTTTTTTTTTTTAATCTCACGTGAAGCAATTTCCTGTCTTTCCTCTCTTTTTGTAACTCGTGGGAAGCTCAGACTCACCCGAGCCGGGCAGGGACCCCTTTCCTTCATCCCACTGATCCCAATCCTATTTCTTGCCCTGGAACCAGCTCTGGCAGCGGGAAAGGCAGCGCTCCACGATGCTGGAAGTGCAGGAGTTGAGGCGGAACGGGCTCCGTGGGGACGTTGGGGATTTGCTGTCCTTGGCATCTCCAGCGTCCCCAAGTGCCTGGGATTGGGACGCGCAGGGATCCGTGGAAATCCCGGTTTGGGACACGCAGGCATCCGTGGAAATCCCGGTTTGGGACGCACAGGGATCCCCCAGGATCGTGCCCTCGGCCTGGCAGGGCTCATCCGTGCCCAGCTCCACCACCTCGAGGGTGCAGGGATCCGCGGCCGGGAGCTCCTGCCGGAGCTTCTCCAGGTTGTCCAGGCAGGTCCCGGTGGCTTTGGAGACCCCGAGCTCCTCCTGGGGCAGCGGGAAGATCTCGGCCGAGTCAGGGGGACAGAGCTCCACGGTCAGGATGGATTTCTGCAGCGGGAACGTCATCACGCACATCCCGGGGGTCTCGAAGGTGAAGGGCTCCTCTCCAGAGCTCGGGATTTTCACGGGATCCGCGCAGGGCTCGGAATCCGCGGGGAGGGACGGGGAGGTGACCCCGAGGGGGACCTGAGGGGGGTCACGGGGACAGGAGGGACAAACGTCCTGGCACGGGCAGGGATCCGCCGGGGAATTCTGCTCCGGGGCCACCATGGCACAGGGATGGCTCTGGGCAGCCTCTTCCAGGCAGGAATAGGAACTCATCTCCCTGTGACTGAGAGCTGCAAGAAAAAGGAACAATTTCACACCCAATTCCACGAAAAATGTGGGACAAAAGCCCTCAATTTTTTGCTTTTTCTCTTCAAGCTCCCCAAATCAGCTTTTCTCATTAAAATCTGCTCTCAGCCAAACAATTCCAACAATTTGCCAGCTTTTTTTTTGGGGGGGATAACAATGGATTTGATTCACATTTTCAGATTTATAATTTTTAAGTGACTCCCTTCCCTTCCTCAGTTTTTTTTTTCCTTCTCCAGTTGTTTTTCCTTCCTCCAGTGGTTTTTCCCTTTTCCAGTAGTTTGGAATGGATCCTGGACGTCCTGGCAGGATGGGGTTTTAATCCCATTAAATCCAGTGCTGGAACAACAGGAATTTTCCAGAACATCCCTGAGGAATTCCAGAATTACAGCCAAGCCAGCGCAAGGGAAGGATTTTACCCTCCTAAACCTTTACCCCCCCAGGAAACTGAACGCCACAAATCCCCATTTTCTCAGCTTTCCAGGGAATCTATCCTGGAGAACGACCCCTGGGATCTGCAGGATCCCAAGGAGACTCACCTTGGGTCGGGATCGGCAGGGCAGACACGGCCACGTTATCCCGGGATGTTCCTTTTGTGTTCCCGGCCTCCGGAGCCACGGAGCCCCAGGCACCCGGAGCTCCCCACGGCCTCGCTCCGCCTCTGCCCTGCCAGGGATGATTTGCCTAATTATTTTTAATGGAAAACACCTATTTCCGTGGCTGGAGCCGGACCTGGAGCTCGGGAATTCACGTGGCCCCGCAGACGCCAGGGAGGAATTTGGGAAATGAGTGGATTCCCGGCCGGCTGGCCAATAATCACCCGGTGACGGGGCAGGTTTTCGGACGCTCCAACAGCCTCCAGCCCAACACCTCGTGAGGACCATTAGGGACAGGATGGGATGTGGGATTCGGGGGATTCTTTTATTTTTAGCCACGTCTTCTGACCTTTTTCTGTCCTGTTTTTCCACGGAGCTGCTGGAAACTCTTCGCTCACCGCTCGTCCCGTGATGTTTTCCGTCGGCTCCCGAAGTTCTGACTCAAATCCCGTCCCCGTTGTCGTGATGGTGGCGTTGTCCTTGCGTGGCATGAGCAGGCAGGTGACCGGAGGAGTGACCACCACCCTTTTCCCTTCATTTTACCCCAAACCTGCTAAATTCCACCCAGGTGGAAATCCATAAACCCAAAAGTGTGAATCAAATGTGTTCCCTTCCCTCCCAAAAGAACATTGGGAAATCATCAGAATTGTTCAGCTGAGAACAGATTTGAGCAAGAAAATCTCAAAGGGAGAGTTTGAACAAAAAAAAAAAAAACAAAAAAAAAAAAAGAGGAAATTTTTCCTGCAGTCAGCAGCCAACTCCCAACCCAAGGGGTCACGAATCCCAAATTTTTTTTTTTTTCTAGGAAATAACCAAAACCCACCACACTGGACACCCAAATTTGGAGGGAGAAGAGGCAGAACCCCCTTTGGTGTCCTGGTGGAAAACGGCCTCGCCTCTGGTGCGAGTCACTCCTGTCCCTGGCTGTGTCACCGGGTGACTTCGGGCTGGGTGGCAGCGAGCAGAGGAGAATCCCAGAGCCTTTGATGTCTCAGGGGAACTGGTTGGGTCTCTCTTCCTTCTTTTCCAGGCAGGGACGGCTTTTCCGCGGGGAGAAAGCGGCGGCTCCGAGCTGCGACTGCCGCGTGAAGTTTGTCACCTTCCCGGGCTGGGTGTGACCTCCTGGCACCAAAAACGGGCACAAAAATCAGCCCAAAGGCCACTGAGATCAGGGAGTTCACCCCTCGTGGCCCTGGGCATCACCTGGTGGAGCTGGGACACGCGGGAGAGGTCCTGGAAGGTCCCGGAGATCCTGGAAATGTGAAGATTTCCCTGGAGGCCGACGGCCAAAATCCCGGCAAATCAAAGAAATCGAATTTGTGTTAAAAAGAAAATCAAAGGATTGTGGCAAAAATGACCGGGGCAGGGATTGTCCGCTGGGGAGGGGAATGTCCAGTGTTGTGTCCAGTTCTGGAAAACCATGGAAAGAGGGACAGGGACGGGAATGGAGCTGGAAAATCCTGAGGGAGCTGAGGGGGCTCAGCCTGGAGAAAAGGGGGATCCAGGGGGAATTTCGGGCTCTTCCAGGGGGAATCTGGGATCTGATCCCAGGGAATGGGGCAGGACAAGAGGGAACGGCCTCGAGCTGTGCCAGGGGAGGCTCAGGGTGGGAAATTTGGGGAAATTCCTCCTGGAAAAGGGAAAAGGCTTTGGAAGGGGCTCAGGGGGGTGTTGGAGTGGCCACCCCTGGAGGTGTCTGAGGAATTCCTGGACCACATCTGGAGCTGTGTCCGATTTGGGTCCCACGGCCCGAGACCAGCCAAGGCCACCCAGATGTTCCAGGGACCTTGAGGAAAAGGTAGGCTGGGAGACACTGAAGATTTGGGGACGATCCTGGGGCCTCTTTGAGCCACCCAAAATATTCATGGAGAGGCTCTTCCAACTGAGGGATCGAGGGAAAGCTGAGCAGGTTATCAGGGATAAAATTCCCAGCAGAAGGAATATTGTGAGAGAACCAGGTCCCATCCAGAGTCCCATCCCACCTCCATTCCCCAAGTGCTCCAAAACAGCTTTTTTTTCCAGAGTTTAATCCCGAGGGGGATTGTTTCCAGGCTGTCTCATCTGCATTTCCCAGTCCGTAGGAAATTCTTGGATGGGGAATTCCTGGCAGTCACAAGAGTCTCACATCCCACCCCGGCGACATTAAAAATTATAACGTCGAGCGAAGTAATTGAAGGATTGGAGCAGAGCAGGTCTGGATTATTAAATATTTGATTTCCATACCCCTGAGGTGTCTCACTTCCGGAGCCACGGACACCAAAATCCTATAAAAGGATTCCTATTGTCCTGTTCCTCAAGCCATTTTTGGTTTCATTTGGTGCTCGCTGGTGGAGAATTGGGTGAGTCCGGCTCGGTTTCCTGGGAAGTCACCTCGTGGTTGGGTTTTTTTTTGTTTTCATTTTGGAGCCGTGCAGAAACAAATTAAAAGACTTAAAAGTGTTTCTGCGTGGGGATATTGGGGTTGGGATTCCCCCAGATTTTAATTCTGTCTTCTCTGGGGTTTATTTGCTGTGGGTTTCGCTCTTTTTCCACGAGGAGGACGAAATTCTCTCTCTGCCCTCACCGACCTTGTGCCGTGTTTCACCCAGGGAATTGTTGGTGCTGGGAGAGATCAAAAGGCCAGGCTGGGACTTCAAAGGGGAGGAGTGGGAGGGGTGATAAGGAGTGGAGACTCTCAGGCTGCCAGGGGAGGCCGCGGTGCCTGGGAGGAAAACTCGGGGTGGGAAGATCCAGGCAGATTTTGTGGGAAACGCAGCCGTGGCAGAGCCTTTCCTTGGGGAGGTTTCCCAGCACGGAGCTGCCACTGGCGGCCTCTGGATGAGGGCAGGGTGTTCTGAAGCCTTTTTGGGTGAAATCAGGGAGGAAATGGGAAAAATTCGTCCTGAAGCAAGGGGAGGCGTGAGCAGGTGGAGGCTTCAGACCTTGCAGAAAACCTAAAGGGGCCCAAACAATTTTTGCTTCCTGTTTTGAGAGGAAGCTGCCTGAAAACAGCTACAAATTTGTCTAAAACACTTTCATGTGGAGTCACTTCCTCGCCTCACGGCTGTTTTCCCAGTTCGGGATTCAATGGGAAAAGGAAGAATTAATCCAGTGTATGGAACAGCCTGGAACGTTTTCACACCTTTTAAATTTTAAATTTTATCCCTCTCCCGCTTCCAGCCTCCCCCCGTTCCCCCCAAGAATGCGTCGCGCCACCGGCTGCCCGCTGAGCCAGATCTGCATCCCCCCTCCCGCCGTGCTGGTGCGGAGCTTCCCGGTGAGACCCAGCCTGGATCCCTGCGGCACCACCGGCGGCTCCCGGTGCCTCCCTCCCTGCCGGAGCCCCTGCTGCTACCCCGGCACCACCACCTACATCAGCCTGGGCAGCCTGGGCAGCCTGGCCCAGGCCACCAAGCCCTGCAGCCTCGTGGCCACCACGTGCGTGCCCCCGAGCTACCAGGACGTGGCCAGGAGCTCCACGAGGTGCAGGAACCCCTGCTGCTGCTGCTGCTGCCGGGTGACCGAGAGCTGCAGCAGGAGCCAGGACTGCTGCCAGGAGGTCACCAAGTGTGAAACCACGTGCCAGGATCCGTGTTATAAGGAGGTCAACAAGTGTGAAACCACGTGCCAGGATCCGTGTTATAAGGAGGTCACCACGTGCACCACCACGTGTCAAGATCCGTGTCGTCAGGAGGTCACCAAGTGTGTCACCACTTGTCAAGATCCGTGTCGTCAGGAGGTCACCAAGTGTGCAACCACGTGTCAAGATCCGTGTCGTCAGGAGGTCACCAAGTGTGTCACCACGTGTCAGGATCCGTGTTATAGGGAGGTCACCAAGTGTGTCACAACGTGCCAGGATCCGTGCTGTCAGGAGGTCACCAAGTGTGTCACAACGTGTCAAGATCCGTGTTATAGGGAGGTCACCAAGTGCACAACAACGTGCCAGGATCCGTGTTGTAAGGAGGTCACCAAGTGTGTCACCACGTGTCAAGATCCGTGTCGTCAGGAGGTCACCAAGTGTGTCACAACGTGCCAAGATCCGTGTTATAAGGCGGTCACCACGTGCACCACCACATGTCAAGATCCGTGCTGTCAGGAGGTCACCAAGTGTGTCACCACAACGTGCCAGGATCCGTGTTGTAAGGAGGTCACCAAGTGTGTCACCAGGTGTGTGGATCCCTGTTGTAAGGAGGTCACCAAGTGTGTCACCACGTGTCAAGATCCGTGTTATAAGGAGGTCACCACATGCACAACAACGTGCCAGGATCCCTGTTGTAAGGAGGTCACCAAGTGTGTCACCACGTGTCAAGATCCGTGTTGTAAGGAGGTCACCACATGCACAACAACGTGCCAGGATCCGTGTTGTAAGGAGGTCACCAAGTGTGTCACCAGGTGTGTGGATCCCTGTTGTAAGGAGGTCACCAAGTGTGTCACCGCGTGCCAGGATCCTTGCTGCAAGGAGGTGACCACATGCACCACCACATGTAAGGAGGTCACCAAGTGCACCACCACGTGTGTGGACCCCTGCTGCCAGGAGGTCACCAAATGTGTCACCACGTGCCAGGATCCTTGTTGTAAGGAGGTCACCAAATGTGTCACCACGTGCCAAGATCCCTGTTGCAAGGAAGTGACCACATGTGTGGACCCGTGTTGTCAGATCTCCAAGCGTGTCACCAGGTGTGTGGACCCGTGCTGTCAGGAGGTCACCAAGTGTGTCACAACATGTCAGGATCCGTGTTATAAGGAGGTCACCAAGCGTGTCACCACGTGTGTGGACCCCTGCTGCCAGGAGGTCACCAAGTGTGTCACCACGTGCCAGGATCCCTGCTGCAAGGAGGTGACCACATGCACCACCACATGTGTGGATCCCCGTTGTCAGGAGGTCACCAAGTGTGTCACCACGTGCCAAGATCCGTGTTGCAAGGAAGTGACCACGTGTGTGGATCCGTGCTGCCAGGAGGTCTCCAAGTGTGTCACCAGGTGTGTGGACCCATGCCGTCAGGAGGTCACCAAGTGTGTCACCACACGTGTGGATCCCTGCTGCCAGGAGGTCACCAAGTGTGTCACCACGTATGTGGACCCGTGTGGCAAGAAAGCCCCCAGGGGCCTCACGCCGTGTTACGAGCCCTGCTGCAAGAAGGTGACCAAGTGGAGCAGCCCGTGGGTGATTCCGTGGTGCAAGAAAGGCGCCAAGTCCAGCACCAGATGTGGAGATCCCTGCTCCAAGAAGGGGAGCAAGTCCAGCTCCAGATGTGTGGATCCGTGCTACAAGAAGGTGTCCAAGTGCTCCACCCCGTGCCAAGATCCCTGCTGTGTGACCAGGTGTGAGCCCAGGTGTGTGGATCCCTGCTGCCAGGAGGTCACCAAGTGCAGAACCAGGTGTGTGGATCCCTGCTGCCAGGAGGTCACCAAGTGCGTCACCACGTGCCAAGACCCCTGCGGCAAGGAGGTCGCCAAGTGTGTCACCAGATGTGTGGATCCCTGCTGCCAGGAGGTCACCAAGTGCAGAACCAGATGTGTTGATCCATGTTGTCAGGAGGTCACCAAGTGTGTCACCACGTGCCAAGATCCCTGTTGTGTGACCAGATGTGCCACCAGGTGTGCCGATCCCTGCTGCCAGGAGGTCACCAAATGTGTCATCACGTGCCAAGATCCGTGTTGTAAGGAGGTCACCAAGTGCACAACCACCAGATGCGTTGACCCGTGCTGCCAGGAGGTCACCAAGTGCGTCACCACGTGCCAGGATCCCTGCTGTGTCACCACATGTGCCACCAGGTGCGTGGACCCGTGCTGCCAGGGAGTGACCACCTGCACCACCACCTGTCAGGACCCCTGCTGCCAGGGAGTGACCACATGTGCCACCAGGTGCGTGGACCCGTGCTGCCAGGGGGTGGCCAGGTGCCAAGATCCTTGTTGTGTCACCAGATGTGCCACCAGGTGTGTGGACCCCTGCTGCCAGGGAGTGACCTCATGCCAAAATCCCTGCAGCCAGGGAGTGACCACCTGCCGAAGTTCTTGCAGCCAGGGAGTGACCACATGCACCACCACCTGCCAGGACCCCTGTAGCCAGGGAATGACCACCTGCCAAGGTTCCTGCTGCCAGGGAGTGACCACATGTGCCACCAGCTGCCAGGACCCCTGCAGCCAGGGAGTGACCACCTGCCAAGGTTCCTGCAGCCAGGGAGTGACCACATGCACCACGACCTGCCAGGACCCCTGCTGCCAGGGAGTGACCACTTGCCGAAGTTCCTGTTGCCAGGGAGTGACCACCTGCCAGGACCCCTGCAGCCAGGGAGTGACCACCTGCCGAAGTTCTTGCAGCCAGGGAGTGACCACCTGCACCACCACCTGCCAGGACCCCTGCTGCCAGGGAGTGCCCACCCCGTGCCCAGCCCCGTGCTGTGTCCCCAGCCGTGCCACCTCTCAGTGCCGTGGAGGTGTCCAGGTTGTCACCAGGTGCGCCGACTCCTGCCCCACCACCTGCGTCACCCAGACCTGCCCCGTGTGCGGCCAGCGCTGCTCCGTCTCGGGCTGCCCGAAATTCCGGGCTCGCTGAGGGGCTCCGGGGTGCGATCCCCACGGGATCTCCAGAGGAAGAGTAAATCCTCATTTTCCTCACGTTCTGCCCCGTTCCTGCTGTTTTTCACCCCAAGAAAGCGCCGTTCCTCACAGGACGTCACCAAGTGATTTTGTGCCCCCGGGATGGTTCCCTGGGAGAAAGAATCCGCAGTTCCCCCTCGCACCAGGAGTGTGATGGAGGAATTCCCCTCTTTGTTCTGTCCTTCCTCCTGATCTTTTTCCTTGAAGCAATAAAAGAAACGATCTTGGCATCGGCCTCGCGCGTTTCCTTTGCCTCCTTTTAATTCCTTTCCTAAAATCCCAAATTTTTGCAATAAAAAATGCTTGGGAAGGTCTCCCTGGGATTGCGGAATGCCCTGAGATGGAAGGGGCGCGCAGGGATCATCAAATCCAACTGCTGGCCCGGCCCAGGTCATCTCAAAAGCACATCTCCAGCCCTTCCCTCAGTCCTGACATCTGTGATATCCCAAATCAATGTCTGAAATCCCAGATCAAAGCCTGATATCCCAGATCAACGTGTGAAATCCCAAATCAATGTCTGAAACCCCAGATTAATGTCTGAAATCCCAAATCAATGTCTGAAATCCCAGATCAATGCCTGATATCCCAGATCAATGTCTGAAATCCCAAATCAATGTGTGAAATCCCAGATTAATGTCTGAAATCCCAGATTAATGTCTGAAATCCCAGATCAATGCCTGAAATCCCAGATCAAGGTCTGAAATCCCAGATCAATGCCTGATATCCCAGATCAATATCTGATAACCCAGATCAACATCTGATAACCCAGACCAACATCTGAAATCCCAGCTCAGATGGGATTTCCAGCCTGGAAAAACACCTGAAAACCCACCAAAAAAAGGTGAAATTTTCCAAGCACTCCTCCATCACTCGATCCCAAACCCCCCAAACGGGGATCCGGGACCATCCCGGGAGGTTCCCCAGGCTGAGCTCGGCTGGGAGCCGGGCCCGGGGAGGGTTTGGGGAGGGTTTGGCGCAGCAAATCCCGCTCGGAATGCGGGCGGGAGGAGCGGGGGCGGCGGCAGACGGGGCGCGACCGTCTGGGAGCCGCCACCGGCTCCTCCAAAGATGCCCCAAGGCCCGGGGTTGGTGACAACCTGCGAGCTCCTCCCCCGGAGCTCCTCCGATCCCGGCGGGCCGGGGCACAAATCCTCCCCGTGGGGTTTCACCGGACCCCAAAACGCCTCTAAAATTCCTTAAAATTCTGCGCAGGCAATGATGTCCTTTGCTCCTGCTCCCAAATCCTTCGGTTTCCTGGGAAATAAAATGTAGGTGAGGGAAAAAAAAATGGGCTTTTGGATTAATTTTTCCCTTCTGGTGTGGTGCCGGTAGGGTATCTAATCACGTGTCCATAAAATTCAGATTTAAATCATCTCGGAGCCCCCATTTCCAGAAAACCAACCAACCAAACAAACGGGAATTCTTCCTGCATGAACACCTGGATGTTTATTCCATACCTGTGAAATTAAAATAGGCAGAAAATTGCTGCTCATTGCAAGGAAATGTTGTAGGAATCCCCCTGGTTCCTCCACCAGGTGAGCTCTAAAATTTCCATGGAGATCAAAGCAATTTTATCCACCAAAGTAAAAAAAAAAAAGTCTGGAGGGAAATCCAGAGATTTTTCCTTAAAAAACGGAGCAAATCAAAGCAGAGAAGGCAAAGAGATAAAAGAGGTGAGGAATGTTTTTCTTTTTTTTTTTTTTTCGTAACCACAGCCGGTTCCTCCTTCCCAGGTTTAATTACTCAGGTGCTAATTGTCATTCTTCCCTGCGCGCTCACCTTCCGCAGTAAACAGGAAAAGAGGCCGGAATGGTGGGATTTGGGTTCCTGTCATGGCTGGATCCAAAGTGTCCCTCGGGCATGGACTGGAGGAGCCGCTCGCGCCCGTGTGAGGCTGAGCGTCCTCTCCTCTCATCCTCCTGGCATCCCAAAAATTCCAGGGTTCCCAGAGCCGCCTGGACACTGCCCTGGAGCTGGGTCAGACCCTCCCACCTCGCCCCGGCCCGTGTGGGAATGAGGAGAGGGGAAAGTTGGGTCTGATGAAGGCCCAGGAGGGTTAATTGCAACCGGTTGTGGAGGGTTTGGGCAGGAAAATGGGGAGAATCCCTGATTTCCGTGAAAATTGACCGAAACACGCAGAAAAAATTCCTTTTCTTGCTCGGGAAAATGGGAATTTTGGGGTGGAGGGGTTGGACCTCGATTCTGTGTCCAGGTCTGGAAAATCATGGAAAGAGGGACATGGAGGGGCTGGAGCCTGTCCAGGGGTGGGAATGGGGCTGGGGAAGGGTCTGGAAAATCCTGAGGGAGATGGGGGGGGGGCCTCAGCCGGGAGAAAAGGAGGATCCAGGGGGAATTTGGGATCTGATCTCAGGGAAGGGAACCGGACAAGAGGGAACAACCTCGAGCTGTGCCAGGGGAGGCCCAGGGTGGGAAATTTGTGCAAATCCCTCCTGGAAAGGGTGGGGAGGCCTTGGAAGGGGCTCAGGGGGGTTTGGATTGGCCACCCCTGGAGGTGTCTGAGGAATTCCTGGAGATTCCTCGGGGTGACCAAGGCGGGCTCGGACACATCTTGGACTTGATGTTCTGGGAGATCTTCCCCAATCTCAGGGATTTTGGGACCCTGGAAAATCTTTGGCCCTCCAGCACAAGACCCTTGGAGCTGGGGCTGCTGCCCTCATGGAATTCCCTCGTGGAATTCCCTCCGGAACGCCCGGCCTGCCGCGGAGGAGTCACCGGAGCCACCGAAGGACGTCGCTGTGGGGTCCTGACTCACGACACCAACGTGACAACTCCAATGACTCCAGCTGTCCATGAACGTAATGGAGATTCCCAAATGAGTGCCAATTAGGGATAACAACCCGGCCCCGTGACGTTCCCACGTGTCGGGACGCGGGTCCCTTTACGTCTCCCGAAACAATCCACTTTTGGAAGGCCCCAATTTCTTGCTAATCAAGGTTAACTACAGGGTGTGAAACAACTCGGGGTAGAAAGGGAGGCGCAGGACCGGTCCTCAGAGATGGTTTTGAGGTGAGCCTGGAGCCTGAGGAGATAATGAGGAGCCGTTCCAACCGGAATATGTTATATTCCTTGGGAAGATAAGACTTGGAAGCTGCTCTGGGGGAAAATTTCCACACCCAGCAGCTCGAGGAGGAGAAAATGAGGAGGGATTCATCTGCCTAAAAATTCAGCTCCCAGATCCGAGCTCTGCTGGGTGCAGTTTCTCCTCCCGTGGCAAAGGAGGTGTTTAAGATGAGCAAACCACACTCTGCCAGTCCCAGTTTATCCCCGGAAAAGCCCTGGGGGCACCGGAGCCTCCGGGGAAGGGGAGAAGCTGCACGTGGGGAGCTGAGTCTGTGGAAAAGCTGAGGTGACAAAAAACCCCGTGGAGATCCGTCAGCTCCGGGTGGAATTCCAGTACAAGCACTGGGAAGGAACCGGCGCTGACGCCTGGAATTCTCCCGGGGACTCCGGGTTTGGGGCGTAAACAGGACGTGCTGCTCATGCTGGGTTGGTTTGTTTCAGGGTGGTTTTTTCTCCCCTATTCAGCATTTTTGTGATGGTCGCCTTCCCATCTCTGTGATTGGAATATCTGAGAGAAATGTTGATTTTCCATTACGGGCAAAACTTTAATAAAAATTATTATTATTATTAGTATCACCCTGGGCTTAAATCCCATTTAAACTGGAGCATTTTGTACTTTTCTGTGAGGGAAAAACATTTTTAAAATGAGGATTATCCTGCCTTGAATGTCTTGAAGTGTTCCTCAAAAAACCTGGAGTTGTGTCCCCACTGGAATTTCCAAGCACACATGGTGTTAATCCATGGAAAAGAATGGGTCGGATGAATGAAATAATTTAATTTATCAGGAAAATGGGGTCCTCAAGGTTATGTGGGAGCGCTGGAGGACTGGCTGTGCCTTTCCATGAGAATTACGACAGGCTATTTCTCATAGTAAATCCAATTAATTACCCATCTTCCCTAATAACAGCCATCCCATGTTGGAAAAACTCCAGGTATCAAAACCCAACATTTATGGAAATAAGGCCACGGAAATGTCCCAGCGCATTAAATCCATTAAATCCTTTCTGAAAACCAATTAATTCATCACCCGCTGCTGTTTTGGTTTTTTTTTTTTAATGACTCCGCCATTCCCATTGGGAACCGCATGACCGGGATGGGAGCGCGGCTGCCTCAGCATCACCTGCTTTCCTGGAAGAGGCCTTCCACCAAAAATTAGGATGCAAACAAACATGCAAAGCATGTGGAGGAGGAGCCTGCCGGGGCAGTTTGTGGTCAGCTGTCCATCCCCCTGGGCTCCCGCGTTTCCGGAGCTGACGCCACTCCGGCCGTATAAAAGGTTTGGGTTCCGAGGCTCCCGCCAGTTCCTTTGGCTTCTCCGTCGCTCGCCAGGACCGGTGACCCGGTAAGTCCTCCTTGGCTTTATCAGGGAATTTCTATCAGGATGTCTCGTGGAAAAAGAGAGTTCACTCCTGGTTCCGGCAGAGCTTCGCTCCTGTGCTTCTCTTCTGGGATTTGTCCTGGGATTGGGGATTTTATTGAGGGTTTGCTCTGCCTGGAGGAGCTTGGAGAAGTCGCCTCGTGCAGAACTGCGGCTGCTTCTCCTCCTCCTCCCTCCTGTTCCATCCTGGTTAATTTGTTCCTGCCTCGTTAAGGCTGGGAATTAAATAAATTAATGGATGCTGTGGAGCAGCTCCTGGGACTTCAAACGGGATGGGTGGGAAGACGCTCTATCTGGAAGGAGGGAGCTGCAGAATTCCTGCAGGCAAAGCCGGGGGAGACCTCTGGGAGAAGCCAAGAGGAGGAAATGAGCTGGAAATTGGAGCTGCAGCCTCTGGGCCAACCCTTCCCTTGCGAGCCCCATTAATCCACCAAAAAAACTCCAGTGATGTCTCAGGATCTGGAGGATCATCAGGATGGGAGAGCTGGGAATGTTCAGCCTCTGGAGAGCTCAGGTCCGGGATCTGCAGGGGCTCCAGGGGAGCTGGAGAGGGACTTTTCCTCAGGAGCTGCGGGGACAGGACACAGGCAATGGGTTTACACTGAAATTTAGGTTGGATATTGGGAAGAAATTTAGGTTGGATATTGGGGAGAAACCGTGAGGCCCTGGCCCAGGTTATCCCATGGATTCCTCATCCCTGGAAGTGTCCAAGGCCAGGTTGGACAGGTCTTGCAGCAACTTGGTCTGGGCTGGAACGAGATGATCTTTGAGATCCCTCCCAACCCAAACCATCCCGCGATTCCATGGGATAATGGTGGGGATTTGTGGCCTCTGGGCTTTGTGGTTGGGAATTCCCAGCCCAGGTGGGCGTGAGGATCTGATAAGGAGGAGACGAGGCCTGGAACGTCTGCTGATGGAACTGGGAATAGGAGGAACTGGAGTATTTTTGTGTTATGGCTTCTACAGAGTTTGCAATCCCATAAAATTCAGGATTCATGGCTCTAGGCTTCCTAGCAGGTTCCCAGTGAAGGAAGGGGTTCTCTGGCAGCGTTAATTCCATAAAAACCCTGGGATTGGCCCACAGCGCCAAGCTCACGGATTTGATCCCTGCAGGGGCCATTCCCTGAAAAGCCGGACTTGATGAGATCCTTGAGGGGTCTCTTCCAACTCCAGAACCCAGGAATCCTGGACGCAGGATCTTTTCCCAACATTCTTTCCTCAGCCGAACACGAACCCACCGCGACCGCTCACCGCCAATCGCGCCTCGATCAGCACGCACCGATATCCTGACCTTTTTTCTTTTTGTCTCTTTCCCAGCTCTTTCCCAGCTCTTTCCTGCTCTCCCAGCACCTCCCCAGGATGTCCTACTACTACGAGCAGTGCAAGCAGCCCTGCCTGCCCCCTCCCTGCCTGCAGAAGTGCGCCAAGTGCCCGGAGCCCTGCGCCACCCAGTGCGTCGAGGTCTGCCAGGCCCCCTGTGCCACCAGCTGTGTCACCCAGTGCGTGGAGCCCTGCGCCACCCAGTGCGTCGAGGTCTGCCAGGCCCCCTGTGCCACCAGCTGTGTCACCCAGTGCGTGGAGCCCTGCGCCACCCAGTGCGCCACCAGCTGTGCCCCGCAGTGTGTGGATGTTTGTGCCACCCAGTGCGCCACCAGCTGTGCCCCGCAGTGCGTGGATGTCTGTGCCACCAGCTGTGCCCCGCAGTGTGTGGATGTCTGTGCCACCCAGTGCGCCACCAGCTGTGCCCCGCAGTGCGTGGACGTCTGTGCCACCCCGTGCCCCGCCCAGTGCCCCGAGCCCTGTGTCACCAAGTGCGTGGAGCAGTGCCAGGCCGAGGTTTGCAGCACCAAGTGCGTGGAGTCGTGCGAGGCCGTGTGCCTGGAGCCCTGCTCCCGCCCCTGCTGACCCTGACGCGGGCCTGGCCCTGCGGGGAGGCTCCGGTCACCGGTGAGGAGCCAAAATCGCGGGCTCTGGATGGAAAACACGGCGCAGACCCGTCAGCAACGCAACGTCCTGCTCTGATCGTCCCACGCTGTCTTTGTCTTGGAAAACGTTTCCTCCCTGAGCGTTCCCTGTGTTTTCACTTCTGCTCCTGCCGTGCTAGCGTTTTTCCGTGGATATTCCCAATATTTTAGCGCTGGGATTCCCGGGAAACGCTGTCAGCAGCTGGTGGTGGAAGATGTCGATGCTTTTCCCCTTCCCTTCTCCTCTTGCCTCTTCTCAGTCTTGTGCATTCTCTGTGCAGCAATAAAAAATGACCATCGATGGCACCATCTGTCTTTTGTCTTTTTTCTCCCCATTTCCATGACTTCAGGCCCCAAAATATCTTTAATTTCAGTTTTCAGAAGTGGTTGGGGAGGGTTTTATGCCTGAAGTAAAAAACCGTTTAATACAGAGAAATTCCTTCTAATTCGACAAAGAAATCGTCGTCTGGTCAATTCTTTTCTGAGAGATGCCTGAAATTATTGATAGAAATTTGACTTTCAGACAGAGTTTCGGTCTTCACAGCTTGGGATTTTGGAAGTAAATCCTAGAAACCGTTAAAAGGCGAATTTAAGTGGAAGAAAGCCTTAAATTAATAAAGGAATTGGGCACCTGGAAGGCACAGTTTTAAGTAAATTTAAATGATTGCACTTTAACAATTGAACAAATAAATATTTTAATAAATAAATAAATTCTAAATAATTTTAATAATTAAGGCTCCTCCACCTTTATTCCGGATAAGTTAGAAGCTGAATTTGACCCCGTGGCCATCTGGAGGGTGTTAAACCCATAAAAGTTGTTAACTGGAGGGAGTTAAACCCATTAAAAAACCCCCAAATTTTGGAGATAAAGCTCCCACTGTGTCCTGGGTTGTGCCTTTGGCTTTCTTCACCTCCGGCCCCGTCTGGGAATGCTGAAATCGCTCCCCACCTACCCCCTCATTACGGGAAGGGTGGGGAACATCTAATCTGGAGAAGAAAAGAGAGATATTAATATTCCGGGGGCGTGCCGACGCTGTTTCCAAATCTCCTCTTTAATGTGCGGGTGGGGAGGCGAGGAGCAGGTTCCTCTTTGTGTCCCTCGCTGCCGACACCAGGAGGTGACACCAGGAGGTGACACCCGCAGGTGGGGATGGTGGCAGGCAAAAAAAACCCCACAGCTGGGGAGGGCAAACACCTGAGCACACCCGAGGGGCAAAGCAGGAGCAGAAATTCCCCCCCCCAAAAAAAAAAAAATGGATGGGGAAGTGAGGAATCAGCACCTGGAATTCCTCCGTGGAATTTGAGGATCTGCCCTCAGGAGCAACTTGGAGGTGACACTTTTGTGGCACCCTGGGGACATGGAAAAGGTTTTAGGGATGGGGGCGAACAACCCCACACCTGGGCCAGAAACTCCCAGGAAAATGGGTGGGGGAATGAGGGCTCTGCACCTCAAACTCCGCCCGAGGAACCCAAATCTTTGAGGATCCAAGCTCTGCCCCTGGAGGTGCCACTTCTGTGGCATCTTTGGGGCGTGGAAAAGGAAAAGTCAGGAATCATGGAAAAAAAAAAAAAAACCAACCCCTGCACCTGAACACACCTGGACTGGGCATTCCCAGGAAAACTGATGGGGAAGTGAGGAATTTGCGCCTCAAATTCCTCCAGACTTTTGGGGATCCAAGCTCTTGGAGGCCTGGAAAAGGTTTAAACCATGAATCATGGAAAAGGTTTAAATCAGGAATCACGTGGAGTTCCAACCCTGTGAATCACCCGATTTTGGACCATCTCCATCCCAATCCATCACCTCTGCCTGAAAATGGATTTTTTTTTTTTTCCATTTTATCTGGGAACAGGGAGCACCTGGAAAATCCTGGAGGGACCTGCTGTGCTCCCCACATTTCCTGTGGCCAAGCCCTGACGCACCGGCTGTGGTCAGTGTTGGGAATTGCTGGAATTCCTGGGATATTTGCAATAAATTAGGGATATTTCATCAGGTGCAGGAGCCTGGAAAACCTTCCTGATTTATTGCGGGGGGGGGGGGGAAATAAAATAAAAATAAAGTTTCATTCTTGTTTTTGGGATGGGAAATAGAGGAGGGAAACAGCAAAATCCAGAACTAAATTGGGATCTGGTGCTTTTCCAGGTCCCAAACTGGGATCTGGTGCTTTTCCAGGTTCCAAACTGGGATCTGGAGCCTTCCCTAGGAGACAGCACAGACTCCCAACCCCACTCAGACGTCTCCAGGTGCTCCCCAGCCAAAATTATCCCTAAAACTCATTCCCGAGTGGACGTGGGTTGTCCCGGCTGCCGGTTCTTTGCTCGGGACGGGGGTGCTGTGAATTATTAAGAAATCATTAACGAATTATTAACAAATCACCCCGCGATGAGCAGCCCTGGGCGTGCCCTGGCTGAAGAACACCCAGTCCCCCGCAGCAGCTGGGAGAGGAGGGAATCCCTGCCGGGCTTTGACCGAGGTCCAGGAGGTGGGAGCGGAGCCGGTTCCGGTTGTGAAAGATTCTGGTCACCGAGTTTAATCCGGAGCCATCCTGAGGGATATAAAAGCTGCTCCTCGGGGGAGGCTCCGCACCCGCAGCGGCTCCTCCTGAGCTCCCTCCTCCAGCAGGACGCGCCAGGTGAGTCCCTCCCTGCCCCTCTCGCTGCCCAGACGGGGGGTTTGGTGCCCCAGGGTGGGAAAAATGGGATTTTTCGCTGTTTTCTGCCCCATCTGGGGTTGTCTCCCCCAAAAATTGGGATTTTTCGCTGTTTTCTGCCCCAAACTGGGGTCGTCTCCCCCAAAAATTGGGATTTTTTTCGCTGTTTTCTGCCCCAAACTGGGGTTGTGTCTCCCCCAAAAATTGGGATTTTTTTCGCTGTTTTCTGCCCCAAACTGGGGTTGTGTCTTCCACAAAAATTGGGATTTTTCGCTGTTTTCTGCCCCAAGCTGGGGTCGTGCCTCCCCCCAAAAATTCCGCCTGCAACGGGTGGAAAACTGTGTCATAGAATTTTGGGTGTTTTGAGTCTCCATCCAGTGGTTTGGGACTCTTTGGGTCGGAACTCTGTGATGATTTTTCTGGGATTGATAAGAATCCCGTGGATAACCAAAGGCCGGCATCCATGGGCATGATGGTGGAACAGCTTCCCGGATTCCCGGGGATCCTGGTTCCGTTTTCTTGGATAAAATCCTCAATCCACCTGAATTTCATGGCCCTTGGGTGTGGCTCCTGCTCTGGGGGGTCTCAAGGAGCTGGGAAGAGACATGGTGGTTCCAAAAATTGGTATCAAATATTGGGATTGGTATCAAATACTGGGAATATTATGAAATACTGGGAATATTAACAAATAATTGGAATATTAACAAATAATTGGAATATTATCAAATACTGGGAATATTATCTAATACTGGGATTGGTATCCAATACTGGGATTGTTACCAAAGGATTTTTTCCCTGCCAAAACTCCCAATCCTGAGATTTCCCCAGTTTTCAGCTCCTCTTTTGCTGCTTTTCTTGGAGCTTCTCCTTGAGTTCAGCTTTCCTCCAAATCCACTTTTTTTCCCCTGAAAGTCGAGATTCCCAGAAAAAAAATGAGCAGGGGGAAGGAAGGAAAACCCCCGGTGCCGTTTGTCTCCTCTCCAGCTCTGCAGCCTTTCCCTGGCTTTGTTAGGCTGGGCTTTGCCTCTGATCCTCGTTTTAGGCACAGCTACCCCCCGATCCCTCAGCGGGGCGACCGATCCCGCAGGGAACGGGATGGGATCCAAAAAAAAACCCCAACAAAGGGCGGGAAGCAACTCCCCAAAATTCAGAGTTCAGGGATCTAATCCTGGTTCGGGACTGGGATTGAGTTGAAATCCGCGGGGTCGACCTCAAAGCTGAGGCAGCGCCCGGAACCCCAACACCCCAAAAAGGCGAATTTATTCACCTCTAAAATTACCCAAAAATTCACCTTTAAAATTACCCAAAAAGGCGAATTTAAGCCTAAAATTTGCTCGGCTCTCTCCCTGGTTTTGAATTGCAGGCCCGGCCAGGATGTCCCAGCAGCAGCAGAAGCAGCCGCAGCAGATCCCGGCCCAGTGCCAGCAGAAATGCGGGGCCCTTCCCAAGGGGGTCCAGCAAAGCCAGGCCTCCAAAGGCCAGGCCCAGGCGGCCGTGAAGAGCCTGCCCCAGCAGCAGCAGCAGCAGCAGTGCTCCAAGCAGAAGTAGGAGCCATCCCAAATCCCAAATCCTGCGTTTCCCACCTCTCCTGGCTCCCGGGAACGCCTCCAGACCTGCAGCCACCCGCTCCGCTTGCCAGAAATTACCTCACAACGAGATGCGCTTAATTAGGTTTAGAAAAGATGATAGATGAACGGCGGGGGATGGTTTTAATTCCGAGTTTAATTTGGGATGTGGTGCAATAAAATGATGGAATGACCTCGCGGTTGCTTCCTGGTGTTTTTGTTGGTGCTTTTCTCCCGTTTTCCCTTCTCCTTCTCTTTTATTTTCCCCTGAAATATCAACTTTAAGCACACACAAAACCCGGCTTTTGCAAGCTGAGCCTCCTCTCCATCTTTTTCAGGAGAAGCCATTGAAAATCCCCAAAACCTGGAATAAAAATCCCCAAAACTTGATTTAAAAAAATTCCAGCAATTTGGTACAAAAATTCCCAAAACTTGGTATAAGAATTCCCACAATTTGATAAAAAAAAATCCCCAGAACTTGATATAAAGCCCCCCCAAAACTTGGTAGAAAGCTTCCCAAAATTTGAATAAAAAATCCCCAAAACTTGATATGAACCCCCCCCCAAAACTCAGTATAAAACTTCCCAAAGCTTGATTAAAAAATCCCCAAAACTTGGTATAAAAACCCCCAAAATTTGGCACAAAAATCCCCAAAATTTGGTACGAAAATCCCCACAATTTCATAAAAAAAAAAAAACAAACCCAAAAAACACTAACACAACCTGGTATAACCCCCCCCTACGACCAGGAACAAAAATTCCCAAAACTCGGTACTGAAAGTCGCTTTTATTGCGGAATTTTCACAGTGAAATAAATCCTGGATCCAACAGCAGCCGAAAACAATCGCGAGACCAAGTCCCAAACACCGACGGGTGGCGAAACATTCCCGGCTGGAATTCCTCCTTTATCCCGGTCCGCGCCACGCCCGGGGTTAATCCCTTCCCAAACATGTCTGGAGTGGAGTTAATTATCCATAAATTTGGGTAATTAGGGAATATTCACGGCCTGACCTGTTCTTTGACACCTCCGAGGAAATTCGAGGGGAGAGCGAGCTCGGATTTATCCTGAAATTCTTCCTTTCCCCCCCACCCCTCAATTCCAAAGGATTGTTTTCAATTCCACCAAAGTCGGATCTATCCTAAAAATCTTCTTTTTCTTCCCTCAGTCCCAAAGGATTATTTTTTTTATTCAGCACTAATTCCCGGTTTGGGAAGTTTCGAGCGTTTTGGCGGCAGATCCCGCACAAAATCTGATTATTTTTAGGGAAAAACTTCCCAAATTCCAGGTGGGAGCTGGAACCCAGGGGGGAAAGGCAGGAAAAAAGGGGATGAGCTCTTCCCTGGATTTGGGGCTTTTAACTTCACAAACCCCCCCTTGCTCCATGATAATTTTTTTTTGGGGGGGGGGGGCTTTTTGGGCATTCCAAAGCCGCGGGATTGGGGGAAGAAAAGGGCAGGAATTTGGGAAGCGGAGCTACAACCCTGCTTGGAAAAGCATTCCCGACGGGAATTCCCTGCTGTTAGTAAAGGACAAGGCGTTAGCGGGAGGGGCGGCTGGAAGGAATTCCTGACAAAAGCTCTGCAGGGGTTAAAAAAAAAAACCAACCAAACAAAAAAAAATAAACCAAAAAAAGGCTTGGAAAAACCTCTGGATTCGGGGAGAAAACCCCCGGGATCGAGGTTTTCCCTCTATTTCTGCCACGGGCCGGGCTGCTCCAGCTGCTGCTCCAGGGGAGGGAATTTCTCGGGAAGGGAGCGCTGCTCCGGGACGGGCACCGGGATCTCCTGCAATTCCTGCTTTTCCTGGGAAGAGGGGGTGGGGTCTGAGATCTCCTGGAATTCCTGCTTTTCTTGGGAAGACGGGGCGGGGTCTGGGACTGGGATGGGGACAGGGGTGTCCTTGCATTCCTGCTTTTCCGGGATGGACACCGGGATCTCCTTGCATTCCTGCTTTTCTGGGATGGACACCGGGATCTCCTTGCATTCCTGCTTTTCTGGGATGGACACCGGGATTTCCTTGCATTCCTGCTTTTCCTGTTTTTCCGGGATGGACACCGGGATCTCCTTGCATTCCTGTTTTTCTGGGATAGACACCGGGATTTCCTTGCATTCCTGCTTTTCCTGGGCACACGGGGTGGGTTCAGGGATTGAAACTGGGGTGGGGACAGGGGTGTCCTTGCATTCCTGTTTTTCTGGGATCGACACCGGGATTTCTTTGCATTCCTGCTTTTCCTGTTTTTCCGGGATGGACACCGGGATTTCCTTGCATTCCTGCTTTTCCTGGGCACACGGGACAGGGTCGGGGATGGACACTGGGATTTCCTGGCACTGCTGCTTCTCCTGGGAACACGGGACAGGGTCAGGGATGGACACCGGGATTTCTTTGCACTCCTGCTTTTCTGGGATGGACACTGGGATTTCCTTGCACTCCTGTTTTTCTGGGATGGACACCGGGATTTCCTGGCACTGCTGCTTCTCCTGGGCGCAGGGAACGGCAACGGGAATCGGGATCTCCTTGACCTCCTGCTTCTCCAGGGTCGGTTCCGGGCAGGATTTCTCTTCCAGGCGCGGAGCAGGTCCGGGATTCGGGAATCCCTCCGGGATCTGGGTTTGCTGCTCCTGGGGCAGGGCAGTTTCCCCTTTTCCCGGTTCTGGGATCGCCTTTTCCGGGAATTGCGCCGCTGCCGGGAGCGGCTCGGGCACCGGGATTTGGGGATGCTCCGGGCTCTGTTTTGGGGTGGTTTTACCCAAACCGGGGGGGAGCTGCAGCTCCTGCTTGATTTGCATCTGGTTCAGAGACATCTCTGCGGGAAAACGGGATCACCTGGAGAAAAAAAAAAAAGCGGGAATTTCTTGCGTTACCGGGACGAGGGTGACACAGTTCTGAAAAATGTGTTAGAATTTTAAAAAGCCGAATTTTCCTCCTCCGCCCTTGTCCTCCCAAACATTTCAGGACGTTTGTCGTGCCAGAAAGAAAAAAAAAAAAAAAAAAAGAAGAATATAAATGTGGGGCCAAGGGGTGTTTTGGACTGGTAAACCCGAAATAATTCCTGCTTTCCCCCCCCCCCCTCGATTTTCAGCTTTTCCTTGGAATTTGGAGGTTTCTCGAGGCTCCGGCGAGCTGAGGGTTAAATTCCCAGGAGGCAGCTCCTCCTCCCGTTCCGGTCTCACCCAGCTCCGGTGACAGTGCCGAGGGTTTGGGTGACCCTGGAAGGGCCCTGGGAAGGGAATTCTCTGGGATAAAGCGTCCCCGAGGTCCGGGACTGTCACCGCTGCCCCCTCCTGAGTCAGAGCGCGCAGCGCGGATTTCTCCTCCCCGACAATTCGGGGACAATTTGGGGACAATTTTGTGGCCGCTGAAGGGCTCGCCCGGACCTCGGGAATTCCTGTGCTGCCGCTTTGTAAGATCCAGGGAGAGGAAGGTGAGAATTCCAAAAGGGATTTGAACTCCCCAAGGCAGAGAGAGGGGAAATTCCTCCTCCCTTCCCCGGGGTGTTCCCAGCTCCTCTCACAGCCGATTCCCTCCTCTCTTCTCTCTTTCTTTTTTTTTTTTTTTTTTAAACATCTGATAAGACCTTGATTAATTAATTGATTAATTAATTAAGATCTTGTTCGTGACATGGATGAGGCGGCGCTTGGGGAATATTTTCACTCCTTGCCCTGCAGCGCCCTCGTGCTCCCAAATTTGCCTCTTTCCAAGGAATTCCTGGGTGAAATGGAAGTTTTAAAAGCGTTTTGGTTATAAAATCAAATGGGAAAATCAGTTTGGCCGGAGAGGGTTTGGTGTCCTTCCTTGGAGGGAGGAGATTCGCCCTTGAACCAACGGAATTCCATCTGATCCCTGCCTCAGGAAGGGTCTAATTTAGGGCTTAATTACCCTCAGATTTAGGCTCGGTCTTAATTTGCCTTCCAGTGCCATTTCCAGGCTGCCCCAACGCCCACAAATTCCCTCCTTTCCAGGAACCCTCTGCATATCCCAAGGCACAAAATCCAACCTTTTCTGAAAGTCGGAAACCCAGATATCCCCCCAAAAATCGAGATTCTCCATCCCAAACATCACCCCAAAACATTCAGATTCTCAATCCCAAACATCGCCCTAAAATATTGGGATTCTGAATCCCAAACATCCCCTCCAAAACCTCAGAATTCTAAAAACCCAAACCTCCCCAAAAATCCCAGGATTCTCAATCCCAAATATTCCCCCCCCAAAACCTCGATATTCTCAATCCCAAACCTCCCTAAAAAATCTCAGAATTCTGAATCCCAAACCTCCCTGAGGAACCTTGGGATCCCCAATCCCAAACCTCCCCAAGGAGGAACCTCGGGATCCCCAATCCCAAAATTCCCCGAGGACCCCTCGGGATTCCGGGACTCACCCAGCCGGTGCCGAGGGAGCAGCGGGAGCGGAGTGGATGCTGGAGAGGGGAGATTTGGGATCTTTTATAGGGTTTGGAAGCCCTGCCTTCTGGGAATGAGTCCTCCTGGCTGATGAGCTCATTCTTTCACAAGAACCTTGCCCGGCCGGGTTTTACACGTAGGCACTTTCCAGAGAGGATTCTGAGTTCGTTCCCCTGACTAATCCCGCTCAGCTGTGGGATTTCTCCCTGGGTAAAGGTCAGAGCCTTGGGATGGTGGAGTTGTGGGAGACCCCGTTGAGGTTTGGGGGCTTGGTGGGGTTTGGTGCCACCTCAACCCATCCAGGGGCCATTCCACAGCTAAAACACCCCCTGATGTCTGAAATTCCTGGGATTTACTGGGAATTCCCACCTCAACCCATCCAGGGGCCATTCCACAGCTAAAACACCCTCTGATGTCTGAAATTCCTGGGATTTACTGGGAATTCCCACCTCAACCCATCCAGGGGCCATTCCACAGCTAAAAGACCCCCAATATCTGAAATTCCTGGGATTTTATTGGGAATTCCCACCTCAACCCATCCAGGGGCCATTCCACAGCTAAAAGACCCCCAATATCTGAAATTCCTGGGATTTTATTGGGAATTCCCACCTCAACCCATCCAGGGGCCATTCCACAGCTAAACCTCCCCTGAATTTTCCTTGGGAAGAACTTCACGGATTTCCCTCAACTTTCATTTCAGTCTGGCATCACCAGGAGGGATTTCCTGGAAATTCCAGGAATTTCCTCCTGGAAGGGGTGGTCAGAGCCTGCCCAGTGAGGTTTGGAGTTGTCACTCCTGGAAGTGTCCAGGGAATTCCTGGAAAGGAGTTGATGCATCTAAAGATGGACTCAATAGCCTTGGAGGGCTTTTCCAACCTCAGTAATCCCAGAATTCTCTGGATAAATCTCATTTTCCACGGAGATGCAGCTCTCATCCATCCAAACGTGATGGAGCAGGGAGCTGAGTTCACCTCCGCGGATTTTTAACAATATCCAAGATTTTCCCTACCCGAATGGAATATGAGGAAGAGGCCCCACGGAATTCCAGATGGGAATTTAAAAAGGTGTTTCAGCCTAGGCGTGAAATAAAGGGAATTCTGCATTCCCTGAGGATTAGTCCAGGTGGAACGAAAAACAGACATTTATGGAGTGGGAAAAGCCTCTGAAATGCAATCCCAATCCCCCAAATCTCCGGGATCCATCGGGACACGGCTCCTGGAGACGCCGTGTCCCACCCAGACGGGAATTTCGTCACCTTTGGTCATTCCGGGCTCATCTCCGCGGCTTTTCTGGGGCTTTTATCGGATCGAGATCCCGACACGATCACTTCCAACAGGCTGAGCTGGTCCCACCTCACCTCCCGGAATTCCTGGGCAACACCTGGAAGCGGCTGCACCTTTCTCCCTCAACAACCCTTCGGCAGCTCAAGGCCAGAAAATTCTGGAATTTTCTCCCATCCATAAAATTCCCGCTTTCCCCCTGGGTCCTGCCTTGCTGTTCCCTCTGGGATAGGCTCGGTTTTAGTCTCCAGCTTTGGGAATACCCCAGCCCAAGCCCAAAGCCTGACTCAGGCCTTGCTGGTGCTGGTGCCGATTCCAGGCTGGAATTAGGGCACTTCCCAGACCTGCCCGGCTGCTTTCGAGGCAGCCTGGCGGCTGGCAGGGCTCGGGACCGAGATAAGCTCCTGGAATTGTGCCCTTCCCATGGGGAGATGCAGGGAAGGAGATCAGAGTCCTCAGAACCTTGGGGTTCGGCACTGCCCCGTTCCTGGAGGTGTCCGAGGAAAGGTTGGATGGGGCTTGGAGAGACCTGGGACAGTTGGAATTGTCCCTGGCCATGGCAGGGGCTTGGAACGGGATGATCCTGAAGGTTCCTTCCCAACCCAAACCATTCCATGATCCTCTGATTTTCTCGGATTCTCTGATTTTATTTTTCCATTATTTCACGCTTCTGTTATTCCGTGATTCTCTGATTCTCTTACTCCATGATTTTCTGATCCTCTGACTCTATTATTCCATGATTTTGTGATTCTGTGATCCTCTAATTCCACCATTTTGTGATTTTATGATTCCACGATCCTCTGATTCCATGATTTTATGGTTTCATGATTCCATGATTCTCTGATTCTATAATTCCATTATTCTCTGATTCCATTATTCCCTAACTCCATGGTTTCGTGACCCTCTGATACTCCATGATTCCCTGATTCTGTTATTCCACGATTTCATCATTCCCCGATCCTGGTTTTTGCCCCGCCGAGGCCGGAGCAGCCGAGTTTGAGAGCGGACGGGGAATTTCACCACCTCCAACCTTCCACCCGAATTTTTGTGCAATATTCCCGAGGGAATTCTCCTCCTCAGGTCGGTGCTGTCCGTCCCTCAGAGCCCCAGAGAGGGACAGGGCACCTCCACCTGCTCGGGACATTTTTATTTAAGCAATAAATAAAGAATTTCTGGAATATTTCGGTGCCAAATTTAAACTCGGAACGTGCAACGCCCAGGGATTAAAGTCAAACACTTCCCATGGCTTGGGAGGGAGAGACCTGAACCCAAACCTAATCCTAAACCTAATCCTAAACCCTGTCTGGAGATCAGGAGATGTGGCCTGACCTTAAACTGGTTTGGATCCAGTCTGGAAATGCTCCGGAGGTCACTGGGCAGCAACCTCAGCACAAAAATTGTGGATATTGCCCAAAGAGGCTCCCTGGAAAGGGAGGGAACGTTTTTTTCCTGGAGGAGAGGTGGAATTGCTTTTCCCAGCCCCGGGAATTGCACAAAAATCTATTTTTAGCCAAACCTTTGGGAAAATGACGGGAGAAACGTGAGGGAATGGAGGGAACGTGGAGCTCCCTGTCCGTCCCAAATATTCCACGAATTCCAGGGATCGCGACACCGCGGGGTTGGGAATTCCCAGCCCCGGCATTCCCGGGTGGGATTTGCTCCTCCAGATCCCACAAATCCAGAATTTGCCAGGGACCTCCCAGGCGCTGAGCAGGGAATTCCCAGGAGTTTTCCCAGGAGTTTTTCCAGGATTTGCTGCTCCAGATCCCACAAATCCAGAATTTGCCAGGGACCTCCCAGGCGCTGAGCAGGGAATTCCCAGGAGTTTTTCCAGGAGATCCAAACGGGAGCTGGTGGCTCTGTCTGGGATGTCCCGGAGGCGTCTCAGTGTCCCCAAGGGTCCTGGAGCTCCTTCGCTTCACTCGGCCAAAAAAATGGATCTGAATTTTGGGGAGCGAGGACCCCTCACCCAAGATCCCATGGATGCTCCCTTGACCTTTTTCGCTACCTCAGATTTGGGGATTTTCATGCAATTCCCAGATGTTTTTGGGAAGTGAGAACCCCTCAGTCAGGACTCTGCAGGTGCTCCTTGACCTTTTTTTCCATCCAGGATTTGGGGAAAGGATCAGGTTTATTTGGGAAGTGAGGACCCTTCCCTCAGGACTCTTTGGAGGCCCCCTGACCTTTTTGCCACCCAGGATTTTGGGATTTTTGTGCTGGGATCAGATTTTTTGGAAGTGGGGAGCCCTGCAGAGAATCTGGGCTTGGGCTCCTCATAGATGCTCCCCGACCTTTTTGCCACCCAGGATTTTGGGGTTTTTATGCAGGGATCAGATTTTTTTTGGGAAGGGAGGACCCCTCCCTCGGGACTCTGTGGAGGCTCCCTCACCTTTTTTCCACCCAGGATTTGGGGAAAGGATCATATTTTTTTGGGGGGAAGTGAGGAGCTCTCCCTCAAGACTCCACAGACACCCCCTGATTTTTCCCCTGCAGGATTTGGGGGTTTTCGTCCAGGGATCAGATTTTTTTTTTGGGGAAGCGAGGATCCTTCCCCCGTGGTTTCGTGGATTGCCCCTGATTTTCTCCCGAGGATTCAGGACCTTTGTGCACAGAGGGGAGGATCCTCGGGAACTTTTGCCCCGCCGGATTTCAGCCGTGAGTCAGGAGCTGCCGAACCGGCCCGGCCTGGCCCGGGGCTCCCGCAGGGTTCGGCTCCTCCCATCTCGTTGTTGTGTCCAGCTCCGGGCTGGACATGGCGGTGAACTCATCAAACAAAGGCTTAATTAGCACCTGCTGGATGGCTTAATTAACACCTGCAACATCTCCCGGTATCGGTCTGGAGCCTGGAGCAGCTCCTGTCCCAAACTCCCGGGACTTTTGTGGTTCCCCTGGAAGTGTCCAAGGCCAGGCTGGATGGGCTCGGAGCCACCTGGGAGGGTGGGAATTGCCCTGGGATTTAAGGTCCCAAAAAACCGGGACACCCCCAAGTGCTGCAGGATCCAAGGACTGGATCTGGGGTGTCCGTGGTCCTTTCCTGGACGTTTTTTTTCTGACAGGTTGGGAATGTTGGGAATGTTGAGCCTGTGGAGACCTCCAGGATCTGCAGGGGCTCCAGGGAAGCTGGAGAGGGATTTTTCCTCAGGAACTGCGGGGACAGGACACAGGGAATGGGTCAGGGGGACAGAGGGGGGATTGGGGTGGGATTTTGGGTTGGAATTGTTCCCTGTGAGGGTCCCAGGTTATCCCATGGATTTCCCATCCCTGGAAGTGCCCAATTCCAGCCTGGAGCCACCAGGGACAGCAGAAGGTGTCCCATGGCAGAGGCTGGAATGAGATGATTTTTAAGATCCCTTCCAACACAAACCATTCCACAATTCCATGATTCCTGAACTTCCCAGGACCCAGACAATTCCCATAAAACCGAGTTTCCCAGCTGACTCAGGGACTCAAGTCTCCTGTAAAACCTCCCCATAAATCCCCTAAGCCCCAGCCCAAAGCTTTTGAGTCCCATTTTTGGACTTCCCAGCCTGTTCCTAAGTCCTCCTGGGCTGCTCCCTGAAAACCTCCGGCTAATTCCCGGCCTAATAAATTCATCCCTAATTTTCTTCTCTTCTTGAAAACCTCCTCTTAATTCCCAGCCTAAATTAATCCCTAATTTCTTCTCTGCTTGAAAACCTCCTCTTAATTCGCAGCCTAAATTAATCCCTAATTTCTTCTCTGCTTGAAACCCTGCTGCTAATTCCCAGCCTAAATTTGTCCCTGATTTCCCCCGCAGGGCTCTGATTGCCTCACTGAAACCCCACAACTCTTCCAGCAGCCGTCCCATCAAAGAACCCAAATCCCGATTGCTTCATTCCCCCTCCGGAGCTCGCTGGGGATGAACTCGCTGGAGTTCAGCCTTTCCCAGCTTTTTCCAGGACCTGCTGGAAAGTGGAGCAGCCTTGGCGTCAGCCAAGGAGGAATTGGGATACAGAGCCTGGTTTCAGCCTCCCTGACCTCTTGGAAAAAATAAAATCCCTTTTTTTTTTTTTTTCCCCCTGGAATATCAGCTCTGTGGTGCTCCTGGTGCCACTGGGAAAGGCAATTATTGGCTTTTGAGCCAAAAAAACCAAAAGGATTTATCTTGGATTTTGTCCTTTCCATGGGTTCCATGAGCTGGGCTGAGTTAATCACTAAAATAATTAAAATTTCAACCCTGGGCTCGCCATTTGCTCCATCGCAGCACGAGGCAAATCCCAAATCCCAGGGTTTTATTCCCCGTGGAATCCCAGCACGGGGATGGAGCCGATGGATGGAGTCGCTGAGGGAAGAGAAAAATTGGTGCTGAAACCCCAAAAAAGCTGAGCTTTCAGAAGTCACCGGGGTTATTCTGACCCTAAAGCCAGGCTTAACCTCCCCCGAGCCTGTCCCAGAACAAAGAACTCCTAATTAGAGAAACCAAGAGTTAATTAAGTAATAAAACCCTTTTAGGGTGAAGCAAGAGGGACTCAGGTGAGGAGTTTCATTCTCATTTTGCCCTGAGTGCTGTTAAATCGCCCAAATTGGGAATTTACTCATCATGAGAGAAGTTTTCTTGTCTGCAGCTCCTGTGCAGCTCTTTAATTACAAATTAATTAAATTAACAAAATTACTCTGAGCACAATCGCTGCCCGTCCCCTCACGTTTCCTTTGCTCCCTGCCCTTCCCTCTCTGCCCCGTGCCTGGAATGGTTTGGAATGGTTTGGAATCATGGAATGGTTTGGAATGGTTTGGAATGATGGAATGGTTTGGAATGGTTTGGAATGGTTTGGAAACATGGAATGGTTTTGGAATTGTGGAATGGTTTGGAATGGTTTGGAATGGTAGAATGGTTTTGAAATTGTGGAATGGTTTGGAATGCTTTGGAATCATGGAATGGTTTTGGAATGGTTTTGGAATGGTAGAATGGTTTGAAATCATGAAATGCTTTTGGAATGGTTTGGAATGGTTTGGAATCATGGAATGGTTTTGGAATGATGGAATGGCTTGGAGTGGTGGAATGGTTTGGGTGGGAAGGGACCTTAAATCTCATCCAGTTCCAACCCAGGGGCAGGGACCCAAGCTGCTCCAAGCCCTGTCCAGCCTGGCCTTGGACACTCCCAGGGATGGGAAATCCATGGAATTACCTGGGACCCTCACAGGCAACAATTCCTCCCCAAAATCCCCCCCAAATTCCCCCTGACCCCATTCCCTGTGTCCTGTCCCTGCAGTTCCTGAGGAGAAATCCCTCTCCAGCTCCCCTGCAGATCCTGGAGGGGCTCTGGGGTCCCAGCATTCCCAACATTCCCAGCATTCCCAGCCTGGATCCACTTCGCGGCCTCCCAGATCCAGTGGCGAGGAGGGGCTGGGCTGAGCCAAACCCGAAATTAAAACTTTTCCTGGAGACACAGAGGGAGGGAGGGAGGATCCCAAGGGATTTTCCAGGAGCCGCCTGCGCGGGCCAATGCTGCGCTCTGGTGGCTGGGGACACTCGGGTGACACTCGGGTGACGCTCGGACCTCTGTCCCCTGGTGGAAAAGGGACGTGGGAACGGGGCTGGAGCAGCTGGAGAAGGTTCTGGAAAATCCTGAGGGATCGGGGTGGGCTCAGCCTGGAGAAAAGGGGGAACCGGGGGGAATTTGGGATCTGCCAGGGGGGATTTGGGATCTGATCCCAGGGAATGGGGCAGGACAAGAGGGAACGGCCTCGAGCCGTGCCAGGGTGGGAAATTTGGGAAAACTCCTCCTGGAAAATGGAAAAGGCTTTGGAAGGGGCTCGGGGAGGGTTGGAGTGGCCGTCCCTGAAGGTGTCCGAGGAATTCCTGGACGTTTTTCTGGATGTCCAGGTGGGGACCGAGCTTGGACTTGACAATCTTGGAGTTCTTTTCAGGGATTTTGGAATTCCGGCCTTTTCAGCCCACCAGGTGAAGGTGGAGGAAAGGAGTTAAAGCAGGGAGGGGTTGGAGGAGGGAGGAGGAGCCCGGTGGGACCTCGGGGATTCTCCACCCCACCTTTAATAAGTCAGGAACGCGGGTTTGGAGGGTGAGGCTCCAGGAATGCAGAGCTCCCTCCCTGCTCCAGAAATAGAAACTCTGGCAGAAGAACAAAAGGAGAGAGAAGGGAGAGGGAAAAAAAAAAAAAGAAAAAAAAAAAAAAAAAAAAAAAGGTGAATTTTCGATGCGTTGGGTTGAAACCTCAGGAGATGGAAAATCAGCCCCGCTCCAGGAATTCCCACCTGGGAAGCGCCTTCCAATGCCCGGCCACCTTTCTTTTCCAGGTGGAAATTCCTGCTGGTGCCCCACCTGCCGCCATCCAGACCTGGAGAAATCGATAGAAATTTAAATCAATGGGATCTGTTTATGGTTTATATTTCTGTGGATGTGAACTGCTCGCTTTGGTCAAAGGGAGGTTCCAAACTCCGAAAATGGGAGCTGAAAACCGCAGAGGAATTGTGGCTCCAGATCAAAGGAAGGATTCCTGCCGGAGAGAAACCACAACAAAGCCACGTCCTCGTGGTCCAGGTGGAGCCGGACGCCCAGAGCTGACCAGGAAAATCTGGATGCGTTCCTGATGGAGAATTCCCGGAAAAAAAGGGAGGATTTCGCCCTCTCTGCTTCCTCCCCCATGTGGGGCACAATTACCCAAGAGCTCCCAAACTTCCTGATTCGTTTTCGTGTCCAAAACATTCGGGGCCCTTTCTCCCGACCACAAAAACCACCTGGGTGGGGCCGTTTCTCCGAGTTCACAAGAAACCCCAATTTTTAATAAAAAAAATTAAAATATTCAGGCCCTGACCCCTCCCTGTGGGTTTGAGCTCCGTGTTGGTGTCACCAGGGCTGGGCTTTATTGTGTCCTGTTCCCTCTGAGCTCTGCTGGAGCCAGCAGGGCCAAATTGGCCTTTTTGGGGGTTTTTTTGTGTCACAATGAACCCATAAAAACACTGAGCAGATTTTTAATGACTTAAAAAATCCATCTTCCATTTTTTGGGGTTATTTTGTGTCACTATAAACCTCTAAAAGCGATAAGCAGATTTATAATGACTTTAAAAATCCATCTTCTGGTTTTTTTTGGTTTTTTTTTTTTTTGTGTCACAACGAACCTCTAAAAGCACTGAGCAGATTTTTCAGATTTTTAATGATTAAAAAAATCCATCTTCTCTCTCTTTTTCTTTTTTTTTTTTTTTTTTTTTTTTTTTTTTTTTTTTGTGTATGTGTCTCTATGAATCCGTGAAAGTGCTGAGCAGATTTTTAATGACTTTAAAAAAAATTAATCTCCCGGTTTTACGAGGATTTTTTTTTTTTTTTTTCGGTCTGTGTGAGGTAAGGAGCCGAACCAGTGAGAAAGTCGCACGTGATTTTTGGAGGAAGTTTTCTTTTTGGGTGGCAGCCCGGCCGGTTGTGCAAGGGCTGTGCCTCACCTGCCCCGGTCACCTGAGAGTCACCAGGGCCACATTCCCGCTGCTCTGGGGACAGGTGACAGCCCCGGGACCCGCGCGGGGACACCCGGAGCCAGGGGTGACCAAAAGCTCCAGGAGCTGACAAACTTCCTGCAGCCCCGTGCGCCCTCCCCAGGCATTCACCTCCTTGTCTCTCCCAGAGGTTAAAAAACTCCTAAAACCAGGAATTCCCTTTTTTTTTTAGGTCAATGAAGATCTGCTCAGCGCTTTTAGGGGTTCATAGTGACACAAAAAACCCCCAAAAACAGAAGGTGGATTTTTTTAAGTCATTAAAGATCTGCTCAGCGCTTTTAGGGGTTCATTGTGACACAACCCCAAAAAACAGAAGGTGGATTTTTTAAAGTCATTAAAAATCGGCTCAGCGCTTTTAGGGGTTCATAGTGACACAAAAAAACCCCAAAACCCAGAAGAATATTTTTTAAGTGATTAAAGATCTGCTCAGCGCTTTTAGGGGTTCATTGTGACACAAAATACCGCCAAAAACAGAAGGTGGATTTTCTTAAGTCATTAAAAATCAGCTCAGTGCTTTTAGGGGTTCATAGTGACACAAAAAACCCCAAAACCCAGAAGAATATTTTTTAAGTGATTAAAGATCTGCTCAGTGTTTTTATGGGTTCATTGTGACACAAAAAAAAACCCAAAAAGGCCAATTTGGCCCTGCTGGCTCCAGCAGAGCTCACAGGGATCAGGACACAATAAAGCCCAGCCTTGGTGACACCAACACGGAGCTCAAACCCACAGGGAGGGGTCAGGGCCTGAATATTTTAATTTTTTTTTATTAAAAATTGGGGTTTCTTGTGAACTCGGAGAAACGGCCCCACCCAGGTGGTTTTTGTGGTCGGGAGAAAGGGCCCCGAATGTTTTGGACACGAAAATGAATCAGGAAGTTTGGGAGCTCTTGGGTAATTGTGCCCCACATGGGGGAGGAAGAAGAGAGGGCGAAATCCTCCTTTAATTATGGAATTCTCCATCGGGAATGAATCCAGGAACGAGTCCAGGCCCTTCCTGCTCGGAGCTGAGGGACAATTTCTCCCTGGTGATCCCGAGGAGAGCTGAGAGGGACCAGGACAAAGCCATGCCCAGCCCTGGTGACACCAACACTGAGCCAGGACCACAGGGCGGGGTGAGAACTGGGAGTTTTTAATTAAAAAAAATGAATGTTCTGATGGATAATGAGCTGCACCCACCACAAGGGGGAATTTGTTTTCCTGTTTTCTCTCAGCGGATCGAAATCCACACCCAAACCTTGGCCAAACAACCCCAAAAATCCGGGCGCTGCGGGGTGGATGAGATGAAACCCCAGAGCTGGAGAATCCCATGGAAAACCTGTCCCAAATCCCATGGAAAACCTGTCCCAAATGCCATGGAAAACCTGTCCCAAATGCCGTGGAAAACCTGTCCCAAATCCCATGGAAAACCTGTCCCAAATGCCATGGAAAACCTGTCCCAAATGCCATGGAAACCCTGTCCCAAATGCCATGGAAAACCTGTCCCAAATGCCATGGAAAACCTGTCCCAAATCCCGTGGAAAACCTGTCCCAAATGCCATGGAAAACCTGTCCCAAATCCCGTGGAAACCCTGTCCCAAATCCCGTGGAAAACCTGTCCCAAATCCAGGTTTTTAATGACCGCCCCCGTGAGCCCCCCAGGGATGGGAAACCGCCCCCTGGAAAACCCATTCCTACACATCCAGCGCTTCCATCCCCACAAACAGCCCCGGGGCTGGGGCTGCTGCTCCGCATGCCACGGGAGGATTAATTATCCCCAGGTAATTGCTCTGGGAAGCTGACATGGAACCACTCATTGTCCGGGATGAGTCGGCGGCTCCGACTCACTCCGCGAGGGCCACGGGGCCGGCGGGACCCGGCGGCTCCTCCGGCGGCCCCATAAAAGCTCCGGCGGAGCCGGGACGCTCCGGTCGCCTCTGGAAGCTCTTCCCGTCCCCGGGAGCTGTTGGGTGAGTCCGGTTCCCGAGCCTCTGGAGGAATCCCAGGGGGGAATTTTGGTGATTGCCAGAGCGGGGGTGGGCCGGGTGGGGCGGCTCGGAGAGGATTCCCCATCACAAGAGGTTTCCAAAGCCGGGCTGGGCGGGGTTTGGGGTTGGGGATTGGGTTTGGGGAGGTCTGGGGTGGGTTTGGGAAACGCCAGCTCGTTTTGGGGTGGGATTTCCAGATTTCCAGGGAGGGATCTGGGGTGGTTTTAGGAAAAATAACACCTCAGTTTGGGGCGGGATTGGTGGATTCCAGGGAAAGATCTGGGGTGGTTTTAGGAAAAATACCATCTCATTTTGGGGTGGGCTTGGTGGATTCCAAGCAGAGATCTAGGGTGGCTTTGGAAAAAATACCAGCTCATTTTGGGGTGGGATTTCCAGATTCCTGGGAGGGATCTGGGGTGGTTTTAGGAAAAATAACACCTCAGTTTGGGGTGGGTTTGGTGTTTTCCAGGGAGAGATCCAGAGTGGGTTTGGAAAAATACCAGGTGGTTTTGGGGTGGGATTGGTGTTTTCCAGGGAGAGATCTGGGGTGTTTTTTAGGAAAAATACCAGCTTGTTTTGGGGTGGGATTAGTCGATTCCAAGCAGAGATCCAGAGTGGTTTTAGAAAAAAATAACACCTCAGTTTGGGGTGGGATTGGTGGATTCCAGGGACAGATCTGGGGTGGTTTTAGGAAAAATACCAGCTCGTTTTGGGGTGGGATTCCAGGGAGAGCATCCCCTGCATGAAAAGGTGGTGGGAGGGACTTTCCATCAGGAGCTGGAGCGACAGGAAAAGGGGGAATGGGGTAAAAGTGAAAGGGAAGGAATTTAGGTTGTGTTTGGGAAGGAATTGTTCCCTGTGAGAGTGAGGAGAGCCCGGCACGGGATGTTCCATGGATTTCCCATCCCTGGAAATGTCCCAGGCCAGGCTGGAGTGACCTGGGATAGTGGAAGGTGTCCCATGGCAGGGGTTGAGTTGATCTTTGTTGTCCTTTCCAACCCAAAGCACTCTGCAATTCTGGGATTACGAAATTCAGAATTATTCCTGATTTTCCCATATGAAAAATGCAATCTGGGAGAGGACTTTAAAACGGATTGGTTGGAATTTCTGTGCTGGAGTGGGAGACGATTCTTGGGGTTCACTGCTGAGTGCCTGAATCCCAGATTTGCCCCTGAAAAAGGGGAGTTTGGGAGTAAGGGAAGTTTTAATTAATGAATTAATTAAATGAATTAATTGGGTTTTTTTTGCATGACATTCAGTGCTGAGTGTCCACAAATGTCCCCAACTTGGTTTCAGGTCGTGGTGCAGAGTTAAAAACGAGGGGTTGGGTCCCTCAGGTGCTGCTGGGGCCACGATGGGACAGTGGCACAGCTGGGACGTGTCCCCAAGGTGTGGGCACCTCACCTGTCCAGGTGTCCTTGGGTGTCACCAAACGGGTGGGGAGGGACCCTAAAATTCACCTCATTCCAACGCCACCGTGTCCCTCACGTGTCCCCAAGATGTCCCTGAGGCCTCCAGCAGCTGGGACTGTGACACAGCTGGGACATGTCCCCGAGGTTTGGGGACCAGAGGCTCCCACAGGTGGGTTGGGGTGGGAGGGACCTCAAACCTCACCTGACTCCAACCCCATCCGTGTCCTTCCAGTCCTGCCACGTGTCCCCAGGATGTCCTGCCACCTGCACCAGCACCTCCCTCCGCTCCACCAGGACCCCGTGGCGCTGTCCCCTGGCGTCCCCTTCCCGCCTCAGCGGTGGCACTCCACCACCTGCATCCCCCAGGCTGTGCCGGGCCAGGCTGTGCCCCTGCAGCGGGCCGCGTCCTCCAGCGTGTGCCACCAGCAGAGCGTCACCCAGGCCGTGCCACCCCTCCAGCTCCACGGATCCCCCTGCGTGCCCCAGCGCCTCCTGCAGCAGCAGATTGTCCCCAGGCGGGTGACAGCGTGCGCGCCACCTCAGCAGAGCGCGACCGGCGGCCTGGGTGTCACCCGCTGCGTGCCACACCAGGCGGGGGTGACCCAGTGCGTGCCACACCAGGCGGGGGTGACCCAGTGCGTGCCGCAGCAGCTGCGGGTGCCGCAGCACTGCCCGCCCGTCCCCCAGCAGCAGCAGATTGTCCCCAGGTGTGTCACCACCTGCGTGCCGCAGCAGCGCCTGGCGGGCGGCGCGGGCGTCACCGGCGTCACCCAGTGCGTGCCGCAGCAGCTGCGGGTGCCACCGCCCCCGTGCGTCCCCCAGCAGCAGCAGATTGTCCCCAGGTGCGTCACCACCTGCGTGCCGCGGCCGCTGTTTGCCGCCAAGGGCGTCCTGCCGCAGCAGAGTGCCACCAGGTGCGTCCCCCAGCAGTGTGTGACCAGCGTCTGTCCCCAGCAGGGCGTCCCCACGTGTGTCACCACCTGTGTCCCCCAGCAGCGCGCGGCCCGGGGCGTCTCCTACCGGTGGGTGACGGCGCCCGTCCCCCAGCAGTGGCAGAGTGTCACCGCCGGTGTCCCCCAGCAGTGGCACGGCCGGTGTGTCACCAAGTGTGTCCCGCAGCAGTGTGACACCGGCGGGGCCAGCATTTGTGTCCCGCAGCAGCAGCAGCAGCAGCAGCAGAGTGGGACAACTTGTGTCCCACAGCAAAGTGCCACCAAGGGTGTCCCCCTGCAAAGCGCCACCAAATGTGTCCCACAGCAAAGTGCCACCAAATGTGTCCCACAGCAAAGTGCCACCAAATGTGTCCCCCAGCACTATGGGACAATCTGTGTCCCACAGCAAAGTGCCACCAAATGTGTCCCCCAGCAAAGTGCCACCAAGTGTGTCCCCCAGCAATACGGGACAATCGGTGTCCCCCAGCAAAGTGTGACCAAGAGTGTCACTCAACAGAGCGCCACCAAGTGTGTCCCCCAGCAGAGTGTGACCAAATGTGTCCCCCAGCAAGGCATGGCCAAGTGCGTCCCCCAGCAAAGCGCCACCAAAGGTGTCACCCAGAAGTATGGCACAGTTTGTGTCCCCCAGCAAAGTGCCACCAAGTGTGTCCCCCAGCAAGGTGTCAAGTGTGTCCCTCAGCAGTGTGGCACAGTTTGTGTCCCTCAGCAGAGCGTAACCAAGTGTGTCCCTCAGCAAAGTGCCACCAAGTGTGTCCCCCAGCAATACGGGACAATCTGTGTCCCCCAGCAAAGGGCCACCAAATGTGTCCCCCAGCAGTGTGTGACCAAGAGTGTCACTCAACAGAGTGCCACCAAGTGTGTCCCCCAGCAATATGGGACAGTTTGTGTCCCCCAGCAAAGTGCCACCAAATGTGTCCCCCAGCAATATGGGACAATTCTTGCCCCCCAGCAGTGTGTGACCAAATGTGTCCCCCAGCAAAGTGCCACCAAATGTGTCCCTCAACAAAGTGCCACCAAGTGTATCCCCCAGCAAAGTGCCACCAAATGTGTCCCCCAGCAATATGGGACAGTTTGTGTCCCCCAGCAGAGTGTCACCAAGTGTGTCCCCCAGCAGAGTGCCACCAAATGTGTCCCTCAACAATACGGGACAATTGGTGTCCCCCAGCAGTGTGTGACCAAATGTGTCCCTCAGCAAAGTGCCACCAAATGTGTCCCCCAGCAATATGGGACAGTTTGTGTCCCCCAGCAAAGTGCCACCAAGTGTGTCCCTCAGCAAAGTGCCACCAAATGTGTCCCCCAGCGACATGGGACAGTTTGTGTCCCCCAGCAGAGTGTCACCCAGTGTGTCCCCCAGCAGTCCGGTGGAGTGAAGATCTCCAGCCACTCCAAGAAATACTGCTCGGCCCCCAAGTGGCCCTGGTGACCCCCAGGGCGTGTGACGAGGACAATCCCTGGGAATGTGCCCACGATTCCCATTTTTTTTTTAACCCCCTGACTCCCGCTGAGTCCCCCAAACAGCAATTCCCCAAAATGTCCCTCGTGAAGTTTTTATTCTTTGGTTAAGATAAAAACCACAACTTGAAATAAAACCTCTTCGAAATAATGAAATTTATTGCAAGGTTATTTTATAAATGCTTCATTAAAAAGGTAATTAAATTCTTTATGCTGAAGATGTGCACTGAAAACAAAGTTTATTTACAGAAATATATGAATATTTTACATATACATGTATATATAAACTTAAATAAACGTTGTTGCCTGACCTCGGATTAAAATCTTGGGTTTCTGCCTCTTGGTGTTTTTTTATTTAATTAAAGAAATATTTATTTAATATTATTACGATTATTTTAAATTAACATTATAAATATTTAATATTATTATATTTATTTAACATGACATCTTTATTTAATGTGAAATATATATTTCACAGACATTTATTTAATAGAAAAAATATTTAATGGAAACATTTAATACTAAATATTTGTTCAATATTAAATATTTATTTAATAACAAATATTTGTTCAATATCAAATAATAATTAAATATTAAGTATTTATTAAATACAAGCTATTTATTTATTAAAAATCCAGGCTGGGTAAAGCCCTGGCTGAGCCCCGTCATCAGGAAAATGAGCAGGAGCTCACGCGGTGGCCGGAGGGGACAGGAGGGTGTGGCCGGGCTGGGGACGCTGTCCCGCATCTTGTCCTGCCCCTCCCTGCCTTGGTGACCTCCCGGTGCCACCTGGAGTTGTCCAAGAGCTCCTGGGAGTGTTGGGAGCTCCCGCTGCCGCCTTTTCCTTGGAGTTTGGGGCTTTTTTTTTTTTTTCCAGCAGGGAATGTGGGAAATCTGGTCGGTCCCACAATCCAACCCTCCGGATGCCCCAAACACTGAGGGGCAAAATCCTGGAATGGTTTGGGTTTCAGGGACCTGTTGGGTCTGATTAAAATCGGGACAAAATCCTGGAGTGGTTTGGGTTTCAGGGACCTGTTGGGTCTGATTAAAATCGGGATAAAATCCTGGAATGGTTTGGGTTTCAGGGACCTGTTGGGTCTGATTAAAATCGGGACAAAATCCTGGAGTGGTTTGGGTTTCAGGGACCTGTTGGGTCTGATTAAAATCGGGATAAAATCCTGGAATGGTTTGGGTTTCAGGGACCTGTTGGGTCTGATTAAAATCGGGATAAAATCCTGGAATGGTTTGGGTTTCAGGGACCTGTTGGGTCTGATTAAAATCGGGATAAAATCCTGGAATGGTTTGGGTTTCAGGGACCTGTTGGGTCTGATTAAAATCGGGATAAAATCCTGGAATGGTTTGGGTTTCAGGGACCTGTTGGGTCTGATTAAAATCGGGATAAAATCCTGGAATGTTTTGGGTTTCAGGGACCTGTTGGATCTGATTAAAATCGGGATAAAATCCTGGAATGGTTTGGGTTTCAGGGACCTGTTGGGTCTGATTAAAATCGGGATAAAATCCTGGAATGTTTTGGGTTTCAGGGACCTGTTGGGTCTGATTAAAATCGGGATAAAATCCTGGAATGGTTTGGGTTTCAGGGACCTGTTGGGTCTGATTAAAATCGGGATAAAATCCTGGAATGGTTTGGGTTTCAGGGACCTGTTGGGTCTGATTAAAATCGGGATAAAATCCTGGAATGGTTTGGGTTTCAGGGACCTGTTGGATCTGATTAAAATCGGGATAAAATCCTGGAATGTTTTGGGTTTCAGGGACCTGTTGGATCTGATTAAAATCGGGATAAAATCCTGGAATGGTTTGGGTTTCAGGGACCTGTTGGGTCTGATTAAAATCGGGATAAAATCCTGGAATGGTTTGGGTTTCAGGGACCTGTTGGATCTGATTAAAATCGGGATAAAATCCTGGAATGGTTTGGGTTTCAGGGACCTGTTGGATCTGATTAAAATCGGGATAAAATCCTGGAATGGTTTGGGTTTCAGGGACCTGTTGGGTCTGATTAAAATCGGGACAAAATCCTGGAGTGGTTTGGGTTTCAGGGACCTGTTGGGTCTGATTAAAATCGGGATAAAATCCTGGAATGGTTTGGGTTTCAGGGACCTGTTGGGTCTGATTAAAATCGGGACAAAATCCTGGAGTGGTTTGGGTTTCAGGGACCTGTTGGGTCTGATTAAAATCGGGATAAAATCCTGGAATGGTTTGGGTTTCAGGGACCTGTTGGGTCTGATTAAAATCGGGATAAAATCCTGGAATGGTTTGGGTTTCAGGGACCTGTTGGGTCTGATTAAAATCGGGATAAAATCCTGGAATGTTTTGGGTTTCAGGGACCTGTTGGATCTGATTAAAATCGGGATAAAATCCTGGAATGGTTTGGGTTTCAGGGACCTGTTGGGTCTGATTAAAATCGGGATAAAATCCTGGAATGTTTTGGGTTTCAGGGACCTGTTGGGTCTGATTAAAATCGGGATAAAATCCTGGAATGGTTTGGGTTTCAGGGACCTGTTGGGTCTGATTAAAATCGGGATAAAATCCTGGAATGGTTTGGGTTTCAGGGACCTGTTGGGTCTGATTAAAATCGGGATAAAATCCTGGAATGGTTTGGGTTTCAGGGACCTGTTGGATCTGATTAAAATCGGGATAAAATCCTGGAATGTTTTGGGTTTCAGGGACCTGTTGGATCTGATTAAAATCGGGATAAAATCCTGGAATGGTTTGGGTTTCAGGGACCTGTTGGGTCTGATTAAAATCGGGATAAAATCCTGGAATGGTTTGGGTTTCAGGGACCTGTTGGATCTGATTAAAATCGGGATAAAATCCTGGAATGGTTTGGGTTTCAGGGACCTGTTGGATCTGATTAAAATCGGGATAAAATCCTGGAATGGTTTGGGTTTCAGGGACCTGTTGGATCTGATTAAAATCGGGACAAAATCCTGGAATGGTTTGAGTTGCAGGGACATCAAAATCATCCCATTCCATGGGCAGGGACATCCCCCTATCCCAGATGGCTCTAATCCAGCCCTGGACATTCTGAGGGATGGAGAATCCATGGAATCACCTGAGCCAGGGAAGGATTTATCCATAAAATCCCATCCAAACTGGCCCAGGGAATCCTGGAACCGTTTGGCATGGAAAAGAACCTTAAATCCCAAAAAATCCCACCCCAGTTCCATGGGCAGGGACCTTCCCCTATCCCAAGTGCTTCCAGGGGTGGGAAATCCATGGAAAAACCTGGACCCCTCACAGGAAAAAAAAAATTCCTTCCCAAAATCCCCCCCAAATTCCCCCTCTGTCCCCCTGACCCCATTCCCCGTGTCCTGTCCCTGCAGATCCTGGAGGGGCTCTGGGGTCTCAACATTCCCAACATTCCCAACATTCCCATATTCCCAGCTCCTCCATGACCTTTGGAAGGAAGGGCTGTCCCATCTCGGGCTGGCCTTGTGGCTTTTCCCACGGAACCTTCCAGAAAATCCTCCTCTGGTGAGTGGATCCCGGATTTTTGGGGCCGCCGGGATTTGGGGATGTTTTGGACGGGGTTGGCCCTGACTCAGCCGTGCCTCAGTTTCCCCAGCGTTTAATTGGGAATAATGACCCCCCCCCCCCCCCCATTCCCAAATTCCCAGGAGCCTCTGGGAGATGAAAGGGCCTCGCAAATGTTAATTAAGGACATTGGGGTGTTAATTAAGGACATTTTTAATGCCAGGTCGCCACGTTAATGCCCCGCTCCCTGCGCTGGGCACACACACAACCAGGAATTAGGAGCTCTCCTTGATCCCGAGCTTCCCGAGGAATTCCCATAAAACCCGGCCTAAGCCATGCCCCGACGCCTGTTTATTCCCAAAATTCCAGGTCAGGGAATCCAGCACTAAAAAGTTCAGTGCTGTTGTTGTTGTTGTTGTTCAGGGCAGGGAGAATCCATAAAAGTGAGAGGAATCCGGGCTGGGGCCGGGATTTGCCTTCGGGTTCCTCCCTTGAGCCCTCGGAATGTTGGGATCCGCCTGGAAAAGCGGCGCCAGCGCCCCTGGGATTTCCTGTGCGGCCGGGAAATTAAAGGGAAATCGCGGGGCTGCCTCCAGGCTCCTGGGAAAGCAAGAACTAAAACGGGAGATTTAGGTCGTGGGTCATCATTTGGAGCCTGATGTTCCAAATATTCCGAAATTCTGAAATTCCGCTGTTCAAATACTCCAATATTCAAATAATCTAATATTCAAACAATCTAATATTCAAATACTCCAATATTCAAATACTCCAATATTCAAATGTTTAAATATTCGAATATTCCAATACTCCAACATTCCAAAACTCCAGTATTCAATTATTCCAATATTCAAATAATCCGATATTCCAATATCCAAATGTCCCAATATTCCAAAACTCCAGTATTCAATTATTACAATATCCAAGTATCCCAATATTCTAAAATGTCAATATTCAAAAATTCCAATATTCCAAAATGTCAATATTCCAATATCCAAATATTCCAATATCCCAATATTGCAATATCCATGTATTCCAATATTCAAATACTCCAAATATTCCAATATTTAAATATTCCAGTATTCCAGTCATGGTCACATTCCCAGGGCTCCAGGAGCGTTTTCCCAGTTTTGGGAACTTTAGGAATTCTGAGCAGGGCCCAGAGCTGGATTTGATCCCTTCCAAGGAGGACTTTCCATGATAATTCCCTTTTTTTTCCAGGCACTCCACCTGAATCAATTCAAAAGTGTCGGATTCATATAAAAGGGACCAAAAAAAGCCCCAAAAAACCCCCAAAACCCCAAATTCCAGGCCCTCCCCTGGTGCAGAAGTGACTCCCAAAGTTGGCATTCCCAATCCTGCTCATTTTCCCTGTTTGTTTTTTTGGGTTTTTTTTTTGTGGGACAAACAGGGAACAAAAGAGCAGGAAATGGGAATTTTTGGGGTTTTTTTGGGATGAGGCCTCTCCCTTCCCCCCTTTGTGACCGGGAATTTTTGGGAGCCGTCCCGATGATCCCTCCTGGATCCCTGGGAAGGAATCCGAGTGCCCCACTAATTATGGGATGCCCCGAGTCCTTCCTGGATGGATTTTCAAAGGGATTCCTGCCCGCAGCTCCCCTGGGAATGAGGAATTCCTTCTTTTCCCTTGGCTGGGCTCCACTGGGACTTTTGTAATTTTTTTTTTTTTTTGGGGGGGGGGGGAATAGAATGGGCAGTTTTGGCTGGAATTTTGGGAAGATTTGACATCCCTGAGAATCCGAGGTTTTCCGAGGTTTTTGGGGGTTTTTTGGGGGGGAATAGAAAGGGCTGTTTTGGCTGCAATTTGGGGAAAATTTGGCACCCCTGAGAATCCTTGGTTTACTGTGGGGTTTTTTTGGGGTTTTTTTGGGGGGGGGGATGGAAAGGGCTGTTTCAGCTGGAATTTTGGGAAGATTTGACATCCTTGAGAATCCTTGGTTTTCCGTGGTTTTTTTGGGGATGGGAAGGGCTGTTTTGGCTGGAATTCCAGGAAAACTTGGCACCCCTGAGAATCCTTGATTCTTCAGATTTTTTGTTTGTTGTTTGTTTTTTTTTGGGGGGGGGGTTTAGGTTTTTTTTTTGGGGGGGGTGAAAAGGGCTGTTTTGGCTGTGATTTTGGGAAAATCTGGCACCCGTGAGGATCTCTGATTTTCCTTTTTTTTTTTTTTTTCCCTGTTTTTCCTGGCCCAGCCTCTCCGCTCCCGGGGATCCAGGACATCCCTGGGAGCCGGAGCCGCACGTGGCCGGGTTTGGGGTGCAATTAAAGCCAAACCCAACCTCCCAAAAATTCCCTGGGGCATTCCCGGGCTCCATAAAAACCCGGCCGGCCCCGGCCTTTCCCGGGCGCTGCTCTCCGGCTCTTCTTGCCCCTCATGAGCTGGGTAAGTCCTGGAATTCCCAAAATTCTCCTTTTCATCCCCGAATCCTTCTCCACCTTTTTGGGGATGTGTGGCTTTTCAGGCGGGAGCTGCGCTGAGGAAAAATGGGGAAGAAATTCCAGAGGGAATGGGATTTTTTTGGGGAGGGGTTTTCCTGCTTTTTTTTCCCCCGTAGGATTTGGCTCCGTAAATCTGGATCCCAGCAGGAATCGGGTGTGGGATGGGAAGAGCCGAGGCAGCTCCTCCAAAAGAACCAGAGGAATTCCCTGATGCTTTTATGGAATTTTAAACAAACGAATTTTTATTTTTTTTTTTTTCCCCGACCAGAGCAAGGAACTGACGGAATTCCAGACGGGAAAAACCCCCAGTTCCTAAAAATTCCCGGCTAAACCCCCTAAAAACGAGTGGGAGGTGCGAACAATCCCCCTAATTAAGAGGCCTTTTGTTCTGGTGTTGTGGTAATTGCTGCCTTTGTTTTCCCGGCGTTGTTTTTATTGGACAATGATTGGTTTTGATTGTGATGATAACGAGATTTCCGAATGAGCCGGGCACGTGACTCCGTCCTGGTTTAGGATTCGGGAAGGTGAAACCTTAAATCCTGGAATGACGGGAATTTGGGGTGCCAAGAAAATGTAGAATTTAATTTTTTTAAAATTTTTTTTTTTTTTTTATTATTTACAATGTTGATTTTTTTTAATGCTTTACTCTCCAAAAAATATTGGAATGAAACCATTTTTGGTCAAAATAATCCTGTTTAAACCCGGGAAAGCTCCCTAAAACCGGAGTTTTTCTGGAGCGGGATGTTGGTTTTTTTTTGGTTTGTTTTTTTTTTTTCCTGCGATTTCCAAGGAAAAAGGGAAACTTTTCAGAGGAGAAAACTGGCGCAGCAGCGGGGGCTGATTTATTGGGTGTAATTCTCCCAAAAATCATGGGAGAATTCCCAGCCATTCCCAGCCCTGCATCACCTTCTCCGTGTCCCCTCCAACCCCAAATCTGGGGTATTTAACCCTTTTATCCACCTGGGGGTTTTACCTTGATTTTTCCCTTTCCTCCACCCAATATTTTGCCGTATTCCCTAAAGAAATAGGATTTGCCCTGAGATGGAGCCAGGGCTGCCCCTGCCCCGTCCCAGACCCCAAATCCCCGTGGGATCGGAGCTCCAGAGAGCCCCAAACCTCTCCCGAGCCTCGGCGTGGCTTTGTGGCCGCACCCGGCTCTTACCGAGCGGCCACACCCGGAATTTTGGCTCCTCTTTCATCTCAAGGCAGCTCAACCTGAAAGGGCGACCCAGGGAGGGCCCCGAGGTGCTCGGGAGTCGCCCAAGAAGCTCGGGAGGGGAAGCGCCGCGGTTTGGAGGGCGGCACGAACCGGCCTGGCTGAAAATCCGGATTTTTTTTTCAGGCTTTTGAGAGAGCAGAACCAAGGACGGGATTGTTTTTTCTTTTTTCTCTCCCCTCCCAAACACGCCCCGCTTTGAGTCACGGGCCGCGAGCGGGGAGAGCGGGGCGAGTTTTGGTGCTGAATCGCTGTTTTGGGGAGATAACCAAGCGCTCCGCAGCTCTGTGAAAGTTGTAAAGCCGGTGTGTTTGTGACAGCGTGTGAGAATCGTTCCCCTGAAATGACGTGCGCACTTTTGGGAACTTCGGGTCCCTTTTTTATGCCCCTCTCAGACACACATGCACACAATTTCACAATAGGTTCGCACATATTCATTGTTAACGAATTTCGCGTGACGTTTGCCGCTGGTTCTTCTTTGTCAGAAAGAGTTCCTAGGTCAGGCTGAGCTGCTCTCGCAGCAGCCTCTGTCTCTCTCTGTGTCCCTCTGTGTCCCCCTGCCCCTTATCTCTGTCTTTCATTGAAGCAGCTTCTCTGAGCCCCGGCTTTTGCAGCCCGGCTAAATAGCTCTGTTTTCTAACCACGGACTCAACTCAAAGATGTGCATTTCACCTAAATCGAAGTGGATTTCTGCTCTGGAGAATTTCTGCTCTGGAGAATTTATACTCTGGAGAATTTCAGCTCTGTCTCATGGCCCAAAGATTTAACCCAAAACCTCCGTTTTTTCTCTCTCCCGCAGCTCTGAGCCCCGCTCCACCATGCACTACCCCGGCGAGCGCTGCCTGCCGGGCCCCAAATTCCTCCCCGAATTCCTCCCTCCGTGCCAGGCTCACCCCGAGCCCTTCGCCAACACCTGCCACCCCCTGAGCATCACCAAGGGCCCCGCGCCGCGCTGGGGGCAGAGCTGTCCCCAAGCCGCGGCCGCCGCCGCCGTGTCGCTGCTGCCGTGCCAGCCGCTGGTGCAGAAATGCCTCCTGCTCTACCCCGAGCCCTGCGAGACCACCCGGCTGCTGCCCAGCCCCAGGGGCTGCGCTGTCCCCCAGACCCCCGCGGCGCCGCGGAGCGACCAGAAACGCGCGGCCCGGAGCCTCCCCCCGTGCGCGCCGCGCTGCCCCGAGCCCCGCCGGCTGCGCTTCCCCCCGTGCGGCATCCGCGGCTCCTCCGCCTCCTGCCGCGCCGAGTGCCGCCCGCGCAAGGCGGCCGCGTGTGCCCCGCGCTGCGCCGAGCTCAGCGGCTGCTACTCGCTGCCCCTCCGAGGTGGCACCGAGTGTCCCCCGCAGCAGAGCGTGCCCCGCTCCTTCCTGCGGGAGCAGCTGGCCGGGGTGGCCCCGCACCGCTGCTCCAAGGGGTACCCCACGCAGGAATTCGGCACGGGCTGCTATGCGGAGCAGCAGCTGAGGGTCACCAAGGTCACCGAGGAGTGTCCCCCGCTGCGGGCGGTGGCCAAGGGCTCGCCGCAGCTTGAGGGGAGCAAGGGCAGGAGCTGCTCGGCGCAGCACCTGAGCAAGTCCCGCTGCGGTCACCACCACCACCACCACCACGCCCGGGGCACCCCGAGACCCTCCCGGCTGGTCCCGGCCGGGGCCAAGCGCTCCGGGCACTCCAAGAAAAGCCGCAGCGCTTCCAAGTGGCTCTGGTGAGGGAGGGGTGCGGAAAAGCCGGGAATGGAGCCCAGGGGTGGGGGGATCGACATGGGGTGATGCCCCCTCCTTGGAGCCCAAATTTGGGGTGATTTCCCCTCCCTGGAGCCCAAATTTGGGGTGATGCCCATGGGGTGATTCCCCCTCCTTGGAGCCCAAATTTGGGGTGATGCCCATGGGGTGATACCCCCCTTGGGGTGCAAGGTTGGGTGATTCCCCATGGGGTGATTTCCCCTCCTTGGAGCCCAAATTTGGGGTGATTTCCCCTCCTGGGAGACCAAATTTGGAGTGATACCCATGGGGTGATTTCCCCTCCTTGGAGCCCAGGTTTGGGGTGATTCCTCCCTGCCCTTGGAACCCAGGTTTGGGGTAACCCCCTCCATGGAGCCCCGGTTTGGTTTGGGGTGATCCCCTCTCGTTGGAGCCCAGGGCTGAGGTGATCCCCCCACTTTTTGGAGACCAGGGTTTGGGGTGATGCCCATGGGGTGATCCCCCCCTTGGGCCCAGGGTTGGGGTGATTCCCCTCCTTGGAGCCCAGGTTTGTTTTGGGGTGATCCTCCCTCCGTGGAGCCCAGGTTTGGGGTGATTCCCATGGGGTGATTCCCCCCTTGGGCCTAGGTTGGGGTGATCCCCACTTGCTGGAGCCCAGGTTTGGTTTGGGGTGATCCCCCCTCTCCATGGAGCCCAGGTTTGGGGTGATTTCCCCTCCTTGGAGCCCGAGTTTGGTTTGGGGTGATCCCCCCTCCTTTCCCAGTCCTGCCCCCCAAGCCTGGTTGTCCCCCATATTGTTCCCGTGTTCAGCTCACAGAGCGAATCCCCCATTTTATTCGACCCCAGATTTGGATTTTCCAGCACCAGGAAGGTGCTGGGGAGAGGCTGAGGGGCTCTGAGCCACTTGGAGCCTCACCCCAACACCTTCGTGACAACGTCTGCACCCTGTTTTTATGTTGTGGGATCAATTCCACTCACAATAAACTCAGGTTACAGCTGATTCCTGCTCTCTGCCTGAATTATTTTCCATCTTTTTTTTTAACAGCTTCTAATTCTTAATGCTGGGAAAAAAACCCATTTCCCTGTTGTTACCCTGCTCCCTTTGTGTAAAATAAGGGAAATAATCACGATTTTAGGGCTGGGTTTGCTACCATGGATTTACTGGGTGGAGGGATGATGTTCCTCAGGAATTCCTTCCCAGTATCCAACCTCAACTTCCTCCCATCGAGCTGAACCCATTCCCCTTTTCCTGGCACTCCAGACCCTTGGAAAAAAAAATAAAAATAAAATCTCTCCCCAATTTCCCTGCAGCCTCTTTAAGGCCGCAGTGGTGTCGCCCCAAAGCTTCTCCAGGCTGAATATTCCCAATCCCCTCAGCCTTTCCTCCCAGCAGGAGGGAAAACAAATGGGGAAGAGGGGATGGATCAGCAGGAAAATTAAATTGTAAAAATCTGAGCTCCTGATTCCGTGGATTTGCTGCTGATAACGGCGCTGTGTTGAGGTGACAAAATAAAACCCGGTGTCTCAAAGCAGCGAAATTTTGCCGTAATTCCGAAGTCTCCACACGAGGATGATGCTCGGGCTCTCTCGCTCCCCTGTCCCGCCCTCGTCCCGAGGTTTTCCGGGCGGGATTTGCCCTTGGAAAAGTCACGAGACCGGGAAAAGGCGACGGGGACCCAACAGCGCCGCGGGGCGGTGCTGCCACCTGGTGGCCACAGGGGCGAACTGCGCCGGAAACTCCATCCCGAGTCCCAAAAACTCCAATTCCTAAATCCCGAAAAATCCCATCCTCATCCCAAAAAATCCCATTCTCTAATTCCAGAAAATCCCATTCCTGATTCCCAAAGGAGTTCTCACTTCCAGAAATCAAAGGGAATCCAAACTCCCACCCCAGGTTCCTGATGTCGGTTTGCAGGAGGCAAACTGGCATCATATATTCCCCAAAATCTGCAAATTATAATCATAAATAATCCTATTCCAATCTGAAATCATAATCCCGATAAGAAATCTCCCTGGGATCGGCCTCTATTTGGAAGGAGGGATTCAAACCCTGAATTTTTTTTTTTTTTTTTTGAAAACTCTGTGAGAAGAGAGAGGAGAGACTCTGTGGGATTGTCCTTTGAGACGGGATGAGGGAAATAATCCCGACAGCGAGGTTCCCACACAACAAAACACCTCGGGATTGTTAGCGAGTGATTTATGCATGCAAAGTGTTTTCTCCCGGTGATATAAATAACAAATGATCCCAGGAAAACCCCTGGGGGCTCGGAGCAGCTCTGGGATATTCCCCCCTGCATGGAATAAATCCCACAAACAAACAGGATGTTGCTCTCCAGCCTAACTCCGGGTGTTTTGCATATTCATGAAGGAAAACAATCGATTTCTCCTCAAAAAAAAAAAAAAAAATCACCTCAAAATTGGCTCCGGCTCAGGCTGGGGGAATTTCCAGGGGCAGGAATGGATCCCCAGGAATTTCTACTGGAACGAATTGTCCAGGGGATTTTGGGATCTCCCTCAGTGGGGATATTCCAGAGATAACCTGAAAATCCCGGGCCAGGTTTGAGCAGGATCCCTTCCCGCCTGAAGAATTCCCAAATTACCCAAGGAATTCCATAAAATTCCCAATTAGTTCCATGAAACACCAATTCTGGAATTCTGGGATTCTCTCAGCTCCAGGGATTCACCCAAATCCTCAGAAAATCAGCAAAACTCCATCAAATTCATCAAATTTTTCCAGCTCCCGCAGGATTAAATTTTTTCCCCTCATATTTAAGTCTTTAACGTTTAATTTTTTAATTGAACTTTTTTATTTATCATAAACTTTTTAAACTTTTAAATTAAATTTTTAAATTAAACTTTTAAATTATTTTTTTTAAATTTAAAAATGTTTTTTAAGGTTTAATATTTAATGCCTTGAGGCATTTTTAACCCAAGGAAAAATTGGGATGGGGCTTCGAGTGAGGGAGCATCCCTGTCCCTGGAAAAGTGTTGGAACAGGATGAGATTGAATCCCCTTCCCACCCAAACCATCCCAGGGTTGAAAATCCAGGCAGAAATGTTAAAATCCCCTCCAAAATTCACTTCTTTTTGCAAAAAAAAACCCCAGTGGGAATATGGGGGATGCAACAAAAATTCCCATTCCCGTTCCACTCCAAAAATCCCCATGGAAAAGGGAATCATGCGGGTAAACAGCCCCAAAATAATTACCAGTAATTAAGATTATTACACATGAGGGGAGGGCAATTAAAGCCTCGCGCCCAAAGGCTGCCTCAGCTTCCTGGAAGTTCGGGAGTTCTTATAAAACTCCCGGGATTTGGGGCTCCCCCGGACACTCCCAGCAATTCCTTCCTGGAATATTGGTAAGTCTCTCCCTCTCTCCCTTCCATCCCATAATTTGGGGAAAATGGGAATTGAAATTAGTAATTGGGAAATCAAAATAAATAATTGGAAAACGAAATAAATAATCGGGGGTTTCCATGTGGATTTTGTGGCTCAGACAATCCCAAAGGGAGATTCCCTGCTGGGAATTATTTTGTTGGGTATTTGGGGCGAGTCAATGCTTAGAAATTCTTGTTAAAATAAAAAATGAAATATAAAATTCTGCTGGAATGTTGTTATTATCAATTAACTGTCAATAACAATAAAAGTCACTTTAATTTTAATTCTGGGATTTTAATTTTAATTCTGGTGGGATTTGTCATAAAATCATGGAGTGTTTTGGGATGGAAAGGGATTTTAAAGCTCAGGATGCTCAGCAATATGTTATCCCTATTTTTCCATTAAAAACCAGAGAAAACCTGGGATTTTCTCTTTTTTTATCCCCCAAAATTTTATCATTCATAAATCTAATTTGTTTTCTATGGGATAAAAAGGGGGGAAAATCTTTTTTCCTCCTTATTTTCCCACCAGAATGATCCAAACTGAGCCCATTTTCCCTAAAAAGTTGTTTCTCCCGGTTTCCAACCAGCCATGGAATTTCTTTGGTGCAAAACCCCCATTTTTGTAGCACTCTGGGGAAGAAGAAACTCCAATTCTGTTTTCCCACCCAAAAACTTTGGGAATTTTCTGAAAAAAAAACCAAAAACATTTGATCTCCATGGAAATCCCCGTCAGATAAATAATGGGAATCCCCTGGACTTTTCCAGAAGAATCTTTGTAGGAAAACCAGGAATTTGATGAATTTGTGGAGTTTAAGCCATCACCTACCTCTGAAGGAGCCTCTGGAAGAGCCCGGATTCCTCCAGGGACAAAAATTCCAAGGATTCTCCACATCCCAGAGCTTTGAACCCTGACATGTAAATCCCGGGAGAAATTCTGGAATTAATTCCACGAGAATGTGGATTCAGGCTCCAGGGGCGGAAAAAAAAAAAAAAAAAAAACTTGGGCACCAAAATTCCCCGCGGAGTTCTGGGCCCTCTGGAATTGGTGCGGAGGAAGGATTTCTCCAGAATCCCAGGGATTTTGGAGCTGTCAGGGCTCCGGACGCGGATCCGGGAACGATCCCAGGCTCTGGAATCTGCTCTGGGTAATTATCCCAGGGAGGGATGGGCAGGCTGAGATAAACAAATCACCTGGGAAGGATGGAAAATCCTGGAATCCCGGCCTGGAAAAAGCCAGGGTGGGGTTTTTTTGGGAAGGTTGAGGTGGGTGGGGAAAAGGGGAAACTGAGCTGGGAGTTCAGTTTCAAAGTAACATTTACAAAGTTCAGTGATTTTTTTGAAAACTACGATTAAAAACCCGGATTTAAAAAATACGGCAAAAATTAAAAATAAATTTAAAAACTGAGATTTAAAAACTGAGTGAAATTTTAAAATTACCACGAAAATTAAGTACAATTTTAAACAATGGAAACTAGATTTAAAAAATACAATGGAAATGAAATAGAACTTGAAAAATAAAATTAAAGAATGAAATAATAATTAAGAAAAGAAATATTTAATTAAAATACAATTAAAAATTGGATTAAATTGAATAAAATAAAACTAAAATAAACATTAAGTAGAGCAAGGTTTTTCCCACCGGGATTTTCAGATAAAGAGGAATCAATGTTCTAATTCCTGAATATTTTCAGAATTTGAAAAATAAAATTAAAGAATTAAATAATTTTAAAAAGAGAAATACTTAATTAAAAATATGATTAAAAATTGTATTAAACTGAATAAAATAAAACTAAAACATTAAGTGGAGCAAGGTTTTTTTTCCCCACCGGGATTTACAAACAAACAGGAATCAGCGTTCTAATTCCTGGATATTTTCGCTGTTCCGGCTGCAGGTTCTCCCTGGTTCCTCCCAGATGCGCTCGGAATTCCAGGGGCCGTGTCCGGGCCCGGCGGCCTCCGGCTCCAGCCAGCCCTGCGTGGTTTCCTGCGGCGCTTCCCGCGTCATCATCTTCCCTCCTCCTGTGCTCGTGACATTCCCGGGGCCCATCCTCAGCACCTGCCCGCAGGAGACCGTGCTGGGATCCTCGGGAATGCCGGAGGGATCCGCGGGAATGGCGCTGGGATCCTCAGGAACCTCCCTGAGCTCCCACGGAGCGCCAGTCCCGCGTTCCGGAGCTCTCATCCCGAAATCCACCTCCAGGCCCATCATCGTCATGGATGAGACCCTGCTGGGATCCTCGGGAGTGCTGGAAGTGGGAGCAGGAACGTCCCGAAACTCCCTGAGCTCCCACGGAGCGCCAGTCCCGCGTTCCGGGGGTTTTGTCCCAAAGCCGGGCTCCCGGCGAGGCTCGCGCTGCTCCTACATTTTCACTTCCCGCTGGATCCATCCCTGCCGGAGGAGCAGCTTTGGGAACCGGGAGCCAGCTGGGAACAGGAGCCAGGAGCAAATTCCAGATCCGGAAAAGCCGGGAATGGAAAACGTGGAGGCAGCAAAGGAGGAGGAAGAGGTCTTGGAAGTGTGAGGCGGATCCGAGCCTGATCCAAAGGCTCTGGAGGCTCCTCCAAAGCAGATTTGGGAATTTGAGTTCAGCTTAAGTTGGGGTTTTTTTTTTGAGGTTGGGATTTTTTTTGAGGTTGGGTTTTATTTTTCCCCCCTCAGGCATTCCCAAGCAGTAGAATAAAGCCATTAAATAACAATTTCAAATTTTGGGATAACCTGACACTCGGAATCTGGTCCGGGGGAGCGATTCGTTGTTCTTCTGTGGTTTTCCAGAACAATCAAGATTGGGGAACACCCCAAATGTGGTCAGATCTGACAAAGCCTTTGCCTGCCAGGCCTAATTGAGCCTGGCTTAGCTTTTATGGGAATGACTCATCAGGAAATTCCCTTTTTATTGGGATAAATACGAACACGATCCCATCACCACTTCCCAGGTTTCACTTTCACTGCAGGAAAGTCGGGAAAGGGAATAAACCAATCTCCTTATATTTAGTTTTAATAAAAAGGAAAAAAATATTTGTGTAAATTAATTTTTTGATATAAAAATTAACTCATCAGGAAAGTTTGGCCACAAAAATGTGGATTTTTCACCATGGAAGTGTCCAAAGCCAGGTTGGATTGGCTTGGAATAACCTGGGATAGTGGGAGTGTCCCTTGCCCATGGATCTGGATGATCCCACCCAAACCATTCCAAAATTCCAGGATAAAAGTAAAGAATCTTCACCTGGACCTGTGTCCTTTACCCCATATTTTATTTTATTATTTTATTTTATTTTATTTTATTTTATTTTATTTTATTTTATTTTATTTTATTTTATTTTATTTTATTTTATTTTATTTTATTTTATTTTATATTTTATGTTATTTTTTATTTTATTATTGTTCTTTCCCTTCCCATTAAAATTATTCTGCATTATCTCAGTGGTTTCCTGGTTTTCTTTTCCAGGGAAATTCTCCTAATTGGGAAATCTGGATAAATTCCAAACCGCCGAGGTTTTTTTTTGGGACTGGGGAGGTTTGAGAGCTGCCCTTGAACAACTGGAATTTTGGAATTCCTCGCCAGCTTCAGGGTGGGCTCCTCCTTCTGGGACCAGTCCCAATCCAGGGATTCCCTTCAGAGGGAAAAGGGATTGTGGAAAATTTATCAGGGACATTAAAACAGCTCCTAAACAGGCAGAAGGAAGAATCCCAACCTCTGAGGAGGCTTTTTCCACGTTTTCGCTGGATTTCACTTTCTCTGTGCCCACCCTCCTCAGCTGGGCGTCCAGGTGGAAAACAGGAATTTTTTCCGTGCTCCCAAATCCCCCCCGAACCTGCTGAAACAATCCCCTCAAATATTCCCCGCCCATCCACATTTAAAATATGAATTTTCCCCTTTATTTTCCCTTTATTTTCAGGAATCCCCACTTCAGGAGCTGCCATAAATCCCCGCGTTTACCCCATTTGTGTGTGCCCCGCTTTCCCCGTCCCGCTGCCGTTCCTGATCCCGACGCTGATGTAACGATCCCAATATCTGGGAGGATCGGCCCCTGGGCAGCCCACAGATCCCACATTTCGTGTTTGGCTCTTGGGGAAAAGGTTGGGAAAACTCCGGCAATGAGGTCACGGGCAGGGCGGACCCCAAGACCTTGGCGTTGTCTCATCGGCCCCAGCGGCTCCACCCCATCCAGCTCCAGGGGTTGGACAATCTCCAGTTCCACGCGGGGCTCGGGGGGAGGAGGAGGAGGAGGAGGAATGGGAATTATTCCTTTTTTAGGTTTTTTTGTTTTTGTTTTTTTTTTTTTTTTCCTTAAAGGAACATCCCAGAGTTGTTGAGGTTGGAAAAGATCTCCAAGGTTGAGTCCAGGCTGTGCCCGATCCCAGACCAATGTCCAGCAATTCCTCGGACACCTCCAGGGGTGGCCACTCCAAACCTCCCTGGGCAGCCCCTTCCAGGAGGGGTTTTCCCAAATTTCCCACCCTGAGCCTCCCCTGGCACAGCTCAAGGCTGTTCCCCCTTGTCCTGTCCCTGTTCCCTGGGATCAGATCCCAAATCCCCCCTGGAAGAGCCTGGAATTCCCCCCTGGAGTCTCCTCACTGAGGATTTTTGGGGGAAAACCACCAGCTTTTCCAACAAGAACTCAGATCTGGATCCCTTTGGATCAATCTGTTCCCCTTTGGATAAATCTGATCCCCTTTTGGATCAAGCTGATCCCTTTTGGATCCAATTGATCCAAATTTTTTGTTTGAGTCCATTCCATGGGGTTTTTTTCCCCATCAGTATTTCAAACAGCCCTCAGCATTTTCCACTCATCTGCCTATTATTATTATTATTATTATTATTATTATTATTATTATTATTATTATTATTATTATTATTATTATTATTATTATTATTGTTATTTGCAGCCTGGAAAAACAAGGGTGCATCAGGAAACCCTGGATTTTTCCGCCAATTTGGCTTTTTCCCCCTGCTTTTCCCCCCTTTTCCCACCTCCCACAAACCCATCCCACCTGTTTCTCTCCCAGTGCTCCCATCGTTTTCACGGCCTTGCACGGGGAGCTCGGCTGTTCCTCCTCCTCCTCCTCTGATCTTCACAGAATCCCAGGTGGTTTGGCATGGAAAGGACCTCCAGGATGATCCAGATCCCTCATTCCCTTTCCCATATCCCATCCCACAACTCCTCCTTCCTCCAGGCCTTTCCCTTTCCCCTCTCCTGGCCCAGTAAAATACTCATTTATTGGGGGCAATCTGATGCCCAAAAGTGACCCAACCTGCCCAAGGATTCTCCGTGCCGAGGGTGGATCTGAGGCTGGGGCACACCCCGCTATTAATGGGGTTATTCCTGATAACCTCTCATTATATTCCCAATATTGCATGGCAGCAAAATCTGGGATGAGGTCAGGGAGATCAAGGCTTGGCCCAGGGGAAGGGACGGGGCTGCTTTTCCTCCTTAAATCCCTTTTCAGGACCAAGAATCGTAAAAACCTGGAATGGTTTGGGTTGGGAGGGTCCTTAGGGCTGCTTTTCCTCCTTAAATCCCTTTTCAGGACCAAGAATCGTAAAAACCTGGAATGGTTGGGGTTGGGAGGGTCCTTAGGGCTGCTTTTCCTCCTTAAATCCCTTTTCAGGACCAAGAATCATAAAAACCTGGAATGGTTGGGGTTGGGAGGGTCCTTAGGGCTGCTTTTCCTCCTTAAATCCCTTTTCAGGACCAAGAATCGTAAAAACCTGGAATGGTTTGGGTTGGGACGGTCCTTAGGGCTGCTTTTCCTCCTTAAATCCCTTTTCAGGCCCAAGAATCAAACAACCCGGAGTGGTTTGGGTTGGCAATGTCCTTAAAAATCATCTTATTCCAACTTTCTGTTTTCCCAGGATGCTCCAACCTGGCCTTGGGTAATTCCAGGGATGGGGTGGCCACAGCTTCTCTGGGAAATCCATTCCAGAGAACCCTCACAGGGAACCATTTCTTCCCTAAACCCAACCTGAATTTCCACTTTTTCAGCTTGAACCTATCCCCCTTTTCCCATAACCACAATTCCTGGTGAATTCCAGCAGCATGGAGAGCCCTGGAATTTCTGACGGATTTTTATTCCAGCTGAACCTTTGGCCTTGTTGAGCTGGACTAATCGGTGCTGTACAAATGATTGCAGCCGGAAAAAATTCCAGTATTTCCTCTAGATAACAAAACTCTGCACTTTTTTTCCCTGGGAAAATTTCCTTTTCCTTCCTTAAATCCAACTATAAATTCATTTTACAGCATTTTGTGCCACCAGCTCCGGGTTTAATCCTTGAAGGAGCTCAGAGGAAGCTGCCAGATTTTCTTGCTGAGACGAGCAGCTTTAATGAGGCAATGAAGGCAAATGAAGATTTAATTAATATCTTTCTCGTTAATGGATGATTAAATTGGATCTTAGCGCCACGCCTGGGTGAGCCATGGGGCGATACAGGAATGGGAATTCACTCCCTGGCGTTGGCTCATTCCACAGGCACTAATGAAATAGTAAAATTAATTATTTGCAAGGGCGGGACTTCTAAGATGCCCCAAATAACCCCAAACTTCTCCCATGAGCTCCCACCCTCCCGAGGAGCAGATCCTGCAGCTCTTTAGAATCCCAGGACCCCAGAGGCTGGGAAAGAATTCCAAAATTGTTGAGTCCAAGCTGTGTCTGATCCCACCTGGACACCCAGAATTCCAGGAATTCCTCGGACACCTTTAGAACTCCAAACCTCCCTGGGCAGCCCCTTCCAAGGCCTTTTCCCTTTTCCAGGAGGGATTTTCCCAAATTTCCCACCCTGAGCCTTCCCTGGCACAGCTCGAGGCCGTTCCCTCTTGTCCTGTCCCCGTTCCCTGGGATCAGATCCCAGATCCCCCCTGGCAGATCCCAAATCCCCCCTGGATCCCCCTTTACTCCAGGCTGAGCTGCCCAAGTTCCCTCAGGATTTTCCATTCCCTTTTCCAGCTGCCCCAGCCCCGTTCCCATCCCTGGCCGTGCTCCAGTTCCTCAGTGAAGGTCAAAATCTCCTTCTCCTCAATCTTCTGGGGGTTTGGGGTTGGGCTGAGCCATATCAGGGCTCCTCCACCCAATCCTGGGGGCTCCAGGACTCAAAAAAAACCCAGGTGAGACTCTGGGGACTTTTGGGGGTGGTTCTTTGCCTGATCCTCGGGGTTCCCTTCCACCTTGGGATATTCCAAGATCCTGGGAAGTCCTGGAGGTGACCCTGAACCTGGAGAAGGCGTTTGGGTGGTGGCCCCAGAGGGACACCCGGCCCAGCTTTCAGGCAGACCCGAATCACACCCAGGCACTCCAGGCTTCCCCCTCCGGGGCTGCAATTCCACCTTGCCTCGAGTTTTATCCGGGGAATTACTGAGCATTAGCTGGGTTTTGTTTCCAAGATGAAAGATTCCCGGGAAATTGGGGTGCTGTCATTGTTGCCGAGCTCCCAGCAAAATCTCGTCGGGCGGTGGGGAAGAATTCCGCAGTTCCGGCGTTATTTTGTGTGTTTAATTCTTTAATCACCACCTTTGGTGGTGCTGGAGGTAAAAAATGTTCCCAAACCTCTCCATGAGAGAGGAAATCCAAGTGGAAATGCGTTTTGTCCTTTAATTCTTAGGGATGAGGTTGAGATGTCCAGAAGGAAATGGGAGGCTGCCAAAAATTGATTTTTTTTTAATAGGATCAATAATCACATCAGGGGGAATCACATCAGAAATGGGCGGAAATGGACAGAAATTTGACATAAATGGACATAAATGGACATAAATTACCATAAATGGACAGAAATGAACAGAACTGAGATCCTGCTCTGGTCTGAGCAATAAAACAAATAATTAATGAGCAGTTGGTGGTGATTTCATTTAATCCCATATTTCCCCTTCAATCTCACAATTATCCAATGAAAAAACCACCCCAAAATATCATCCTTTTAATGGGAAATTGGATTCCAGGTGGGAGCCCAGAAACTGCCCCAAAACTGAGGTTCCAGGATCCGAACCAGCCTCAGCTTCAGGCAATGATTCCCAAATTTCAGCCTGTTTATTTTCCTGCTGGGTGTTGTCGACTGCTCCCTTCCAAGCCTGGAACTGCCCCGATAAAATCTGAGGGAAAATGAGGGTTGAGGATGGTGTTCTGCCCCCATCTGGGATGATGACACCGATGATTTCCTCTCTGCCAAGCGGCCTCGGAGCCCAATTTGGAAAATTATAGGGAAGAGCAAAGCAGCTGCAGCAGCTTCCTCTGATTTCATCTCCGTATGCAAAGCAGCCGGGAAGGATCAGAGCGGAGCCCTGGAATTCCTGAAGCCAGAAAATCAATTTACGGGCCACGACAACAACAACAACAACATCAACAACAACAACAACAACAACAACAACAACAACATCAGCGTGCCAGGAAATAACAGGATGAGGAATCTCCCAGGTAAAATCTCTGGAGCTGGTTTGTTTGAGGTGAGTCTGGAGCTCCTCGGCACAAAGTGCTGCTCTTTAAAGTTTGTTTTTTTAATGTATGAAATATGTTGTTTTGTTGGGTGCTTTTTTTTTTCCCTGAAAATCCTTTGCAAATAAAGGCCAAAATTCCAGATTTTTAAAAAATTTAATTTATATTTCCAGAAGGATTTCTCTTCCAGCTGGGAAGGGAGTTTATCTCCTTCTCTTATCTCTTAAGGAGCTCTTTGATCTGAGGCAGGTTCAGGGCTTGTGAAAGGAGCTTTGGGCCTGTGCCAGGGGTTTGCATTTGGGAGCTGAATTTTTTTGGAAGGATCTCCCGTGGAATATCAGAGCTGTGAAATTCCACCAAGGAAAGGATCCCATTAAAGCTTCCTGGGAAAATCCCCAGTTCCATAAACCAAACCCCAGGGATTTTTTTTTTTGGCAGTTTTGTGTTTTAAACCAATTTTCTCTCCTCCAAGACAATGGAATGAGGTTCTTATGGACTTTTTTCAAATATTGGGTTTGGTAACTCCTGGAATTGCCTCAGCTTTCAATCACTGTAATTAATAGGTGCTTTTAATTGCCACAAATTAAGTGAGTCAGACTGTTCTGTGCTGCTCATGTGTCTCCTCTGCTCATTAGATTGATTCCAGAGCCATGAAATGTAAATAAAATAATTTATTTGGGGCTTTGTTTTTGTGTTTTCCTTTCGTTTTAATAATTCACCACAACTGAAAAGGAAGAGGGTTTGGTTTTTTTTTTAATGTAAATATGACCACGGAAATCACATTATCAGCATTTTCCAGGTCCTGGGGATTTTTTTTGAGCTGAGTTTGTGGGCCTGGACTTCAGGTAATGTTTGCTCTGAGTCCTCTAATACTGAACTAAATTCCTCCTCTCATCTTGGCCTCTAAAAAACAGATCCCCAAAGGAAAATTCATTTTTTTCCTGGTTTTTAGTATTTTTAGGTGTTAATTCTGAAGGGGATAACCCCTGAGATGAGGAATTGCATATAAAATATAAAATCCGGGGCAGGTGCCCTTTTTTAGCTGAATTTCTGATGGAATTCTTGTCCAGGAATTGCTTTGGCACCTCAAATTTCCTACTTGGAATGTGAAAAGGAAATTCTCTGTTCAAAGGACAGCTCCAGGGACAGAAATTCCATAAAAACCCATGGGGTGAACACAAAGTGACCACACACACACAGAGTGAATATTTTAGGGAAAATTCCCCTGTTTTAGGGCAAATCCCCCTCAGTGGATGGAGGGATTCCCAACAAAGGTCCTGGAAGGGTGAAGCACCTGTAGGACTGGGCCTGTGTGGGCCTGGGAATTCATGTTCCAAGTCAGAAATTCCATAAAAACCCATGGGGTGAACACAAAGTGACCACGGACACACAAAATTAATATTTTAGGGAGAATCCCCCTCAGAGGTCGGTGGGATTCCCAACAAAGGCCCCAGAAGGGTGAAGCACCTGCAGCGCCCTGTGTAGGCCTGGGGATCACCCCACATCCCCTTGTGGGGCTGGGAATTTATGTCCCAGGACAGAAATTCCATAAAAACACATGGGGTGAACACAAAGTGAATATTTTAGGGAAAATCCCCCTCAGAGGATGGTGGGATTCCCAACAAAGGCCCTGGAAGGGTGAAGCACTTGTAGGCCTGGGGATTATCCCACATCCCTGTATGGGCCTGGGAATTTAGAAGCCAGAAATTCCATAAAAAACCCCATGGCATGAACACGAAGTGACCAATCACACACAAAATTAGTATTCTGGGGACAATCCCCCTCAGTTTTTAGGGAGAATTTCCCCCTCCATCGCCCAGGATGGAGAGATTTCCAGCAAAGGCCCAGGAAGGGTGAAGCACCTGTGTGGGACTGGGAATTATCTCCTAATCCTAAGGCGTTATCAAAACAGTTGCGACAAGGGGAGGCAGGAGCAGGGAAAACATTCCATTTCACAAGGGGTTGCGTCAAGGTGGCTCCCAGTTTCCCTTCTCCATGACAGGATATAAAAGTGCTCCTGACTGGTGGCCCTGGAGCTGCCTCTGCTGACTCGTTCTCCTTGCTGACTGGGTAAGTCAGATTTAACTGAATCAGCTCCTAATTAGAGGTAATTTGGTTTATGGGGAGCTTTGAACTGAGGTTTTATATCCTATCCTAAATCAAGGGTAGAGTTTATTCTCCAAGCCCGTTCTTGCGTGGGAAGTGGGGCTTGGGATTAAGGTGGATAAAAGCGGGGAGAGGAATGGGAGTTTTAAAAATGTTGATGGGAGGAATTTTTAGGATTTGAGCATTTATTTATGGAGTAGGGTCACTCCAAACTTGTGATCAGGGTGGGATTGATTCCCAAAAGGAGCAGGAAAGGGAATGAAGTGGGAGAAGGAAAGGGAATGAAGTGGGAAAAGGACAGGGAGGTTCCTCCCAGAATTCATTTTGGGAATAGAGACAGGACAAAAATACAGAAAAGCTTCGGGGTGACCCAATTGTGGCCTTCCAGGACCTGAAGGAGCCAAAAGGAACATGGGGAGAGACAATTTCCAAGGGATGGGGTGCCAGGAAAAGGGGCAATGGGTTCACACTGATGGACCGGAGGTTTGGATGGGATTTTAGGGATAAATCCTCTCCTGTGAGCATGGGGAGGCTCTGGAATGGAATTCCCAGGAAAGCCATGGCAGCCCCATCCCTGGAACTGCCCAAGGCCAGGTTGGATAGGGTTTGGGGTCTATGGAAAGTGTCTCTGCCCATGCCAGAGCTTGGAACTGGATTTTCAAGGTCCATTCCGTGATTCCATGGAGCACTAGAGAGGGATGGGAGCAGAATCAGAAACGTTTCCCCACAATTCATTTCCTTTAATTGGTGCAATTTATGGAAAAGCAGATTGCGCCTTAGAAATGATGATTCTTTTTTTTTTTTAATTATCATTTTAATTTTTTTAACACCGAACTCATTTATTCAGATGATTTAATCCCACACATCTGCACCTCTCCATCCAAACACCATCCAGCAAATCCCCATTCCCAGCTCCCTTTGGAAGCCAGCAAATTCCAAAGGCAATAATCCCCCATTCGCCTCCTGTTTCCTGCTGGATATCTCAGCCTCATCCCTCAGAATTTAGGGACAAGACACAAGACACATTTTCTTCACCTGGATTCCCTTTCTCATCGAGAAGCCCGGGGACATTTTTTTACCTCCAAAAGGCAGCGCTTAAATAATTAAACACACAAATAACCCCAGAACTGAGGAATTCTTCCCCATCCTTCCAATCCATCCTTCCCAGGCTGTGCCTTCATTGCGCCGGGACCTTCTCATCCTTCCAGGTTGCATCTGGAACGATGTCTTCCTATGGCCAACTGCTCAGCGCCCGCTGTGCTTCGCCCTGCGAGGTCACGTGCGCCCAGCCCTACGTCGACGCCTGCAGCGAGCCTTGCGTGGCCGCCTGCGGAGACTCCCGAGCCATCGTCTACGCCCCGCCCGTGGTCGTGACATTCCCGGGGCCCATCATCAGCTCCTGCCCCACCGAGAGCATCGTTGGCTCGTCCATCCCTGAAATCGGCGGGGGAATGGGGTCTGGAGGGGGTGGGATGGGGTCTGGAGGTGGTGGGATGGGGTCTGGAGGTGGAGGGATGGGGTCTGGAGGAGGGATGGGATCTGGAGGTGGTGGGATGGGGTCTGGAGGAGGGATGGGGTCTGGAGGAGGTGGGATGGGATCGGGATGGGGCTCTGGAGGGGGAGGAATGGGATCCGGAGGGGGAGGAATGGGCTCCACCTGCGGAGGGGGAATGGGAGGGGGCTCCACCTGCGGAGGGGGAATGGGAGGGGGCTCCTCCTGCGGGGGTGGGATGTCACGGCTGGGGAGCCTCTACCGCGGCTCCTATTTCTCAGGCTATGGTAGGAATTATTATCCCTATTATTCCCGAGGGTACTACAGGTATCGCTACGGGAACTACGGGAATTACGGGCCTTTTTAACCCTTTAAAGCTGAGGAATGTCCAAAGGAAAAATAGGATGCAGGGTAGTTAGTTGAGAGCTAGGAATTCCAAGCAGTCTCTGCTCCAGCTGGTCCAGTCGGAGCCGGGGTTGTTTGGATCTTGTTTGTGCTTTATCCAAGGCTTAGGATCCCGATGTTCTCTCCCTTTGTCCCTCGCACCTGTTGTGTTTTGTACTCCCTGAACCCAAAGAGTCAAACCAGTCACGGGACTTGTCTGTGAAAGTGTCCGGCTGGAAAAAGAATGTCTTGGAATGACTGCTGGACTGGAGTCCAGGCTGCCATGGGAATGCTGAAATGGGAATGCTGAAATGGGAATGCTGACATGGGAATGCTGAAATGGGAATGCTGACACGGAGATTCCGTTCTTTGTCTCTGCACTGCCTCATCCCACTTTTTGTTTGTATTAAAGCCCTGTTGCATCACAACCCCGGGTTCTGCCTTTTATTTCACCACAGTTTCAGTTACAAACTGGCCTGAAAGAAGGGAATCCTTGTGCAGCAATTAACTCTCATCAGAGGGGAATTAATTCTGCTTTAATGCAAATATAATTAGTCTGAAATTCCTCAATAAACTATTTTCCCTTTCTGATCTATTCCACACTATCCAATAAATAATTGGAATAGAATAATTTCCAATAGGTTGGAAAAACCTCTGGGGTGGACTGGTGCAGCTGCCAGTTAAAACCAGTTTACCCTTGGAGCCAGGGTAATGGGGGATTGGGATGCTTAGGGGTGGCCTCATTTTGAGAGCATCAAAGGTTGGACTTGATGACCTTGGAGGTCTTTTCCAGCCTAAATGATCCTGGGATTCTGCGGAAAGGAAAACCGGGAAGCTGCCAATGCAATTCGGAAGGGTTTTTATTAGGGTGAAGTAAATGAAATAGAACAAAACAGAGCAATTCATGGCTGGTGCCAGGGCAGCCAGGCCACCCCTGTGGGTGACAACAGCCACTCCACAAGGTGAAGCTGGGGCCTTTACAGCAAGCCCCACATGGAATTCTGAAGCATTCCCACCCCACCAGAAAGGACACAGGAACAAGATTAATTAAAGAGTTCCGGGAGAGACGCCGTCCCACGGAGCGGGGCTTGATTGGAGATGAGGCGCAGCAGGAGGGGATGTGGGCCTGGTTTTCAGGGATCAGCCTCGGAATTCCAGGCCTGGAAGTGGATCTGGATCCTGGGTTTTCATCCTCTGGGTTGTTCGGCCTTAGGATGAGCCCCAGCTCCCCAGGCAGGACCCGCCGCGGACGCTGCGGAACCTCCGGCTGTACGAGGAGCCCCCCATTCCCAGGGAGCCTCCGTAGCCGCAGGCACCCCCAGACCCAAAGGAACCCCTGGCCCCCAGCACACCCCCGTAGCCACAGGACCCACGGGAGCTCTGCATTCCATAACCAAAGGAACCCCCATATCCCACGGGACCCCCCATCCCCGAGGAGCCCCCGTAGCCAAAGGAGCCCCCGGATCCGAAGGAGGGTCCCGCCCCCGCCATGCCCCCGGCCCCAAAGGAGCTGCCCACCCCGTAGGGCTCATCGGAGATGCTCGCGATGGGAGCGCCCAAAACCATGGGTTGGGACGCTCCCACCACGCTCTCCTGGGAGCAGGTGCTCATGGTGGGGCCCGGGAAGGTGAGGACCACGGGAGGAGGGAACACCACGGCTTTGGAGTCCCCACAGGAGGCGATGCAGGGCTCCAGGCTCCTGCTGTAGGCACAGGGCTGGGTGCAGGCCACCTCGCAGCCCGGCAGGCACTCGGAGCTGACGTTGGACATCATCTCTTGGGATTTGGGATCACGCTGGGAGAGGAAGTGTGAGGTCAAGGAAGCAGCACAGCCAGGCCACGGGTTCCCAGTATGAACCAGCTGTACTTTGTCCTTCTCCAGCTGCTCCCAGTTCAATCCTCCCTCACAGATTCCCATTTTTCCTGCTATTTCCTTCCTTCCTGACCTGTTTGAGGCTTCTCAGTTCTTCCTTTCCTACCACCACAACTCTTTTCCTTCTGAATCTCTCAAATGAAAAAAAAAATCTTCCCCTTTTCTCTGGGGCTGAACTGTTGATCCTTAAAAAATTCCTTGCCCAGAATAATTCCCTTTTCAAGCAGATCTACAGGAAGATTTGCCTTCAGAAAGTCCCCAAGGAAAATCGTCCCATTAATTCCCTTTTCAAGCAGATCTAGGGGAAGATTTGCCTTCAGAAAGTCCCCAAAGAAAATCGTCCCATTAGTTCCCTTTTCAAGCAGATCCACGGGAAGATTTGCCTTCAGAAAGTCCCCAAGGAAAATGTTCCTTGCTCTGTCCTTCCCTTTCCCCCAGCTATTCTAAATCCGCTCTTCTCTCCCTCAGCTTTTCTAAAACTCCCGTAATTTTGCAAGATAAAAAAAGGAGAAAATTCAAAGTATTGAGGAGGGCAATGAAGTCCGACTCACCTCGTTGTCTTGGAGGGAATAAATCAGTGGAGCTGCGAGGATGGGAGATGCCTCAAGTCTCTCCCCTTTTATTCCATTTTCAGACAATGAGGAGGACGTGATGTCACCCATGATTTACTAAATTCTTATCACTTACAAAGAAAAAGATCCTCTTAAGCCTCGCCATTGTTTTCACTTCATCTCATAATTGCTGATCATTTCCAGCCCTGCTTTGAGTGACACAAACCCAACACCCAAAAGTCTCCTTTTGTCTCAGACTCCATGGAGGAAAATCCTTTCGGCATCATTCTCGTTCCAAAAGAAACAGGAGCTGATCTCTGTGTTTATTTTCCCCCAGTGACTCGCAGGAAGGTGGCTCCCCTCATGTCACTCACACAACTGGGGTGTAATCCTCAGATTTGGGTGAAATCCCTCCCAAATGGAATCATCCGACCTCGGATGGGGGTCAGGGCTCTTTGCAACCCTTCGCGCGCCCACAGATTGAGGGGATGAGACACCAAAACTCACTTCAAAGGCATTGAAGTGACGTGCAAGGTCCTCTAAGCCCTGAAACCTCTGAGTAATTTTAATCAAAACTCATTTTTGGGGATGCTGAGCTCAGTGCTGTCACCAGGATGTCACCAGTGCCACTGTAAGGGCACGGCCCAAGGTCACCGAGCCTTTGTGCTCCAAGGTGGATCCCAAACTTGGAACCTTGGTTGGAAAAGCCCTCCAAGGTCGTCGAGTCCAACATTTGAGCCATCACCACCTGGTCACCCACACCAATGTCCAGTTGGTTCCTCGGACACCTCCAGGAATGGGGACTCCAAACCCCCCTGGTCAGCCCCTTCCAAAGCCCTTTCCATGAGGAAATTCCTCCTGAAGCTCTTCCCAAATGGGTTTGACCTTCAAAATTATCTCATCATCAACCCAAGCCGCTCCTTAGTGCAGACTTGCAGGGTTGATCTTGTCCAGGCCTCACTTAAATCATTAACGAAAAATAACAGGCAGGGGTCAGGTTCCATTGTAAATCCAGTCATCCCTGGGATGTTGCACAGGAACCGGGGCTGTAAAATTCTCACACAATGAAAAAGCCAAATTTATGATATGAGAGTCAGATTGTATATGTCGAGGGTTGATTTGCTAATTGGGAACTATGAAAATAATTACAGGCGTTAGAGGAGTCACACGGAGGAAAAAAATCAGAATTTGGTAAGGCTGAGAGATTTTATGGGATGTTTCATACCCCAGGAGCTGCCTCCAAAGATGTATAAAAGCAGGAACCTCTCAGGAGTCTCCTCAAACCATCTTCTGACTTCTCCTGCACCTCCAGGTGAGTTGGATTTAAGCTGATCTTTGCTCTCTCTCATTCTCTGTAGTGATAGTTTTAAAAAAGGACTTGTTCCTTGATTTCGGGGATTTTAGCTGGGAGATGTGGTGGTGAAACCCTGCTTTTCATTGGAGTCTCACTGCAGTCACTTGGAATAAATCAATCTGATACTTAAAGATAGAATTTTAGGAGTTATTTGAATTTTTCTTGTGGCTTTTCAAAGCTTGAGGCACAAATTTAAAGCTTAAATTTACTGAAAAACCAAATCCCGAGGTGTCTTCTGCAGGGAAGGGAGAAATGGTGTCCCAGGACAGGAGGATCTGAGGGAGGAGGTGAAGCCACACCTCGATCCTGTGGCCAGTTCTGGGTCCCCCAAGTCAGGAAGGTCACTGGGGGGGGCTGGAGCAGCTGGAGAAGGGTCTGGAAAATCCTGAGGGAGCTGGGGCAGCTCAGCCTGGAGAAAAGGGAGATCCAGGGGGAATTTTGGGCTTCTCCAGTGGGGATTTGGGATCTGACCCCAGGGAATGGAACAGGACAAGAGGAAACAGTCTTGAGCTGTGCCAGGGGAGGCTCAGGGTGGGAAATTTGGGAAAATCCCTCCTGGAAAAGGGAAAAGGCCTTGGAAGGGGCTCAGGGAGGTTTGGAGTGACCATCCCTGGAGGTGTCTAAGGAAGGGCTGAGCACTGGCCTGGGTGACCAGGTAGGGGTTGGGAACAGCTTGGACTCGATGCTCTTGGAGCTCTTTTCCAACCTTGGGGCTCCTGGAATTGCTTGAGCAGGAAGGACAAACCCCATTTGCTGTCCGTACATTCCCTGACTCCATCTTGTCTCTCCCAGCTCCTCCTCCAGCCCCGAGAACCATGAACTGCATCAGCTCCCGGTGCCTGCCCGGCTGTGAGGTGGCGTGTCCCGAGCCCTGTGCCTACAGCAGAGGCCTCGGCCCCTGCGTGGCCTCCTGTGGGGACTCCACGGCCCTGGTCTATGCCCCACCCGTGTGGATCACCTTCCCTGGCCCCATCCTGAGCTCCTGCCCCCAGGAAAGCATCGTGACATCATCCATGCCCCAGCCCTCTGGTGGTCCCTCCTACGGCTCAGGGATGGGAGGCTACTCTGGTGGCCTGTCCAGAATTGGGGGTTCCTACGGATCTGGGGGCTCCTACGGATCTGGGGGCTCCTATAGCTCTGGGGGCTCCTACGGATCTGGGGGCTCCTACGGATCTGGGGGCTCCTACGGATCTGGGGGCTCCTACGGATGTGGGAGCTCTTCGGGGAAGTTGGGCTCCTCTGGATGTGGGGGCTCCTCCTCGGGGGGCTGCTACCTCAGGAAGTTCTACACCAGCAGCAGCCGCGGATCCCGCCTGGGAAACTGAGGCAGCTGAAGATCCGCAGGGAGACGGAGCCCCACGATCCAGACCCGCAGCTGGGACCGGCTTTCGGAGATGGCAAAAAAAACATCAACGGGAGCCACCCTGGCTCAGGACCTCTGGGAACCGGGCCCACACCTCTTCCCTGCATCTCCCCTTTGTCTTTAATTAACAACAGCCTCTGTTAATCACCCTTCAGCGCCAGCTCCTTCTTTCCATTGTGCCGAGAGAAGAAAAACAGAGCAGCTTGAAAGGCCTGGCATGGAGCTTGTCAGTGCAGCCCTGACAGGAGAAGAACAATGGGTGGAAGGTGGATTCTTCTCGGGCAGTGGGCTGAAGGAAGGAGTGTCTGTTTGGTGTCATTTGTAGTGTATCCTATTAAAATCCTCCTGCATCATCATTTTGTTGGGATTTCCTTTCTCTGCAGGGATGTTTCGGTCCCATCCTCTACCTCTCTGGGCTTCCTTGAGCTGGCTCTGTGAGCAGCAATTACAGGGTTTTATGGTAATTGGGAGGTAATTGTTTAATTAATTTGGGTTGTGAAATGGAGGGTTGGATGAGCAGCCAGAATTCAAGCACAAAAGGGTTCAGTTGTTCTCTGGGGGGGCACGGGGGTCTCTGGAGGTGACGACTTTGATGAACGTGCGAGGGGTGGGATGTGGTCAGCTGACGGCTGGAAAGCCACAAGGTTTTTATTTTACACCCTGGTTTAGCTCAGCTCCTCCCTCCTGTTCGTTCCTGGAACCATAAAATCCAGTCCTTGAGGCTGGAAAAAATCTCCAAGGTCACCGAGTCCAACCTTTGGTCAATGTCCACCTCCCACCAGACCAGTGCCATTAATAATGGCAGTTTCCAGTTCTTCCTCGGACACCTCCAGGGGTGGCCACTCCAAACCTCCCTGGCCACCTTTTCCAGGAGAAATTTTCCCAAATTTCCCACCCTGAGCCTCCCCTGGCACAGCTCGAGGCCGTTCCCTCTTTTCCTGGCCCTGTTCCCTGGGAGCAGAGCCTGGCCCCCATCCATTCTGCAGCCATATTTAAAACCAGTTTTTGGGAATTATCGTGATTCCCTGCAGAGTTCTGAGCTTCAGGAAAGCTGAACACATTTTCGGGAGTATCAAAGAACGCGAACCAAGGCGAAAATGTGAGGATGGGGATGGGAGCCAGAGGAAATCCACTAAGGAAACCTCCCCTTGGTTTCTGAGCTGGCAGTGCCAAAAGCTTTGAGACGTGGAGAAATTCCTCCCGACTGTGGCATCATCAAAGAGCTGCTTTTATATGACAGCAAAATGTCACCAGTCTGTGCAAGAGAGGATTTCCCAAGGGAGGAGTGACACAAGAGCTCGGGTCCCGCCTGGTGCTGTTGTTTTCTGTCGGGATGGGAACACAGAGAGAGAAACCTGGGCGAGCCCCAGCTCTAAAGATGACCTAAAACCCAGCTTTACTCCCTTGGAAAATGCGGGGGGGACAGCAGGAGTCCCCCCCAAAAAACATTCAAAATATGTTTTTAATACTTTTTATTGCACTATAGAATCGTTAATATCTATTAAATCAAGAAGGATGAACTGAAATATGGGAAATATAAAAAAAAAAAAAAATTGTCCCTACGAGAGATTCCTGCTTGGAAAATGAAATTTTTTGCTCACTGTTTAGGCTGAAAGTGTGTTTAAAAAATTGAATTGACAGCTCTGGAGGTAAATAGAAAATTAGATGACACATGACTGAAGTTGCTTAAATTCCCTGTGTGCCTAAAGAGGTTTAGGAATTTTAATCTGCGATTAATTTAATGATGGCACCCAATAAATTCATCAGCTCCGAGCAAAACCTTAATGGGGCTGAAGGAACAGGCTCAATTGGAAAACAATTAGATAATTTGTTTGCAATCGTGGTGAAGCTCTGGAGAGAGGAGGAAAAAATCCCACAGAATTCCAGTTCAGCAAATCCCAGGATGCGTCACAGGGCGAAACCAGAGGTCCAAATTCCTGTTAAAGTGGCCTGAAAGTTACTCCAGGATTTAAGAGAGGAGGATTTCAGCTGGCTCTGGGCAAAGTGGTTTCCAACCCAAGGATTTGTAGGAGAAAAGGTGGAAAAGAAAATGTCAGGCAGAAATAGGGATATAAAAGAATTTTAATGGGAAATACTGATGGTGGAAAATTTGTTTTTCCCCACCCTCAAACCCAGTGCTGAGTGGGATAATTGGGCCTGGTTCCCATCCTGGAGCCTCCAACCCTCCCAAATTCCTGAATTAGGCAAAAAGATGAGTTGGGAAAAGGAGCTACAAAGGAGAAAAGAAACCAACAAAGGGAATTTGAATGCAACAGAACTTTAATGGCAGGGAAGGGCTGGGGGCACAGTCACACTCAGGGAGCACAAAGGACGATTCCCAAGGCTTTGGGAAGCGATGCAGATCCACAAAGGCTGGAGAAGGCAGTTCCTGGGATGCTCCTGGCTTGCAGCTTCCCCAGGAGCTGAGCCCAGCCCGTGGCTGCTGCCGGGGGAGCCGGGGCTGCCTCAGAAGTAATAGAAGCCGCAGTTTCCTCCTCCAAACCTCCTGGAGCTGGAGCTGCCCCCTCCGTAGGATCCCCCTCCGCAGGAGCCGCCCCCAAAGGAGCTGCCCCCGCCGCAGGAGCCCCCAAAGCCGCCACCCGAGGAGCCCCCAAAGGATCTTCTGCCCCCAAAGGATCTGCTCCCCCCGTAGGAGCCCCCGGAGCCGAAGGATCTGCTCCCCCCGTAGGAGCCACCCATGGAACCGCCTCCGTAGGATCCCCCAATGCCACCCATGGAACCGCTTCCGTAGGATCCTCCCATGGAGCCGCCTCCGTAGGATCCACCCATGGAACCACCTCCAATGGATCCCCCAATTCCTCCCATGGAGCCGCTGCCCCCTCCGTAGGATCCCCCAATGGAGCCCCCGGACCCAGAAGGTCCCATGGCCCCCAATGGGAAGGAGGTGCCCACGATGCTCTCCTGGGGGCAGGAGCTGAGGATGGGCCCCGGGAAGGTGATGACCACGGGTGGAGGGTAGACCACGGCCCGCGAGTCCCCGCAGGAGGTGACACAGGGCTGGCTCCAGGCATCCGCGTAGGGCTGGGGACAGGACACCTCGCACGGGGACGAGCAGCCGCTGCTCATCATCGCTCCTGATGACATTCTTGGGATGGACGGCGACCTGCGGCAGCACAGCGATCAGAACTGCAGTGCCCAAAACTCCAGAGGGAAAAGAAATCCCGCTCTGGTGCCTTCCATGAGGGGGGAAAAAGTGGGGGAAGGAGAGCTTGGGAAGAGTCAGGTTTGTCCCTTTTCTGTGTTTTTCTGCGCTGAGCTCTGCTGATTCCTAAAGGGTTTCCTGCTCCCCTGGAAGTGCTGGGAATCCCGGAGAGCAAAGCCAAGCTCAGGGGCCTTTGGAAGCAGCTCATCCCCAGGAGTTTGTTGGACCATAGGATAAAGTTGTGGTGGTCACCAACAACCTGGGAAATTCCAGTCCTCTCATTGATCCCGTGCCTACAGATGCAGGCACGGGTGGGACTCTGGATTTTAAAGCCTGGAAAAGGCAGATGGGATTGCTGGGCACCAGAGGTTCTGCAGGAGAGCAAGACCTCTGTGTCCTGGAGACACATTTTGGGATGGGGAGGAACCTGAAGCAGGGGATAAATCCTAACTACAATGCCCAAAATTCCAGAGGAAAAAGAAATCCTGCTCTGGTAGGATTCCTTCCTTCCCTCAGCAGGAAGAAAGAGAAAGAAAGAGGAAGAAAACATCTGTTGGGAAGGAGAGAAAAGACAGAAAATATTTTCCCCTATTCACGCAGGGGTCAAAGAAGATCCAACTCACCGGGTCTGGAGAAGTGCAGACGAGGAGAAGCCGTGGATGGCACTGCAGAATTCCAAGAGCTCTTTTATACTTTTCCTGACCCCCAGTGGGACGGGAACCACACTTTGTGCAAGAGCTTCCCACGCGTTACCAAACCGTGTTTTGCTGGGCTGGATTGTTTCATTAATTGTCCTAATTGTTCTCCTAAGTGACGTGATAAATTCATTATTAATCCCAAGTCACGTTCCAAGCGCTGCACCCCTCGGGTTTGATCCCATTTGCTCCACATTCCGACCCCCAGGAAGTCACCTCGGAGCTGGTGCTGTCCCTGGGCCTTGCTGGAATTGAAGCTGGAATGAGTTTACATCCACTTGAGGGATTTATTGATGAATAAATCGGGTTTGTGCACAATATTTTGCTTTCCACCCCCAAAATATGGATTTTGGGGAGTTGATGGAAGTGCTGCCTCTTCCCAGAGGCCGCTGGAATGGGAGAACCAGCAGCAGAACCCAGGACTTTCTGTGTAAAAATTGATATTTCCCAATTGGAGGAACCCAGAAAGTTTCACCTTAATTGAAGAGTCAAGGAGGAATTGCTGACTGGCAGAGCTGTCAAACCCGGGGATGTCACCAGGGCCTGACAGGGCTTGTTCGGGTTCTGTTGCAAGATCTTAACCCCGATATCGGCTCCTCGTGCTCTGTTTTCCAATCGGGTCTGGAAACACCAGAAACGTGGGGATAGGAGTTATGCGAACACGGGCAATAAACTTCGTCGTGATAGAAATGTGAAATATGGGACGATCATGGAATTTTGGGACTGTTGAGGCTGGAAAAGAGCTCCAAGGTCGTGGAGTCCAGCCTGGGACTGATCCCCGCCTGGTCACCCAGGACAATGGCCAGGTGTTCCTCGGACACCTCCAGGGAGTCCTTTCCACCCTTTCCAGGAAAGACAGGATGAAATTCCAGCTCCAAACTGGAGTCGCTCCCCTCCCTCAACTCCAACTGAGAATCAAATCTCAAATCTCAAATCTTACTTCTCAAATCTTAAATCTTAAATCTGGAATCTCAGATCTTAGATCTCGAGTCTCAAATATCACATCTCAAATCTCGAATCTCAGCTCACCGATCTCAAATATCAGATCTCGAATCTTGAATCTCGAATCTCGAGTATCAAATCGCAAATCTTAGATCTCAAACCTCGAATTTCAAATCTCAAATCTCTCCAGCTGACTTTGATTTAGAACCAAAATCCCCCCAGTTTGATGGCACCAATGTTTGTGTGAGATTCTTGTCTTGGACAACCACCCCAAAATATCCATCACGTCTAAAACCCTCCTGGGTGTTTCTGGTGTTTGATAAATGGAATTTTCCTTTGAGATCTCTCCTCCTATTTATGCATTTCTGCCTTTCACCAGACGAGGTTCAAACCCAGGAATTCTGTTGGAATTTTCAGGCAATTCAGGAATTCCCAGAAAAAATAATCCTGGCCAGTCTTGAGGTGCTTTTATTGTGTTTTAGATGGAATCAGCTTCATGCACTCAAAAATATTTAGGTTTTTTCATCCAATGATGTCTCCTGGACACGTGTCTCCTTGGAATATTGCAGCTGTCCCAAACGGGGACAAAATTAGGATAATTAAGATGACAAAAGGAGAATTACAATAATTAAATGCTCTCACACACAGCTTCCTTGGATGATAATAAGCATCCAAGGAATTAATTTAAGTCCTTTTTAATGAGTTCCTTGGGTTAAATAGGTATAAAAAATGACCCTTCCCAACCGAGGATTTACAAACACAAAATTTGTGAGTTTTCCCAATTCTGGATTTCCAGGGAATTTTCTGCAGAACAGAAAATATTTCCCCCGACAAAGCCAAACCAATTCTTTGCCCTTGCTGAGGGAATTCCTGATCCTTCACCCCTCCAAGCCAATTCCCAAGTCAAACCAGGTCAGGAAATGGCAGCTGTAATAAAATAATCTAAAAATTATTTAAGGATTAAAGCAGGACGAAGGGTGTGTGCATGTAGTGGCTGATGAGGAGTTGATTTGTGAATTATTAGCACTTATCAAAGCAATTATTACAATTAGAAGGCGCTTATACAGCAAAAAATTGTTGCTGGTGATGTCCCAAAATTGTATTGCATGGCCCAGGAGCCGTGGGGAAGGGTATAAAAACCAGGATTTTCCTGCAGCTTCTCCAGCACCTTCTCCTCAGTCCGGTTTTCCCTGCGAGCCCGGTGAGTTCTCTGCCTCTGGTTCCATCTCCATTAACTGGGATGCGGCTGTGGGTGCTGAATCGGGAAATGATTCCATGTCAGAGCTCTGAAATGATCGGGAATGTGGACCTGGGGCTCTTTTCCAAGCCAAATTGTTCCGTTTTATCAATTCTGTCTCATGGGCAGGGAAGCTTTTTGTGGCTGGAACTGTTGGGAGATGCAGATCTCCAAATGTGAGGTTGGGCTGTTCTCGACCACAGAGGGAAAGTGTCAATTAAACCCTGATTATTTGATGGGGAAGATACAACTTAACTACTCTGAGCTTGGCTTTTATTCAGGATGGAGGGAAATGACAAGAGATCTCATTTTTATAGGGCAATAATTCCTTCAACCAGGAAATTGCAGATTTTTACCATCCTGGTGATTGTGTAAAGGCCCAGATCTCCCTGAACATTTTAATTTTACTGCAGTGCCGCACTTCTCCCTCTACCACAAAAGACTTTGTCAGGAATCTTCCCAAGCTCTCCTTCCCCCACTTTTTCCCGCTCATGGAAGGCACCAGAGCGGGATTTCTTTTCCCTCTGGAGTTTTGGGCCCTGCAGTTCTGATCGCTGTGCTGCCGCAGGTCGCCGTCCATCCCAAGAATGTCATCAGGAGCGATGATGAGCAGCGGCTGCTCGTCCCCGTGCGAGGTGTCCTGTCCCCAGCCCTACGCGGATGCCTGGAACCAGCCCTGTGTCACCTCCTGCGGGGACTCGCGGGCCGTGGTCTACCCTCCACCCGTGGTCATCACCTTCCCGGGGCCCATCCTCAGCTCCTTTCCCCAGGAGAGCATCGTGGGCACCTCCTTCCCATTGGGGGCCATGGGACCTTCTGGGTCTGGGGGCTCCATTGGGGGATCCTACGGAGGGGGCAGCGGCTCCATGGGAGGAATTGGGGGATCCATTGGAGGTGGTTCCATGGGTGGATCCTACGGAGGCGGCTCCATGGGAGGATCCTACGGAGGCGGCTCCATGGGTGGAATTGGGGGATCCTACGGAGGCGGCTCCATGGGAGGATCCTACGGAGGCGGCTCCATGGGTGGAATTGGGGGATCCTACGGAGGCGGTTCCATGGGTGGGATTGGGGGATGCATTGGAGGTGGTTCCATGGGTGGATCCTACGGGGGGAGCAGATCCTTCAGCTCCGGGGGCTCCTATGGGGGGAGCAGATCCTTCGGCTCCGGGGGCTCCTACGGGGGGAGCAGATCCTTTGGGGGCAGAAGATCCTTTGGGGGCTCCTCGGGTGGCGGCTTTGGGGGCTCCTGCGGCGGGGGCAGCTCCTTTGGGGGCGGCTCCTGCGGAGGGGGATCCTACGGAGGGGGCAGCTCCAGCTCCAGGAGGTTTGGAGGAGGAAACTGCGGCTTCTATTACTTCTGAGGCAGCCCCGGCTCCCCCGGCAGCAGCCACGGGCTGGGCTCAGCTCCTGGGGAAGCTGCAAGCCAGGAGCATCCCAGGAACTGCCTTCTCCAGCCTTTGTGGATCTGCATCGCTTCCCAAAGCCTTGGGAATCGTCCTTTGTGCTCCCTGAGTGTGACTGTGCCCCCAGCCCTTCCCTGCCATTAAAGTTCTGTTGCATTCAAATTCCCGTTGTTGGTTTCTTTTCTCCTTTGTAGCTCCTTTTCCCAACTCATCTTTTTGCCTAATTCAGGAATTTGGGAGGGTTGGCCCCCCCCCAGCTCCCTCCGGACCTCCCCAAACCCTTCCCCATCTCAAACTTCTCAAATAATTAATATTTATTCAAATTTCCTGCTCTCAACACCTTTTGTAACTTCACCACTTTGAAGCCTGAAATCCTTTTCCAGCTGGGATTCCACAACCACTTCCTCATCTCTGACTTTATCCACGTAAATAAATAAAAACGCGCAGGAGAAGAAATTCACTCCTGCATGTGGAAGTCAGGCTGGTCCAAAAGCTCCCTCTGGAGCTGCTCTGGGGAAAGGAATTCGTGCCAGGAAAGGGCAGAGCGGCTCTTCCCTTCCGAGGGGCTTTTGGGGAATTCCTGGGGCTGGAACCTGGCAAAGGATGAGGACCTGGAGCTGGGAATGCCCCCAAGAGAGCCAAAAACAGGATAAAAGCTGCAGGAGGCTGCTGCTGGTAAGGAGAGAGGAGGAGGAGGAGGAGGATGAATCCTCCTGGCAGGGCTGGCACTGCTGAAAGGAGCTGGAAAGGAATTCCGGCGTCTCCAAACTTTTCCGAAGCTGCCAGAGGTTGCTGGGTTGGGCTGCTCCCGGGAAAGCAGCCCCTGACAGCTCCTACTGATCCTGATCCTGGTCCATTCATTCCCCATCCCTGGAAGTGTCCAAGGCCAGGCAGGATGGGAATTGGAGCAACCTGGGATGGTGGGAGGTGTCCCTGCCCATGGCAGGGCACGGGATGAGGGGATTTTTAAGGTCCCTTCCCACCCAAACCATCCCATTTCTGTGATTCCTTTAAAATCCTCTCTCAGGGGCCCATCCCAGCTTCCCAGCTCCAGAATTTTGTGTCACACTCAGCTGAGGAGCCCTGGATCACGCTGGCACCAAAATCCCAGCACCTGACACCCCAAACCAGTTGTTTTTGATCACCCCCAACATTTCCTGGTCTCATTTCCCTCCTTCCTGTTTGGGTTTTTTTGTTTATTTTTGTCACGACCTCCGTTCCCTCCTGGAAACAGAGTGATCCCAGAGGCTCCCCTGGGCAAAAGCACCGATGGGGAATGCTGTGAGGAAATGCTTGGGGACGGTTTTGCAAACACCCACTCATGTTTTACCCATGCAAAGCGCCGTGGCTCTCTGAAGTTAATGACAGGCTGCGGGTATTAAAGCAGGACTGAATCATAGCGTCCCTTCCAAACAAGTGTGTCAGGGCCACCCACGTGATTCCCCTGACTCAGTCTCGGGAATTCGGATCCCTCTGCCTCTTTGGGATTGAAAGCCTGCCCCTGTGTTTGTTATCCTAATGATACCATTTCAATCCACTTGGCCAAACACTCACCTTCCCAAGTCAGGCCATATTTGGGGATTTAAATGGGACCGGGCTTCTCTCACCTCGGGGGCTGAGCTTCCAGCATGCCATGAATTTCTGCTTTGCCCCAGCACCAGCTGGGGCTGTAACTCTTTGTCCTCTGGATCCAAAGTTGTCCTGAGTGACCTTAAATAAATCCCGGGGTTTTTTCCTGGTTTTCCCTGTGTTAAACAGGGAATTATTGCCTTTGGTGGCTTCTCCCCTCGCCCTGAGTTTCCCACACTCCTCCACACTCCAACATTTTTCTGGTGACCAAAACCACCAGGAAAGGAACTGGGGATGGGATGATTTATCCCATACCAGCATCCCTCTGACCATCCCACTTTTCCCAAAAGGGACTTTCCCACTTCCGATTTCTTCCCGGGCACGAGTTTTGTGGCAGAGGAGAAGTTTTGTGTTAAACCAGGGCTCCACCGGCCACATCAACTCTGGGTGCTGTTTTATATCCTGGAATCCCAGGATTGTTGGGGTTGGAACTCCAGGGACTCTGGAGATGTCCCAGAGCAGGTGACACAGGGACACATCCACGTGGGTTTGGGATGACTCCAGACAGGGACAATCCCAATTCTGCCCTCCCTGGGCAGCAGCTCCATGGAAGGAAGTTCTCCCTCACGCTGAGGTGGAACTCCTGGAGGTTTGGAACTCGGGATGAGTCGGATCCTGGACTCGGACACCAAACGAGGAGCCAGAGCCCCACGGGCTCAGCGGGGAGTGGCTCTGGGAGCCGACTCGGCCACTCCAGTCCGGCCGTTCCCATAAACACGTCCCAACAAGTTTGGAAGCAGCCAGGAACACTCACGGCTAATGCTGGGTTAGGCTCTGCTGCATTCTTGGAGGCCAGGAAAACAAATCCTGGGATTAAGGAGCTGCAAGGACGAGCCTTGCAAAGCTCAGGAGCTCCTGCAAAGCCGAGCTCAGCCCAGGTTTTCACCTTGGGAGAGCTGCGGGAATAATTTTAGCCTCAAAACTCTGAAATGAGAAGAATCCGGGACCAAACAACGGCGGTCACGTGCTGGTGAGAAAAGGGTAATCAACACAAACAGTGAGCAAAGCAAAGCAATTACTGTAATTACCCCTCAAATTTGGTTTGGGGAGTAATGGGACCTAATGCCCAAATATGACGTTCTTTTCTTGCATCAGCCTGGTGGTCCAGACGGGGATATAAAAACCATTCCTGACTCAGGGAGCTTCCAGCGGGTCCTGTTGGCTTCTCCTCGGTGAACTGAGTAAGTTGGATTCTGATATAACTTCTTCCTAAAATAATAAAATTAGTCTAATTTTAAAAAAAACCCTTTATGTTTAACTCAGCGCTGAATTTTGGATTTGTGTTCTGCCGTTCTGGAAAGCAATTCCATTTATTTTCATGGAATAATCAAAATAGTTTTGATTATTCATCCAGAAGCGCTGCGGGATCAAAGTTTAAAAATGTGTTTGCAATCTAGGTAATATTAAAACCATTTAATTCCATTGCTTTATGGAAATTTAATGGATACAACCTTTAGGTAACCTTAAAATACCTCAGCCAGCAGCTTTCACCTGGCGGGGCAGTTCTGCCCTTGTGGCTTCCGATTTTTATCTGATTTTGGGCAGAGGTGGTGTGGAAATTTAAGCACAAGTTTTAGAAATATTGAGATGGGCAGAGCTGCAGTCGCCTGTGGATGAGGACACAACATCCCTGCGGATATGGCAGTACAAAATTCCTGGTTTTCCTATGCAGAAGATATGGGAATGACCCAAAAAGTGTCAGCTTGGGAAGCTGCTTTGGGTGGTTTTGTTCTGTTTATGCAAAGCTTTGGTTTTATGCAAAGCGAGAATGTTTGAATCTGCTTGGGATGTGTGGTGCTCTGTGTTTAGGTCTGGTTTTAAGTTATTCCTTTCCTCTGGTTTGGTCTGTGATCAGTGTCAAGTCAAGGACACGGAATTCAGAGTTGCAGCAGATTTAAAGGGTGGGGAGCTCAGGAGAGCACCTGGATTAGGGCTTAAATTTGGGTGAATTATGCTCATTTGGGCATCGTGTTTAGAACAAGGAAAGAAAACAAAAATGGCTTGAGTCAAACTCAACCCCACCCAGGCTTCTCCAATATGCAGCTTAAAAAAGAAATAATCACCTGGGCTGAGCCCAAAATATTCAATTTAATCTGCAACAACAGATTAAGCGGCTCCTTCACTCAGGGCTTTGAGGTGGAATTTGGGTATGGTTGAAAGGACAACTTGAAATGGACTTTTGCACTGTTTTCCAAATCCCCACCCTTAAATTTATTTCAAAACCAGAAAGAAGAATTCAGCCCTGGTTTGGGAACAGTTTTAATCCCTCTGAAATTTAAATCTGCTGCTCTCAGGTTTTTGTCGTGTTTCAGGTTTTCCTCATGATCTTGCAAAAGGTTTTTATTGAATTTTTCGAGTGAGTTTTGTGCCCAATATCTGTGGCAAAGGCACCTTTTATGAACTGACAGCACTAAATCCATAATTATTGGTATCCTTTTGGATCAATTCCATCACAGGGATTACATTCCTTGGATTTTTATCTTCTCAGCCCAGACTTTGTCCAAATTGGGTCCAGTAAAACCTCTCGTGTTCTCCATTCCTACAGTGGTCTATGTGCTGCCCTCATTTTACTGAGCTACACCTCTGGAGCCCAAATTGCACGGGAGAAAACAGATATTAATTAAGCAACAGCCCCAGAGTGATCATTTGGTGTCCCCAAAGTGGTGTTTTGGTGTCCTCCAAGAAGTGGCTTGGTGTTCCTAAAAGAGGTGGTTTGGGGTTCCCAAAGAGGTGGTTTGGTGTCCCCAAAAGAGGTGGCTTGGTGTCCCCAAAGAGGTGTTCTGGTGTCCCCAGAGAAGTGTTTTGGTGTCCCCAGAGAGGTGTTCTGGTGTCCCCAGAGAGGTGTTCTGGTGTCCCCAGGGAGGTGTTTGCTTCCCAGGACTCTGGAAGGTCACCAAGAAGAGCCCAGCCAAGCCAAGCAGAGCAGAGTTATCAACCCACCCACCACCTCGTGCCTTTCCAGGGGTTGACCCCATCCCTCCAGCTCCTTGGGATTGACGTTTGTCCCCTCCTTTCAGGTCCAGCCCAGCCTCAAGATGTCCTGCGAGAAAACCGTGTGCGCCGAGCCCTGCCCCGACCCGCGGGCCGCCGCCTGCAACGAGCCCTGCGTGGTGGCCTGCCCCGACTCGCGGGTCATCATCTTCCCGCCACCCGTGGTCGTCACCTTCCCGGGGCCCATCCTCACCACGTACCCGCAGGAGACCGTGGTGGGCTCCACCGAGTCGGCCGAGCTGGCCGGGGCTCTGGAGGCGGGCGTGCCCATCGGGACGGGCCAGAAGGGCCTGGAGTGCCTGGAGTCCTGCGGCGTGCCGCAGTTCGTGGCCAAGTGTGACCCCCCGTGCGTCACCCCGTGTGCCCCGCCCTGTGTCACCCCGTGTGCTGCTCCGTGCGTCGCCACATGTGCCCCACCCTGTCCCCCGCCCTGTGCCCCGCCCTGTGCCCCGCCCTGTGCCCCACCCTGTGCCCCGCCCTGTGCCCCACCTTGTCCCCCACCCTGTCCTCCACCCTGTCCTGCACCTTGTGCCACCAAGTGCGCCACCAAGTGCGCCCCGCCGTGCCCCGCGCCCTGTCCCACCAAGTGCGTGACCAAGTGCGTCCCCACCTGCACCACGCCCTGCGCCACGCCCTGTGCCACGCCCTGCGCCACCAAGTGCGTCCCCGAGCGCTCCTACACCTTCTCCACCCGCTGGAAGCACCCGTGCCAGAGGGGCCTCTGCAAGAAGATCTGAGCGGTTTTTGAGGGAAAGAACCACGGAAAGGAACGAGGGAAGAAGCGAAGGAATACGGAATGTGTGACCCGAAGGATGCCGGAGAGGGAAGCGCCGCTGGAAACCAGGACCATGCGTTTTAAGTCTAGGATAGAGCTTTAGTTTAGTTCAGGGCTTTTCTTTCTTCTTGGGGCTTTGCCTCTTCTGTCTGTGCTTTGGACTTTTCTCTGCCCAGTTCGACACCGAGCGTGGATCGGAACCGAGGGATTTGGGGAATGGTAGGGATTGGAAGGTCTCAGCAAGTGTGAGGGGAGGGGGGTGTCAGGCTGGAAGAGGTCAGGCTAAAGCGGGTGATCGCGTTTTTGGGTGATTTGGGGTGATTTTGGGTGATTTTGGGCTTTTCTCGGAGTCGGCTCCTCTTTGTCTGCATTATTCTCTCTTCAAATGTTCGACTCCACTTTGCATTCGCATTAAAAGGCTGCTGCATCAAACTCGTTCCGAATTCCCTTTTTCCTCTGCTCCTTGGGCTCTCTTGGGGACACTCAGCCTTGGATAGAGGGACAGGTTACCTCCAGGCTCTTCCCAGACTGCTCCAAACTTGACTAAAGGTAACATTTAGGGTTAAATTTCTGGGATAAGAGATTTTATCCCTAAAATAAACCCTGGCTCTGCATTTTCTGGGATAAAATATTTTATTCCTCAAAAAACCTGGCCCTGCATTTTCTGGGATAAAATATTTTATTCCTCAAAAAACCTGGCCCTGCATTTTCCAGGATAAAACCTTCAGATTGAAGTAAATTGGGAATTTTTAAGCTTCCTGTTCATACCCAGCTCTGTTTGGGGATTTCCTTCCCTCTAAACAAAGGGAACTGAGCCAAACCCAAGCTTTTTTTTTTTTCCCCACATTTCTGCATCCAAACTTTCCTGAACTGCTTTTCCAAGGACTCTTCTCCACCTCTTGGCGGTGACAGGGAGGGACCTGGAGCTCCAAATTCCAGGAGCCGGTGCCAGCAGCGGATCCCTCCGGGCAGTTTGGGATGCCAGGCGTGTCCTGCTCATCCCATTCCGAGCTATTCCGGGCGCTGTTTTTATCCTAAAGACCATGTTCGGTTCATTCTTCCCTAATGGCCACGTTGGAGCTGGAATTCCGGGTCGTTCCCCGCAATTACCCCCCCGCCCCAAAATATCCCAGGGCTTCCGCACAACAAAGGGAGCCAGAACGCTTCCCAAACACTCCCAGGCTGGATTACGCCTGGACCTGGAATGTTAATTTTATGTTAATCAGCTCTTATTTGGGTTACGTGCCCTAAGACTGGAAAAATCTATTTGGGGGGAAAAAAAAAAAATTAAAAAAAAAAGAAGTTGTGGCCCCTGGTGAAAACTTCCCGAGGGTTCGGTTCCAAGGATGAGGGGCTGAATTGTGAGAAAAGTGGGAATTCTGGTGGGAATTCGGGATATTAAAGGTGTCCCTGCTAATTTTGTGTTGTTGTGAGTGCCGGTTCTGCTTCTCGTGCCCATTAAAAACCATTTTCTGCACCGCCCTGCCCTGCGGTTATTCCACCTCTCTCTTCCTCCTGGGATTCCTCATTTCTCTCCCAGATGCTCCGTTTGATTTCCAGGAATCGCCCACGGTGGTTTCCTCCCAGCCACAAGTTCTGGGTAATTTTGAAAAATGGGAATTTGGGCCCTTCAGTGTCAGAAAAAAAAAAAATTCCAGAGGATAATGAAATTTTAATGACATTAATCTCGCTGACAAGTCCCGGCCGTGCCCGAGATCTCCTCCCAGAGGTTCCCCGCATTGCCTCAGGATGTTTTCATAAATCCTCTGGGTTTGTCTTCATCATCTCCACCAGAAAGAAAAAAAAAAAAAATTAAAAATAAAAACCATCAGCGGAGCCTCCCGTGATTCCCCATCTGGCGTGGGAGGTTCGGGCCTGGAAAGAGCAAGGGAAAAGGTGATTATTGCTAATTAATGCTTAATCAAGTGGGGTTTTCTGCGAGCTCAGCAGCTCCTGGGGGAAGTCTGGGGCGGGCGCGGGGTCCTGAGTCAGGAGTGACCATGGGAGAGGCAAAGATCCCTGTCAGAAACGTCTCCAGATTCCTGAATCATTGTTTGACCTTCTTCATCCTCACCCCAAAACCTTCCTCCTCCTCCTCCTCCTCCTCAGGGGCTGGGAATGATCCCTGGATTTCTGCGCGCCTCCTTCCCTGGAAATCGCGCTTCCCCTGCGATGGCACCGGCTGGAGCGGCTGCCAAAACAATTTAATTTTAATTTTCATTTTAATCTCGGTGCTCTCTGATCTCGGGACGATGCCAAACCCTTGTTTTTCACACCCAACCCCTGGTTTTCCCGGCACCCCGAGGGAATTGGGCAATTTTTGGGGCCGATTTCCTCACGGGGATTATTAAAAAGTCTGAGGTGAAATCCCAGCCCCGGCTGTTGATTCAGAGGGGAGGGAGATCCAGGGAGGAGCCCGGGGCCTCGCTCCTTTCATCTCCTGCGCCGGCTCCGAGCCAGGAATTCTTTGTTTGGAGAAAACAAAATCAGGGGATGGAGAGGCCGGTCCGCGCGGGGATATTGAACTGGGGGATTTGGGGACAATTTTGGGGGGGAAAAAAAAAGGGATATGGAAGCTCACAGCAAAAGAAATCTGAATCTCGGGAGTTGTGCCAAGGGTGGGAATCGCCCTCCCTGTCTGACATCCCAAAATCTCCGGGATTTAAGGGAGCGCCAGGTGGAGTTTTGGGAGAAACAATGGCCACAAATACCTGGATTGAGAGACAAAAGCAAAAACAGCAAAAGGCATTTGAGGGACGATGGGGACAAAGAGGACAGGAGTGGTTCCCTTCCCCCGGGGCGAAGTGAGGCTCTATAAAAGCACCTGCAGAGAGATTTTAAATCATTTTTCTGCGATTCTCATCCCATCTCCTGCTGTGCCACAGCGTAAGTGAGGTCTGGGGGTCGGGCAGGGTTTGAGTTCGGAAATTGTAAAAATCGTGAATTTTTACCTCTAAAAAATTCACATGGAGTGGTGGGAGATAGTTCAAGATTTGGGAACAGAACAGTCGGAAATAAATGGGGTAAAATTTGCGTTAATAAAATAAAATGGCGTTAATTCAGAGATTAATTTAATAAATGCATATAAGAAATATGAATATAAGAAGTATTAGCATTATAAATATGAAAGTTGAAAATATTGATAATGGAAATATGAATATTGAAAAGATGAATTTTTAAATAAATGAATATTTGAAATATGAAGATAAGAAATATGAGTATTAGAAATACGAACATTGGAACTATGAACATGGAAAATATCAAAACTGGAAATGTGAATATTGGAGTATACGAACATTGGGACTATGAATATTCGAATAAATAAATAAATAAATAAATAGGGGTTCTAATAAACCATGAATAAATATAACAAATAATAAATAAAAATAAATAGAAAGTATAATTAATAACAAATAAAAATAGCAATAATAAATAATAAATAATAAATATAATTAGTAAATAATAAATGATAAATGCTAAATAATGAAAAATAAATAATGAATATAAATAATTAATAAAAATATTAAATAATAATTAATGAATAATAAATAATTAATATAAATTATAAATATAATAATAAGTAATAAATATACATTATAAATAATAAATAATAAATAATAAATAATAAATAATAAATGAGGGTTCCCCTTTGCTCTGTCCCCTCACCTTGTCCCCTCTCTGTCTCCTCCAGCCCCACGATGTCCTCCCAGTCGCTCTGCGCCGTGTCCTGTCCCCAGCCCATGGCCAGCGCCTGGAACCAGCCCTGTGTCACCACCTGCGGGGACTCCCAGGCCGTCATCCACCCCCCGCCCGTGGTCATCACCTTCCCGGGGCCCATCCTCAGCTCCTGCCCCCAGGAGAGCATCGTGGGCTCCGCGTTCCCGCTGGGAATGGGAAATTCCTTCGAGTCGGGAGGTGTCTCCTCCTCCTCCTGCTATCCTGGAATTCCCTTCCCTTCTTACCCCCCAAAACCTTTCCCCTCCCACCCCCAAAAACCTTTCCCTTCCCACCCCCAAAAACCCTTCCCCTCCCACCCCCAAAAACCCTTCCCCTCCCACCCCCAAAAACCTTTCCCCTCCCACCCCCAAAAACCTTTCCCCTCCCACCCCCAAAAACCTTTCCCCTCCCACCCCCAAAAACCCTTCCCCTCCCACCCTCACCCTCCCAAGCCCAGCAAAGGATCCCCGCATGACCAAAAGCAGCAGAAAGAGAAATAAATCCACAAATTGTGAGCGAGGGGAGGGTTCCGAGAGGGGCCGGGGCTGCTCCTTCATCCCAGGAACGATCCCAGGAGCGATCCCAGGAATGATCCAGGAATGACTCCAGGAACGATCCCAGGAATGATCCCAGGAACGATTCCAGGAACCATCCCAGGAATGATCCAGGAATGACCCCAGGAGCGATCCCAGGATTGAACCCAGGAACGATCCAGGAATGATCCCAGGAACAACCCCAGGAGCAATCCCAGGAGCAATCCCAGGAGCGATCCCAGCCCCGTGATTCCCTCCGGATCAGATCCCCGCTCGCAATTCCCATCGATTCTGCTTTGCTGTGAATTTGCCCCAATTCCTCTGGAATTCCCTCTGAATTCCCCTGGAATTCCGGGTGGCGCTGCTGTCGCGGGATGAATCCCATTGCTTGGCCCCAATAAAATCCTTTCTGCATCACGATTTGGAGTTTTCTGTTCGGGTGGGATGAGCTCTTGGAGCAGTTCTGGAGTGGACACGTAAATTTTTCGTGGAATTTTTTTGTCCCACCTGGTTCCCTGGGAAGGTGAAATGGGAATTTTCTGATGGGTGAATCCACAAAGACATTCCCTGGAGGAGCCAAACCCTCCTCCCAAATTCTCTGGGATAATGGGATAGTTTGGTCCCGTGGGTTTGCAGAGATTTTATAAAAAAGAGAAGAAATCCAAGAGATTTGAATGCAAACACAGAAATTTATTGGGATAAAAGTGGGCAAACAATTCAGGGTTTGAGGAAGGGAGAGGCAAATTTGGAGAAAAGCGACATTAAAAACAGGAAGGGGAGGAGGAAGAGCGGCTCCCAGGGGTGCTGAGGGGTTTGCATGGATGTCGAGCATTTCCCATGGATTCTGAGCAGTTCCCATGGAGTCTGAGCAGTTACTATGGGTCCAGAACAATTCCCATGGATCCTGAACATCTTTCCATGGATTCTGAGCAGCTCCCATGGATCCTGAACAGTTCCCATGGATCCTGAACATTTTCCATGGATTCTAAGCAGCTCCCATGGATCCTGAACAGTTCCCATGGATCCTGAACATCTTTCCATGGATTCTGAGCAGTTCCCACAGGTTCTGAACGATCCCCATGGATTCTGAGCAGCTTTGGTGAATCCTGAGCAGTTCCCACGGATCCTGAGCAGCTCCCATGGGATCCTGAACATTTCCCATGAATCCTGACCCACTCCCAGCCCCACCGAGCCGCTCAGCCCCTGCCCCAGCTCCTGCTGCCTCTCCCCGCGGTGTCCCCATCCCTCTCCCGGCTCAGCAGGGCCCGCAGCCCCCGGAGCGCTGGCCCCAGGCGCCCCTGGAGGAGGAGAAGAAGCCTCCATAGAGCAGGGAGCCCTGCAGGCCCCCGGGGCGCTCCATTCCCGCCGGCAGCGCCGAGCCCACGATGCTCTCCTGGGGGCAGGAGCTGAGGATGGGCCCCGGGAAGGTGATGACCACGGGCGGGGGGTGGATGACGGCCCGCGAGTCCCCGCAGGAGGTGACGCAGGGCTGGTTCCAGGTGTCGGCGCAGGGCTGGGGGCAGGAGACGGCGCAGGGCGCGGAGCAGCGGGAGCTGAGCTGGCTGGAGAAGGACATCCCGGCGGGAGAGAGCTGGAGCTGCTGCGGGAAGGGGAGGCAGGGGAGGAGGCAGGGTTGGAGATCAGCACCGCAGAGCCCCTGCCCGTGTTGTTCTCTTTCCCATCTCCCTGTCCCTCTCCTCCTCCCTCCTTCTCTCCTTCCTTCCCTCCCTCAAAAAACTCTCCAAAATCTCAGAAGATTTTTCTCTTTCTCTCTTCTCCCTATCCCTCTCCCATTCTCCCTCCATCCCTCCCTCCCCAAGTACCTGCTCTGTTAAAACTCAGATTTTTCTCTCTTTTTCCCCTTCTCCCTGTCCCTCTCCCTCTTTCTCTCCCTCCCTGCCTCCTTCCCTTTCTTCCAGGCACCTTTTTTTCCAAAAGCTCAGATTTTTCCTCTTTTCCCCTTATTCCTGTTCTTTCCTTTTCCCTTATCCCTGTCCTTCTCTCCTCCCTCCCTCCCAAGCACCTGCTCTGGAAAAACTCAGATTTTTCTCCCTATTTCCCTTCTCCCCATCCCTCTCCTCCTTTCCTCCCTCCTTCCCAAACAGCTTTTCTGCAAAAACTCACATTTTTCTCCCTCTTTCCCTTCCCCCTATCCATCTCCTTCTCCTTTCCTCCCTCCTTCCCAAAGAGTTACTCTCCAAAACCTCCAGATTTTTCTCTCTTTTTCCCTTCTCCCTGTTCCTCCCTCCCTCCTTCCCAAGTAACTCCCTCTCCAAAACCTCCAGATTTTCCTCTCTTTTTCCCTTTTCCCTCTCCCTTTCCCTCCTTTGCTCCCCAGGGCTCTCCCAGTCTCCCCAAGGAGCGGCTCCCGCCCCGACCATGCCCAAAGCATCCCCCAGACTCACTCAGAACCCGAGGAGCTGAAATCTCAGGAATTCAGAGCTGGGATGGGAGGAATTGGGAGCCGAGAGCTTTTTATCCCATCCCAGGATCGCCTGGGGGCATTGAGCCATCCCTGGAGTTTCCCAACCCTCGGGAGGCGATCCCTGCCCGGGCTCGGGTTGTTTTATCCGCCTCAAAGCAATTATCAGTTTCTCCCAACACCCTCCAGTTTCTTCCTTGAGTTTTTTTGGAAGCGGTTTCACTTCCTGCAGCGTTTTTGCTGATTTTGCAAAGTTGGGAAAAATGTTGAGGGATGAATTTTATTTTTTTTTTCTTTTGGTGGAATTGCTCCACAGGCAGGGGCAGCTTCCATAGACCAGCCTGGCCTTGGACACTTCCAGGGATGGGAAATCCATGGAATTCCCTGGGACAGCCCCTCACAGGGAACAGTTCCTCCCAAAAATCCCACCCAAATTCCCCCTGACCCCATTCCCTGTGTCCTGTCCCTGCAGTTCCTGAGGAAAAATCCCTCTCCAGCTTCCCTGGAGCCCCTGCAGATCCTGGAGGGGCTCTGGGGGCTCAACATTCCCAACATTCCCAGCCTGGATCCATCAGGGAGAGGCTCCAGTCCCTTGAGCAGCTTCACGGCTTGGGGACACCAGAACCGGGCACAGAATTCCTGGTGGGATCTCAGCACAGCAGAGCAGAGAGGGAGAATCAAACACCAGGAGCCAAAAGGAAGAATTTTAGGGTTTATTTGGGTTGATCCCACTGGGTTTCTCTTTTTGCCCTTTTAGGAGGATGGGGATGTTGGGACAGGGATTTCCAGCAACCCCCGGGGTTTGTGGCCCCACAATTTCTCCTTCCCTGGTTTCTCCTAATCCTGGTTCTGGTTTGGGTGAATCCTCTTAACTGTAAATTCCAAGGGTTGGGAAAACTCAGGGAAACCCCAGGAAAGGCTCCCTCAGGCTTCCAACCCTAACGGTTACCAATGGGAAAAAAATGGAATAAAATGGACATTTTGGGACAGAATTCTCAGGGCCACTAAAACCCCCGCTGTTCAGTTTATAACTCCATAAACGGGAGGGATTCTGGAGGGGGGGGGAAAGCTGATTTCTTGAGGAAATATGGGAATAATGTTGGGTATGGAAAATGGAGACACAGCAGGAAATGTAATCCGTGAATGACTGGGGAGGGGGAAATCTGAGGAACGAATCTGCTGAAGTGGCAGCCAGACCTCTGCCTCAGCTGCACCTGGCCATTCCCAGGTTTTCCAGGGGTGATGCAGGATCCCCTCCCTGACCTGGCTCACCCCAGTCCACGAATCCTCCTCCCTCAGCAGTGCTGATCCCACAGATTCCCTAAAAAGTGGACGTGGATTTCTCCCGGAAAACTCCCCAGTTACTCCCCATGGACATTTCATGAAGCTGGGGGTGTTCCGTGACCAGGAGGGTGGGAAGGAGCTCTTCCCATTCCCAAATTCCACAGGAAGGTGTCCGTGGATGAACGTGCTTCGAGTCGGAGTCACCGGAGTCGCTGTGGGTCAATAGCGGCAGAAATTGCACAATTTTTCCTCGGAAAAAGCGGGGTGGGAGCCGAGCTATGTCAGCACCTCGTGCTGATGGATCAAGCTCTGAGCAATCGTGAGGCAATCCCAGAAGTAAGAAAAAGCAACAAGGAAAATTAAGAAAAATAAATCATTACTGTGCCTGAGTAATGCCGTGGATGTAACAACAACAGTAATAATTGCTGAGCGAAATAATCGCTTTATCTGGGCCATGAGAGGTGGAGGGAATTTTTCTTGGATCATTCATCAGCCGTGGATGTTTCAGCTCCAGCTGATTGCCCAAGAAAAGGTATAAAAACCCTCTCAGCCCTGGGCTGCTCCAGCAAACCCTCCCGACTCGCTCCGAGCTCCACAGGGGTAAGTCCGAGCCTGGAATTGTCCCTGGAACTGTCGGGATCTGAACTGAGCTTTGCTTGGATGCAGGATTGTGGGGCCAGCAGGGCCAGGGCAGGGTTTGGGGTTTAGTGGTAATTTTGGGGGTTACTGTTCATTTTGGGATTTACTGTTCATTTTAGAGGTTACTCTTAATTTGGAGGTTACTGTTCACTTTGGGTTTTACTGTTCATTTTGGGGGTTACTGTTAATTTTGGGGGTTATTGTTCATTCAGGGGTTTGCTGTTCATTTTGGAGGGTATTTTTGTGTCAAATTGACTCCATAATTAAGAGTCAGGAGGCACAGGAGACAAAGACATGAGAAGATGGAAAACCCCAAATTTTGAGCCTCTTTGTGACCTCTTTGCCGTCCGTTCTTTCTCCTCCCAGCCCAGCCTCCATTCGATCGGTCTCTGACCTTCCTGCTGCCTCAGCTTCGTGGTTCCAGACCCATCCCCAATCCCAGAAGATGTTTTCCTACAGACAGAGCTCCAGCTCCCGCTGCCTGACCCCCTGTGGGATCTCCTGTCCCCAGCCCTGTGCCGACACCTGGAACCAGCCCTGCGTCACCTCCTGCGGGGACTCGCGGGCCGTCATCCACCCCCCGCCCGTGGTCATCACCTTCCCGGGGCCCATCCTCAGCTCCTGCCCCCAGGAGAGCATCGTGGGCTCCTCAGCACCCTCAAACTTCCTGGGATCCGGAAACTTCCTGGGATCCGGGGGTTCCTACGGCTCCTACAGTTACGGGAGGTCCTACTCATCCTACGGATCCTCTGGGAGCTGCAGACCCTGTTAAACATCTCAGGAATGAGCAGGAAGGAGCCAAGAGCCACCACGGAGCCTCCATAAATCCTGGAAGATCCCAGAGCATCTTCAGCCCCAAATCCAGGCACTTCCTGGAGCATCCTCAGCACCAAATCCCGGCAGATCCTGAAGCATCCTCAGCCCCAAATACCGGCACTTCCCGGAGCATCCTCAGCCCCAAATCCCGGCAGATCCTGAAGCATCCTCAGCCCCAAATCCCGGCACTTCCCGGAGCATCCTCTGCCCCGCGCTTTTATGCAAATTCCCTTTTCTTTGTTTTTCTTTTTTTTTTTTTTTCCCCCCCGCCGCTCCTGCAAATAAACCCCGACCTCAGACCGGTCCCATCCATGATCCCTGGCTGGCTGAAAGTGGGATGAGGTCGTGTCACCTTCCCCCGCCCAAAACCCCAGGAGCCATCCCTGTGGAATGCCCAGCCCTGGAGCGATTCTTTCCTTCATTTCTCCCAGGATTTTCCATCCCCACCGTGATATTTCGCTTCCTCCTTTCTCATTAAACCATTGCGCATCAACATCCAGAGTTTTCCTGTGGTTTTTATCCATAATTTTGGGGGGGTTTCTGCCAGTCTGGGTGAGTGTGGCATCTCCTGGTGCCTTTCCAACACCCGGAAGGTGCCCGGGTCCTTTCGGGCGGCGACACAAAGTCATTCCAAGAGGGATAAAGAGGTTTTGGAACTCTCCCAATCCCATTCGGATCTTCCCTCGGGGCAGGCGTGGCTGTTCCCTGTTCCCAATGAGAGTCAAGCACGGGTGACTCGGATTATTTGTGTCTCAATACCTGCCCCGGGCTGCGATGTAATTACATCCCCACACGGTAATTTTACAGTTTTTAAAAATTGTTTAAAAACAGCCTGGGGGGGGAAAAACTTTCCTTGGAAAACTTCCCTTGGAAATTCCCACAGGAATATTTACCTGAAAGGCAAATTTTTGGTGGAATTCTGTGAGTTCCTTGAACTTTCCTATAAATAAATTAAAATAAATGAAAGAGTTGTTGAAGCAGCCCACTCTCCCCTGGGAGGGTGGGGAAATTCTCTTTTCCAGGGAATTTCTGGCTGCCCCCATCCCTGGAATTGTCCAAGAACAAGTTGGAGCAACCTGGGATGGGGGAAGGAGTCCCTGCCCATAAATCAAAGATCTTCAAGGTCCCTTCCAACCCAAACCATTTTCTGGTTCTATGAAACCCCAAAGGACAATTCTTTAGCCTTTAATTCCTTAATTTTCCCTGGGCTTGGAAGGAAAAGAAAGAAACAGGGGGAAAAGATCAAAAAATGGCTCAAATCTTAGGGGGTTTTCTCCTCCTTTTTATGTCTCTGTTTTGGAGCAGCCTCTGGTCCTGTGACCCCTGATTATGGGGCCAATTCGATAGAAAAATCATCATTTTCTGGCCGCTGTGACAATGGGATGTGCCTGTGGCAATTCCTGAAGTTCTGGGGCACAATTTGAAGAGGAACAAGACAGAAAAATTCCGATGGCAGCAACTGAGGGCCCTGATCCACCTGCCACCCAACCAGGGAGTTCCCGGGAGCGGGGAGAAAACTCCGAGGATGAGTAAAACTCTGCTCTGAACCCCAGAGGTCACTGCACCCTTGTCTTACCCCGCGCTCAGTCCCAGGACAAGGGAAGAGCTGTTAATTGAGATGCAATCAGCAGCTGACTCATTAAAGGCGTTTCAAACGCCGAATCCCAGCTCGGGGCAGATCCCGATGGCAATTAAACCTCTCGTGTTTGATTTCCTAAATTTATTTAATGGGTAAAATATTTATTTAGTGGTTGTTAGGTGCTCTGAGCAAAAATCGTTATTTAATGGGGCTTTAGGTGCTGCGGGCTGGCAAAATATTTAATGGGGTTTTGGGTGCTGCAGGCTGGCAAAAATCTTTATTTAATGGGATTTTAGGTGCTCCGAGCTGGCAAAATCGTTATTTAATGGGGCTTTAGGTGCTGCGGGCTGGCAAAATATTTACTGGGGTTTTAGGTGCTGCAGGCTGGCAAAAATCTTCATTTAATGGGTTTTTAGGTGCTCCAGGCTGGCAATTTCCCTGCAGGTACAAAGGCCCAGGGATGTGCCCTGCAGGATTCCAGCGTCCTTCCAGGGCCAGATTCCCGTGGGATTGGCAAAGGGAGGATTTGCCGTTTTTCTCATTTTGCAATTGGAGGAGCTGCACTTCCATTTTTTCAGGTGTTTTAAATGAAATTCTCCATCAGGCACATTGAAGAAAATCTTTTTTAGCTCATTCCCTCCCCCTTTTTCTTTTTTTTTCTTTTTTTTTTTTTAAATTAATTAAATAGGAATGTCTGGAATCTTTGATCTTTTTGAAATGTTCAAGGGGTTTTGAGCAACGTAATCTACTGAGAGAAAACCATTGGGGTTGGACTTGATGACGTTTGGAGGTCCTTCCCAATCCAAATCATTCCCTGATTCCATAATTCCTTGTTAAATTAAAAAAAAAAAAAAGAATAATTCTACCTGATAAATTCCCCATGTCCTGTCAGGTTTGCCCATGGCCTTTTCCAACTTTAATGACACTGGAATTCTGTTATTTTAATTTTTTTTTTTTAACCTTCAAAGGATGGAAAGCATTTGGAAAACCAAGTAAACTCAGGCTGTGCTCCTCCTCGGGGAGCAGCCCGGACCTGCCTGTGGGCAGATCAGTGGATGATGGGAAAAAAAGGGAGAAAAAGGGGGAAAAGGGGGAAAAAAGGAAGCCAGGAGGCTGCTGTGTGATGCAACAAAGTTTTAATGAGCAAGAAATGCCCCTTTGCAAAGCCAGAGATCACAGAAGGTGGAAAATCCATTCTCAGACAATTTTGGGGAAAATCCATTCCCGGATAATTTTGGGGAAAGTCCAACCAAAGTCCTGCTCCGAGATGTCCTCAGCCGGCTTCTCCTGGCTGTTGTCCGAGGATATTGGTCATTGTGGGTGAAAATCCATAGGGAATGGGCTGTCCTACACCGGTCCAATAAATCGGGAATGCTGGAATAGGGAACGGGGTCTTCCATGCTGGTCCAATAAATCAGGAATGGGCTGTCCCATGCTGGTCCAATAAATCAGGAATGGGCTGTCCCACACCGGTCCAATAAATCGGGAATGTCGGGACAGGCGGCAAGAGCAAACAACGAGGAGGTGCCGAACAAGAAGTGGGAGAAAGATCGGGAATGCGAAGAGGGCCGCGGAAACACCGACCCCTCATGCGCGTGGATTTGGGCACTCCTGGGATAGCCTGGAGGCTCCGGTGCCCTCAGCAGGGCCCGCAGGAGCCGCGGAGGAGGCGGCTGAAGCGGCGCGACACGGAGGGGCCGCAGGAGCCACCGGCCAGCGCCGAGATCCCGTACCCAGAGCGAGCGCCGTATCCTGGGAAAGCCGCGGAGCCGTAGAGACTCCCAAAACCCTGGGAGCCGCCAAAAACCGGGGCTCCGGCAGATCCCACCACAGCCTGCTGCGGGAAGGAGCTGAGGATGGGGCCGGGGAAGGTGACCACCACGGGCGGGGGCTGGATGAGGGCGGTGGAGTCCGGACACTGCCGGACGCACGGCTCGTTGCAGCTGTTGGCCACGGGCTGCGGGCAGGAGATGCCGCCGGTGGTGGGGCAGAGGTCGTAGCAGGACATTTCCTGGCAGGCTTGGAGGGGTCCTGGAAGGCAGAGAAGGAGCTGCTGAAAACTGAGGGGCCGTGGAAAGGGGCAGGTGGGGGTTTGGGGGAGCTGGGAAATGGGGGAAGGCATCCCCAGGGGAAAAATTGGGGTGGGATAGGAGCAGGTTTGGGGTTGGGAGAGGTGGGGTGGGATGGGATGGGATGGGATGGGATGGGATGGGATGGGATGGGATGGGATGGGATGGGATGGGATGGAGATGGAAATGGGATGGGATGGGAGATGGAAATGGGATGAGATGCGATGGGATGGAGATGGGATGGGATGGGATGGGAGATGGAAATGGGATGGGACGGAAATTAAAATGGAATGGGATGGAGATGGGACGGGATGGAAATGGGGCAGGATGGAAATGGGATGGAGCAGAATGGAACAAGATGGAGATGTGATAAGAAAGAGTGGGGTGGGATGGAGACGGGATAGGATGGAGATGGGATGGGATGGAAGGAGCACAATTCCTTCATCAGATAAAAATATGGATTTAAAACGTTTTTCCATCTGGATATCTGGCCATAAAAGCCTTTGGTTTAATGTTTTTTTCCAGTAAAAAAAGTAGAAATATTATTTTATTCACTGGGTCAGAGCACAAGTCTACTTTCCTTCATTTTGGCTGGGCTGAAAATAACTAAACAATTAAATATTTTTGTATATATAAATGAGGAATTAAAATAAACTCTTTCTTCAGCTGGATAGCTCAGGACATGGACAAATTTCCCTGATCCAGTTGTGGAGCGAAATCCAGGAAAATTCACCATTTTAAAGCTTGTGCCATCCTGAATTTTTATTCTACTGTCAGTCCAAGAATGGCTAAAAAAAAAAATTCCTAAATAAAAAATGCCTCGCATGGATTTGGCTCCTAAAGCCTTGCAGTAAAATACTTGTCAGAATACTGCAAAAATGAAAATTTAAAGAATAAAAAGAAGAACATGGGAAAAATAAAGCCCTGAAAATTAATGCAATAGTTGCAAACAGCAAGTGGAATAAAAAATAAAAAAAGCAAAGAAAGGCATTCTGGAGCTGGGAGAGGAATGAAAAGGTATCGGACTTACCTGACGGAGAGGAGAAAAGCAGGAGAAGGATGGAAAAGCTCCGCAGAGCTGCTGCTTTTATACAAACCCCGGGATGCCCCGGGGCTGAACACGCCGAGCCCGGGAGTCGCCACCTCGGACGAGCCCAAATCACTCCCCAAAGTGACGAAACTCTGCCGGCTTTGCAAAACCACCCTGAACCTCTGCCCAGCACATTCCAGCTGCCGGCTCCCTTTCATCTCTGATCCTGACGGAGCAGCTCCATCCCTCCCAGCGGGAATTAAATCCCATTTGCTGAGCCCTTCCTTCATTATCTTCGGTAATGATTTTAATCAGAGTCAGAACCTGCTGCCGTGCACAGGTTTGGGATTTGCGGCTCCGGATCTTGGCTCTCGTCACTTCTGCTCCCAGATTTCGCAATGGAATGCTTGGAGAGGTGCAAGGTTTTGCACCCGCAGCCACGAACCTCAGGTCATTGTGGGAATGGTGGATTTGCTCGCTGGGATTGGGAATTCCCGATTTTCCTCAATGCAAAAATGAAAATATTTTAGTACCTAAAACAAGGCTTAAACCAAAGTTTGTTGGGTTTTTTTTTGTTTTTTCTCTGGAGGGATTTCAGTGTTTTTTTCACAGACGAACATCGCCAGGTCCCACCTCAAAACCTCTCATTTGCTGTGGATGAGTTATTAAATAAACACATTTCCACCAAAGTTACACTGAAAGTGGGAGGTTCTTTCCACCAAACTTCAGGATGTCCCCAGGGGATTACGGGAATAATTTCCCCCAAAAAGTGTCCAAATATTTTTTTGGGTGTGTTTTTAAGCAATTCCCAAACCCTCCTTAATATTTTATGCTTGAAATGTGGTGTGATTATTGCAATGTAAATATGGGGTTGTGTTCTAACAGCCCCGCATTTTGAAACGTAATTAAAATTAGTCTTAAAACTATTATTAAAAATAAAACTTTAAAAAAAAATTGTCGAAGTGAACTCTTCCTGTTCCCTTCACCAGCTCATGGCTTCTCACCTAAGTGGATTTTCTTATCTAATTTAAGTTTTCATTTATTTGGGTGAGTTTCTTCTTCAGTGCTGATGTTTTAACTCACATTTTCTCTGTTTGTAGCCTGAACATCTGTGAGACAAAATACAGATCTGGATGGTTTAAAAAATATCTGTAATTTCCTCTGAAAAGTTCTGAATGGTTTTGTCCAAATCCAAATTCCAACAACGCATAAAAGCTGCTGATTTCACAAGGAAGGCACCGAGGCTCTCATCAATTTTTTATCTACCATGGGTGAAGAAGAAAGGAAAAAATCTTGCACCTTCAAGCAGATGAAAATGATGATTAACACCTAAGCCAGCATCATTATACCAGCTAATGAGAGGAGAATAAATGAAGCAGCAGAATCCGAGCGCTGTCATTCTGAATGCATTTCATGGAACGTTACCAGGCGTGAAACTCGGCCAATTAAAGTGCTGAGATGAAAGAAATCTTTGGGTTGTAATTTGCGTTTCGTGCGGCGTCAGAATTTGAATCAACTCATAAACAGAAACATTGAGCAAAACCCTTTCGTCACCGCGAGGTGACCCAGGTGTGATAAACGCGTTAATGGGAGCCTCGCGGTCCCCAGCGGCTCAGAGGACGTGTCAAAAGCCCCTCCTCGAAACCGCCTGGAGTTTCACAGAATCACGGAGTTATTTTAGTTGGAAAAGAGTTCTGAGGTCACTGAGTCCAGCTGGGACCACCCCGTACCTGTTCATCCAGACCAATGTCCAGGAATTCCTTGGACACTGCCAAGGATGGCAACCCCAACCCTCCCCGTGCAGCCCCTTCCAAGGCCTTTCCAGGAGGAATTTTCCCAAATTTCCCACCCTGGCACAGCTCGAGGCCGTTCCCTCTTGTCCCGTGCCTGTTCCCTGGGATCAGATCCCAAATCCCCCCCTAGCAGATCCCAAATTCCCCCTGGATCCCCCTTTACTCCAGACTGAGCCTCTCCAGCTCCCTCAGGATTCTCCATTCCCTTCTCCAGCTGCTCCAGCCCCGTTCCCATCCCGGGACGTTCTCCATCCCCTCAATGTCCCCCTTGCCATGAGGGGCCCAGAACTGGACACCCGATTTTCCCATTTCCATCAGATTTCCAAGATTTCCCCCTTGTTCTTCAGAAGGTTCTGCCGGGTGATGGCCACGCTCGCGTCACCTGCTGACCATCGCATTTCCTGATGACCAACTCCAGGATTGCCCTGACCTGAGGGTGGTGGCTCAGCCACCATCCACTGTCACCACACGGATCCTTTGTCCCTTCCCTCTGGAAGCACCGCGGGATCTCCGTTAGAGCCTGCCCTAAACCCTGCTTGAGGGCTCCTTTTGTAACCCGAGCTTTTCTTACCCTGCTCTTCACCACCACAGATTCTCTGGCAGATTTTTCAGGTCCTGGCAGGAGGCAGGCAGATTTTCAGACTGATTTATCAGGTCCTAGCAGGAGGTAGAGATTTTCTGACTGATTTTTCAGGTCCTGGTAGGAGGTAGGCAGATTTTCAGACGGATTTTTCAGGTCCTGGCAGGAGGTAGAGATTTTCTGACTGATTTATCAGGTCCTGCCAGGATGTAGACAGATTTCTGACTGATTTTTCAGGTCCTGGCAGGAGGTAGACAAATTTTCTGACTGATTTTTCAGGTCCTGGCAGGAGGTAGAACATCCCCTCCACCTGTCATTTGGATACCACTGGGGAAGCCCTGGGTTCTGCCGGGAGTCATTCAGTTTTGCAGCAGGTTTTGCCTTTTTTTAATTCGTGCTTTCCCTTCAGTTTTCTGGTCAGAAGTTCTCTAAACGTGGTGATGTTCAACAAATCCTTTTGCTGCGGGAAAATGTGTACCCTGAGATCTTTTGGCAGCTGAACCAGATGAGGAAAACTCCCTGTGAGATAAGGATCTGCCTGAATCAGGAGGTGGCTTTGTGCTTTGCTGATGACATAAGAAGATAATGACATTTATGGTGCAGTGCTTTTGTTGGGTTTTAGGCTACTTATAAAATACGGACACAAGTTCTATTTCTATTTAATATATAAATAAATTAAACCAATGTTCTTGACGATCTTCAAGGCTCTTCCAACACAACTCAGCGATTCCGTGACCACTCATGAGGTCCTTGTTGTGGGTTTAAAGAAGTTCCCTCTGCACACGGGGCTCAGCATGTAGAGGAAACTTCTGATCACCTTTGGCCACCATGCTGTGAGCACACTGTAATTCCGTAAATGTAAATTCACTGAAATTGTAAATTCATGGGTACAAACTGGCCCCATGGAAGGCTCGCTCTTCATAGAGACTTTCCCCTCTGGGCAGGGTTTGCTCAATGTTTTTGCAGCCTCATGCAGAGCAGGGAGCTTTACCCAGCAGAGGTTGGCAAACTCAGGGTGGGTGAGGACGCAAAAGCTCAACACGAGGATTTTCAGTGATGCAACAGTTTTAATGAGAATGAAAAGAACACAAACAACATGGTAACATCAGGGTTGTAAATGCAGGCAGAGCTTGAAAGACACTTCAGTCTGTCACTGCACTCAGCCACAGGGGTGATAAAGAAGATAACAAGGAGTTGAACTCACGAAGGTATCAGGACAGAAATTGAAGGGAAGAAAATTCTGCATTTTGCTTTGCCCTTCTACATCATCCAGAGGGTTTTCCCTAGGGTTTAGCAGGAGCCCCAGTAGCCGCGGCCGTAGCGGCCGTACCAGGAGGAGTAGGGGCTGCAATAGCCGGAGCCAAAGCCTCTGCCAGAGCCATACAGGCCCCGGTAGCCCCCACAGGACCCCAGACCCCCATAGCCCCACAGGCCCCCGTAGCCCAGGGATCCATAACCCCCATATCCATAGAGACCCCCGTAGCCCAGGGATCCGTAACCCCCATATCCATAGAGACCCCCATAGCCCAGGGAGGCCCCGGAGGCTGCAAGGACGGGAGCTCCAGCAGATCCCACCACGGAATCCTGCGGGAAGGAGCTGAGGATGGGCCCGGGGAAGGTGACCACCACGGCGGGAGGCTGGATCACGGTGGTGGAGTCGGGGCACTGGCGGACGCACGGCTCGTTCCCGCTGTCAGCCAGGGGCTGGGGCCGGAGGGCGCCGCAGGCAGCCGAGGGGTACAGGTCGTAGCAGGACATCTTGTAAGGGGTTGGAGGTCAGCGGATGCTGAGGAGTGAGCAAAAGGCAGAAATTCAGTGGTTAAAATATTTCACAGTAGGACATGTGGATGAAAAGAATTGTTATGCCTCAAGTCTTGGTGGTCCTTCCTTCTCATCAGTGTTTTTGTGAATCGCTCACCCTCTGAGCTCACTCTCATCTCTCCTGGGGTCTCATTCCTAATTTCTCGTACTTCATTCCCGCCATAGAAAACCCACAGAAAATTCTTATTGGCTGAACAAACCTTCTGCAAGGTTTGGAAGCTGGTTTGGTTTCTAATTCTAAATTTTTCTAATCTTTACTAAGAAGAAAGAATGATTTTACCATTTCGAACTTATGAATGTCCAGCACCGACTAAAAATAAAACCATCACAAAATAACCCAATTATTAAGAATCTTAGAATCCTTATGGATGCTCCCAACCTTGATTAAGACCAGCAGAAAAGAGAGACTGGAATTTTCCAAGGGAAAATTCCAAGGGAAGAGATCCCTTAGAATGGTGCTTACCTTTCTCACGGAGCTGAATGAAGCGAGGAAGGCGAAGTGAAGAGCCCCGGGTTGGGAGAGCTTTTATACCATTCCCAAGATCCTGGGGAACATCTAAGGTGCAATTTGGGGATGTGCATAATTGGGACAAACCCCAAATGAATGTGACACGTAGGTCCTCAAAGTTCTGCTGACTCTTTGTTTATTTGCTGGTCCGAAGTCTCGTGAAATGTGATAGGTGTGTTTCATCACAGAGCACTCTTTCATCTGGAATGGTGACAAGTCATCCTCATTCCTGTTATCATTCCATTCACAGCCCTGGCGTTACAGCAGGAATTATCCCAACGCTCCTCCAGAGCTTCTCCATTGTTAATGGCAAAACCTGTCTGCTCGCTTGGGGTCACCTCGCGTGCAGAGCTTTTTCCATTAAAAAACCAAAATGCCTGGAGAAAAAATTATTTAGAGCAACTTTGGGGTGGTAATTTTTATTATTATTACTCTCTGCTTAATGGGAGGACAATACGGAACCCAAAGGAAGGCATGGAAATCATCCTGTGGTCCTTAAAAGGTTTTTGCTACAGAATCTTGGAATTATTTCAGTTGGAAAAGCCCTCCAAGGCCATCAAGTCCAAGCTGTGGCCGACCTTCACCCAAGATCATTCCCTGTTCTCCTGTCCCTTGTTCCCTGGGACCAGAGCCTGTGGTTGCCCCATCCCTGGAGTTGTTTTTGAATAAAATACGGTTCATGAATTTCCGGGATTTATTCAGAATTTTTTATTTCAAATTATTTTTCATTGGGAAAAAACCTGAAGGGGCATAAACCTCCAGTATTTGCCCTTGAACTGATGATACCAAGGACGCAAGTATCTTGACTGAGGTGTTTGAATGTGATGTCATTCCATAATTGTGAGGCACCTAAATCCAGCTCTGCGCCTTTAATCTACTGGAATCATCAATAGGATCTGCATGGACTTGCTCCCTGGAAGCTTGAAAATATTATTGTCCAAAAGCCCCTGCCCCCCAAAGGCTGAGAACGCCACCTCAACATTTAGGGATCACCTGTGGCGTGGAGTCTGCAATATTAAAATGGCCCACCCATAAACAAGGCAAGAAGGAGCCTTTGTGTTGCACGTTCCAAATTCCTGATTGTTCCCTCACCCCAGAAATTTCCAGCTCAGCCCTTTTTGGGGTTTATGACTTGTGTATCACAGGAGCTCATGAATTCCTAAGAACACGAGGCAATAATTCAAAGCATTGCGTCACTTTTTGACTTTTGCACCAGAGGATCCATGTTTTTCCTAGAAAATCACACATTTCCTCAGGCCCGTTCAATACTCTCAGGTGCCACCTTTGTCCAGAAAACATCGGACCCTCAACACCAGAGAAAAGTCTCTTCAGGACCTCCAATCCCTTTGTGGTTTTTGTTAATTTTGTGAATTCATTCCTTGTATCATCTCCCAAACCCAAACAAGCCTCAGGAGGACAAAGGTTCCTCCCGGTCTCCTCCATGGAACTCTGTGGAAGTGGCCAAAATTAAGGATTTCACTGTTTTTCCTGCTTAGAATTAAATTCTGGTGGAATTTGTGATTCCGATGAACCCATGAGCCAATCTCCAGGTATTCAGTTCATACCAAGAGGAGCTGGCTTGGTGATTCCTGATGTAATTCCAAGGAAGTGACAGGAATAATGCCGGGTGTTAATCTCCCCCCAATTCGTCACAAGATGAAAGAATTCTCTATAATCTCAGGTGATGCTTAGATCATTATTACAAACAAATTTGAAAGGCCTCATAAAAGCCAATAATGAAACCAACAATTTCATCATCCTGATGGTTGCATGAATTTGAAATTGGGGCGGGCAAGAGATGCTGATCTGGTACCTCCAGCTGATATAAAAGCTCCTGTCTCTCCTCGCTCCTCCAAACGCTTCCCTTGACTTCTCAGAGACTTGGGTAAGTCTGAATCTTCTCCATTGCTCTTGGTGTATTTTTTATTGTTGGTTTCAACTTGAGTTGATGTCCAACATCCTTTCTGTTGGGTGCATCTGCATGGGCTTGGGGAAGATCAAGGACCTTTCTGTCTTTTTGGTGTGTGGAGTTCTTGGTGTAAGGAACTGCGGACCTTGAAGCAACTAGACAGTGCTCGGGGTCAACTGAGTTGACTGGATCCCCTCCCATATGGAGCCAGGCTGGGAGAGCTGGGAATGTTCAGCCAGGAGGAATGGAGGTTGTGTGGAGACCTCAGGATGTGCAGGGGCTCCAGGGAAGCTGGAGAGGGACTTTCCTCAGGAGCTGCAGGGACAGGACACGGGGAATGGGGTCAGACTGAGAGGGGAAATTCAGGTTGGATATTGGGAAGAAATATTTCCCTGTGAAGGTGGGGAGGCCCTCACACTGGATACTCCATGGATTCTCCATCCCCGGGAGTGTCCAAAGTCAGTTGGGACGGGGCTTGGAGCGACCTGGGATAGTGGGAGGTGTCCCTGCCCATGGAGGGGGTGGGACTGCATGATCTTAAGGGTCTCTTCCAAACCAGGCAATTCCAAGCTTCTCTGTTTAGCTCCAAATAACCTGCAAAGAGCAGGAAGTTGGACTTGAGCCTTTTGAATCACTTCCAGCTTGAGAAAGCCTGTGATTCTCTGATCCTCATTTTGATACGTTTAACCCATCTCAACATTTGCATAAAAGGTTCAGGGTTTGACAAGGGTGCCACCCCTGCAGCCGTTCACACGTGATAAAGCCATTTGTGTCTTGCTACCACAAGTCCTCAGGCTCTCCTTCACCTTCTCGCTTTCAAGTTTCTCCTCAGAACTCTGTTGAGGATTTACAGAACATCCTTGGAGATTTGTTCTTTATTGTCTTGTCAAATGCCTTTCTGGGAAAGCCAGGTGCTCACAATCCTATAATCTTTTGTTCCCTTGACTCTCAGCAAAATTGGGATGAGTGGGAAGATGAAGCTACTGTAATTAAGTTCTCTATAAGCTCCATCTCATGCAAACCTGCTGAACCCAAATCTCAGTTTTCCTAATGACTCATCCAATGACCTTGGACAAAGTCACTTTGCTCTCGCTGCCTTTGCTTCCCAGGTTTCAGTTTAATGTGGAGGAATCATTCATAGATCTCTGCAGGATGTTACAAGGGACAAGGTTTTTAGGACATTCCCCACTTGCTCTTGTGTGTGGACACCCTTTAGAGAATTTTTGAAAAAAAACCCCTTTTTGAGAAAAAGACAGCACTGAGATTTGCGAAGTTCTCAGAACACTCCACTCGTTATTTTAATTTAAATTGCTGAATTTTGAACTCCTTGCCTTCTTTTTTAGCCTGTGTTGACCTCCAACCCCTTACAAGATGTCCTGCTACGACCTGTACCCCTCGGCTGCCTGCGGCGCCCTCCGGCCCCAGCCCCTGGCTGACAGCGGGAACGAGCCGTGCGTCCGCCAGTGCCCCGACTCCACCACCGTGATCCAGCCTCCCGCCGTGGTGGTCACCTTCCCCGGGCCCATCCTCAGCTCCTTCCCGCAGGATTCCGTGGTGGGATCTGCTGGAGCTCCCGTCCTTGCAGCCTCCGGGGCCTCCCTGGGCTATGGGGGTCTCTATGGATATGGGGGTTACGGATCCCTGGGCTACGGGGGTCTCTATGGATATGGGGGTTATGGATCCCTGGGCTACGGGGGCCTGTGGGGCTATGGGGGTCTGGGGTCCTGTGGGGGCTACCGGGGCCTGTATGGCTCTGGCAGAGGCTTTGGCTACGGCTATTGCAGCCCCTACTCCTCCTGGTACGGCCGCTACGGCCGCGGCTACTGGGGCTCCTGCTAAACCCTACGGAAGCATCCCGGAGAAGGAATCGCCGGCAATGGAGAGATGCAATCCTGGCCCCAGAGGAGGTGTTGTGACCACGGCCACCCCACTCCAGTGGAGCTGGAAGCACACAACTCCTCCTTGATTTGTTCACCCTCTACTTGTTGTCTTCTGGGCTTTTTTCTTGACTCTGTGTGTGCAATATGTGGGATGAAACAATAGTTTATCTTCTTCTAAAATGCAACTTCACTGTCCAACTGAAGAAGAGCAACCCCAGAAGGAGTTGCCTGTGACCTGATATTCTTCATACTCTGCAATGCTTTCCTGTGAATGCTTTTTTTCTCATTAAAGTGATTCTGTTCTGCAAAAATACAAATGAAGTTTTAGTTTCAATTTCTCTGGCTGCGGGTTTGCAACACTTCTCTCTGTAGAGGGGGGGCAGGGGGTGAATACAAATCCTCACAATAGGCTGAGGTTCAGACTTCAAGACCAACTGGAATGTCTCAGCTGGGAGTGAAGTCAGCTGCCTGTTCCTTGATCCAGAATTTGGGAGCAGGAATAATAACATTACAGAGTCATGGACTCATGGAATGGGTTAGATTGGAAGGACCCCAAAGATCTTCTCCTTCCCCCCCCCTACCATGGGCAGAGACCGCTCCTGCTAGACCAGGTTGCTCCAGCCTGGCATTGGACACTTCCAGGGATGGGGCAATCAGAGATTCCCAGGAAAACCTGTGCCAGGACCTATCCACCATCACAGGGAAAGATTTCTTCCCAATATCCACCCTAAATTTGCCCTCTGTCAGTTTGAATCCATTCTCCCTTGTCCTGTCACTCCAGTTCCCAATGAAAAGTCCCTCTCCAGCTTCCCTGTAGATCCTGGAAGGTGGAATGTCCCCAGAGCAAGAAGAAGGCTGGATTTGCTCACAGGTTAAGGCATTTTCTGCCTTTTAATTTTTCCAGGAACCATTTTCCAAGTTCTCTCTGTTCCAGCTTTTCTTGCTGGAGTGAATGAATCCTTTGAGGAGCTGTTTTTCTGTCAAAAGCCATCCAACACCTTAGATTTCATGATTATTCAGGAAGATTTCAGATTTCAAAGCTCCACTCTGTGGCCCAGAAAACTTTATTTAAAGATTTGACAGGAAATTGATTTAACTTTTTGCCAAGGCTGTTCCTGAGGACAGAGTTTAAATATTTGACTGAGGAAATCTTTGAATCAGAACACAAAGCTCAAAGAGATTAAAGCTTTACCTGGAAGAAATTCATACGGAAATTTAATTTTCCCTGTTTTTTTTGGGCAGGACATTTATGTCCATGGTGTGGGGACAGATTGGATGAAGCTCTGAGCCACCTGGGCCAGTGGGAGGTGTCCCTGCCCGTGGCAGGGTGTGGAATGAGATGAGCTTTAAGATCCCTCCCAGCCCAAACTGTTGGGAAGGATGAAAGTTTGACAAGAAAGTCTCACAGATACGTGTTCTTGGCAGAAAGATTTTTGAATCTAGAATCTGAAGAAGGAATGGAGATGGAAGCAAGTTTTGATATAGAAGAAAAGAATTGCTGAGCCAGTCTTGCTAGATAACCAAGGAGGCAGAGGGTGTGTTAGTTAGAAGGGGTTTTATGACTTAGAACAAAGGATAAACCCACTCCAAACAAGAAGATGTTTTTACCAAGCATAAAGATAGCACAGGCAAACAGGTCAGCAGATGTTGTAAGTAGAAAAAAGGTCTCAGAACTTTCCACTGCAAGAAAACCGAAAAACAACTTCTAGCTTCAACAGCAATGCACTAACTTTGAGTGATTGGAGGACAGCAACATGAATATGGTAATTATCGCAGTTATGATGGGCTGCAGATAATAATTAAGGTATAGATTGGTTCTGCTGTATTAAGACGCTCAGCAAAGAAAAGTATAGAATGCATTGTAACCAAAACTAATGCATTATAAAATATATAATGCATTGTAACCAAAACCAAAGGGTCTCCAGGCCTGCCTGCAGCTGGAGCTGACAGCTGTAGGCACAGCTCTGTCACCCATGGGCTGCTCTAATGTCTTAGATGTAATAAACTGCATTTTGGAGAGCTGCCTGGAGTCCTGCATCCCTCTTTTCGGCTCTTACACCAAACATTCCATGATTCCAGGATATTTTAGGCTGTTACTGACACCTGCACAGGTGAGGCTTCTCCAAAGGCAAATAACAATGGTGAAAACGGGAGAAAAGACCACCAGAACATGGCAATTTTGATTCAATAAACTTTTATTGAAAGCAAGCAAAGCAATGCATTCGCAGAGTCTCCAAGAAGCAAGAAGCTCTTCTCCAGCCAGAGGCAAATTCACATGTGATTGTTTGGGATTCTCTTCCAAATCCCAGCTGTTGGTGTGAACAAACAGGACCCATTTTGAGCCCTTTTGTTCCATATTTACCCCAGGCAACACAGAAATGGGGCAGGAGAAGCATTATGGCAGAAGCTGAAAGAGGAGAAATCCAAAAGGGGCTGAACAGCTACAATTTCCTGGTGTTGAGATGGAGCAGCAGTAGTTCCAAGCTCTTTGGCTGTGAAACCATCACATTTCATCTGTTGGCGAGACCTCTCTTGGGATTTTCCCCTCGGGTTTAGCAGGAGCCACAGCTGCCGCGGCGGTAGCGGCCGAAGCGGGAGGACCAAGGGCCGCAGGAGCCAAAGGATCTCCCAAAACCATACAGACCCCGGTAACCCAGGGAGGAGCCCCCACAGGACCCCAGACCCCCATAGCCCAGGGAGGAGCCCCCATAGCCCCACAGGCCCCCGTAGCCCAGGGATCCGTAACCCCCATAGCCCAGGGAGCCAAATCCCCCACTGCCCAGGGAGGCTCCGGAGGCTGCAAGGACGGGAGCTCCAGCAGATCCCACCACGGAATCCTGCGGGAAGGAGCTGAGGATGGGCCCGGGGAAGGTGACCACCACGGCGGGAGGCTGGATCACGGTGGTGGAGTCGGGGCACTGGCGGACGCACGGCTCGTTCCCGCTGTCAGCCAGGGGCTGGGGCCGGAGCACGCCGGAGCCACCGATGAGGCCGGAGCCACCAAAGAGGCCGGAGCCACCGATGAGGCCGGAGCCACCCATGGAGCACAGGTCGTAGCAGGACATCTTGCAGGGATGGAGGTTAATCTGTGGGAAGTGTTAATTTGTATTAATTTGAAAAGGAATAGCAAACTTTAGGCTGTGCTGAAGCAGTCCAAGGGTATCAGTCATAAATCTGGGAAGTAAATTTATTTCCTTGTCTTCTTTTTTCCTATGGCTGTGATCGCCAGGCTACTTTTGACTTCAGTGCAACACAGTCTGTACTCTTCAGTTGTATCTTTGAATTTCCAGAGCAGATAATTTCATCAGTATTACATTACTCTCAGTTGATGATTTCTACTCAGATTTTATCTTTCCTGTTACAAACTCAGCAAAACTCTGAGTTTTGTGGCTACGAAATGTAGCCACATCTACAGGTTATTCTTTATCTCCTAAAATACAGCCAAGGAACCCTTTGGAGTGCTAAAATAATACAAGTTCAGGGTTCAGTACAACTCAGTGACTCTCTCTCTTAAAAGACATAGAGATAAATGAGAAATTAAACACCAAATATCCTACAGAGCAGCAGCAGCCTGACCCCAACCAGATTTCTTGACAGAAAGTTCAGTTTAGAGAAGTTTGAGACAGAAGTGTCTTACCTGGTTCACGAAGGCTGAACAGGTGAGAGAAGTGGATGGAAGGACCTGGTGCAGGCACCTTTTATACAGCTCCCTGCTTGCCCACAGGGCACTGGGCACCTGATGCACCAGCTCATAATTAGGTCCCAGCCCCAAATTGCAGGCCACATAATTCCCCAAAGTGCTGAAATTGTCTTTGCTCATTGCTGGTGCACTCCAAACCCACACATAGCGTGAGCTGCACATTCCACCCCAGACGTCTATTGTCTCCGGGCTTTATGCGGGGAATTATTTTTTGTGATCCCATTGCTTTCCTTAGCGTTGGGGGAGGAAATAAAGCTGACTTGATTTATTTATGAATCCCTCATAATTAGGATGACTGAAGGACATTCATGGTTTTGTCCAGGCAAAGGTCCCTGAGTGAGACCAACAGGAGACACGGAGACAATGGAGTTTCTTTTAGGGACTCAGATGAGGACTGGGGACAAATAACAAAGGGAAAAACATTGGTTCTGCAGGCTCAGCATTTCTCCCTCCACCCACTCAAGGCAAGGCAAGCACAACAGTCAGGAGCATCTTTGAATGGACTTTATACCATAAAATGCCATCATGGAATGGTTTGGGTTGAAAAAGACCTTCAAGATCATCCAGGGACACCGTCCATAGACCAGGGTGCTCCATCCTGGCCTTGGACACTTCCAGGGATGGGGAATCCATGGAATATCCTGTGCCAGGATCTCCCCACCCTCACAGGGAACAACTCCCGCCCAACATCCCGTCTAAACCTCCTCTCTGTCAGTTTTAATCCAATCCCTCTTTTCCTGCCAATTCAACCCTTAGAAGAAATCTCTCCCTGTGTTCTTTTTTAAACTCTCCTCTGGTTCTCTTTCAGTCCCTGGAAACAGAGAAATATTTCACCTGGCAGCCACAATTCCATGGAAATTGAGTTTTCTGAGTTGTTTCATTGAGCTTTCCTTTCCTTTCCTTCCTCATGTTTTCCCCTCCTATTTTTACATGTTAGAGACACAACATTCTGTGTATTAAATAAAAAAGAAAAATAATTTTATTCTTAAGGTCAAAGACAGGAAGGTCAATGTTATAAACCAAGAGCTGATTATGGGAAAAACTCAAGTGGCCTCAATTTATGCATTTTAATGAGATAATCTTATAATTGTGGGGTGTTTACACCCAGGTGCAGATTTTATATAACTCTGACACAGTAGGAATAAGTCAGTAATGGGTGTTCAAGAGGTGCTTGAAAATCCCTTGGAATGTTCTTGTAAAACTTCAATGTGAATTTTTTTTCCAGGATGATGGCTCAGGAACTCCCCATGTCTATCTTCAGATTTGAAAAAGCTCATAATTTATAAATAATACACGGTGTGAAGATAACCATGTGGGTGATTATGATAACAATGATAATGATAGAGTAGGACGATCGCGGTGTAAACAGAGAGAGAAACCTCAGCAAATCTAACATTTGCTTTTCCCAGCAGATTTCCAGCTCGTAATTACTCTGTGCTGAAAGACACAACAAGGATGGCATTAGGTGCAAGATCCTCTCTAAAAACAAAGGGGTTTTATTTCCACTACAGCTAAATTTGGGATTTCTCCTATATAGAATCATGGAATGGTTTAAAATTGGCAGGGACCTCAAAGACCCTCTTGTTCCAACCCCTGCCATGGGCAGGACAGCTTCGACTGTCCCAGGCTGATCCAAACCAGCCTTGAACACTTCCAGAGATGGAACCATCTCAATAAAACATAAATTTGATTATTAATTCAATGTACACTCTGATTATTTTGAGCTTTCCGCTCTAATCCTTAAAATCATAAATATCTCTCCCTTCAGAACTAAACTCAGGTTTAAACTGTGGCTTAAGGGTTGGAAAAAACATAAGGCTGTTCTGGATATTTGTGTCCCCAAACCATTCTAAGAGTTCCATAATTTCTGTAAATGTCTGGGCATAATTGTCTTATAAGACAGGACAAAAATATTTGCGTGTAAATGGCTCAGCACACGGTGTCACCCCAAAATACTGACACGAATTCATGAATCATGTTTAAGGATGAAAGATGCACCAATTTCATCCATCAGCGTTCCGGATCAAAGGACCTCGCGTGACGTAAGGCAACATTTGAGATCAAGAATAAACACAAAGAGCGGCAATTTCGTCACTTTGAGGAGCAATCAATACAAAGAAATGTTCTGTGTCAACTAATGAGCTCCTCTGAGCCCTGAGGCAAGTCTGAACTGTATAAAAGCCGTCTCCACTTGGGGTTGTCTCAAACGTCTTCCCTTCACTCGTTCTTCTCAACGACTTGGTAAGTCTGGAGCTGCTCTTTGCTGCTTTTGGAATCTCTCTTTGCTGCTTTTGGAATCTCTCTTTGCTGTACAATTCATCCGGGGTGCTCTCTTCCACTGGGAACTCGTAGGCAAAATTTTAGGTGATGAGATAAACCTTGCAAAAACTTTACGGAAGGCTGCTCTCTGCTCTCGGGGCTAGAGCTCTGTTCCAAACCAAACCGAAAATTCCTTGTCAGAAAATTCTCTTGGATATTGGGTTGCCTTCACCAGTTGTATCTATAATGTGAAAGGTTCAGTGTTTATTCCTATCCTCTGTTTGGCTAAATTGGTGACTGGAAATTATCTGGAAAGTTTAAATCTTCCTGGTTCACAGGGAAATGTTGAGTTTGGAGGCAAACCTGCCATTAGATGCAGTTTGTTCTATTCCAAATCAACTGAAATGCTTTTAATTCAAGATAAATGGGCATGAACACCCTGGCTTGGAGTAGGACACAGAGAATAATTGAGAACTGTTTAAAATGCTCTGTATTAGATGTATTTAAGATTAAAAGGGATTCTGGAGGGAATTTAAGGAGCTGAAACGTGGAGCGCTGGGTTTTTCCAAGTTAATGAGGGCAAGTGGTTTGGTGTGAGAATTTTTCAATAGTTTGTGGCTCAAAATCAAAATTCTGGGATGTTAAGCTCATTGTAGGGCTCTCAAAGCCCTGATTCAATGTTTGGAAATTTGGGACAATCATCTTTGCAATTCCCTTGTAATGGTCTCATCCAAGAAGCTACCGAGCAAATCTGAACAGACAATGAGTTATAATCCCTGTTTAGACAAGGATCAGCACAAAGGAGATCAGTGGGAATGAGGAGCCAGAGTCATGAAATCCTGAATAACAACACACTCTACTCCTAGAGTGGAGTCCCACTCCTTGTTGATCCCCTGACTCACCAAAGTGCCCCAGCAAATTATTTTTGTTCTTACAATTTAAGAACAAATAATTGTTCTTATCCAATTTTCATCTTTAAGAGACATGGGGAAATTCCAGCGCTTCAAAGCTCTCCTGCCTGGGGAAAAGCAGTCAGCTCCAGAGGCTTTTTCTCTTTGTAAATAACATCTTGTAGTTGCTCCAATCAACTCTTGCAGATTAACCTCCATCCCTGCAAGATGTCCTGTAGCCACAAAACTCAGAGTTTTGTTGAGTTTGTAACAGGAAAGATAAAATCTGAGTAGAAATCATCAACTGAGAGTAATGTAATACTGATGAAATTATCTGCTCTGGAAATTCAAAGATACAACTGAAGAGTACAGACTGTGTTGCACTGAAGTCAAAAGTAGCCTGGCGATCACAGCCATAGGAAAAAAGAAGACAAGGAAATAAATTTACTTCCCAGATTTATGACTGATACCCTTGGACTGCTTCAGCACAGCCTAAAGTTTGCTATTCCTTTTCAAATTAATACAAATTAACACTTCCCACAGATTAACCTCCATCCCTGCAAGATGTCCTGCTACGACCTGTGCTCCATGGGTGGCTCCGGCCTCATCGGTGGCTCCGGCCTCTTTGGTGGCTCCGGCCTCATCGGTGGCTCCGGCGTGCTCCGGCCCCAGCCCCTGGCTGACAGCGGGAACGAGCCGTGCGTCCGCCAGTGCCCCGACTCCACCACCGTGATCCAGCCTCCCGCCGTGGTGGTCACCTTCCCCGGGCCCATCCTCAGCTCCTTCCCGCAGGATTCCGTGGTGGGATCTGCTGGAGCTCCCGTCCTTGCAGCCTCCGGGGCCTCCCTGGCCAGTGGGGGATTTGGCTCCCTGGGCTATGGGGGTTACGGATCCCTGGGCTACGGGGGCCTGTGGGGCTATGGGGGCTCCTCCCTGGGCTATGGGGGTCTGGGGTCCTGTGGGGGCTCCTCCCTGGGTTACCGGGGTCTGTATGGTTTTGGGAGATCCTTTGGCTCCTGCGGCCCTTGGTCCTCCCGCTTCGGCCGCTACCGCCGCGGCAGCTGTGGCTCCTGCTAAACCCGAGGGGAAAATCTCTCGACTCGGCAAACAACACCAGGGGATCCTCACCTGAGCTCCTGAGGAAGGGGCAGAGATTCAGAACTTCACTTCAGATCATGGAGACAGAACCCCTCTAGAAATTCTCCTTTTTGTTTCCTCCTTCCCTTGTTCGGTCTCCTCTTCCCCGCCCCTTCCAGTGGCCAAATGTGAGGCTCCACCATTCACTGGCCTCTCCCTGAAACTGCTGCCTCCTGCCACAAGGCTGAGGGAGCAGCTCTAGTGAGGGACAACCTGCTTGTCTTTGCCTCCCATGCCCTTGTCCAGTGGCATCTTCCCTGCCCTTGCAATAAAAAAATCCTGCATCCAACACCTGCCTTTGTTTTTTCTGAAAATTCATATTTTCCAGAGTGGGATTCCTGCCTGTTAGAACCAGGTTGAGATTCTTTTGGTCAGACCTGCAGCTGAGAGTCCTCTCTGCCTTACACTGATTATTCCAGTTCTCAGACTTCCAGTAGTTATTCCAATTATTTCCATCCAGTTTGGGGCTGGGACAGGGAACTGTCAAATCCCCAAGGCTGCCAGAGCTCAAGGACAACGCTCCCAGGCACAGGGTGGGATTCCTGGGGTGCCTGTGCAGGGCCAGGAGTTGGACTCAATCCCTGTGTGGCTCTTCCAGCCCAGGATATTCCATGGTTCTTTTTTTTAAGTCGTTAATTTAGTGCTGGAATTCCTTTTAATTTCACATCTTCCGGGCGATGTGTTAGAAATCATCCAACTGCCTTCAAAGACAGAGCTAAAAAACACCGCCTGAAGTTCTGCCAAAGCACGTTCTGAAAAGGAATGATAGGAGGAAGGTGAACAAAGGGAAACAATTTTTGAGATAGGTATCTGATGAGCAAAGATGAGGCACTACCTTCTCTTTTTTCGTTAATCACTGCTGTGATAAAGTTGCCTCGGGGAAGGTTTGGCTGAACCTGTCAGCAGGTGAGGCAAAAAGAACATGAACTGATGCATTAGAGAGGATTTACCTCTTCCTTCACCGGGACTATTTCAAAGAAATTATCTTGATCAGTGTCAAGGAACAGCAAATCTTATTTTTCACAGGTAATTTCAGTATTCTTCCTTGTATTGGACTGGATCTGTCAGATGGCCCTAAGTAGTAAATTGAAATGGAAATTAGTCCATGGTACCTGTGAATGCTGCTTTTATTTTCACAAAACAAGACTTAATTTTTATGGGTAAACAAACATTTATTTGTGAATATTTTGACCAAAAAAACCACAGAATTGTTTAGGTTGGAAAAGACCTCTGAGACCATCCAAGCTGTGCTGGATCCCCACCAGGTCACCAAGTCCAACATCCAGGAATTCCTTGGATATCTCAAGGGATGAGAATTCCAAACCTTCCTGAGCCCCTTCCAAGGCCTGACTGCCCTTTCCAGGAGGAAATTCCCATGTCCAACCTGAACATCCCAAATCTCTCCCCTGGCAGGATCTCCTCTCTCTCCCTGCTTCATCCCCCCTGTCCCCTTTCCTCTCATCCAGCTCCTGGAACAACTTTCCAAAACGCCGATGCTTTTCCCTCCGTTTCTCTTCTGATCTTTGCTTCCACCTGCAGCCTCCAAGAGGTGCTTGGGTGTAAATCATGAGCCCAGCCGAACACCCGAGCTGCGACTGGCAAATTTCACCTGATCCTCTCAGCCCGGCAGTGCCAGGCAGGTAGCAGCTTAATCAGCTGTTGTGTCAGACAAGTGCTCAGCCCAAGATAACGCCCCTGAAGAAAGCCATTAGCACTTAGGGAACAACGATTACACAGCTTTAATTTGGGCTGGATGCCTGCTCAGAGTGAGCTCATGTCTGATTGCAAAATCCAGCAAAGGGCTGACCTTTCTCTCAGTGTCTACTCGGGAGTTACGGGGTGGAGGGAGTTCACCCCATTCGTTACTCAAGCATCCCGAAAAACCTCTAATTATTCATCTGCGTTCCTGGCATTGGCACATCTTTTGGGAGCCCTGATAACAGGAAGCTGAGTGGCACTGAGCCCGAGGGAATCAGAGTTTCAGACTGGAAAAACGGGGTGGCTGAACTGCTGGGAGCAGCAGTAACGGAGTGACCATCATGGGATGGGGCAGAGCCGGGTACCTGCTGACTGTGGGGAAAGGAGGTGCTGCAATGGCAAGGAAACCTTCCTGTGCCACCTTCCAGGAGCCACCTCAGCATCCCAGGAACCGGGAAAACGCCTCCAACATCATCAAGTCCAAGCCAGGACCAATCCCCACATTGTTAATCAGCTCAGGGCACGGAAGGTCACATGCAGTTGAACCATGTGAGCCAACACTGGTTCCAGTGACCATCGGTTCCAGTGACCTCTACTTGAGTCCCCACACTTCTCACAGTCACGATCACACAAGGATTTCTCACTGCCTCGACCGCAGGTTTTCCAAGCAGACACTCAGACCCCTACATGGTTAAAATAATTCAATCACGGCGCAAAAACAGAATGACAGCTCAAGATGGCACTTCCAAGGAGGGGCAAACAAAGGGCACGTTGGGATTTTGTACCCTCAAAGCCTGGAGACATCAGTTCCTGCTGTGACCATGAGTGTGCCAGAGGTCCCTGTGACCTTTACATGCTCTGTAGTGAATACACTGAAAGCATAAAATAGCAAGAGACATCATAACATAAGCAGAAGCTGTAAAACCAAGGGAAAGAGCACACCCAATTTCCCTTTCACTGCAAACATGCCCCAGCCTGTCTGACAGACAGAGTGAATCCAGGAAAAAATATTGGAATTAATCCTGAGTAAACCAAAGGGTAGAACATGAAGGGATATGAACAAAGCAGAAACCACCTGAATTCTCAAAGAGGTAAAAACCGTATGATAGGCCCTGGTGAAAAACAGAGGGAGCAAAACCTATCCTCAAGCTCATGACGGAAAAAAATTCCAGAAAAATACACAGAGAGACAGGGATTGGATGCAGGAAAACTTTATTGTAGCAAGAAGGGCAGGAGAGGCAGGGAGAGGGAGGGTGGGCAGGCCGGAGGCAGGCCGGGTGTCACGGGCTGCAGGAGGCCAGGGCAGCTTGTGCAGAGCTCAAGGTGTCCATGCTGGGCTGAGGCGGCGTCAGGGCCTTGGGGGCTGTTGCTGGTGGCTCTAGCAGGGCCCGCAGGTGTCCCAGAGCTTCTTGCTGTAGCGGGGCAGGGCGCAAGGGCTGCAGGCGGGAGCAGCGTAGGCTCTGCCAAAGGTGCAGAGGCCCCCCGAGGCCTGGGTGGCGCCGGCGCCGTAGAGGCCGCCCAGCCCCAGGGAGCCGCCAAAGGCCGGTGCTCCAGAGGAGCCCACCACGGCCTGCTGGGGGAAGGAGCTGAGGATGGGGCCGGGGAAGGTGACCACCACGGGCGGGGGCTGGATGAAGGCAGAGGAGTCGGGGCACTGGCGGGCGCACAGCTCGTTGCAGCTCTCAGCGATGGGCTGGGGCACAGCCACGCTGGTCCTGGGTGGGCACAGCTCCGCGCTGGTCCTTGGTGGGCACAGGTCGTAGCAGGACATCTTGCAGTGGGATGCGAGAGTGCTCTGCAAGAGAGGGCAGCCATGGCAGGAGAGCAGCCCCGGGCACCGCCCAGTGGGCCACAGGGGCTGGAGCAGGGAGCTGCCAGCAGAAGCGCTGGCACACTTACCCTTGTTCCCGAGCAGGAGAAGGTGGCCAGGGCACTGCTTGGTGCAGTCTGGCCCAGGCAGGGCTTTTATAGCAGCCCCGGCATTGCTCAGCTCCAGCCTGGCCAATCTGCACAGGGGACACTCCCTGAGGCTGCTGCTGCTGCTGCTGCTGACACCAGGGCTGTGTGGCCCCTGCCCCTCCCTGAGTCAGCATCCCCCAGGTGCCAGCCCAGCACATCCCGCTGCCCCAGCCATCTTGTCCTTCCTGCCACGTCAGATCCTTGATAGCTAGGATGGCACCCAGCAATGGGTTAGAGGAACACCTGTCAGGGGCTGGAGCATGAGGCGCAGGAGTGGCAGGAACCTTCACCATGGAGGGCATCTGTGCATCACAGAACAGCCCAGCAGAACCAGACCGCATCCTCATGGAGTCAGTGCCCAGAGGCTTCCAGGAGACAGGGAACAAAGACTGCTCCTGTCTTGATCTTCATAGGCCAAAGAGCAGAGATGTCCATCTGGCCCAGGCTGATTCCAGCCCTGCCCCACCCATTTGGACCATCAAAATTCTTCCTGGAGCCCATTGCTGGGTGCCATCCCAGCTATCAAGGATCTGACGTGGCAGGAAGGACAAGATGGCTGGGGCAGCGGGATGTGCTGGGCTGGCACCTGGGGGATGCTGACTCAGGGAGGGGCAGGGGCTGCACAGCCCTGCTGTCAGCAGCAGCAGCAGCAGCAGCAGCAGCAGCCTCAGGGAGTGTCCCCTGTGCAGATTGGCCAGGCTGGAGCTGAGCAATGCTGGGGCTGCTATAAAAGCCCTGCCTGGGCCAGACTGGAGCAAGCATTGCCCTGGCCACCTTCTCCTGCTCGGGAACAAGGGTAAGTGTGCCAGCGCTTCTGCTGGCGGCTCCCTGCTCCAGCCCCTGTGGCCCCTTGGGCGCTGCCCTGGGCTGCTCTCCTGCCATGGCTGCCCTCTCTTGCAGAGCACCCTCGCATCCCACTGCAAGATGTCCTGCTACGACCTGTGCCCACCCAGGACCAGCGCGGAGCTGTGCCCACCCAGGACCAGCGTGGCTGTGCCCCAGCCCATCGCTGAGAGCTGCAACGAGCTGTGTGCCCGCCAGTGCCCCGACTCCTCTGCCTTCATCCAGCCCCCGCCCGTGGTGGTCACCTTCCCCGGCCCCATCCTCAGCTCCTTCCCCCAGCAGGCCGTGGTGGGCTCCTCCGGAGCACCGGCCTTTGGCGGCTCCCTGGGGCTGGGCGGCCTCTACGGCGCCGGCGCCACCCAGGCCTCGGGGGGCCTCTGCACCTTTGGCAGAGCCTACGCTGCTCCCGCCTGCAGCCCTTGCGCCCTGCCCCGCTACAGCAAGAAGCTCTGGGACACCTGCGGGCCCTGCTAGAGCCACCAGCAACAGCCCCCAAGGCCCCGACACCGCCTCAGCCCAGCATGGACACCTTGAGCTCTGCACAAGCTGCCCTGGCCTCCTGCAGCCCGTGACACCCGGCCTGCCTCCGGCCTGCCCACCCTCCCTCTCCCTGCCTCTCCTGCCCCTTGGGGCTCAATAAAGTTTTCCTGCATCCAATCCCTGTCTCTTTGCCTCCTTTGCTGGAGTCATGGATATCCCTGGGGGAAGGGGGAATTCCGAGACTGGGAGGGGAAATGGTGTTGGGGATAAATTGGGGCTGTGGAAAATGGAAGGGGATGGGGATGGAAAAGACAAATTGGAAGAGGACAGAGGATTGTGACCTAGAGAAGAAAATGATATCAAACGGGAAAGCGAATCAGGAGATAAAGTTCCGTTGGAAGGGTTTGGCCTAGAGGGAGGACGAGAAGGAGAAGGAGAAGGAGAAGGAGAAGGAGAAAATGAGACAGAAGGTGACAAAGAAATATTAAAAAAGAACAAGAGCAAAAACTAGAGAAAGAGAGAAAGAAAGAGAAAGAAATAAAAAGATAAAGAAAGAGAAAGAAAGAAGAAACTGATGATGGGGAAGTTTCATGTATAGAGTGTAGGGATGGGCAAGTTTCTTTCTGATTCCAGGCCATGGTCATTTAGCAGAGCCAACATTGATACAGAGGCGCTGGAGCTCTGACAGCCTCTTCCCCTGGATGACTCCCAGCTCTGGGAACAGTCCTACTCTTTGCCAGCAGGGCAGCAGGTCTGGAAAGGCCCCTGGTGTCATGGCCTGCAAGAGCGTATTTCTATGTTTTGAGGCAGAGTGCTCAGAGCTGCTTGTCCTTGTCCTTGTCCTTGTCCTTGTCCTTGTCCTTGTCCTTCTCCTTCTTCTTCTCCTTCTTCTTAAGCTTATGTGACACATTCCCACTAGTCTCCTTCATATCCATCCACTTCTACTTTGAAGCCATTTCCTTGTCAACTTTACTGCCTATAAAACATTCCCTCTTCTACTTTACGATTGCTGTCACCTTCCGTTTTCAGTTGGCCCAGGAACATTATTTCCCCTCCCACTCCCAGAATTCCCCATTCCCATGAGTCATCATGAGTCCCAAAAAAGAGGGAAAGAAACAGGGATTGGATGCAGGAAAACTTTATTGTAGCAAGAAGGGCAGGAGAGGCAGGGAGAGGGAGGGTGGGCAGGCCGGAGGCAGGCCGGGTGTCACGGGCTGCAGGAGGCCAGGGCAGCTTGTGCAGAGCTCAAGGTGTCCATGCTGGGCCGAGGCGGTGTCAGGGCCTTGGGGGCTGTTGCTGGTGGCTCTAGCAGGGCCCGCAGGTGTCCCAGAGCTTCTTGCTGTAGCGGGGCAGGGCGCAAGGGCTGCAGGCGGGAGCAGCGTAGGCTCTGCCAAAGGTGCAGAGGCCCCCCGAGGCCTGGGTGGCGCCGGCACCGTAGAGGCCGCCCAGCCCCAGGGAGCCGCCAAAGGCCGGTGCTCCGGAGGAGCCCACCACGGCCTGCTGGGGGAAGGAGCTGAGGATGGGGCCGGGGAAGGTGACCACCACGGGCGGGGGCTGGATGAAGGCAGAGGAGTCGGGGCACTGGCGGGCGCACAGCTCGTTGCAGCTCTCAGCGATGGGCTGGGGCACAGCCACGCTGGTCCTGGGTGGGCACAGCTCCGTGCTGCTCCTGGGTGGGCACAGGTCGTAGCAGGACATCTTGCAGTGGGATGCGAGGGTGCTCTGCAAGAGAGGGCAGCCATGGCAGGAGAGCAGCCCAGGGCAGCGCCCAAGGGGCCACAGGGGCTGGAGCAGGGAGCCGCCAGCAGAAGCGCTGGCACACTTACCCTTGTTCCCGAGCAGGAGAAGGTGGCCAGGGCACTGCTTGGTGCAGTCTGGCCCAGGCAGGGCTTTTATAGCAGCCCCGGCATTGCTCAGCACCAGCCTGGCCAATCTGCACAGGGGACACTCCCTGAGGCTGCTGCTGCTGCTGCTGCTGCTGCTGCTGCTGACACCAGGGCTGTGCGGCCCCTGCCCCTCCCTGAGTCAGCATCCCCCAGGTGCCAGCCCAGCACATCCCGCTGCCCCAGCCATCTTGTCCTTCCTGCCCCGTCAGATCCTTGATAGCAGCCATGGCACCCAGCAATGGGTTAGAGGAACACCTGTCAGGGGCTGGAGCATGAGGCGCAGGAGTGGCAGGAACCTTCACCATGGAGGGCATCTGTGCATCACAGAACAGCCCAGGAGAACCAAACCGCATCCTCATGGAGTCAGTGCCCAGAGGCTTCCAGGAGACAGGGAACAAAGACTTCTCCTGTCTTGATCTTCATAGGCCAAAGAGCAGAGATGTCCATCTGGCCCAGGCTGATTCCAGCCCTGCCCCACCCATTTGGACCATCAAAATTCTTCCTGGAGCCCATTGCTGGGTGCCATCCCAGCTATCAAGGATCTGACGTGGCAGGAAGGACAAGACCAGTTGGGCAGCGGGATGTGCTGGGCTGGCACCTGGGGGATGCTGACTCAGGGAGGGGCAGGGGCCGCACAGCCCTGGTGTCAGCAGCAGCAGCAGCAGCAGCAGCAGCCTCAGGGAGTGTCCCCTGTGCAGATTGGCCAGGCCGGAGCTGAGCAATGCCGGGGCTGCTATAAAAGCCCTGCCTGGGCCAGACTGCACCAAGCAGTGCCCTGGCCACCTTCTCCTGCTCGGGAACAAGGGTAAGTGTGCCAGCGCTTCTGCTGGCGGCTCCCTGCTCCAGCCCCTGTGGCCCCTTGGGCGCTGCCCTGGGCTGCTCTCCTGCCATGGCTGCCCTCTCTTGCAGAGCACTCTCGCATCCCACTGCAAGATGTCCTGCTACGACCTGTGCCCACCAAGGACCAGCGCGGAGCTGTGCCCGCCTAGGACCAGCGTGGCTGTGCCCCAGCCCATCGCTGAGAGCTGCAACGAGCTGTGCGCCCGCCAGTGCCCCGACTCCTCTGCCTTCATCCAGCCCCCGCCCGTGGTGGTCACCTTCCCCGGCCCCATCCTCAGCTCCTTCCCCCAGCAGGCCGTGGTGGGCTCCTCCGGAGCACCGGCCTTTGGCGGCTCCCTGGGGCTGGGCGGCCTCTACGGCGCCGGCGCCACCCAGGCCTCGGGGGGCCTCTGCACCTTTGGCAGAGCCTACCCTGCCTCCGCCTGCAGCCCTTGCGCCCTGCCCCGCTACAGCAAGAAGCTCTGGGACACCTGCGGGCCCTGCTAGAGCCACCAGCAACAGCCCCCAAGGCCCTGATGCCGCCTCGGCCCAGCATGGACACCTTGAGCTCTGCACAAGCTGCCCTGGCCTCCTGCAGCCCGTGACACTTGGCCTGCCTCCGGCCTGCCCACCCTCCCTCTCCCTGCCTCTCCTGCCCTTCTTGCTACAATAAAGTTTTCCTGCATCCAATCCCTGTCTCTTTGCCTCCTTTGCTGGAATCATGAAGACCCCGGGGACTGGGGAAATTTGGGAGTGGGAGGGAATCTGTCTTCCTGGGTAAACTGCAATTGGAAGTGAACAGCAACAGTACAATAGAATTGTGAATGTAACACTGGAGGTGAAAGTGGAGAAGAAAATGAAATCAAAGGGGAAGTGGCTGGATATGAAGGAGAGAAGTGGGAATGTGTCCGAGATGAGGGAGAAGGAGAACGGGAAGGACAAGGAGAAGGACAACGAGAAGGAGAAGGATATGGACAAGGACAAGGACAGGAATAAGGAGCTGCAAGGAGTCTGCCTGAAGATGGACACAGGCCATGACATCAGAGGCCTTTACAGTTTTGCTGACATGCTGGCAATGAGTAGGACTGTCCCCAGAGCAAAGGCTGTCAGAGCTCCAGCACCTCTGTATCAAACTTGCCTTCAGCTAATTACCAGGAACTGAAATCAGAGAGAAACTTTGATATTACTAAGACAAATACGTTCGATTTCCCTGCCATCAGCTCCTCCTTTCTCTTTCTCATTCTCTTACTCTTTTTCTTTCTCTTTTTTGAAATTTCTTTGTCACCTTGTGTCTCACGCCCTTCTCCTTCTCCTTCTCCTTCTCCTTCTCCTTCTCCTTCTCCTTCTCCTTCTCCTTCTCCTTCTCCTTCTCCTTCTCCTTCTCCTTCTCCTTCTCCTTCTCCTTCTCCTTCTCCTTCTCCTTCTCCTTCTCCTTCTCCCTCTCCTTCGCCTTCTCCTTCTCCTCCTCCTCCTCCTTCTCCTTCTCCTCCTCCTCCTTGGTGTCCTAACTACACCAGTCCCCACAGCTATCCTTTGTATCTGTCCACTTGCACAGTGATTTCATTTTCCTTTCCACTTTAACTACCAGTGTAACAACCCCGCCTCTGTATAACCTAGGTCTTCCTCTTCCAAACTCCATTTCCTTGCCTGTCCCAGCATCACCAATTCCCCTCCCACTCTTGGAATTCCCTCATCCCAAGGGGTATTCATGACTCCAGCCAAGGAGGCAAAGAGACAGGGATTGGATGCAGGAAAACTTTATTGTAGCATGAAGGGCAGGAGAGGCAGGGAGAGGGAGGGTGGGCAGGCCGGAGGCAGGCCGGGTGTCACGGGCTGCAGGAGGCCAGGGCAGCTTGTGCAGAGCTCAAGGTGTCCATGCGGGGCTGAGGCGGTGTCAGGGCCTTGGGGGCTGTTGCTGGTGGCTCTAGCAGGGCCCGCAGGTGTCCCAGAGCTTCTTGCTGTAGCGGGGCAGGGCGCAAGGGCTGCAGGCGGGAGCAGCGTAGGCTCTGCCAAAGGTGCAGAGGCCCCCCGAGGCCTGGGTGGCGCCGGCGCCGTAGAGGCCGCCCAGCCCCAGGGAGCCGCCAAAGGCCGGTGCTCCGGAGGAGCCCACCACGGCCTGCTGGGGGAAGGAGCTGAGGATGGGGCCGGGGAAGGTGACCACCACGGGCGGGGGCTGGATGAAGGCAGAGGAGTCGGGGCACTGGCGGGCACACAGCTCGTTGCAGCTCTCAGCAATGGGCTGGGGCACAGCCACGCTGGTCCTGGGTGGGCACAGCTCCGCGCTGGTCCTGGGTGGGCACAGGTCGTAGCAGGACATCTTGCAGTGGGATGCGAGGGTGCTCTGCAAGAGAGGGCAGCCATGGCAGGAGAGCAGCCCAGGGCAGCGCCCAAGGGGCCACAGGGGCTGGAGCAGGGAGCCGCCAGCAGAAGCGCTGGCACACTTACCCTTGTTCCCGAGCAGGAGAAGGTGGCCAGGGCACTGCTTGGTGCAGTCTGGCCCAGGCAGGGCTTTTATAGCAGCCCCGGCATTGCTCAGCACCAGCCTGGCCAATCTGCACAGGGGACACTCCCTGAGGCTGCTGCTGCTGCTGCTGCTGCTGACAGCAGGGCTGTGCGGCCCCTGGCCCTCCCTGAGTCAGCATCCCCCAGGTGCCAGCCCAGCACATCCCGCTGCCCCAGCCATCTTGTCCTTCCTGACACCTCAGATCCTTGATAGCTGGGATGGCACCCAGCAATGGGTTAGAGGAACACCTGTCAGGGGCTGGAGCATGAGGCGCAGGAGTGGCAGGAACCTTCACCATGGAGGGCATCTGTGCATCACAGAACAGCCCAGGAGAACCAGACCGCATCCTCATGGAGTCAGTGCCCAGAGGCTTCCAGGAGACAGGGAACAAAGACTTCTCCTGTCTTGATCTTCATAGGCCAAAGAGCAGAGATGTCCATCTGGCCCAGGCTGATTCCAGCCCTGCCCCACCCCTTTGGACCATTACACGTGTTCCTGCAGCCCATTGCTGGGTGCCATCCCAGCTATCAAGGATCTGACGTGGCAGGAAGGACAAGACCAGTTGGGCAGCGGGATGTGCTGGGCTGGCACCTGGGGGATGCTGACTCAGGGAGGGGCAGGGGCCGCACAGCCCTGCTGTCAGCAGCAGCAGCAGCAGCAGCCTCAGGGAGTGTCCCCTGTGCAGATTGGCCAGGCTGGTGCTGAGCAATGCCAGGGCTGCTATAAAAGCCCTGCCTGGGCCAGACTGCACCAAGCAGTGCCCTGGCCACCTTCTCCTGCTCGGGAACAAGGGTAAGTGTGCCAGCGCTTCTGCTGGCGGCTCCCTGCTCCAGCCCCTGTGGCCCCTTGGGCGCTGCCCTGGGCTGCTCTCCTGCCATGGCTGCCCTCTCTTGCAGAGCACCCTCGCATCCCACTGCAAGATGTCCTGCTACGACCTGTGCCCACCCAGGAGCAGCACGGAGCTGTGCCCACCCAGGACCAGCGTGGCTGTGCCCCAGCCCATCGCTGAGAGCTGCAACGAGCTGTGCGCCCGCCAGTGCCCCGACTCCTCTGCCTTCATCCAGCCCCCGCCCGTGGTGGTCACCTTCCCCGGCCCCATCCTCAGCTCCTTCCCCCAGCAGGCCGTGGTGGGCTCCTCTGGAGCACCGGCCTTTGGCGGCTCCCTGGGGCTGGGCGGCCTCTACGGCGCCGGCGCCACCCAGGCCTCGGGGGGCCTCTGCACCTTTGGCAGAGCCTACGCTGCTCCCGCCTGCAGCCCTTGCGCCCTGCCCCGCTACAGCAAGAAGCTCTGGAACACCTGCGGGCCCTGCTAGAGCCACCAGCAACAGCCCCCAAGGCCCCGACGCCGCCTCAGCCCAGCATGGACACCTTGAGCTCTGCACAAGCTGCCCTGGCCTCCTGCAGCCCGTGACACCCGGCCTGCCTCCGGCCTGCCCACCCTCCCTCTCCCTGCCTCTCCTGCCCTTCTTGCTACAATAAAGTTTTCCTGCATCCAATCCCTGTCTCTTTGCCTCCTTTGCTGGAGTCATGGATATCCCTGGGGGAAGGGGGAATTCCGAGACTGGGAGGGGAAATGGTGTTGGGGATAAATTGGGGCTGTGGAAAATGGAAGGGGATGGGGATGGAAAAGACAAATTGGAAGAGGACAGAGGATTGTGACCTAGAGAAGAAAATGATATCAAACGGGAAAGCGAATCAGGAGATAAAGTTCCGTTGGAAGGGTTTGGCCTAGAGGGAGGACGAGAAGGAGAAGGAGAAGGAGAAGGAGAAGGAGAAGGAGAAGGAGAAAATGAGACAGAAGGTGACAAAGACATATTAAAAAAGAACAAGAGCAAAAACTAGAGAAAGAGAGAAAGAAAGAGAAAGAAATAAAAAGATAAAGAAAGAGAAAGAAAGAAGAAACTGATGATGGGGAAGTTTCATGTATAGAGTGTAGGGATGGGCAAGTTTCTTTCTGATTCCAGGCCATGGTCATTTAGCAGAGCCAACATTGATACAGAGGCGCTGGAGCTCTGACAGCCTCTTCCCCTGGATGACTCCCAGCTCTGGGAACAGTCCTACTCTTTGCCAGCAGGGCAGCAGGTCTGGAAAGGCCCCTGGTGTCATGGCCTGCAAGAGCGTATTTCTATGTTTTGAGGCAGAGTGCTCAGAGCTGCTTGTCCTTGTCCTTGGCCTTGTCCTTATCCTTGTCCTTGTCCTTGTCCTTGTCCTTGTCCTTGTCCTTGTCCTTGTCCTTGTCCTTGTCCTTGTCCTTGTCCTTCTCCTTCTCCTTCTCCTTCTCCTTCTTCTTCTCCTTCTTCTTAAGCTTATATGACACATTCCCACTAGTCTCCTTCATATCCATCCACTTCTACTTTGAAGCCATTTCCTTTTCAACTTTACTGCCTATAAAACATTCCCTCTTCTACTTTACGGTTGCTGTCACCTTCCGTTTTCCGTTGGCCCAGGAACATAATTTCCCCTCCCATTCCCAGAATTTCCCATTCCCATGAGTCATCATGAGTCCCAAAAAAGAGGGAAAGAAACAGGGATTGGATGCAGGAAAACTTTATTGTAGCAAGAAGGGCAGGAAAGGCAGGGAGAGGGAGGGTGGGCAGGCCGGAGGCAGGCCGGGTGTCACGGGCTGCAGGAGGCCAGGGCAGCTTGTGCAGAGCTCAAGGTGTCCATGCTGGGCTGAGGCGGCGTCGGGGCCTTGGGGGCTGTTGCTGGTGGCTCTAGCAGGGCCCGCAGGTGTCCCAGAGCTTCTTGCTGTAGCGGGGCAGGGCGCAAGGGCTGCAGGCGGGAGCAGCGTAGGCTCTGCCAAAGGTGCAGAGGCCCCCCGAGGCCTGGGTGGCGCCGGCGCCGTAGAGGCCGCCCAGCCCCAGGGAGCCGCCAAAGGCCGGTGCTCCGGAGGAGCCCACCACGGCCTGCTGGGGGAAGGAGCTGAGGATGGGGCCGGGGAAGGTGACCACCACGGGCGGGGGCTGGATGAAGGCAGAGGAGTCGGGGCACTGGCGGGCGCACAGCTCGTTGCAGCTCTCAGCGATGGGCTGGGGCACAGCCACGCTGGTCCTGGGTGGGCACAGCTCCGTGCTGCTCCTGGGTGGGCACAGGTCGTAGCAGGACATCTTGCAGTGGGATGCGAGGGTGCTCTGCAAGAGAGGGCAGCCATGGCAGGAGAGCAGCCCAGGGCAGCGCCACAGGGGCCACAGGGGCCGGGGCTGGAGCAGTGAGCTGCCAGCAGAAGCGCTGGCACACTTACCCTTGTTCCCGAGCAGGAGAAGGTGGCCAGGGCACTGCTTGGGGCAGTCTGGCCCAGGCAGGGCTTTTATAGCAGCCCCGGCATTGCTCAGCTCCAGCCTGGCCAATCTGCACAGGGGACACTCCCTGAGGCTGCTGCTGCTGCTGCTGCTGACACCAGGGCTGTGCGGCCCCTGCCCCTCCCTGAGTCAGCATCCCCCAGGTGCCAGCCCAGCACATCCCGCTGCCCCAGCCATCTTGTCCTTCCGGCCACGTCAGATCCTTGATAGCAGGGATGGCACCCAGCAATGGGCTGCAGGAACACCTGTAATGGTCCAAATGGGTGGGGCAGGGCTGGAATCAGCCTGGGCCAGATGGACATCTCTACTCTTTGGCCTATGAAGATCAGGCCTGACAGGAGCAGTCTTTGTTCCCAGTCTCCTGGAAGGCCCTGGGCACTGACTCGACACAGATGGGGTCTGGTTCTGCTGGGCTGTGCTGTGATGCACAGATGCCCTCCATGGTGAAGGTTCCTGCCACTCCTGCGCCTCATGCTCCAGCCCCTGACAGGTGTTCCTCTAACCCATTGCTGGGTGCCATGGCTGCTATCAAGGATCTGACGTGGCAGGAAGGACAAGATGGCTGGGACAGCGGGATGTGCTGGGCTGGCACCTGGGGGATGCTGACTCAGGGAGGGGCAGGGGCCGCACAGCCCTGCTGTCAGCAGCAGCAGCAGCAGCAGCAGCAGCCTCAGGGAGTGTCCCCTGTGCAGATTGTCCAGGCTGGTGCTGAGCAATGCCGGGGCTGCTATAAAAGCCCTGCCGGGGCCAGACTGCACCAAGCAGTGCCCTGGCCACCTTCTCCTGCTCGGGAACAAGGGTAAGTGTGCCAGCGCTTCTGCTGGCGGCTCCCTGCTCCAGCCCCTGTGGCCCCTGTGGCGCTGCCCTGGGCTGCTCTCCTGCCATGGCTGCCCTCTCTTGCAGAGCACCCTCACATCCCACTGCAAGATGTCCTGCTACGACCTGTGCCCACCAAGGACCAGCGCGGAGCTGTGCCCGCCTAGGACCAGCGTGGCTGTGCCCCAGCCCATCGCTGAGAGCTGCAACGAGCTGTGCGCCCGCCAGTGCCCCGACTCCTCTGCCTTCATCCAGCCCCCGCCCGTGGTGGTCACCTTCCCCGGCCCCATCCTCAGCTCCTTCCCCCAGCAGGCCGTGGTGGGCTCCTCCGGAGCACCGGCCTTTGGCGGCTCCCTGGGGCTGGGCGGCCTCTACGGCGCCGGCGCCACCCAGGCCTCGGGGGGCCTCTGCACCTTTGGCAGAGCCTACGCTGCTCCCGCCTGCAGCCCTTGCGCCCTGCCCCGCTACAGCAAGAAGCTCTGGGACACCTGCGGGCCCTGCTAGAGCCACCAGCAACAGCCCCCAAGGCCCTGACGCCGCCTCAGCCCAGCATGGACACCTTGAGCTCTGCACAAGCTGCCCTGGCCTCCTGGAGCCCGTGACACCCAGCCTGCCTCCGGCCTGCCCACCCTCCCTCTCCCTGCCTCTCCTGCCCTTCTTGCTACAATAAAGTTTTCCTGCATCCAATCCCTGTCTCTTTGCCTCCTTTGCTGGAGTCATGAAGACCCCGGGGACTGGGGAAATTTGGGAGTGGGAGGGAATCGGTCTTCCTGGGTAAACTGCAATTGGAAGTGAACAGCAACAGTACAATAGAATTGTGAATGTAACACTGGAGGTGAAAGTGGAGAAGAAAATGAAATCAAAGGGGAAGTGGCTCGATATGAAGGAGAGAAGTGGGAATGTGTCCGAGATGAGGGAGAAGGAGAACGGGAAGGACAAGGAGAAGGACAACGAGAAGGAGAAGGATATGGACAAGGACAAGGACAGGAATAAGGAGCTGCAAGGAGCCTGCCTGAAGATGGACACAGGTCATGACACCAGAGCCCCTTACAGTTTTGCTGACATGCTGGCAATGAGTAGGACTGTCCCCAGAGCAAAGGCTGTCAGAGCTCCAGCACCTCTGTATCAACCTTGACTTCAGCTAAATACCAGGAACTGAAATCAGAGAGAAACTTTGATATTACTAAGACAAATACGTTCGATTTCCCTGCCATCAGCTCCTTCTTTCTCTTTCTCGTTCTCTTACTCTTTTTCTTTCTCTTTTTTCAAATTTCTTTGTCACCTTGTGTCTCACGCCCTTCTCCATCTCCTTCTCCTTCTCCTTCTCCTTCTCCTTCTCCTTCTCCTTCTCCTTCTCCTTCTCCTTCTCCTTCTCCTTCTCCTTCTCCTTCTCCTTCTCCTTCTCCTTCTCCTTCTCCTTCTCCTTCTCCTTCTCCTTCTCCTCCTCCTCCTCCTCCTTCTCCTTCTCCTCCTCCTCCTTCTCCTTCTCCTCCTCCTCTTTGCTGTCCTAACTCCACCAGTCCCCACAGCTATCCTTTGTATCCGTCCACTTGCACAGTGATGTCATTTTCCTTTCCACTTTAACGTCCAGTGTAACAACCCCGCCTCTGTATAACCTTGGTCTTCCTCTTCCATACTCCATTTCCTTGGCTGTCCCAGCATCACCAATTCCCCGCACACTCTTGGAATTCCCTCATCCCAAGGGGTCTTCATGACTCCAGAAAAGGAGGCAAAGAGACAGGGATTGGATGCAGGAAAACTTTATTGTAGCAAGAAGGGCAGGAGAGGCAGGGAGAGGCAGGGTGGGCAGGCCGGAGGCAGGCTGGGTGTCACGGGCTGCAGGAGGCCAGGGCAGCTTGTGCAGAGCTCAAGGTGTCCATGCTGGGCTGAGGCGGCGTCAGGGCCTTGGGGGCTGTTGCTGGTGGCTCTAGCAGGGCCCGCAGGTGTCCCAGAGCTTCTTGCTGTAGCGGGGCAGGGCGCAAGGGCTGCAGGCGGGAGCAGCGTAGGCTCTGCCAAAGGTGCAGAGGCCCCCCGAGGCCTGGGTGGCGCCGGCGCCGTAGAGGCCGCCCAGCCCCAGGGAGCCGCCAAAGGCCGGTGCTCCGGAGGAGCCCACCACGGCCTGCTGGGGGAAGGAGCTGAGGATGGGGCCGGGGAAGGTGACCACCACGGGCGGGGGCTGGATGAAGGCAGAGGAGTCGGGGCACTGGCGGGCGCACAGCTCGTTGCAGCTCTCAGCAATGGGCTGGGGCACAGCCACGCTGGTCCTGGGTGGGCACAGCTCCGTGCTGCTCCTGGGTGGGCACACGTCGTAGCAGGACATCTTGCAGTGGGATGCGAGGGTGCTCTGCAAGAGAGGGCAGCCATGGCAGGAGAGCAGCCCAGGGCAGCACCACAGGGGCCACAGGGGCTGGAGCAGGGAGCCGCCAGCAGAAGCGCTGGCACACTTACCCTTGTTCCCGAGCAGGAGAAGGTGGCCAGGGCACTGCTTGGTGCAGTCTGGCCCAGGCAGGGCTTTTATAGCAGCCGCGGCATTGCTCAGCACCAGCCTGGCCAATCTTCACAGGGGACACTCCCTGAGGCTGCTGCTGCTGCTGCTGCTGACAGCAGGGCTGTGCGGCCCCTGCCCCTCCCTGAGTCAGCATCCCCCAGGTGCCAGCCCAGCACATCCCGCTGCCCCAGCCATCTTGTCCTTCCTGACACCTCAGACACTTCAGAGCCAGGATGGCACCGAGGAATCGGCTCCAGGAACAACTGTAAAGGGTTAGAGCATCTTGGGTAGGGGTGGCAGGAGCCTTCACTCTGGAAGGCAATGGTGCATCACAAGGCAGTCCAAGTGAACCAGACCACATCTGCCTACCTGCAGTGTCCAAGGGCTTCCACAAGGCTGGGAACAAAAACATTACCTGATCTTCATAGTGTGAGGATCTGAGATGTCCATCTGGCCCAGGATGATTCCAGCCCTGCCCCACCCATTTGGACCATTACAGGTGTTCCTGCAGCCCATTGCTGGGTGCCATCCCAGCTATCAAGGATCTGACGTGGCAGGAAGGACAAGATAGCTGGGGCAGCGGGATGTGCTGGGCTGGCACCTGGGGGATGCTGACTCAGGGAGGGGCAGGGGCCACACAGCCCTGGTGTCAGCAGCAGCAGCAGCAGCAGCCTCAGGGAGTGTCCCCTGTGCAGATTGGCCAGGCTGGAGCTGAGCAATGCCGGGGCTGCTATAAAAGCCCTGCCTGGGCCAGACTGCACCAAGCAGTGCCCTGGCCACCTTCTCCTGCTCGGGAACAAGGGTAAGTGTGCCAGCGCTTCTGCTGGCGGCTCCCTGCTCCAGCCCCTGTGGCCCCTTGTGTGCTGCCCTGGGCTGCTCTCCTGCCATGGCTGCCCTCTCTTGCAGAGCACCCTCGCATCCCACTGCAAGATGTCCTGCTACGACCTGTGCCCACCCAGGACCAGCGCGGAGCTGTGCCCGCCTAGGACCAGCGTGGCTGTGCCCCAGCCCATCGCTGAGAGCTGCAACGAGCTGTGCGCCCGCCAGTGCCCCGACTCCTCTGCCTTCATCCAGCCCCCGCCCGTGGTGGTCACCTTCCCCGGCCCCATCCTCAGCTCCTTCCCCCAGCAGGCCGTGGTGGGCTCCTCCGGAGCACCGGCCTTTGGCGGCTCCCTGGGGCTGGGCGGCCTCTACGGCGCCGGCGCCACCCAGGCCTCGGGGGGCCTCTGCACCTTTGGCAGAGCCTACGCTGCTCCCGCCTGCAGCCCTTGCGCCCTGCCCCGCTACAGCAAGAAGCTCTGGGACACCTGCGGGCCCTGCTAGAGCCACCAGCAACAGCCCCCAAGGCCCTGACGCCGCCTCGGCCCAGCATGGACACCTTGAGCTCTGCACAAGCTGCCCTGGCCTCCTGCAGCCCGTGACACCCGGCCTGCCTCCGGCCTGCCCACCCTCCCTCTCCCTGCCTCTCCTGCCCTTCTTGCTACAATAAAGTTTTCCTGCATCCAATCCCTGTCTCTTTGCCTCCTTTGCTGGAGTCATGAAGACCCCGGGGACTGGGGAAATTTGGGAGTGGGAGGGAATCGGTCTTCCTGGGTAAACTGCAATTGGAAGTGAACAGCAACAGTACAATAGAATTGTGAATGTAACACTGGAGGTGAAAGTGGAGAAGAAAATGAAATCAAAGGGGAAGTGGCTGGATATGAACGAGAGAAGTGGGAATGTGTCCGAGATGAGGGAGAAGGAGAACGGGAAGGACAAGGAGAAGGACAACGAGAAGGAGAAGGATATGGACAAGGACAAGGACAGGAATAAGGAGCTGCAAGGAGCCGGCCTGAAGATGGATACAGGCCATGACATCAGAGGCCTTTACAGTTCTGCTGACATGTTGGCAATGAGTAGGACTGTCCCCAGAGCAAAGGCTGTCAGAGCTCCAGCACCTCTGTATCAAACTTGCCTTCAGCTAATTACCAGGAACTGAAATCAGAGAGAAACTTTGCTATTACTAAGACAAATACGTTCGATTTCCCTGCCATCAGCTCCTTCTTTCTCTTTCTCATTCTCTTGCTCTTTTTCTTCCTCTTTTTTGAAATTTCTTTGTCACCTTGTGTCTCACGCCCTTCTCCTTCTCCTTCTCCTTCTCCTTCTCCTTCTCCTTCTCCTTCTCCTTCTCCTTCTCCTTCTCCTTCTCCTTCTCCTTCTCCATCTCCTTCTCCTTCTCCTCCTTCTCCTTCTCCTCCTCCTCCTTGGTGTCCTAACTCCACTAGTGCCCACAGCTATCCTTTGTATCCGTCCACTTGCACAGTGATGTCATTTTCCTTTCCACTTGAACTACCAGTGTAACAACCCCGCCTCTGTATAACCTTGGTCTTCCTCTTCCATACTCCATTTCCTTGGCTGTCCCAGCATCACCAATTCCCCTCACACTCTTGGAATTCCCTCATCGCAAGGGGTCTTCATGACTCCAGCCAAGGAGGCAAAGAGACAGGGATTGGATGCAGGAAAACTTTATTGTAGCAAGAAGGGCAGGAGAGGCAGGGAGAGGCAGGGTGGGCAGGCCGGAGGCAGGCCGGGTGTCACGGGCTGCAGGAGGCCAGGGCAGCTTGTGCAGAGCTCAAGGTGTCCATGCTGGGCTGAGGCGGCGTCGGGGCCTTGGGGGCTGTTGCTGGTGGCTCTAGCAGGGCCCGCAGGTGTCCCAGAGCTTCTTGCTGTAGCGGGGCAGGGCGCAAGGGCTGCAGGCGGGAGCAGCGTAGGCTCTGCCAAAGGTGCAGAGGCCCCCCGAGGCCTGGGTGGCGCCGGCGCCGTAGAGGCCGCCCAGCCCCAGGGAGCCGCCAAAGGCCGGTGCTCCGGAGGAGCCCACCACGGCCTGCTGGGGGAAGGAGCTGAGGATGGGGCCGGGGAAGGTGACCACCACGGGCGGGGGCTGGATGAAGGCAGAGGAGTCGGGGCACTGGCGGGCGCACAGCTCGTTGCAGCTCTCAGCGATGGGCTGGGGCACAGCCACGCTGGTCCTGGGTGGGCACAGCTCCGTGCTGCTCCTGGGTGGGCACAGGTCGTAGCAGGACATCTTGCAGTGGGATGCGAGGGTGCTCTGCAAGAGAGGGCAGCCATGGCAGGAGAGCAGCCCAGGGCAGCGCCACAGGGCCCACAGGGGCCGGGGCTGGAGCAGGGAGCCGCCAGCAGAAGCGCTGGCACACTTACCCTTGTTCCCGAGCAGGAGAAGGTGGCCAGGGCACTGCTTGGTGCAGTCTGGCCCAGGCAGGGCTTTTATAGCAGCCCCGGCATTGCTCAGCTCCAGCCTGGCCAATCTGCACAGGGGACACTCCCTGAGGCTGCTGCTGCTGCTGCTGCTGCTGACACCAGGGCTGTGCGGCCCCTGCCCCTCCCTGAGTCAGCATGCCCCAGGTGCCAGCCCAGCACATCCCGCTGCCCCAGCCATCTTGTCCTTCCTGCCACGTCAGATCCTTGATAGCAGCCATGGCACCCAGCAATGGGTTAGAAGAACACCTGTCAGGGGCTGGAGCATGAGGCGCAGGAGTGGCAGGAACCTTCACCATGGAGGGCATCTGTGCATCACAGAACAGCCCAGGAGAACCAAACCGCATCCTCATGGAGTCAGTGCCCAGAGGCTTCCAGGAGACAGGGAACAAAGACTTCTCATGTCTTGATCTTCATAGGCCAAAGAGCAGAGATGTCCATCTGGCCCAGGCTGATTCCAGCCCTGCCCCACCCATTTGGACCATCAAAATTCTTCCTGCAGCCCATTGCTGGGTGCCATCGCTGCTATCAAGGATCTGACGTGGCAGGAAGGACAAGATGGCTGGGGCAGCGGGATGTGCTGGGCTGGCACCTGGGGGATGCTGACTCAGGGAGGGGCGGCAGGGGCCGCACAGCCCTGCTGTCATCAGCAGCAGCAGCAGCAGCCTCAGGGAGTGTCCCCTGTGCAGATTGGCCAGGCTGGAGCTGAGCAATGCCGGGGCTGCTATAAAAGCCCTGCCTGGGCCAGACTGCACCAAGCAGTGCCCTGGCCACCTTCTCCTGCTCGGGAACAAGGGTAAGTGTGCCAGCGCTTCTGCTGGCGGCTCCCTGCTCCAGCCCCTGTGGCCCCTTGGGCGCTGCCCTGGGCTGCTCTCCTGCCATGGCTGCCCTCTCTTGCAGAGCACCCTCGCATCCCACTGCAAGATGTCCTGCTACGACCTGTGCCCACCAAGGACCAGCGCGGAGCTGTGCCCACCCAGGACCAGCGTGGCTGTGCCCCAGCCCATCGCTGAGAGCTGCAACGAGCTGTGCGCCCGCCAGTGCCCCGACTCCTCTGCCTTCATCCAGCCCCCGCCCGTGGTGGTCACCTTCCCCGGCCCCATCCTCAGCTCCTTCCCCCAGCAGGCCGTGGTGGGCTCCTCCGGAGCACCGGCCTTTGGCGGCTCCCTGGGGCTGGGCGGCCTCTACGGCGCCGGCGCCACCCAGGCCTCGGGGGGCCTCTGCACCTTTGGCAGAGCCTACGCTGCTCCCGCCTGCAGCCCTTGCGCCCTGCCCCGCTACAGCAAGAAGCTCTGGGACACCTGCGGGCCCTGCTAGAGCCACCAGCAACAGCCCCCAAGGCCCCGACGCCGCCTCAGCCCAGCATGGACACCTTGAGCTCTGCACAAGCTGCCCTGGCCTCCTGCAGCCCGTGACACCCGGCCTGCCTCCGGCCTGCCCACCCTCCCTCTCCCTGCCTCTCCTGCCCTTCTTGCTACAATAAAGTTTTCCTGCATCCAATCCCTATCTCTTTGCCTCTTTTTCTGGAGTCATGAAGACACTTTTGGGAATGGGGAATTCTGGGAGTTGGAGGGGAAATGGTGTTCCTGGGCAAACTGAAAATGGAAGTGAACAGCAACCGTAAAATAGAAGAGGGAATATTTTATTGGCAGTTAAAGTTGAAAAGGAAATGGCATCAAAGTAGAAGTGGATTGATATGAAGGACACTAGTGAGAATGTGTCACATAAGTTTAAGAAGAAGAAGAGGAAGGAGGAGGAGAAGGAGAAGGAGAAGGACAAGGAGAAGGAGAAGGACAAGGACAAGGTCAAGGACAAGGACAAGGACAAGGAAAAGGACACAGACAAGGACAAGGACAAGGACAAGGACAAGGAAAAGGACAAGGACAACGACAAGGACAAGGACAAGGACAAGGACAAGGACAAGGACAAGGAGCTCTGAGCACTCTGCCTCAACACATACAAATACGCTCTTGCAGGCCATGACACCAGGGGCCTTTAAATACCTGCGGCCATGCTGGCAAAGAGTAGGACTGTCCCCCAAGCAGGGAGTCAGCCAGGGGAAGAGGCTGTCAGAGCTCCAGCCCCTCTCTATCAATCTTGGCTTTGCTAAACGAGCATGGCCTGAAATCAGAAAGAAACTTGCCCATCCCTATGCTCTATACATAAAATTTCCCCATTATCAGTTTCTTCTTTCTTTCTCTTTCTTTCTCTTTTTATTTCTTTTTCTTTCTTTCTCTTTCTTTCTCTCTCTCTTTCTCTCTTTCTCTACTTCTTGCTCTTGTTCTTTTTTTATACTTCTTTGTCACCTTCTGTCTCATTTTCTCTTTCCCCTTTTCTTTTTTGTCCTCCCTCTAGGTCAAACCCATCCAATGGTTCTTTATCATCTGATTCGCTCTCCCGTTTGATTTCATTTTCTTCTCTAGGTCACAATCCTCTGTCCTCTTCCAATTTGTCCTTTCCATCCCCATCCCCTTCCATTTTCCACAGCCCCAATTATTCCCCAACACCATTTCCCCTCCCAGTCTCGGAATTCCCCCTTCCCCCAGGGATATCCATGACTCCAGCAAAGGAGGCAAAGAGACAGGGATTGGATGCAGGAAAACTTTATTGTAGCAAGAAGGGCAGGAGAGGCAGGGAGAGGCAGGGTGGGCAGGCCGGAGGCAGGCCGGGTGTCACGGGCTGCAGGAGGCCAGGGCAGCTTGTGCAGAGCTCAAGGTGTCCATGCTGGGCTGAGGCGGCGTCAGGGCCTTGGGGGCTGTTGCTGGTGGCTCTAGCAGGGCCCGCAGGTGTCCCAGAGCTTCTTGCTGTAGCGGGGCAGGGCGCAAGGGCTGCAGGCGGGAGCAGCGTAGGCTCTGCCAAAGGTGCAGAGGCCCCCCGAGGCCTGGGTGGCGCCGGCGCCGTAGAGGCCGCCCAGCCCCAGGGAGCCGCCAAAGGCCGGTGCTCCGGAGGAGCCCACCACGGCCTGCTGGGGGAAGGAGCTGAGGATGGGGCCGGGGAAGGTGACCACCACGGGCGGGGGCTGGATGAAGGCAGAGGAGTCGGGGCACTGGCGGGCGCACAGCTCGTTGCAGCTCTCAGCGATGGGCTGGGGCACAGCCACGCTGGTCCTGGGTGGGCACAGCTCCGTGCTGCTCCTGGGTGGGCACAGGTCGTAGCAGGACATCTTGCAGTGGGATGCGAGGGTGCTCTGCAAGAGAGGGCAGCCATGGCAGGAGAGCAGCCCAGGGCAGCACCACAGGGGCCACAGGGGCTGGAGCAGGGAGCCGCCAGCAGAAGCGCTGGCACACTTACCCTTGTTCCCGAGCAGGAGAAGGTGGCCAGGGCACTGCTTGGTGCAGTCTGGCCCAGGCAGGGCTTTTATAGCAGCCCCGGCATTGCTCAGCTCCAGCCTGGCCAATCTGCACAGGGGACACTCCCTGAGGCTGCTGCTGCTGCTGCTGCTGACACCAGGGCTGTGCGGCCCCTGCCCCTCCCTGAGTCAGCATCCCCCAGGTGCCAGCCCAGCACATCCCGCTGCCCCAGCCATCTTGTCATTCCTGCCACCTCAGATCCTTGATAGCAGGGATGGCGCAAAGCAATGGACTCCAAGAACACCTGAAAGGGCCTGGAGAATCTTGGGCAGGAGTTTCACGAGTCTTCATCATGGAGGCCATCTGTGCATCACAGCACAGCCCAGCAGAACCAGACCACATGTGCCTTCACTTGGTCAGCCCAGGGGCTTCCATGGCGTTTGGAACAAAGACTACTCATGTCAGGCCTGTTCTTCATAGGTCAAAAAGTTGAGATGTCCACCTGGCCCAGGCTGATTCCAGCCCTGCCCCACCCATTTGGACCATTACAGCTGTACCTGGAGTCCCTTGCGTTGTGCCATCCCTGCTATCAAGGATCTGAGGTGTCAGGAAGGACAAGATGGCTGGGGCAGCGGGATGTGCTGGGCTGGCACCTGGGGGATGCTGACTCAGGGAGGGGCAGGGGCCGCACAGCCCTGGTGTCAGCAGCAGCAGCAGCAGCAGCCTCAGGGAGTGTCCCCTGTGCAGATTGGCCAGGCTGGAGCTGAGCAATGCCGGGGCTGCTATAAAAGCCCTGCCTGGGCCAGACTGCACCAAGCAGTGCCCTGGCCACCTTCTCCTGCTCGGGAACAAGGGTAAGTGTGCCAGCACTTCTGCTGGCGGCTCCCTGCTCCAGCCCCTGTGGCCCCTGCGGTGCTGCCCTGGGCTGCTCTCCTGCCATGGCTGCCCTCTCTTGCAGAGCACCCTCGCATCCCACTGCAAGATGTCCTGCTACGACGTGTGCCCACCCAGGAGCAGCACGGAGCTGTGCCCACCCAGGACCAGCGTGGCTGTGCCCCAGCCCATCGCTGAGAGCTGCAACGAGCTGTGCGCCCGCCAGTGCCCCGACTCCTCTGCCTTCATCCAGCCCCCGCCCGTGGTGGTCACCTTCCCCGGCCCCATCCTCAGCTCCTTCCCCCAGCAGGCCGTGGTGGGCTCCTCCGGAGCACCGGCCTTTGGCGGCTCCCTGGGGCTGGGCGGCCTCTACGGCGCCGGCGCCACCCAGGCCTCGGGGGGCCTCTGCACCTTTGGCAGAGCCTACGCTGCTCCCGCCTGCAGCCCTTGCGCTCTGCCCCGCTACAGCAAGAAGCTCTGGGACACCTGCGGGCCCTGTTAGACTCATCCCGGCCTCTTTTTTATCTGTCAGCAATGGAAGAATCTAGAAGTTGTTAATCTCCATTTTTCCACCATTACTGTTTCCTTTAAAAGTTGTCTTTTCCTATGTTTAGTATTTTACTTTGTCTCCCGTGTGAAGGTCTAATCTCTAATGATGTCTTTTGTGAATTTATTATGTATAACAATTTCATTGTTCTTTACATTTGACCTTTATTGTCTATGTCAACCTCATGTCATTTTTGCATTTATTCAGCTCTGCTTCTTGACAACTGAATGAGTTAAAAGATTTATCTTTTTTTTTCAATTGTCTTTGTACCTCTCCTTTTCCGATGTTTTCCTTTGTATTCTCTGTGATTTATTCAAGTTGTTCCTGCAATAAATCTTTTATGCATCGAATTTTTGCGTTTTCATCTTTAGTCATTTTAGTCATTGACCATTTCTGGTTGTTTAAGTGTCTGGAGTGCCACTGGAGAGGGCCTGGGAGTGCTGGAGCCATTCTGAGAGGAGCAGCCTGCCCTGGATGACACAAAAGGGAAAGTAATGGCAGGGAAGGGCCCGGCCCAGCCAAACCCAGCGGCTACGAACGATCTGATCAGGGCTGAGGTGCCTGGCAGCTCCTCCCTGCTTTGGGTGCTGTTAATCAGCCCTGGGACATGCAAGGGCTACAAAACAACAAAACAGGGAGCAGAGATCATTGCTCAGTGTTTCCCAAGTGCTCTCACAACCCTTGTTCCTCAGAAAGTCTGCACTTAGAGGTTTTTTTTCTCACAAGGACCCTCCAAATAAATTTTGCAGTCCAGAGAATGCTGAAATCATGGTGTTTTTAATACAAAGTGGAGAGAGGTAATCACAGAATCATAGAATGGTTTGGGTGGGAAGGGATCTTAAAATCATCTCGTTCCACGCCCTAACATGGGCAGGCACAGCTTCCACCAGCCCAGGTTGCTGCAAGCCCTGTCCAGCCTGACCTTGGACACTGCCAGGGATGGGACAGCCATGGAATATCCTGTGCCAGGGCCTCCCCACACTCACAGGGAAGAATTTATCCCCCAGATCCCATCTACACCTCCTCCCTGTCCCTCTGAACACATTCCCCCTTGTCCTGTCATCCCATCCCTTGGGAATTGTCTCTCCCCATGTTTCTTGTAGCTCCTTCAGGTCCTGCAAGGCCACAGTGAGGTCACCTCAGAGCTTCCCCTTCTCCCAACAGAATAATCTTAGTTCTCTCAGCCTTTCCTCCCAGCAGAGCTGCTCCATCCCTCAGATCATCCCGGAGCCTCCTCTGGGCTCTCTCCAGCAGCTCCAGCTCCTCCCTGGGCTGGGATCCAGGGCTGGGGCAGCTCTGCAGGTGAGGTCTCACCTGAGCAGGGCAGAATCTCCCCTCCCCTGCTGCCCACAGGGGTTTTGATGCAGCCCATCGAAAGGGGTTGGATTTGAAGGGAGTTTGTGCCAGGGATGAGGCACAACTTGCTCTGACTGTCAGATTTTCATAAAATATAAATCAAGGCAAGGAAATCCCCCCCCAGGCTGGGAGATGTGGGAACCAACTCAATCCCTTTCTGTGCTTGGAGAATAATTTTTTTCCTTCCCCTGCAGCAAATACAGGGGAACTTGTTGGGGCAACAAACAAAACACAAACCTAAACCCAAATCCTTTTTCACCTGCAGAGGAAATGAAAATATTTGCGTGAAACCAATATTTGGACCACAACGACCAATTTTCAGGATAGGAATTCAGAGCAGATTTCTGGGGAGATTTCTCAGGAATTACAAGAAGGGTCCGTAAAATGCACTGGATGCAGGTGAAGACCTAAAAGTTGTGCTCTGAAAAATCACCCAAGAAAGGTATAAAAACACAAATATTTATTTTTTAATGGAAAATATAGCTTGAAATTAGGGAAATACAGCAAAGGTGGAATCTTAAACTCACAGAGGATTCAACCACAGATATGGACAGGATTCTTTTTTAAAGAAGGAAAAGAAGAGCTGCATTAATCATTAACCCTTGACTTCCAATGGCACAAATAATGATTTAATTAAAGTAATGGCAGGCACCACCTTGTTTCCTGCACATTAAAGCAGCTGGGGTTGTGTAAGAGTGAAATGTCTAAATCACTCATGTCATACAACACCGAACATTAGCTGGGTTGAACAGCAGATAATGAATGTTTGTGAAATCATTACAAAGTGTTTTTCTCAAGAAGGGCCAGAACACTCTTGATAAGAGATTGCACCCAGGACATTAAAGAACAACCTTGAACCGCCTCTTCGGTTTTTCCTCAAAATTGGAATCACAGGACTTGATATGGGAACATTCAGCACCATTGACCCTTTTAAAACTGAATTTAATTTTCCACTAAAACCTTCTTGGTTAAACAAAGTGATTTTTATGTGGGATTGATTCCAAGCCTTCCTCTCAATGGAAAATTATTGGGGAATTGCTGAGTGTCCTGGATGATCTCAGCAGATATTCATGACCCCTCAAATCCATCTCGGACCAACAAGGTCTCTTTAATTAGGGCTGGAAAATACATTTATTCCTGGGTAGTTCTGGAATAAGCTGGTTTCTGCTTCTAATTAATTTATCAGATAATTTTAAAGGGCTGTTAAGGAAAAATGTCCATGTCAGCCAAAGATGAGTCTTACAAAATCTTGGAGCAGACAAGCTCATGACAAGATTGTAAAGGAAGAAGCAACATGTGGAGTCAGCTTAATGAACATGGTAATTCACTATTAGAGGTGAGGTCACTGTAATGATGCCAGGAGTTGCCAGCACCAATTAAGACCCAAGATTAAAGTAATCAGGGTGGTGAAACTCCGACATCACACGATAGGAGAATGTGAATGAAATCAGAACTGCCACAAACTCCAAACTTTTGTGACTCAAAGCTGGTAAACAATTTATTTCAGGCAGAACCCCCAGTCCAAGCAAGATTCCAAGCCCTCTGGAATGTTGGGATCCTCTATATAAGCTCCAGTGCCTGGGTCCATCCAGACACTTCTCACAGCTCATTCGCCTTGAGGAGCTAAGTGAGTATGAATTTTTAATTTCTTTATATTTATTTAATCAGACCCTGTACCAGAGAAGTTGTGGAAGATTCCTTTAGGAATGCTGAGATTTAGAACAGCTTTACATCATTTCTGTCTGGAATCACTCTTAATGAAAACAGTGGGAAATGTGGGATTTGGGAGTCCCCAGATCATCCTAACATCCCAACTTTAGGGAAGTTAATGGGAGATGGGATTGGGGTTTTTATATTGTTCTTCAGGGTAGACATTTCCAAAAGCTGAACGACACAACCATGTGAGGCCAAACAAAGATCAGCCTATGATGTCTGGTCATTCTGGGGATGGTTTTACACAGGAATGTTTTTATTGAGGTGCTCAGTGGGTGTTGACCATGACGATCAAGGCTGAACATAAATCACAATACAGTCATTTCACTCATGTTGAAAATTTCCCTCATCAGCTTCTCAGTTTTTATAGTTTTTACGTCTCTATCTGCGGCAAACCAACCCTGAGCCCGGGAGGATGTCCTTCTATGACCCCTTGGCCAGGACAGACAGAGCCAGGCTGGGCACAGGGACTGGGTCAGGGATTGTGAGGACTGGGGATGTGGGGATCAGGGCTCTGAGGGGGCTGCAGGGCACAGGGCCAGTGCTGGGCAGGGTGGGCAAGGCTGTGTGACTTTGGTCACTCAGGGTTTGTGGCAAGTCTGCGAGCAGGCCACTGCTGAATTGGGAGATCGCCCTGTCTGTTCTAACCTGTGTTTTTCTGAATTCCCTTTCAGCCTCATCTCTCTCACTGCAAGATGTCCTGCTACGACCTGTGCCCACCCAGGACCAGCGTGGCTGTGCCCCAGCCCATCGCTGAGAGCTGCAACGAGCTGTGCGCCCGCCAGTGCCCCGACTCCTCTGCCTTCATCCAGCCCCCGCCCGTGGTGGTCACCTTCCCCGGCCCCATCCTCAGCTCCTTCCCCCAGCAGGCCGTGGTGGGCTCCTCCGGAGCACCGGCCTTTGGCGGCTCCCTGGGGCTGGGCGGCCTCTACGGCGCCGGCGCCACCCAGGCCTCGGGGGGCCTCTGCACCTTTGGCAGAGCCTACGCTGCTCCCGCCTGCAGCCCTTGCGCCCTGCCCCGCTACAGCAAGAAGCTCTGGGACACCTGCGGGCCCTGCTAGAGCCACCAGCAACAGCCCCCAAGGCCCCGACGCCGCCTCAGCCCAGCATGGACACCCTGAGCTCTGCACAAGCTGCCCTGGCCTCCTGCAGCCCGTGACACCCGGCCTGCCTCCGGCCTGCCCACCCTCCCTCTCCCTGCCCCTCCTGCCCCTTGGGGCTCAATAAAGTTTTCCTGCATCCAATCCCTGTCTCTTTGCCTCCTTTTTCCAAATGACAAAGACCCAAGGGTCTTGGCCAAGTGAGGAACTCCAGGCCTCTCCTCCCTGCACAAGAGGGAATATCCCCCCAGAGGAAAACAAGGACAAATGAAAAACAGAGAGACTTTTGTGCTACACCAACAGGGCTTTAATGTTAGAGGGAAGAACAACAACCAAGGCCAGGGAATCCAAACGATCCCAGGGGCAGCAGGGGTTGCAGAACTTGGGTTCTGGGAGCAGGGACCAGCTCAGGACCAGGATAAGCCAGGGATGGAGGGGTCCGGGCACAGAGAGGGATGGAGGGCTCAGGGAATCCCACGGGGATGGAGGGCTCAGGGAATCCAGAGGGGATGGAGGGCTCAGGGAATCCCACGGGGATGGAGGGCTCAGGGAATCCAGAGGGGATGGAGGGCTCAGGGAATCCCATGGGGATGGAACGCTCAGGGAATCCCAAGGGAATGGAGGGCTCAGGGAATCCCGAGGGGATGGAGGGCTCAGGGCACACCCAGGGCTGCTGGGCACACTCAGCTGCCACTGCCAGCGCCTCCTGCCCAGTGTCCCCATGGCCCGGGCCAGGCTCCTGGGCTGGCGCTGCCTCTGGGGCCTGGCACTGCCTGGGGGGCTTTAGAAAACCCCACAGCTCCCGCGGCGGGACCTGCCCCATCTCTGGGAGCCAGGCAGGGAATAGCCCAGGCCCCGTGAGGAGAAGCCGGAGCTGTAGGACCTCCCGCAATTGCCAAAGGAGCCCCCATAGCCCCCAAGGGAGCCCCCATAGCCCCCAAAGGAGCCTCCATAGCTCCCAAGGGAGCCCCCATAGCCCCCAAAGGAGCCCCCATAGCCAGTGTCACCTCCATAACCCAGGGAACGGCCGTAGCCAAGGGAGCCCCCATATCCCAGGGAGTCCCCATAGCCCCCAAAGGAGCCCCCATAGCCCCCACAGCTTCCCAGGCCAAAGGAGCCCCCATAGCCCCGGGAGCCCCCATATCCAAGGAAACCCTCATAGCCCCGGGAGCTCCCATAGCCCCCATAGCCCAGGGAGCCCCCATAGCCAGAGGAGGCCCCCAAGGCCAGGGGGCCCCCATAACCCCCAGATCCTCCCAGCCCAAAGGAGCCCCCGTAGCCCTGGGAGCTGCGGGAACTGAAGGAACGCCCCAGCAAGGCTGGGCCCGACGATCCCACAACGCTCTCCTGGGGGAAGGTGCTGAGCACGGGGCCTGGGATGGTCACCACCACCGGCGGGGGCAGGATCAGGGCTCTGGACTCGGGACACTGCTGCACACACGGCTCGTTGGAGCTCTCGGCGATGGGCCGGGGGCAGCTGACGCCACAGGACTCGCTGGAGTAGGACATCCTTCTCTGCTGGGAGGCTGCAACGCACAGCAGGAGAAAGGTTTCAGATCCAGAAATTTCTACCTGACTCTGCCTGTGCTTTGCCATGGAAAATGTGAGAGAGCCCAGAGTTTGTTGCTTTCTAAATCTGACCCTCATCTGAGCACAAAAATCACATTCTAGACTCTGGCTGCTTTCAAGGTCCCCAAGATGTCACGCACAGATGAAAACATCTGGTGTCATCTCTGGGTGACACTTCTTACACTGTGAGAAAACTGTTTTTTCTCTTTATAAATTTATTAAGTCCGACTGAAATCTAGCAATGTATCTATAGGAAGTTAATTGTCAGATACAAAGCAGCAATTTCTGTAATTTCATATCCTTTCCCAAGTAGCCCTCAGCTTCCAAACCAGAACATTTTCCCTTATATTCCCACAAAGTGGGAATGATCACTCGGATATTTTTAAATTTTGCAGCCACGCATTGCACCTAAAATGCCTGGAAATGGATATTCCAAGTGGCATGGTGAAAATTCACATTTTATTCTACAGCAGCCTTGTCAGACCCACAATTTTTAAATCTGCCGATCCAGAACATCAAAGAATTGGATGGGGAAATAGAAGGATAGAGAAGGATAGAGGAGCTCAAATCGGACTTACCCTGTTCACCAAGGTGAATAACTCAGGAGATGCGGATGGAGAGGCTCCGAGTGGTGGCAGCTTTTATACATTTCCCAAAGTGCTTACAAGGACAAAACGCCCTCTGTGCCTCCAGTCCCACACAGAACAACCCTCACATGGAGGGATTTAATTCTGCTGGCTTTGCACTGCCACTCCCCATGCACAAAAAACGGGCGTGAGGCCATGTCAGGACAGACTTGAGGGCATCGAGCTGGTGAATGATGAGGTAATAATCCCCATCACGAGAGCTGTCTTTGGGTTCGATGAGTTCAGATTAATTAACTTCGTCTTTTAAAATTGAAGTGAATCCCGTGAAAAATCCACGGGAGCTGCACAAAAAGAGGGAGACGGATAAGAAGAATGAAGAAAATATCAATTATCTCCAAATGCTTTAGAAATGTGAGGGGTTTTTATCTGTGTTTGCAGCTCAAATGCCATTAATCACTCAACAATTCCAAGTTGGGCTCCATTGCTCCATTCCCTGCTGGCTTTGGAATGTCACGGAGGCAGCGACACTTGGGGGATGTTCCAGGTCCTTCCAGGACCATGAGGGGCTTTGTGAGCGCCCACAGGAAATTCATATTTGGTGTGTTAGACACGAACACGGAAATGTCAGCGCCCAAAAGTGGGGCAGGAGCGTCAGTTCAGAGACGCGTAAGCTGAGGGCTCTGTGTCATGAGGCACAATTTCATGGACAAAATATTTACAGGTGAAACTCCAAGAACTGAGAGTTTAGAACATCAGTTTGAGACCCCTTTTTTGCAGAACATTGATAGTTAAGCCTGAAAACTCAGATAATTTGCAGTCAGGCTTTAATTTCTCCCTTAAAATGTAAGATATTTCAGCAAAATGCTGCCTCATAAATTAAGAAGAAGCTGCACTTGATATGGCAGATGATGTACTTGTCACAGTCATCCCAAACATGTTAACAGGTAATAAAATAAAGAATTTGACCTCAGGAATGAAAATTAAATCATTGCCACCACTGAAATTATTAATCAAATGCTGATTAAGGAATCAAGAGGAGTGACATTGATTGATATTTTTAAATGATGCTGTTTCATAACAAGGGAGCTCCTAACTCAGAACAAATCCTCGTAACTCCCAGCCTCCATTTAATGGGATAATAACAGAAATTGCAAGCACTGACTATTAATGAGTATTTGTGAGGCAGCTTAAAGTCATTATCCTCCAGTACCTCTCATTATTATCAGCAAATCCTGATGACACTTCACAAACAGAGCTATTTTACAATTTAGAGGTAATTTATTGCCTTGCTTTTGCAATGTCATAAAATTAGAAAACAATTGCAAGAGGAAAGAAAATAAATAACTGCAGGATGTCCCAGACTCACCCTAATAAAATATATTTTTATTTTATTACTACAATATATTTTTATTTTATTACTACTTTATTAAATTCTTTTTTTCTGTAGTGGTCAGTACTTCAGGGTTGGGAGGAAAGAAAATTAAGATTTTTAATGTATTTCAAACTGAACTTCTGGAAGCTGAGATTTCAAATGAAATCATGAAATATTTGGAATTAGCTTAAGGCCGAGGCCTCTTCTGGCTGTACCAGTTTCTGCCTCTTTGGGAACAACTTTTACAGATCTCTACTCAGCTACCAGGAGAATTCACGTCCTCTCAGAGCCGCGATTTTAGGTCCAGTTGGGTGAATTCCACCTGGTGAAGGCGGCACCACAAAGGGCTCCACACCATGGTTACCGTGGCCATTAAAATGTCCCAATTTAACGGGACATTAAAATTGGACTCAAGCAGGACCGGCTTTAACCAATGACCCCATGACCACCCTGCAGCCCCAAGTTCCCCAAATCCCCTCGGATCGCCCTCAGAGGGAGCTGATTGCCATCAGCGGTTGTGTCACAGCCACGCGAGTTTGGGAGGGACATTGCTGAGGTGACAGAATGGAAGCACCCACTGTGGCGTTGGTTTTGTAATAAACGAGGATGGGAGGCTCAGAGAGTGGCTTTGAGGAGGATATAAAAGCTCACATCACCCACAGCCCTTCATCCACTGCTCCTGTTCCCATCCCTGCAGCGAACAAGGTAAGCGGCGGCACTGATCCCCATAAAATCTGAATTACTGCATAAAGTCAATGTTGCTTTTTCCCTCTTCCTCTTGGCTTCTTTCTCACTGGTCGTACACCTTTGACTGAGTTGCTACAAGTTTGTTTAATTTATCCAGCACAGAATTTCTCTTGCAAGGATGATCATGGTGAGACGAGGGCTAATACAATAATGAGATTTCTTTGAATGTATCTGTTTCCCTCTGATATTTCACACCCAGACTTTAATTTCGATTCTCCTCAGACAGTTTAGCTTTAAAGTCCTTTCTGCTGTGCGTTGCAGCCTCCCAGCAGAGAAGGATGTCCTACTCCAGCGAGTCCTGCGGCGTCAGCTGCCCCCGGCCCATCGCCGAGAGCTCCAACGAGCCGTGTGTGCAGCAGTGTCCCGAGTCCAGAGCCCTGATCCTGCCCCCGCCGGTGGTGGTGACCATCCCAGGCCCCGTGCTCAGCACCTGCCCCCAGGAGAGCATTGTGGGATCGTCGAGCCCAGCCTTGCCGGGGCGTTCCTTCAGTTCCCGCAGCTCCCAGGGCTACGGGGGCTCCTTTGGGCTGGGAGGATCTGGGGGTTATGGGGGCCCCCTGGCCTTCGGGGGCTCCTCTGGCTATGGGGGCTCCTTTGGGTCTGGAGGTTATGGGGGCTCCCTGGGCTATGGGGGCTCCTTTGGGTGGGGACCTTATGGAGGTTCCCAAGTCTATGGTGGCTCCTTTGGGTTAGGGGGCTCCCGTGGTTATAGGGGCTCCTTTGGGTTGGGAGGTTATGGGGGCTATGGGAGCTCCCGGGGCTATGGGGGTTTCTCAGGCTATGGGGGCTTCTCAGGCTATGGGGGCTCCCTTGGATATGGGGGCTCCCGGGGCTATGGGGGCTCCTTTGGCCTGGGAAGCTGTGGGGGCTATGGGGGCTCCTTTGGGGGCTATGGGGACTCCCTGGGATATGGGGGCTCCCTTGGCTACGGCCGTTCCCTGGGTTATGGAGGTGACACTGGCTATGGGGGCTCCTTTGGGGGCTATGGGGGCTCCTTTGGGGGCTATGGGGGCTCCCTTGGGGGCTATGGGGGCTCCTTTGGCAATTGCGGGAGGTCCTACAGCTCCGGCTTCTCCTCACGGGGCCTGGGCTATTCCCTGCCTGGCTCCCAGAGATGGGGCAGGTCCCGCCGCGGGAGCTGTGGGGTTTTCTAAAGCCCCCCAGGCAGTGCCAGGCCCCAGAGGCAGCGCCAGCCCAGGAGCCTGGCTCGGGCCATGGGGACACCGGGCAGGAGGCGCTGGCAGTGGCAGCTGAGTGTGCCCAGCAGCCCTGGGTGTGCCCTGAGCCCTCCATCCCCTCTGGATTCCCTGAGCCTTCCATCCCCTCTGGATTCCCCGAGCCCTCCATCCCCTCTGGATTCCCCGAGCCCTCCATCCCCTCTGGATTCCCTGAGTCCTCCATCCCCTCGGGATTCCCTGAGCCTTCCATCCCCTCGGGATTCCCTGAGCCCTCCATCCCCTCTGGATTCCCTGAGCCCTCCATCCCCGTGGGATTCCCTGAGCCCTCCATCCCCTTTCTGTGCCCGGACCCCTCCATCCCTGGCTTATCCTGGTCCTGAGCTGGTCCCTGCTCCCAGAGCACGAATTCTGCATCCCCTGCTGCCCCTGGGATCGCTTGGATTCCCTGCCCTTGGTTGTTGCTCTTCTCTCTGACATTAAAGCCCTGTTGGTGTTGCACAAAAGCCTCTCTGGTTTTTATTTGTCCTTTATTTTTTCCTCCGGGAGCAGAACTCCCCGGCGTGCTGAGAGTTCCTTATCACAGGATCTATCCTGCTCCCCGTGTTTGAAATGTGGAATGGGACTTTAATTGGGATACTTAACACGATGTTGAGGAATGTTTGTTTAGCAATTTGCCCGTCATTAACTTCCCCGAGGTTCTGAGTAATTGTTCTTGCTCTGAGGATTCCTGGTGACACCCCAGGCCCCTCCATCACCACATCGCTTAGCAAACAATTAAGACATAATTGCAGCGTTCCTAAGCTAGCAGGACGACAAGGGAAGGACGAGACCTAAGTTTTCATTTTGTGTACGTTGGGTTTTGAAAGTTCTGCCTGGGTTTGTTCAGCCTGAGGAAGAGAAAATCCGGGGTGACTTCATTTCACCTTCCAGTGTCTCAAGGAGCCGACAAGAAATACGGGGAGAAATTATTTCCAAAGGCCTGGAGGGACAGGGCAAGGGGGAGCGGGTTCAAATTTATGGAGAGGAGGTTTAGATGGGATACTGGGAATAAATTAAATAAAGTTTTGTCCCTAAAGATGCTTTAGATTTCCCACCATTTTTCCCCCATTTGTTGCTAACCAGGAGTGATTATTTCATAGTGATCTTCCAGAAATGAGAAGAAGGGAAAATATTCCCCCCCCAAAAAGGATATTACTCATTGTTTATATTTCTCTAACTCCTCAGTGATTAGCGTGGTGTAACTTAAATGCAGATCTGCTTGGTACTCACAATTTAAATGCACAGGCAAATTTCTGCCAGAGAAGGCTCCAAAGAGAAAGAGAGAGAAGGAACATTGCAAACCACAAATTGTGATGCGCCATCTATTTAATGAGCGAGAAGTGGAATTTAAAAAAAAATACAGCAAAAGAAAGCAGAAGGGTTGAATACAGAAGGGTTGGATAAGGGATTAAAATTCATCACCCATTTCCAGGCAGTGCTTTACAGCTGGACACCCAGCGACAATCGAGTGACATTTTTCGCCTCCCTGATTGCACAGAAAGGCATCAACTGGGGAAAGCCAAGCTCCTGCAGCGCCGGGAGCTCGGGGCAAAGCTGAGGGGGTCAGCAAGCGGGAGGGCACGGGCTCAGGCCTGCATCCGATCACGCTTTCCTGCATCCGATCGCGCTTTCCTGCATCCAGTCGCGTTTCCGTCTCCTGCTCGTCCCTTCCCGCGGCTCCCTCAGGGCCCGCAGCGGTTGGAGCGCCTGTAGGACCTCCCGTAGAGCCCCCCCAAACCCGAGTACCCCAAACTGCCGAGCCCCGAGGAGCTGCCCGAGTTGATGGGGACTCCCCCGGCGCTCAGAGCATCCCCGACGGCCGCGGACGCCGAGGATCCCACGGTGGTGTTCTGGGGGAAGGAGCTGAGGATGGGCCCGGGCAGGGTGACCACCACGGGCGAGGGTTGGATCACGTAGGTGGAGTCCTGGCACTGCCGGACACAGGGCTCGTTGCAGCTGTTGGCCAGCGGGGTGGGGCCGCAGGAGGTGGGGGCACAGAGGTCGTAGCAGGACATGGCTGTGGGGTGAGAGTCTGGAAGGCAGAGAGCTCTGGAATGCAAGGAACGAGGTGTAATTAGCCGCGTAATTAAGCTGCTGTGGTGATGGAGAGCGCGAGGAGTGAGTGGGGAATGGAAGGAGGGGTTGGGTCTGGGGTTGAAAGGGGATTTCAGTGAAGCTCAGAGCTCTCCACACACTCTGCAAAGGGCAGCTCCAGCTCCTCCTGAGCGGCCCTGAGCGCTCCTTCCCCACCACGCTCCTCCTGCAGCCCTGAAATAAGTGGGGAGGTGAGGGAGGGAGCAGGCGGTCAGGAAAGCAAGGAGAAACTGTGCCCCAAAACAGAGGGAAAAATAAAAAATAAAAATATAAAATTTTAAAATTAAAAAAAAAAAAACACCACCACCAAAAAAAACCCCACAACCCCAACAAACTCCTCAGCAGAAATTTCACGGTGAGGCCTTGGCCCAGGGGGGTCTGATCAAGGGAGTTCAGGGAATCTCCCTCTGGAGACGTTCAGACCCTCGTGCCCAGGAGTCTCCCTCTCTCCAGAGTCATGCCAAACTCGCTTGGAGGCTTTCCTGTGTCACCTGCCCCAGGAGATCACCAGAGGTCCCTTCCAACCCCGAATATTTTGTGACTCCATCCCGAGAGACAAGAGCTCTGCGCGGATACCCCAAATCCGCTCCCATCTGCTGAGCAATGCTCAGGCAGAGCTCGGGACTTCTTGGAACAGAAAGATTCGGGCGACACAAATGAAAAAATCCGGGATCAGCACAGGAACGATCTCCACCCTTCACAGAATGTCCCTCCCTGGAGAAAAAGCCGCTTGGAGGTTTCCCCAGCAATTTTAAAGAGCGCAGACCTCGGGCTGCTAAAGACGAACAGCAGAAAAATAAAGCACAAAGACAGCAACCATCCAAAGAAAATGGGAAGCAGATCGAGACTTACCCTTTTCTCCAAGGAGAAGAAAGCCAGGAGTGGTTGTAGGTCCTCCGACCGGGCTGGTTTTATACCCTGGCCCAGAGAGCCCGAGGACCTGGGACACAAATTGTGCGTGTAGCTCATTAGCAGCCAATTGCCAACGATTCCTCATATGCAAAGCACCCCTGGCTGGGGATTTACTTTTCCTCTCTGTTTGTGTTTCTTGCCTGGATTTCGTTTCCTCCCTGTAATGTATGCATTCCTCCGGAGAGGTTTCTTTTATCCTCAAATCTTACGAGCCCGGTTAATTCCTGATCAGAGGCTGATTCATCTGGGTTACTCAGGAAATTGCTTTGCATCCCAAGGAACTATGACACGGATGAATGAAACCATCGGGAAAGGTGCAGTGACCTTCCCTGTGAAATCCCTTTCCCCCTGCATGGAGGGCACAAGTTTTTGGCGCACCTCGCTCTGAGAAGGGCATAAATTCCTATTTCTGCCTCAGTGTTTCACCAAATTCCTCTCAAACAGAGGGAGATGCACAAAAATAAAGGAAATAAAATCGTTAGAAGGCATTTAGAAGTGATTAAGCTCCCCCACTCTCGAAGGTACTGGGAAATGGATTATTTGAAGGAACAGATTTTATTTTCTTGACTCAGCAGAGAGCATGAAGGAGGATAAGCATCTGATCTATTCCTTTGTTATTATTAAACCACCACGCTCCCATGATGGAATCTGAGACACAATTTAGGAACTGGGTGTCCAAGTCCTTCATCTCAGGAGTCTCCAGGTTGGGTTTTCTCCCTACATTAAACCAGGACAGCGACTGAGGTCAGCTGGAGGATGCCTGGGAATTTGGGGCTGCTCAAAGCCTTGCCCAAGCTCATCTTTGGGGTCATCAAAGACGCCAAACCCTTTTACATCTGCCACTAAATTATTACTTTCCCCTGCTGGGCTTCGCACCATTATGCAAAATCGTTCCCCAAATTAATAGCAGTTATTTAGAGATGTTTGTAATGTTCCTGTTCCTTTTTTCCTTCTTTGAAAGCCAATCTGCACGTCTCACAGATCACCTCAGCGTGCAGCAATTCCAGTTCCTTTTCAAAGGCAATTTCCAGATTAAAAAGTAATCGCAGACAATGCCGGAGCAGACTGGAGGGCAGGGCCGAGCATTTCCAGCCTCTCGTGGTGTTTAATCTCCGAGGCAGAGACAGGCAAATCAGCCCCGAACTGGGAGTATCTGCCCCAACATCTCCTGGGAAATAAACGCTGGTTGGAGACTTCTGAAGAGCAGAAGCCTTCAAAGTTCCCCAAACATTTCCCTGGACCACTCAGACATGCAAACGGGGGGACGAGCAGCAAATGGGCAGGGAAGGACTCTTTGAACATGACCAGGGGTTCAAAGGGGTGGCCAAGATTCCTGATGGATTCCACAAAACTTCCCCAGCAGCTCCAATCCTTCCACCTTGTCCTTGAAACACAAATAAGAATTTGCATCAACTCAGTCACTGGATGTCCCCAGTTTGGGATGACCCAAAATGATGACACGATGGATGGAAACTCTTCTGTCCCTCGAGACTGACCAGACCTTCCCAAAGTTCTCGCTGCATGCACAGAAATGTTAAAAAATTGTTTGTCCAGAGAAGCTGTGGCTTCCCTATCCCTGGAAGTGTCCAAGGCCAGGTTGGACAGGGCTTGGAGCACCCTGAGATAGTGGAAGGTGTCCCTGCCCATGGTTTAGATGATTTTTAAGGCCCCCTTCCGACCCAAACCATTCCATGATCCCCTGATTTTCCTTAATAACAATAATTATCTATCGACTCTAAGAGCAGCTTGTGGTTTGCAAGGCCAACTCATCCAAAGCCACAGAGAAGATAGAAAAGTGCCCAAATTCCACTTCTGAAGGTGATCCTCAGTCCAGCTTGTCTGGGTGGCTCCATCTTCTCCTCCCAGCAGCCGAGAGCTTTTGGGATGTTGCTCATGGGAAGATTACAAGGAGCAGCGATCCGAAATCTCCTGGGCACTTATCACGGCTGGAATTGCACACTCAGGACTCCAACTAAAACCCGCTGCCGCACCAGGGGCTGCTCCCAAGTGTGTGCCCAAAATGCCAGAAGTCCTAAACAAATGGGATTTTGACTCATCCCCACTTTGGGAGGTGGAGTTGGCGCGATGGAGCTGGGAATATTTAATGGATGCAAAGCAGAGAGATGAAAGCGGCCTCGTGGGTCGTGGGTTTCATCCGCGGCCAGGGTAAACCATCATGAACATAAACAGTAAACAAACCAATTTCCCTGCTGGGAACCTGGCCAAATGCAAAGCAAACCCACAGCTCCTGCGGGGACTGGGTAATAAAAGGTGCAGGAATGTCTGGGATCCTCCAGGCAGCCCCAGAAAGCCGTAAAAGCTCTGGAGAGCCTTCCTGCCTCTTCCCTTCTCCCCATAAAACCAGGAGACGCTGCAGCTCTGGCCTCAGCTCTGCAGGATTTGGTGCTGAAAGGGATTTTCGCTGACAACAAGTATTTCTGCCAAAAATATTGGTATTTTTTATTTCTGTGGGACCAAGGTCTTCAGGAGAAATCCTTCCCTGCGGAAAACATTCCAACACAATATTCCCACTCATTTTCTGCAGCAGCAAATAAATCACTTTCTAACTGACTGCAAACCCACCCAGATTTCCCTTTTATCCTCAGAATTGTGCTTTACTGGTTGCCACACCAAGTTTTAACCCAAAAAGGCCGTTTGGGACAGGAATGAAGGGGGGAAGTGGTACCTGAGGGTCATATTTCATTCTGATGTGATTTCTGAATGCTTGGAGGAAACATCCCAACTTTGAGGGGAATTTTTTTGCAATCTGGGAAAGGATTTGGTTCAATTAATGAGAAGGGAACTACAAGGGTAAGGAAATTAATTTTGCTATGAGAAATATCCACCTGAACCTGTCCAAGGCACCTTCTCAGCAGTGCCTCAGTCACAGCCCTTTGGAGCCCTTGGACTTTTTGGAATTCATCACCTTTGATCAGGGAATAGCTTCAGTTGAGATGGCAAAAAATATTAAATTGAACATTTAATCCAGACCAAGCTCGTCCTGTAATAGAACATCAAACTGCCAGCTTTCCACTGTCTTCTGGTGTTTATTAAAAAAAACCCTCCTCTTTAAAATTATTCATTCTTTCATTTACCTCCTTTAATTTCATTCCACTAATGACTGCAGTCGGCAGAACCTCATCAGCATCTTTAATTACAGCTCAGCCTCATTCTGGACAGGCAGACAAAGACTCCAAGCGAGACTTTTCAGAGATGTCAGGAGTTTTAAGGGGTGACAGGAGGTTGAGTCATCTGGAGCCCTCAGGGGAAGTTTTCCAAACCTTCTTCCTTCAGGGTGTCTAAACCACACCTGCGTCCCAATCCAGGAGGAGCAAAGCCGCGCCTGATAAATCTCAGCTTTGTCTTAAAACGGCCTAAAGAGAGGGTAGGAACTAAAAATTCTTTAAATTTTAGTCCTTTAATCTCTCTGTCCCAGACTTGCTTCCCAACCCAGCAAATTCCAAAGGGAGAAACACTCCCCATCCTTCTGTGCTTCCCCTCCCAGACTCACCAGGGGCTGAGCTCAGCTGCCAGGAGAAGCTGCACCCCAAAACAGGATGCCCCAATTGCTGCTTCTCTCCCTCCACATTTCCCTGAGAAACCTCAGCTGAGCTCCCTTCTTTTAAAACACTTTTCCCAAGTATCACATCTTTAAAATTTCCCTGTTTATGTCCCAGCAGGAGGCACCCATTGCAGGGTCCCTTTCTGCCTTTAATAAGGGGTCTCAGGCTCTGGTTTAAACGTTTTCCACCACCGGAATCTGACTCCTTCTCCTTTGAAATTATTTGCGTGGTGTTTTCTGGAAATGGGGACTTCCAAAGGCACTGGAAAAGGGGCTGGGAGAGCAAAGAAGGCCAGGCAGACTCGGAGGGTGATGCAGCACGAATTTAATGGGTTGAGGAAGGGAAGGAAGCAACGAAAAAGTCAGGAATACATTTCCATGGTTCACTAAGGACAGAACCCACTCAGACACACTCAGCGAGTGGAAATTTTCCTTCTTCATCGATGAACGACCCATGCTAATCCAGCCATGCACAACAATTGCCAGCAATTAATATTTTGCCTATTATCAAATACAAAAAAAAAAAAAAAAACAAAACAAAAAAAAGCAGGACAAGACATTTGATCAGAAACATGAAGTAAAGCACGACAAAAGACAAGCAAAGGCCTGGTTTGGGGAGATGCCAAACTCCCACAGCTCCTTTAACTCCAGGCTGGGGGCATCTCACGTGGCATCCAAAAACCGTGGCCGTGAGCTCAGTCCTGCTCCAGGGACGGGTCGGGGCTCAGCATTCCTGGTCTTCTCCTCCCTCCTTAGCAGGGCCCGTAGAAGCCGCTGCGGGAGGCGTTGTAGCGCCGGTAGGGCCGGCTGTAGCCACTGCCCAGCCCGGGGTATCCAAAGCCCCCAAAGCCCCCAAAACCCAAGGAGCTGCCCCCGGAGTTGATGGGGACGCCCCCGGCGCTCAGAGCGCTCCCGACGGCCGCGGACGCCGAGGATCCCACGGTGGTGTTCTGGGGGAAGGAGCTGAGGATGGGCCCGGGCAGGGTGACCACCACGGGCGAGGGCTGGATGACCACGGTGGAGTCCTGGCACTGTCGGACACAGGGCTCGTTGCAGCTGTTGGCCAGCGGGGTGGGGCCGCAGGAGGTGGGGGCACAGAGGTCGTAGCAGGACATGGCTGTGGCCGGAGGGAGGTCTGGAATACAGGAGCTGAGTTACACCCACATTTATCAGCAGCTTTCCAGGGGTCCTTTCAGGGTTGGGAATTGGGAAGGAAATTGGATTTTTAGAGTGGTTCGTGTTCTGGCCTCAGGTGAATTCCCTGCTTGGGCTGCGGTGGGATGTGGTCACACAACTCAACAGGCCCGAGAATTCACTGCTGATATTAAAGTGCAGCTGTGCAACCTTAAAACTGCCTTGGATCCCAAAACTGAATAAATAACCCCTTTAATAAATAACCCATTTAATAAATAACCATAGCCATTTCACTAATGTGGCTAATGAATGATTTTTATAAGTCGCCACCAACACAAAACTCCCTCTCTGGTATAAAACTCCTTCTTCCCTCAGAGAAGAAACTGCGGCAAGAGGAGTGAGGGAAAAGCTACAAAATCAAGGCTTTAGAAAGAGAATAAATAGGTTCAAACTCACCTTACTCACGAAGGCAAAGGAGGGAAGAGAAGTGGCTGGGAGAGCCGGGAGTTGCTCAGGTTTTTATACCGAGTTTTGAGTTGCCCAACGACTTGGGCCACTCTTTGTGCAAGACGTGATTTATGGGCCACGACTGATTACAGGGTTTTTTGCCTCAGTATTTGTGTTTTTTTACTTGCTTCACTTCCTTATCTTGTGGTTTGTCTATCTGACCACAGGGTGCTTTCATCTTAAAATATTCCAGGCCGGGTTCATTTCTGGGAACACTGCAGGGATTAATTCAGCGGGATTTATTCAGCCTTCAAACCCCTTTGGGATCTGCTTGGTGCCATTAAAGGAGATTAGGCCTCATTTGCATAATGCAGCGCCCTCCTCTGCAAGGTAAATCCTGGGGGAATTCACGGAGAATTGCAGGTTTTGGACGGCAGGCCATGAGTATTTCCAGCTGCTTTCCACAGGATCCATGAGGTTGGAGAAGACCTCCAGGACCATCGAATCCGAGGTGTTCCCAGCCCCAGCCTGGTCATCAGCCCAAGGTCCGCTCATTCCTTGGGCACCTCTGGGCGTGGAGAGGCTCTCTGGGAATGGAAGAAGGAATTTTTCCATGGAAGAGGCTGCCCAGGGAGGTTTGGAGTCCCCATCCCTGGAGGTGTCCCAGGAATGAGGGGACATCAGGGGATCCATCACAGGTTGGGATTGGTGATCCTGGAGATCTTTTCCAACCCCAAATCCATGAGCAGTCCTGGATGCAGGGATTAACCCCAAGGTTCTCGCTCTGCTGGCACATCCACTCCCGAGACATGCAAATCACATTTAAATTAGGGCTGTCTCTGTGGGGATCCCCTGGGAACAGAAACTCGTTTGGCTTGGGCAGAGCTTCCTGGGGAGTTCAAAGTTTATCAGCAGCTTTATTGGAGTGCCACCATGCAAATGTCCCGTCCTGGGCACATTTCAGATCCCTGACCTAGATCTGAATTCTTGTATTTTATTTAATAAGATGTTACGAAGATTTGGGGGTGCAGGGCAGTAATTGGGCTGTGAAATTGATGCCATTGTTTCTCTCTGCAGGAATTACAGCTGCTTTATTTTAGATCAAAAAGGAAACGTTCAAGGTTCGGCTCGCGCCATCTCATATTTCAGGAGCATTCTCAAAAAAAATTCCTTGGCTGTTTTTAGCAGTGCGTTCCTCACTATTTGTCCATATTTTAAGGAATTAGCGGCTGTATTTAAAAATATTTCCTATTATTCCCAATATTTCCAGGAGTTAGTTGAGGAATTAACTTGCATAACACCATCCACAGTTTCTTTCATCTTTTAAAAATTTTTCTTCATTCTTTTTATTCCTCCTTCATCCAAGCTTTGCTCAGAAAACACAAAGCATGTTTCAAATCCAGCTGTGAATTTAAAAACAGATCTGGCAACACTTCAGATCTGTTTGGAGACTTCCTTGTAAGCAATTACAATAAATATTGTTCCAACTAAAGCCTTTATTTTATTGTACTCTCAGAACAACTTAATGGCCTGATTTTGAGATGAATTAAAGTGAGCAAATTAAGGGTTCACAGATTTTTGTCATCAAGGCCAGACCTAAATATTCAGATTATAATTAAGACTTTTTGCATAATGTGAGAACATCCTCCTGAGACACCTGTGAGTGACTGAACCTCTGAAAAAAGAGATCTTTAATCAAAATGGAACTGGGAGGTTACTCACAGTCATCCCTGGGTAAAGTCTCTGGGCACAGAGGTGACCCCAAAATCCATGGAGAAACAGAGGGAATTTCCCTGGCAAGAGCAGCATCTGCAATTCGTTTTGAATTGTAATTAATTAGCTCATTATGAAGAATTAGTTCCTCAAAGGTTTGGAGCCTGTGTAAAATCCTTGCAGCTCCTGAGTTCCCTCCTGTGCTGGGTTTTGCTTTTCTCTCAGTAATTCTGGACAGAGCTCGTGAGGACTCTGTGGAGCCATTTGAGGTTCCCACCACAATTCAGGTCACTTCCAGAACTGGACATGATTCCAGAGCTGGACACGGTTCTAGAACTGGACATGTTCCCAGAACTGGACACAGTTTTAGAGCTGGATATGATTCCAGAATTGGACACGATTCCAGAACTGGACATAGTTCTAAAATTGTGGACACAATTCCAGAGCTGGACATGATTCCAAAGCTGGGCAGAATTCCAGGTGGAATCTCCCCAGAGCAGAGCCGAGCAGAGCAGAGGGGCAGAATCCCCTCCCTGGATTCTCGGGGTTGCCCCAACCTGGGTTTGGGACTTCACCCTTGGGTTTGGCCGAGTCCTGCCTCTCCAGCCTGTCCAGCTCCCCCTGGATTGGGAATTGTTTGAACCTCAAGGTATTCCTGTGGTTTAAGGTGTTTAATTCAGCCCCTCTGGCCACGTCTGCCTGGAATTTTGGGGTTTTTGCAGCCACCCCCTGTTCCTGGCTGGAATTTACTGCCCTGCTCAGGCAGATGAAGCTGTGGATGTGTGATCTGAGATGGTTTTTGGGGTAGGCAGAACCTGGGACCTCACCCCTCCTCGAAGAACCCCCCTGAAGGCACAGGGAGATGTGAAATCCTCCATTTTCACACCCGACTGGAGCTCATTTCCTTGTTAATTTTATTCAGATTCTGTCACGAACAACTTTAAAATCACTCAGGTTTGGGGTTTGCTTTGGCGTCTTACTCTGGGCTAATAAACTTCAACAATTTCTGTTTTGATTTCTGGTTTTGTCCAAAAATTAATGTCACTCACTCCTGGATGCATCTGCAGAGAATTCCTGCAGGGAGCCGGGGCAGCGTGGAATTCCCAGCTGGAATTCTGCTGGGAACAGCACAAAACAGCTCCAAAAATTAATTCACACTCGAGGGTAGAAATTATTTACTCACCAGAACCTCTGCAAAACAACACACCCAGAACGGGAGGGTTTTGTTTGTTTTTCAGACCTGTTTTTTGCGTAAGCTTTCAAATGCAGATTTTAATTACGTTTCAAATTGGATGAGTGCAATTAGCGCTGCCCTGGGTTCCAGCTCCACCTTCCTCACAGAACAAGGTTTGGTGCCACCCAGGCTGGTGAATTGGGTGTTCTGATCCATCCCCTGGGAGCCAGGATTTGCCAGGAATAGTCACAATAAACCCCATGCACAAAGTGGGGTTTTTTCTATCTGAACGCCCTTTCTGTCATTCTGGACCCACCTCCTCTTGTCCTGTCACCCCCTGCCCTTGCCCAAAGTCCCTCTCCAAGCCACAGCCAATCCAAACGCCCACAATCCTGCATTTTCTTTACCCAAACATAAATTTTAGTATCATTTCCATGCCCGAGTCACCCCTGTTTCTGCCCGAAATCCCAGGAAGTCGCCACGATGTGCAGCAATTTTCACGACAAATTAAACACGAAGCTGGATGTTGGAGATTAATTCAAATTTTGGGGGTTAGAGGCTGTGCAGAGTCAGGAGAAGCTGCACCTGAGTCTTCACCCCATTTATCACGGCTCGATTTGTCCCTGCTGGAAATTCCCGCGTGAAAAGGATGCAAAAAACAGGAATGGGGAGAAGTCAGCAAAAGATAGGAATTAACTCCAAATGAAGAGGCTTTGTACAAAGACTGGGCTTGGACTTCAGAGGAATAAAGGACTTCAAAGTTGACATTTCTTGCTAATGGCTCAAATATGCAAAGTTTTGGCTCCCCGAGGTTGTGGGGGATCTGGGCGCCTGCAACCCCTGGGCAAAAACTTCAATCAAAATCGGTGAGTCAGGAGAACTAAAAGGACTTCACCTAATTCAAGTTAAACACCTTCAAAAACTTTAATTATTTTATTAAACTTTTCTATCATTTATATTTAAAAAAATAAAATTAAGACGAATCTTCATCTCCTTAAAATTCTTTAACTCCTCCTATTTTCGCCAGAAGAAGATTCTCTTCCTTTTAGAGTCTGTTCTACAGAAAGGTTTTTCTACAAAAGGAGAAAAGGAGAAAAGGAGAAAAGGAGTCTTTCTCCTCCTTCTCCTCAAACTCTCCACAATCCAACAGCCCAGAATCTTTTTCAATATGTTACAAAATCCATTCCTTCTAGTAGAGAACCCTCCCAAGGAAAATTCATTTCCTTTTCATCGGTAAAACTGAGATAACCCAGGAATGCTTCTTCCTCCTCATCCTCCCCTCCAGGCACAGAAACTTCTGCTCTTGGAGGGGAGATCCCATTTTGGGAATAGCCTCACTAACAGCCTGGCAGGGATTCCAGCTCCCTAATTAACCCCGGGGTTCATCCAAGAGGTTGGGAGCCCTTGGATGGAGAACCAGGACACACCAACCCCGGCTCGTGGAGTTTGGCACTCCCCACACTCAATTAACGCCTTTGGAGCTCCCGGGACAGGTGAGGCACCAAAGGGTTGACAAATTACTGCGTGAATTGAAATTTGTAGTGTTGTGCTGGCTCTGGAGCCCTGGGTGTGATGGAACAAAGGGTTGAAATGAACGCCGGGTCCCGGAGATGAAAGAAGCTCTTTGAGGGAGGTTTTTCATCTCATGCCAGGCTGGGACATAAACCATGAGCAGTTTAACTCCTGGGGACAGCTCAACCTGCTGCAGACATTATTTGTATAACTGGTTTATTGGAATGCCCCAAACCTTCCCAACAATAGAAGTTCTTCCCTTTTTTCCCCCAAAATGGACTGGTTTAGTGCCTTCGGTGGCTGTTGTAAATCTAAATCAGATCCTGGAGGTGCTCTGAGTTCTCCACTCTCCAGGCTGAACATTCCCCACATTCCCAACTCTCCCAGACTATTGATGAGCTAATCAGTGATAAATTTCACCTAAAAAAATGAAACTGAAAAAGTTTCAAATAAGAACAGGAGGGGAGGGAAAAAACCAACAGGAGACTCAGGAGATTATGATAAAAGCATCATTTTATTAATCCCAACAAGAGGATTAAAGCCCTGCAAAGCACCGGGGGTTGGTGTGGGAGAAAAGGCTCAGCTCAGGGGGACGTGTTCCCAAGGCAGAGCTCTTCTTCCAGAGCACCCTGAGAACCACATCCCGCCTACAACCTAAATTTAAAACTTTACACCGGGTAGTACCAAATACACCGAGCAGCAGAGCTACAAACAGGACCAGAAACACCCAGGAGTAAAACAGGAGCAGTGGCCTCATTCCAGGGCCTGATGGACTCCATTCAGGTGGAGCCGTGGGGATCTGACCCCGCTTTGGACACCGTGAGCTCAGTCCTGCTCCAGGGACGGGTCGGGGCTCAGCATTCCTGGTCTTCTCCTCCCTCCTTAGCAGGGCCCGTAGAAGCCGCTGCGGGAGGCGTTGTAGCGCCGGTAGGGCCGGCTGTAGCCACTGCCCAGCCCGGGAACTGAGCCAAAGCCCCCAAAGCCCCCAAAACCCAAGGAGCTGCCCCCGGAGTTGATGGGGACGCCCTCGGCGCTCAGAGCGCTCCCGACGGCCGCGGACGCCGAGGATCCCACAGCGGTGTTCTGGGGGAAGGAGCTGAGGATGGGCCCGGGCAGGGTGACCACCACGGGCGAGGGCTGGATGACCACGCGGGAGTCCTGGCACTGGCGCACACAGGGCTCGTTGCAGCTGTTGGCCAGCGGGGTGGGGCCGCAGGAGGTGGGGGGACATCGCTCGTAGCAGGACATGGCTCGGGATGAGGTCTGGAATACAGGAGCACACCTGAGGGCAAGGCAGGAGCTGCGTCACACCTGCGTTCACTCAGCTTAGTTCATTTACTCATTTTAGTTCGGTTATCGGGACAGAGACTTTCCAAGGGGCCTTTGAGGAACTGAGCCAGGAGCTGAGGAGGAAACCAAACTCTTAAACAAAGAGAGACAGAGGCTGAAATGTCCTCTGGGCTGTCGGTGATCCGGGCAAGAACTGGCAGCAGAACAAAAGAAACAAACCTGTGTCATTAATTTAATTGTAGGATTTTGATTGCACGTCTGCAGAGACCCAGCTCCACGCACCCAGAGCATCGGGGGAGCAGCAATTAGGAGTGAAACCCAACCACAAATGTACCTGTGGAGAGAGGTCCACAGGCAGCTGGAAAAATTAAAAGGGAGGATTCATTTCAAGGCTCCAGCTTTGCCTACAAAGAGGTACAAATTTCAATGACAAATTTCAGCGTCATTAAGCAGCCTTGAAGAAGAGGTCTTTGGAATTTTTTCCCAGGCAACTCGTCCATGGATGTGAGAAGAAGCAGGAATTCCAGGGGTTCTATCTACACCACAGCAATAAAACCAAAATTCTCTGATTTCTACGGGGTGCTCAGCTCTGCTCCAGTTTTTCCCCTTCTTTCCCTTCCACCCCACAATCCCTGATCCCACTCCCCAACATTCCAGGAGATGCCTTTGCACTCTGGAACAAAATTTCCACACTTGGTGACCCAGCTGACATTCCAGGATGGAAAAGACGCTCCAAGATATAAAATGCTGCTGAAATACAGCTGAGCTCCTGAATTTTCTGTTTTAATAAATAGTTGGAGTTTAAAAGGACCTTTAAAGATCCGAGAATTCCAACCCCTTGCAGAGTTACTCCACCCATGTAATTCATTAATCTTTATTAGTTCTAATATTTTCTATGTCACTTAACACGTCTGAAACCCCGCGTTTGAATAAATTTCTATCACCAATTCAAGGATCTCTATAGCCAAGTTGGGACTTCAGAAATTCCATGATTCCAACATCAAACACCAACTTTTTAAACAGAAAAAGTCTCCCCCCCCACAAAAAAAAAAAAGAATCCAGCAAGCAGCAGAACACTGTGGGGAAAAAAAACCCCAGATTATTAAAAGGCAAGAACTCAACAAACAGAGAAAGAGAAGTGGATTTGAACTAACCTTGCTCACAAAAGAGGAAAGAGAAGTGGTAGGAAGGAGTTGGGCTGAGTTGGTTTTTATACCTCAGCCCTGATGGCCTGGGGACCACAGACAGCCTTTGTACCTGGAATTAATTCCCAACTAGTATGTCCTGAATGTCAAATGTTCCACCTGATTAAATGTTCCTTTCCTCACTGCTTATTTACTTTGTTTTTGTTTCCTCCTTATCTTCTGACAGACAGATTCCGTCCCGCGGGTTTCTCTCATCTCGGGAATTAGGGATCAAATTTATTCCAGGGCCACCTTTCAGTCACAACAAAATCCAGACTCCGGCGTACGTTTGACTTTAGTCATAAAGAAAAATACTAAGAATGTCTATAATACATAATTCATCATTCCAAGGCGTTCTTTTATTAAGGGTATGAGTGTAAATCCTTAATAAATTCCTGTCTCCAGCGATGCTCACCAAGCTCTGCCTCCAGCCAGGTGCCGGAGCAATCTCAATTCTGGGTTTGGGCAAGGCCCTGCCTCAAGAGTACATCCAGCCCTGAAATCCCACAGAAGGAAGGAAGTGCCAGAATTGTGGAATTCAGAGACAAATTGCCACTTTATCACATTGATTTCAGGTGGTTTTATGGCGTTAAATCTGGGTAACACAGTTTGAGGTACAGCTGGAAGAACAAGGGGACATTTAATCCTGATTTATCAGTTCTTCTGCCAAGGAGACCTCTAAACCCCTCCTGTTCCACCTCAGCTCACAAACACCAGTCAGAACCATGGAATCATGGAATGGTGTGGGTGGGAAGGGACCTCAAAGCTCACCCTGTGCCAATCCATGTGCAGGGACACCTCCCATGATCCCAGGCTGCTCCAAGCCTCGTCCAACCTGTCCTGGGACACTTCCAGAGGTGGGAAATCCTTGGAACCACCTGTGCCAGGGGCTCACCACCCCCACAGGGAAGAATTCCTTCCCAAATCCAACCTAAATTTCCCCTCTTTCAGTTTTACCACTTTCCCCCTTTGTCCTGTCACTCCAGGCCCTTTGGAAATCCGCTCCCCATGTTTCTTGTTGGCTCCTTCAGGTCCTGGAAGGCCACAATGAGGTCACCCCAAAGCTTCACCAAGCTTGGAAAGGACCTCAGAGGTTTTTTTATGAGATGTGAACATTTTAATTGACAATTGTTTGCAACTGGGTCAGACTGGGAATTTTGGCACACAAAGAGTTTTGGCTCCTCTTGGATTTGATCTTGGATCCCAAGGTGGCCACAAGTGAACAAATTGCTGAGGAGCTGGAAAAAAAATTGTCTTTATTAGACTGTGCTTGAAGTAATTTCAGGTTGACATTATTAGAGTCGGTCTAAAAGTACCAGAAATTAAAAGTACCCATAATTTGGGAAGATGAAAGAATTTCTTAATGGGTGGATGATGCTTCTCACGCAATGGCAGCCTAAACTTAGACTGGGAAACAAAAGCAGGACAATTCCTTTATCAGGGAAAGGTTCCACTTGCAAAAATATGTGTGGGAACTAATTAATGCAAAAAAAAAAAAAAACAAACCAAAAAAAGATGCTTCAATAACTCCATAAAGTCAAACATATCTATGGAGTTATCACACCCATTTTTCCACCCGAACATCCAAGGGGGACATGGCTTCCAAACCACGTTCACATTCTTCAGAAATTGTTTCTCCAGTGATTTCAGTCATTGCAGGTGATGGATCAGACCCTCAAAGGTACAAAATTCTGCTTGAAATTGAGCTGAGCGCCTCCATTTAATAAAAACTTCAACATCCTGCACAACCGCCCTGCTGGGCTGGGCTGGGAAGGTTCTGGAATGTGGCTTTTTTCCCTTTTTTTTCCCTTTAGGTTGGTAAGGGGAAATTTTGGGGTTTATTTCCCCTTTCCCAGACTCTTCACTCTCCCAAATTCCCTTCCTCCACCTCTCCTGCTCCATGTCCATTTGCATTGCGGGATTAATAGATAAAATAGATAGAATAGATAAAATAGATTGAATAGATTGAATAGATTAAATAGATTACATAGTCTGTTGATGGTAGATACAGAATACAAATCCCTTACATATGTTTCAATAAAAACAGTTTTTAACTGGCTTTTAAACCCCATATTTTTAATTGATATTGCATCAATTTCACACCATAATAAAATTGTGATAGCACAGAAACATTATGCGTAACATTTTTATCAGAAAGTGCCATATCTGGGGTGTCACTTAAGCTGACCACAAGGTCATTTTTATATTAAAAAAACTAGAAAAAATCAGTCTGATCATAAATACAACTGCAGCTGTTCTGCGGCGTGGAACGCCGCCGCCCTTGGGTTCCTCACGGATCCCAGGGAACAGCTTATCCCACCAGTCCCTCTGGTTAATTGTTTGGAAAATTTACCCATGGAAACCTCTTTTCCAGCCCAGGCTCCTCTCGGTCTGGGACATTTTCATTCCCCAGTTTTCATTTTTTTGGCGTTTCTGCCTCGGGCTGCAGGCGGGAAGGGGCCCCAGCAAAGCTCCTCTGCCGCCCATGACCAGGGAATGGCTGGAGCCGTGCCAGGGAGGTTTGGGCTGGATTCTTCTGGAAAATTCCTCCCCCAGAGGGTGCTGGACACTGCCCAGGCTCCCCAGAGAATGGGCACGGCACCAGGGCTGCTCCAGGAGCGTTTGGGTGGTGCTCCCAGGGATGTTCTGGGGTTTTGAGGTGACGGTGCAGGACCAGGAGCTGGATTGGATCCCCTTCCAATGAGGATATTTTAGGATTCTATTCCATCTTTTTGCTGAACTCTTCTCCTCCCAAATTTGTAAATTTGCAAGTAAATAATTTTTAATAAACTTTAAACAAAGCATAAAACATTTTAATACAAAACCCCACCTCTTTTGCCTGTTGTGTGGACATTTGGACTGGCTCCACACCTGAATGTCAAGAACATTCCCTTGACCTCCTCAAATATTTATATCTCAGTTCCAGGATTATTTAATTTTCAAATAGATTTTATTTGGTGGTTTTATTTTTCTTGGATCTTTTTTGGTTGCCACAGTGGCAAGTGTTGCTTCTGCCATATTAATATTCATTCAGATTCTCAAGAGTTTCAGAGATGCCAAATAGGGGACAATATCTAAAATCTCTCAAGCTTAAACACCACAATTGTACTTTTAAATACAGAGGTGGGATAAACAAACTGGGGGAAAACATACTAGAAAGAGAAATAGATTTGAGAACCTGTTCAGTGCTTCTCAAGAGTATAAAAACCAATGAAATTATTTTTATCAGATGAGTTGTGGTGACTTTTGGACGCACATTTTCCTCTGTGAAATCCTTGCATAGATTTTCACCTAATTCTGCCCCAAGGGGAGGTAAAAAGGAGAGAAACACCACAACGAAACTCAAAATCAGATGCAACATCAGTTTACTGACAAACAGTCAAGTAGCATTCAGCAAAAACAAAGGGAAAAATATATATTTATGAAGGGAAAAGAAACCATTCCAACTGAGAGACAGAAAGCAAGACTCCACCTTTCCTTAATTCCTGAATAAAACCCCTCCACTGACTGTTGGCAATCACAGCATCAAACCACTGTGAAATGCAAAATCAGAGACAAGGAAACTCTTCCAAAGCAGGATTTTCAAGGCTGAAACAGGCTGGCCACGAGACCAGACAGCACCTCCCTCCTTCCCTCCTTGTCAGGAGGGCAGGAGGGGCCCCGAGGCCTCTGGAAAGGCTGGCCAGCAGCTCCAGGGGACACTTGGCCTGCGGAGGCACTCGCTGGACGCGCGGCCCGGCTCTAGCAGGGCAGGCACCTGCGGCTGCAGTAGCGGCCACCGAGGCCGGAGAGCCCCGAGAGCCCAAAGCCCCCCGAGTTGATGGGCACTCCCTCCTCGCTGAGGATGCTGCCCACGGCGGCGGAGGTGGAGGATCCCACGGCGGTGTTCTGGGGGAAGGAGCTGAGGATGGGCCCGGGCAGGGTGACCACCACGGGCGAGGGCTGGATGACCACGCGGGAGTCCTGGCACTGGCGCACACAGGGCTCGTTGCAGCTGTTGGCCAGCGGGGTGGGGCCGCAGGGCCGGCACAGGTCGTAGCAGGACATGGCTGGGGCTGGAGGAGAACCTGCAGAAGGCAGGGAAAGCACCCACGGGCTGTGAGGCGCACAGGGAGATGCTGCTCACAGGAGGAAACACAGCCTGGGCAGAAGGGACAGCCTGGAGAGGGAGCAAGGGAGGAACCCAACAGCCCTGAGCCCAAAGAGTTCCCTGCAAAGAAATCCCAACATCTCCCACCTCTCCCCAGCAAAAAACAACCACAAAAACCTGCGGAGAGCAGGATCAAGGAGAAAGACTCTCAGAGAGCACTGCGGAGAGGCAAAGATTCCATTGAGGGTCAAGGCAGAAGAGAGAAGAGAAAAGAGAAGAGAAGAGAAGAGAAGAGAAGAGAAGAGAAGAGAAGAGAAGAGAAGAGAAGAGAAGAGAAGAGAAGAGAAGAGAAGAGAAGAGAAGAGAAGAGAAGAGAAGAGCGAGGTTAAGGCCCTTGCAGCTCACCTGTGTCACCGAGGAGGAGAAGGCAGGAGAAGTGGATGAGGGATCCTCACTTGCTCTGCCTTTTATACTGTCCCACACAGCCCCGGGCCCACAGGCACCCTCGGCACATGGAACGTGTTTACCAAGCTCATATTTTATGCAAAACATCCCCATTAGAGAAATGGGGACACTGCAATGCTGCTTTTTCATTTCCCTGTGCAGGACATGCCCAGTCAGCCTCCCAGGCTCCTTTCAAGTGCCAGCATTAGAGGCCAAAACGTGTCTGGGGGCAGTGCCACGTCAGCAGGGCCGGGTGATGCAGCCGGTGCTGAGCAGTGTCCGACATCCCAAATAATTCCAGTCCTGGCCCTCCAGGGCAGGACTTTAAAGTGTTTCCTGATGATGGGGCTGGACTCCTCAGGGCCCCGGGCTCCAGCCTGGCCATTCCCCTGCAAGGGTCAGCTCTGTCCCTCATGTCTGTCCCTGTCCAGGCTGGGCACTGCTGTTCTGGCCTTGGCAGGGGTGGCCCAGGGGGGTTTGGAGTCGCCATCCCTGGAGGTGTCCAAGGGGAAACTGGACATGGCACTGCGTGCTCTGGGCTCTGTGACAAAGTGGAGATGGATCCCAGGTGGGACTTGATGTTCTGGGAGGGCTTTTCCAATCCCAGGGGTCCCCTCAGGTGAGGGACCAGCCCCAGTCCAGCCCCGTGGTGCCAACGTCCAGCAGGGGACATGAGGCTGCCTCTGCTCTTGAAAGTCCTGCCCTGGAGGGCCAGGGGCTGCCACCAGGTGGTCAGTGGGACACTTCTCAGCCCTGGCTGCTTCACCTGGCCCTGCTGACAAATCATTTTCCCTGGAAATATTTTGGCCTCTAATCTTGGCACTTGAAAGGAGCCTGGGAGGCTGACTGGGCACGTCCAGCACAGGGAAATGAAAAGGCAGCGTTGCAGGGCAAAAATAAAAACACTAATTTTTGTAATTGGGATGTTTTGCATGCGAGATGAGCTTGGTAAACACATTCCCTGTGCAAAGACTGTCTCTGGGCCCGGGGCTGTGTGGGACAGTATAAAAGGCAGAGCAAGTGCAGGATCCCTCATCCACTTCTCCTGCCTTCTCCTCCTCGGTGACACAGGTGAGTGCTTTCCTCTGCTTCCATTTCTTTTCCTCTGTCTCTTCTGGCTCCCACTGGGGCTTTGCCCCTGTTTTGTTGGGACAGTTGGTGGTCATCTCCACTCTCAGTGCCACACTGGAGGGAGGTGGGAGAAGGTCTTGTCTGTGTTTTTAGGCCCCTCTTGGGGACTGCAATTCCTTGTCCTTTCTCTCTCCCTCTCCAGGCTGTCCCTTCTGCCCACTCTCTGCTCTTTCTCCTGTGAGCAGCATCTCCCTGTGCGCCTCACAGCCCGTGGGTGCTTTCCCTGCCTTCTGCAGGTTCTCCTCCAGCCCCAGCCATGTCCTGCTACGACCTGTGCCGGCCCTGCGGCCCCACCCCGCTGGCCAACAGCTGCAACGAGCCCTGTGTGCGCCAGTGCCAGGACTCCCGCGTGGTCATCCAGCCCTCGCCCGTGGTGGTCACCCTGCCCGGGCCCATCCTCAGCTCCTTCCCCCAGAACACCGCCGTGGGATCCTCCACCTCCGCCGCCGTGGGCAGCATCCTCAGCGAGTCCGGGGTCCCCATCAACTCGGGGGGCTTTGGGCTCTCGGGGCTCTCCGGCCTTGGTGGCCGCTACTGCGGCCGCAGATGCCTGCCCTGCTAGAGCCGGGCTGCGCGTCCAGCGAGTGCCTCCGCAGGCCAAGTGTCCCCTGGAGCTGCTGGCCAGCCTTTCCAGAGGCCTCGGGGCCCCTCCTGCCAAGGCGAGAGGCAAACGTGCCCACCTGAGGCTTCTGCTTGTCCTGCTTTCTCCTGCGCCTCCCCGGGCCCTGCCGTGCCCTGCTCTGCTGGCCCGGGGGCTCAGCCCCGGCCCAGCCCGGCCCCGGGGTCCTGCTGCTCCCGCTGGCCCCGTGCCCGGGCCAGGCAGACCTGTGTGCCACTGCTGGCCAGGCCTGCCTGCCCACCCCTGCTTTGGTTCTGTCTTCACACTCAATAAAGTTCACTCTGCATTCGAACTGGAGTCTCCTGGAGTTCCTTCCCTTTTGGGATCCCCAGCTAAAGCTGCTCCATGGGTGGGGGTCACAAAGTCACAGTTTTTGGGGTCGGAATACACTTCCAGAGGTTACGTGGCCCAACCCTTGCTCAGGTGGGATAGCCTTGAGGGAGTTGCTCTGGATGCCAATGTCTTCTCAATCTCTCCAAGGATGGACACCCCATAATAACCTCCCTGGTCCATGTATTCCATCAGTCAGTAGAAAACATTTCCTGGGACACCTTCCATGGCTCGTGTCCTGTGGGAGAGGTTTTACAGTGACTTCTGTGAGCCAGAGAGAAGTTTGAGAAGAGGTGCCATGTTCACCCCTGAGAGAATTTCCTACCAAGGTCCTTGACACAGAAACCAAGAAAGAAACAAGGAGAAATAAGAGAAACCTGCAACTGCCTATTGCAATAAACACTTTGTCTTTCCTGACCAATGAGTAAATTTATGAGCTTTGTAAGAATGTCTAAAAAAGCATTCATGCTATAATAAAACCAGGTTTGAAGCCTTCTGAAAATGGAGGGTTGCTTTGTGTTGTGACCACCTCATCTACAGTGTCCTTCATGCAAGGGAATCCCAAGGAGTTGTCACCCTTCGCTTCTGCCACCACAGCATCCCCTGCGCCCTCCTGTCCCTCCCGGAGGGCTCAGGGCTGCAGGCGCAGCTCAGGAGACCACAGGGACACGTTGGACATGGGGAGAACATTGCTGGGGTGTTGAATTTTGTGAGTGGTGATGCAGAGGAGGACAAGGTGCTCCTGCTTCCTCCCACATCTTCTACTCCCTGTCATTCAGGGAATCACAGAATCGTGGAATATCCAGATTGGAAGGGACCCAGAAATCATCAAATCCAACTCCTGGCCCTGCACTGACACCCCAAAATCCCATCCTGTGCCTGAAAAGCATTGTCCAAACACAAGAAGTGACCTTCACTCCACCTGGAGCGGAAGAATGGAGGGGTCAGAGACCATTCCAGGGATGGAGGGCAGGGAATGGAGGTCTCAAAGACCATTAAGGGCAACCCCTCAGTGCTGACCACGGGACGAGGCCAGGCCAGTGTGCTGAGTGTGCTGACAGGATGGAAGAGCAGCCCGTGATCTTGCTGTCTGCTTGCCTCCAGTGTTTTCCTGCTGACATTCCCAGACCATGACTCCTTCTGATGTGTTTTGATGTCTCCTTGGAGAGCTCTGCAGGCTCTTTCCACCACTTGGGTGTAGGCTCCCGGAAGGGTTTTGGAGATTTGGGGATGGAGAAGGAGCAGTGGGAAAGGCCCACCGTGGACACTTGTTGCTGGGTGGAACTGGTGGGAGCAGAGTTAGGGTGTGTTGGAGAGGATTTTCTGCTTTCCAAACATCCTCCTGTTGCCTCGAGGATGCTGGGGGCTCTCCACAAAGGCACAGAAGGGCAAAGAGCACATGGATTTGTCAGGATGTGAAATCCCTGGTTCTTCAGAGTGTCCAAGGCGACAGGGAAGTTTACACCCAGCCCTGCTGGACTCGAGTATTTGGTTACCCAGCAGATGAGGTGACTCCTGACACAGAAAACACATTTTAAAGCATGGCTTGTTATTTTAGGGATGCCAGAAAAAGTGCCCTGACCATTCTGGGAGTCCTAAAGTGAGGCCCTGGAGGGCAAAGGGCCTGGAGTGCCCTGGTGAAATAGGACAGTCCCCAACCGCGGCTGCATCACCCGGCCCTGCTGACGTGGCACTGCCCCCAGACACGTTTTGGCCTCTAATGTTGGCACTTGAAAGGAGCCTGGGAGGCTGACTGGGCATGTCCTGCACAGGGAAATGAAAAAGCAGCATTGCAGTGTCCCCATTTCTCTAATGGGGATGTTTTGCATAAAATATGAGCTTGGTAAACACGTTCCATGTGCCGAGGGTGCCCGTGGGCCCGGGGCTGTGTGGGACAGTATAAAAGGCAGAGCAAGTGAGGATCCCTCATCCACTTCTCCTGCCTTCTCCTCCTCGGTGACACAGGTGAGCTGAAAAGGTCTTTGCCGTCCTCTTCTCCTTCTCCTTCTCCTTCTCCTTCTCCTTCTCCTTCTCCTTCTCCTTCTCCTTCTCCTTCTCCTTCTCCTTCTCCTTCTCCTTCTCCTTCTCCTTCTCCTTCTCCTTCTCCTTCTCCTTCTCCTTCTCCTTCTCCTTCTCCTTCTCCTTCTCCTTCTCCTTCTCCTCTTTGTCTCTGCCTCCATCCCTGGCCTTGCTGCTGTGCTGCTCAGAACTTTGCTCCCAGATCCTGCTCCCAGCCTCTGCTCACTGCAAGGAGCTGGGAGAAGCTCTTGGGCTCTTTGCAGGAGGCCCTGGGCATGGAGCTCCTGATCCTTTCTTCCTCCCTGTTCCCTGTCCCTTGCCTCGGCCTCTGCTCCTCCTGCTGCTGAGGCCGTGCCTCACGTTCTGCCCGTGCCTTCTGCAGGTTCTCCTCCAGCCCCAGCCATGTCCTGCTACGACCTGTGCCGGCCCTGCGGCCCCACCCCGCTGGCCAACAGCTGCAACGAGCCCTGCGTGCGCCAGTGCCAGGACTCGCGGGTCATCATTGAGCCGTCCCCCGTGGTGGTCACCCTGCCCGGGCCCATCCTCAGCTCCTTCCCCCAGAACACCGCCGTGGGATCCTCCACCTCCGCCGCCGTGGGCAGCATCCTCAGCGAGTCCGGGGTCCCCATCAACTCGGGGGGCTTTGGGCTCTCGGGGCTCTCCAGCCTTGGTGGCCGCTACTGCGGCCGCAGGTGCCTGCCCTGCTAGAGCCGGGCCGCACGTCCAGCGAGTGCCTCCGCAGGCCAAGTGTCCCCTGGAGCTGCTGGCCAGCCTTTCCAGAGGCCTCGGGGCCCCTCCTGCCAAGGCGGGAGGCAAACGTGCCCACCTGAGGCTTCTGCTTGTCCTGCTTTCTCCTGCGCCTCCCCAGGCCCTGCCGTGCCCTGCTCTGCTGGCCCAGGGGCTCAGCCCCAGCCCAGCCCGGCCCCGGGGTCCTGCTGCTCCCGCTGGTCCCGTGCCCAGGCCAGGCAGACCTGTGTGCCACTGCTGGCCAGGCCTGCCTGCCCACCCCTGCTTTGGTTCTGTCTTCACACTCAATAAAGTTCACTCTGCATTCGAACTGGAGTCTCCTGGAGTTCCTTCCCTTTTGGGATCCCCAGCTGAAGCTGCTCCATGGGTGGGCGTGATGCCCTGGGGGTGTTTGAGTGGTTAAAGGCCATGGATGGACCTTTCTCACTCCTGGGCAAGGTGAGAACCTCCAAGGCCGCAGTCACTGGAAGGGCCATGGGGCAGTGGAGGGTGTGTGTGGCCTGGTGTGAGTGTGCACAGGGTGACCAGGAGGTTCCCCAGGGCACATCTGAGCCAGGTTGAGGTTGGACAACTTCCAGCTGATGCGTCAAGCCACTGGCCTGATTTTTCTGTGCCAGTTTCACCCAACTGCCCAAGGCCGTGGTTGTGTTTTGCCACTTACCCCTGGGCCTTTGCCTTCCCTCCTCCAGCCCTTCTCCCCAGCCCTGGATGCAGAGGGAGTCCCAAACAAGTTGAAGGAGCATGTGCCCAACTGCCAAAGTCAACATGATGCCCAGTTTTGTTTTCCTGCATTCTGTGGAGTGCTTCTCCCCAGGGAATTGGGTGTTCCTGGCCCTGCAGCCATCTGGTGACAGTCAAAGGCTGCTCCTCTGCCCTGTTGGGGGCTTCAGTGTCTGAAACAAATCCATCCTGCCAAATTCCTCTGTCTCTTTATCTGCTGTGGACATGCCCTCCTGTCCTTGCCTGAGCCAGGAGGGGACATTGGGGCGACAAAATGGGAACCAGGGAAGGGAGATAACACCCCCAGGACACCCCTGAGAGATTGGGGTGGGTGGGGACACCCAGGGCTTCATGGAGCCCCTCAGTGAGGAGGGCTGGGTGAGGGAGAAGGAGAGAGGGCTGGAAATGCCTTTGTTGCACTCAGTGTTTTGCCTCTAGAAGGGATTTAAGTGGAAATGCCCAGATGGAAACATGGTGTGTGTGAGTTTTGAAGGAAATCTCTCTGTTAGATCTGCCCTGTCACACCTGGGGTTCTGTCCTGAATGTGTTTGTTTGGAGAAACTTCTCCTGTCAACCTGAGAGCTCCCTTCATCCTCCTGGATGAGGAATCCGGCTTGGACCTCTGGGATTTAAGATTTTTCTGTCTCTGATGGAGCCCCAGCCCCGCTGGGACAGGAGTTTTGCCCCATTTGCCCCGAGGGGTGTCACGGTGGTGCCCGGGCAGGGCTGTCACCGCTCCTGGGGACACCAGCTCTGCCCTTGCCCCAGGAAATGCAGCTCAGAGTGAGGAATCCTTCCCTTGCCCACCTCTGGGGACATCCTGGCCCCTGCTGCTGCCCAGGCTGGGTTTGTGGGCACTGCCAGCCCTCAGCTGCTCCCTGTGTCCTGCTTGGAAACATTCCCGAGTGTTTGGGACAGGGTGTAGGGTCTGGTCAGAGGCAGGGAGAAAAAAAGGAGTGGAGGGATGGCCGTGAGGAATGGGAGAAGGAAGGGTTTTGAAGTCAGATGTTCTCATTAGGGAGTGTTTTCTGCAAGACAATGACCCTGACTAATATTTGTTAGGAAATAATATTTGTTGGGAAAGCAGCGTCCTTCCTTCTGGAGCTATCCTGTTCTGCTGATCGGAGACCTCCAGGCGATGCTGAAAGAGGTGAAAGGCAGGAGAAACGAGATAATTTTTTCCAAAGGCAATGTGAGATCCCAAAGAAAATTCAAAACCAACCCATGTAGTCTCTCTGATGAATAAATGATGTCTAAGAAGGCTTGAAAGGCCTTGGAGTCACAGGGAGCAATGTCTACGGCCAGTCCCCGCCAAAGCCAGCCCTTTAATCCTGAGTTCATAATAAAAAAACTGCATTTATCACTCCAAAGGCTCAGAGCTGCCTCAGGAGGGGAAGATGCTGACATCACCTGGAAATACAGCACCACTCCACCCAGCTGGCTGAAACACCAGCCGGGTTCTGGCTGAAAAATACCCTAAAAACATTTTGTCCTCTAATGCTGGCACTTGAAAGGAGCCAGTTTGGCTGAATGGGCATGTCCTGCACAGGGAAATGAAAAGGCAGCCTCGAAGGGAGCGTAAACAACCTCCAGTTTACTTAATTGGGGATGTTTTGCATAAAATATGAGCTTGTTGGTAAACACATTCTCTGTGCAGGGGCGCGTCGGGCCCGGGGCTGTGTGGGACAGTATAAAAGGCAGAGCAAGTGAGGATCCCTCATCCACTTCTCCTGCCTTCTCCTCCTTGGTGACACAGGTGAGCTGCAAGGGCCTTTGCCTCTTCTCTTCTCTTCTCTTCTCTTCTCTTCTCTTCTCTTCTCTTCTCTTCTCTTCTCTTCTCTTCTCTTCTCTTCTCTTCTCTTCTCTTCTCTTCTCTTCTCTTCTCTTCTCTTCTCTTCTCTTCTCTTCTCTTCTCTCTTCTGCCTTGACCCTCAATGGAATCTTGGCCTCTCCGCAGTGCTCTCTGAGAGTCTTTCTCCTTGATCCTGCTCTCCGCAGGTTTTTGTGGTTGTTTTTTGGTGGGGAGAGGTGGGAGATGTTGGGATTTCTTTGCAGGGAACTCTTTGGGCTCAGGGCTGTGTTTCCTCCTGTGAGCAGCATCTCCCTGTGCGCCTCACAGCCCGTGGGTGCTTTCCCTGCCTTCTGCAGGTTCTCCTCCAGCCCCAGCCATGTCCTGCTACGACCTGTGCCGGCCCTGCGGCCCCACCCCGCTGGCCAACAGCTGCAACGAGCCCTGTGTGCGCCAGTGCCAGGACTCCCGCGTGGTCATCCAGCCCTCGCCCGTGGTGGTCACCCTGCCCGGGCCCATCCTCAGCTCCTTCCCCCAGAACACCGCCGTGGGATCCTCCACCTCCGCCGCCGTGGGCAGCATCCTCAGCGAGGAGGGAGTGCCCATCAACTCGGGGGGCTTTGGGCTCTCGGGGCTCTCCGGCCTCGGTGGCCGCTACTGCGGCCGCAGGTGCCTGCCCTGCTAGAGCCGGGCCGCGCGTCCAGCAAGTGCCTCCGCAGGCCAAGTGTCCCCTGGAGCTGCTGGCCAGCCTTTCCAGAGGCCTCGGGGCTCCTCCTGCCCTCCTGACAAGGAGGGTGCCCACCTGAGGCTTCTGCTTGTCCTGCTTTCCTCTGTGCCCGGGCCGGGCAGGCGTTTGTCCCACTGCTGGCCAGGGCCCCATGCCCAGCCCTGCTGCTGGGCCAGCCTGGCCCAGGGCCTGCCCACCCCTGCTTTGGTTCTGTCTTCACACTCAATAAAGTTCACTCTGCATTCGAACTGGAGTCTCCTGGAGTTCCTTCCGCTTTGGGATCCCCAGCTAAAGCTGCTCCATGGGTGGGGGTGATGCCCTGGGGGTGTTTGGGTGGGATTGGAGGGAGTGGCCTTGTCATTGGTCACAGGAGGTGCTCCAGAGGACATTTGACTCAGGAGGGAGGTTGGACATTGGGTTCCAGCAAAACATTGACCTTCCAGAAGAGATTTCTGTGCGGATTCACAGGCACCTTCACAAAGCCTTTATTGTGCATTTCCAGCTATGAGTGGTTGTTTTCCTTGCCTGCATCCAAGCACAGCAACCAAACCCTGGGGCACAGGGAGAACCCAAGGTTCTGAGGTGACATGTGGCACCCAGGGCAGGTGTGCAAAGAGAAATGTGAGTCCTGTGCCAGGTGCTGGCACAGTGGAAATGGACTGAGGATGGGTCACTCTTGTGGAGGAATCCCAGAGTCCTCAAGGCTGGAAAAAAGTTCCAAGATCAAGTGGCCAGTGTAGACAGCAGAGTTCTGCAGGTCTGCTCCAGACTCCTGCTCCTTCAGGACACAGTGACACATGGAATGAGCCCACAGCAATTACAGCTCCCAACCACAGGACAATTTGGGTGGGGGATAAGATGGATCCACTGCTCCCTTCTAGGCCTGGGTACAGGTCCAGGCCTTGTCACCATCACTGCTGCCCTCGCTCAGAGGAGGAATCATGGTCCCTGTGTGCCCATCCCTGTCCCATGTCCACGTCACACACGCACCCTCAGCACATCCCCAACCTCAACCTGGCTCAGATGTCCCCTGGGGCACCTCCTGGTCACCCTGTGCACACTCACACCAGGCCACACACACCCTCCACTGCCCCATGGCCCTTCCAGTGACTGCGGCCTTGGAGGTTCTCACCTTGCCCAGGTGTGAGAAAGGTCCATCCATGGCCTTTAACCACCCAAACACCCCCAGGGCATCACCCCCACCCATGGAGCAGCTTTAGCTGGGGATCCCAAAAGGGAAGGAACTCCAGGAGACTCCAGTTCGAATGCAGAGTGAACTTTATTGAGTGTGAAGACAGAACCAAAGCAGGGGTGGGCAGGCAGGCCTGGCCAGCAGTGGCACACAGGTCTGCCTGGCCCAGGCACGGGGCCAGCGGGAGCAGCAGGACCCCGGGGCCGGGCTGGGCCGGGGCTGAGCCCCCGGGCCAGCAGAGCAGGGCACGGCAGGGCCCGGGGAGGCGCAGGAGAAAGCAGGACAAGCAGAAGCCTCAGGTGGGCACGTTTGCCTCCCGCCTTGGCAGGAGGGGCCCCGAGGCCTCTGGAAATGCTGGCCAGCAGCTCCAGGGGACACTTGGCCTGCGGAGGCACTCGCTGGACGTGCGGCCCGGCTCTAGCAGGGCAGGCACCTGCGGCCGCAGTAGCGGCCACCGAGGCCGGAGAGCCCCGAGAGCCCAAAGCCCCCCGAGTTGATGGGGACCCCGGACTCGCTGAGGATGCTGCCCACGGCGGCGGAGGTGGAGGATCCCACGGCGGTGTTCTGGGGGAAGGAGCTGAGGATGGGCCCGGGCAGGGTGACCACCACGGGGGACGGCTCAATGATGACCCGCGAGTCCTGGCACTGGCGCACGCAGGGCTCGTTGCAGCTGTTGGCCAGCGGGGTGGGGCCGCAGGGCCGGCACAGGTCGTAGCAGGACATGGCTGGGGCTGGAGGAGAACCTGCAGAAGGCACGGGCAGAACGTGAGGCACGGCCTCAGCAGCAGGAGGAGCAGAGGCCGAGGCAAGGGACGGGGAACAGGGAGGAAGAAAGGATCAGGAGCTCCATGCCCAGGGCCTCCTGCAAAGAGCCCAAGAGCTTCTCCCAGCTCCTCGCAGTGAGCAGAGGCTGGGAGCAGGATCTGGGAGCAAAGTTCTGAGCAGCACAGCAGCAAGGCCAGGGATGGAGGCAGAGACAAAGAGGAGAAGGAGAAGGAGAAGGAGAAGGAGAAGGAGAAGGAGAAGGAGAAGGAGAAGGAGAAGGAGAAGGAGAAGGAGAAGGAGAAGGAGAAGGAGAAGGAGAAGGAGAAGGAGAAGGAGAAGGAGAAGGAGAAGGAGAAGGAGAAGGGGACGGCAAAGACCTTTTCAGCTCACCTGTGTCACCGAGGAGAAAGGAGGAGAGGTGGATGAGGGATCCTGTGCTCAGAGTGGGTTTTATACCATCCTGGACAGCCCCAGGGCCAGCCTTTGCTCATGGGATGTGTTTCCCAAGCTCATCCTGCATGGAAAACACTCCCTTCCTCCAGCACCAACCTTTGATTTGGGGCTGCAACGCTCCTTCCCCGTTTCCTTGCTGCTGGCATCCCCATTCCACGCTGGATCCTCGTTTTATGTGACTTAATTAGAGATCAAAGGCCTCTCCTGGCCGGCATTGTTGATTCAGATAATTCAGGCCTTTGTGGCCATCTCCTTGAAAGCAACGTGTTTTTCCTCCTCTGTCTGGCAGTTTAGTCACTGCCTCGTCTGTCTCATGGCCATTTCCAAATTAAAACCATGCCAGACTCATCCCAGATAGCTCCAGATTCACACAGCATTTGCATGTTTTGCATAAATGTAATTGCAGCTATTTTTCCCTGTGTTTTCAGATTGTGCCACATGTCTGGTTTGAATCTCTCATCGAGAATGAAGCCCTGCTTTAGGTGAGAGCTTAATTAGGTCACAAACCCGGCTTGGCACCAATTTTTTCTTAGTTTTTCAGTCAACGTTCATCATTTTATTCCAGAAATCACTTCATGGTTTGTAGTTTATTGTGTCACTACCTTCATTTTGTGTAGAACCTCCAAGTGTATTTAAGAACCAAAATCTGAATTTTTTAAAATGTGCTTTTTTTCCAAGTAAACTTCACACTTTAAGGGGGAATAATTCCCCCTTGACCCTCAGAGCAACTTCTGCAAAGTCTCCAGGAGTGGCTTTTCTTTCCCTTTTTCCAACAAGGAGCTGAATTCTGTTTTTCAGTGGAAATAAAACATTCAGCAGCTGGTATTGGCTATGGGCTACTGGGCAAGTTGCCTCCCTGGCCTAATTAGGGCTGGAATGAGCTCAGGTTTGATGTCCTGGCACCACAGTTTGGAGGCCAGGGTGGCCACTGGTGACATCCTGACAGCCCTGCTGCAGGACAGGAATGGGAGCAATTGGGAACACAGGGCTGGTGGCATCCCTGCAATTGCTGGGACACCTAATTTTGGTTTATTTATGGCCATCCCCAAAGCCAGAACCCCAAATGCTTCATTCAGGTGGTGCAGCCAACAATCATTTCAGCTCAACTCGGATAATTTGAGCGGGTAATTTTGGCTAACCAAGGGGAGGAAGTCTCCAGCTTCAATTTTTCCTCCCCAAAACATTTGTGAGGAGAGAAATGTTTCATTTTATTCATTAAAAAAAAAAAGTTTTCCACATCATGATTGCAGCAAAACAAGAATTAAACTGACAATGAAGGGATAAAATGATTCAATCCCCAGACTGGGGGTTTTATTTTTAGAATTATTTGAAGATTTCAGTTCAGAGAAGGACCAAATTAATTGGGAATGCTTCCTGTGGTGATTGAGGCTGAAGAAATGATCAATTCCAGGATGTGATCCATTCCAGGCCGGGCTGGATGGGATATTGAGCAACCTGACCCAGTGGGAGGTGGCCCTGCCCATGGAAGGGGTTGGGACAAGGTGATCTTTAAGGTCCCTTCCACCCCAAACCATTCACCATTCTGTGACTCCACAACTGATGGGAATTTCTTTAAGAGTTTGTTTTTTGGGTTTTTTTTTTAATTTAAAAACATGAATTATTTTAGGAAGTATTTTTTTAATCAAAAAAAAAAAGGACATTTCACTCGAAGTGTAATTATTAGGAAGTATTTTTTTAATTTAAAAAAGGACATTTCAATACTTCAAAAGGAAGTATTCTTTTAATTAAAAAAAAAAAAGGAATTTTTTTAGGAAGCATTTTTTTAATTAAACAAAAGAAAAGGACATTTCACTGGAAGCTCCCTCCCAGCAGTATCAGAACCTCCATCTCTCATTTAGCTTCGTCCCACATCCCAAAGCCTCGGAGGTGTCTGTCTGCAGAACAACTGAAGCTCTTCAGCTTCTTGAAAGGGAAGAACTTCAAAGCCAATCCCAAATATTCATTAAATGGTTGAGACACACAGAGTGCATCAGCCATGGAAATATTGCAGCTACCATGCAAAATTGGGATGGTTTTGTCACTTGGGCAACAACGTCACCCGAAATTTGGTTACTCCCCGGGCAGACAGCATTTGACAGCGTCAGAACCCAGGGTTATTAATTTTTTCATTAAAAAGTCATTTTGTGTGTCATAATAACCTCCCACGGAGCCTCTGGAACAGATCCAAGGCTGCTTGGGATTCTTGTGACAATTTCAGGCAGCAGCACTGGGAACAAAACGAGGTGGGGATGGGGAAAGGGGGTCCAGCAGGGCCCTGCTCAGGTGAGACCTCACCTGCAGAGCTGCCCTGGAGCTGCTGGAGAGAGCCCAGAGGAGGCTCCAGGATGGGAGCAGAGGGATGGAGCAGCTCTGCTGGGAGAACTGGGAATGCTCAGCCTGGAGAAGCTTTGCGGTGACCCAGTTATGGACTTGCAGGACCTGAAGGGGCAACAAGGAACGGCGGGAGAGACAATTCCCAAGGGATGGGGTGCCAGGACAAGGGGGAAAGGGTTCAGACTGACAGGGTGGAAATTCAGGTGGGATTTTGGGAAGGTTCACACAAATACAAAGGAAATTTAGATGGGATTTTGGGAAGGTTCAGACTGAAGGAAAGGAAATTTAGGTGGGATTTTGGGGAGGAATTCCTCCCTGGGAAGGTGGGGACGTCCCAGCCGGGGTTATCCCGTGGATTCTCCATCCTTGGAAGTGTCCAAGGCCAGTCTGGAGCAGGCAGGGATGGTGGGAATGTCCCTGTCCGTGGCAAGGAATGAATGCTTTCCATCCCAAAGCATTCCATGATTTCCTGGGAAACCGACAGGAAATCACAACACAAACCCAGGGAATGGATTTGTGAAACCCAGGGAAAGGAGTTTATTTGCTTCTCCCTGGATCCAGGTTATTCCGTTAATTATAATGGAATTTATGCCATTGAATTTATTCCCTTCATGGGGTTTAATTTATTCCATTTTGGGATTTAATTATTCCACTTTTGGGATTTAATTTATTCCACTATTGGGATTTAATTTATTCCACTACTGGGATTTAATTTACACCATTATTGGGATTTACTTTATTCCATTCTTGGGATTTCATTTATTCCACTATTGGGATTTCATTTATTCCACTATTAGGCTTTAAAATGCACGCAGCATAGGAAATAATAAAATTTTAAAAAGCCTTACGAGGCCAAGAATCCTGACCTGATTAGGAGCCGATTACTGGAATGACAGCTGAGCTCTGATCTGTTTATCTTTGAGGGCTTTTATTGCTCAACCCATGGGTGGCTGAAGCCAATTCCGTGCTGGGGATAATGACACAGGGATGTGCAAACCATTAATGAGCACCTGGGACGGCACTTTTGGGATCAGAGTCGCTGCCTCGGGGCTCTCCCCATCCCACCTCGTCATTTAAGAGGGATTTAAAGAGGGGAAAAAAAAATTAAAAATTGCTGCTGTATTAAAGGAGCAAACAAGGAGCAGGTAAAGCACAAATCTGGCTGTAGGGAAGGGCAGAGCTCAGGGGACACCGGGCACTTTCCCTGCCTCGTTCCCTGGGCTGAAAGCTGCAGTTTTTGGTAAAATGACCCCAAAATGGGGTCGGGAATGAGGTTTTTGTCAGCCTCCCGGGCCCTTGGCCCTTGAATGGGGGGTGATGCTCAAAGAAGAGTCACAGAGCACAACGAGGGTGCCCAGAAATGTCCTTTATTAAAGAAAAAGGAATAAAATCTCAATTTCTGTGTGGGCAGAACAATTCCCTCAGCCTTTCCTCCATCCTCTTGGGGAATATATTTATATAAAAATATATAAATATTTATATTTGTATTTATATTTATATTTGTATTTATATTTATATTTATATTTATATTTATCATTACATATTTATATACACATACACACATATATGTATGTGTATATTTACATATATGCGTATATATTTTATATATAATAAATATATCTATAAATTATATATAAAATTATATATGCAACCATATATATGTGAAAAATATATATAATTTATTATATATAAAATATATCTATCCGAAATAATCGGAATATTGGGACCCAAGATTTCAGTAGGAAAAGGGCTCATGCTCCCTCCCTCTTTCCCTGAAAATCATTAAATTTCCCATTTTTATTCCTATTTCCCCTTTTTTTAATAATTCATCCCATTCCTCTCTGGAATTATTCCTGCAAAAATGGGTGACTCTGCAAAGTTCCCAAGGCAACGCCAGCCCCCGGGAACAGCCCCGGGAAGTTTCAGATTAAAGGATTTCAAAGCCCTTTGCAAACTCTCATGAATGATTTATTCATGTAAAACACTCATTAGCAGCTTTTAGGGATGCAGCAGGATTGCAGGATCACAAAGAGAGTCGCAAAGTCACCCGGAAGGACGTGGCAATGTTGGAAATGCGCATTCTCTGGTCATAAATAGACATTTTTTAAAATACATAATCAAATGAAGAAATAAATACTATAAAATAATACAATATATAAAATACATTGTATAAATATATAAGAGCAAAATAAATCTATATTAAAATATAAAATAAAGATAAAAGTATTAAATATATTTTTATATTGTCTATGAATATATTTAAATATTTTAATATAAAATTATACACATATAAATAAACATTAAATCTGTTGTATATTTATAATTTATGTTATAATGTTATACATATAATTAAGTATAAAGATTCATTATATTTATCATAAATATTACTATATTATAAATGCATAAATTAATAAATAATCATATTTCTTGTTATAATTATCATATTAATAATTATAAATATTTTCTCTGGTTTGATTTTGTTTTGAAAACTTTGGTTTTTTACTTCTGCCAGATTTCTCAGAACAGGCAAATGCTGGAATTTGTTGCAGAGAAAACCTTGACATTGGACAACACTGATTCCTCAGGAATTACACAAGCAGGGAATAATTGTTAAATCAAAATGTGGAGATCATTCCTGGTTAATTTTGGATTTAGGGGAAGGGGCTCAGAGCTGAATTTTTCGTATTGATAAAGGAATAACAAGTAAAGAACTTTGATTAAGATTTAATAAAAATGTGGGGCTTGTCAGGGGAAGGAATTGAGAAAAACAATTTATTTTTCAGTTTAATTCTGAGCCCCGCAGTCTCAGAAAAAAAAACCAAAAAAACCCCAAAAACAACAACAACAACAACAAAAAAACCTCAGAAAACTAAAAAAGACCAAAAAAACCAAAATCCCCCCAAATCTTCTGGAATTCTGGGATAAAAAACAGCCCTAAGGAAGGAACAGGAAGGTCATAAATGCAAACAGGGCCAGTGTGACCCACAAGGAGAGAATGCAGAACTCAGTCCTGAAAAATTAACCTGGAATTAATTAACACCTCATACATACACACAAAAGGCTTTGTTAATATTTCAGCTACTTGGAGAAAATTCCAACAGCTTCACCCTCGTGTTTGTTATTATTGTTATTATTATTATTATTATTATATTATTATTTATTTGCATGGTTTCGCCCCTCTTTAACTGTTAAAAGCCGATAAACCCGTGCTGATACGATAATTCCTTGGCAGCGCGGTGTTTCCTAAGGGGTGATTTTTGAGGCGGGATTTTCATTAAAAAGGAATTATTTTCTGCCTGGGGATCATTACCCCATCCAAGGCAGCAATTTGCAGGCCCCACTAATTGCAGATTTCTTAAGTGGCAGCTTCAGGTTTCGAAAGACATAAACAAAGGCCAGGGTTTTAATTAGGGATCGGGCCTTGAAGGCCTTACACAGCTTCGGGAAACTCAGCACTTTTTATGAGGGGAAAATGGAAAAAAAATCAAAATTCACTGCTCATTCTGAGGGAGAAATTTGGGATAAAATTTTCTGTGGGGAGGTTTTGTAGGGAATTATGGATTCCCCATCCCTGGAAGCACCCAAGACCTGGCTGGATGCAGCCTGTGCTCCTGGGAGGGCTTGGAATTAAATAATTTTTAAAGCTCCTCCTTTAAACCATTTCATGACTCCACAAAACAACACACCAGGAGAACGTGACTATGCAGAGCACTTTGAAAAGGGAATAATTTATTAAAATAAAACCCAGGGCTGTGTTTACTGGCGCAGATTTCCAGGCCCCAACTGGAAAAGCCGTTTCAGGACACGTCCAAAAGCGCTCCCAGCCCTTCCCTAAATCCCTTCCAGGGTTTGGAGCTCCCAGTCCTTCATTCCCAGCTGATCCCGGAATCTGGGGGTTCTCCTTCCCCCCACGGATCCCTGGAACCGCAGTCGAGGCCTGGAGGAGCCACGGGAATTCAAATCTGGAATTGAAATAAATTGAAATAAATGGCAGCCCGGTTCACTGCGGGTTCCTCCGGCTGCTCCCGGGGTGACCTCGGAGGATTCATTTGCCTCCTGTTCTTCCCTACACCCAGATAATAACTGGAATTAAAATCTGCCAAAGGCAACGGAAAATCCGCCTGAGAGGGAAGGGCCCAGGAGATTTTTCTATAGAGGAACCAGAAATGCAGAGGGAGCAGAAATCCCCGCGAGTTCCAGAATGTTCCGCAGCACAAGAGGCTGGGAAAAGGGGAGTGTTCATAGAATCCCAGCTCCAAGATCATCAGATCCAACCTCTGATGGATAAACCTTCAGGTTTAAGGCTCATCTGCACTCGGCAGCACATTGTGTGAATTTTATACAAATACAATTAATTAATGCCTTTAAAAAGAGTGTCAAGTGGTTAAATGGCAAGAAGCAAATCTTAGTATGTGGACTCTGAAAGAAAATCAAATATAAAAATATAAAAAAGCAAAAATAAAGGAATACAGAAATAAATATATAGAAATATAAATATATATATATATATATATAGTAATAAATGTAAATATATAAATACACACATATATACATAAAATATAACTATAAAATATAATAAATTAATATAGGAACATATTATTATAAAATACAAATATAGATATTTTAAAATACAGACATAAATATGAAAACAAAAACATGCATTAGTGTCCTTTTATATCTTCATAAATGACATTTCAGCTGAATTAATCCTATGGAACAGCTTTCATATAACCTTAGGCTGGTTAATTAGAGGTTAATCTTGGGATGTTCCCACCTGCCTCGGACACTTCCAGGGATGGGATATCCACAATTCTCATTCCTCTTTCCCAGGATTCACATCCCAAGAGAGGTGCCAGGAAGTTGAGCTGCCTCCCTTTGTTCCTAATTATTATTTACTCTCAATTTTCCCTCCCAGCATAAATTATCTGCAGCCTGAGAGGGGTCCTAAGGCAAAAGCATTTGTGGGCACTTGGGAACAAAAGGGTTTGGGTTGATCCCAAGGGATTTATGCAGATTTGGGCATCAGGGATGAAACACGGAGGTGGAATTCTGCTTTTAAGCGTGTTCCCGAATATTAAAATGAGCCCCATCCCAGTATTCCAATAGGATTCCAATTAAGGACAGTTTTTATGTAGTAAATAAGTGAAATTGTCTGGGGACTGTTATCCCAAAACATTCCAGTCTAGACAACTGGTGGCTCCCTCAGAAATCTCTTTTTGAGGGAATCCTGATTTGTGTCTTTATTGTGATTATTCTGTTGTTGATTTCCTCTTTAAAGTCTCAATAAAAACATTTTAAATCCATGTCTGGCTCACTCAAAAATGTCGATAAATTTCTACAACTACCCACCGCCATTTTCTCCAACATTTTAATGGTTCTATATAATTTGTGCTAAATTAAGTTTTCATCAGGACAGAACAATTTCTTGCCTACTTAACCCCCGCTTAATTCTGTCCCAGAAAACCTGGATGGTTCCAACCTTCCCTTTCCCACAATTTTATCCTTTCCAACCCAAAAACTGGGGGAAAAGGGAGGAAAAAAAAAAAAAAAAACAACAAACAAAACCAAGGCCATGTAAGGCTCCGTGACTTCACCTTGAGTCAGGAGCCAGAACCGTGGGTGGGATTTGGGTGCCTTTAATTGCACTGGGGTCAAACCCTGCAAAGCCCAGGAGCAAATCCACCTGCTCCACTTAAACCCCATCCCAGGATTTGTAAGGAAAGGATGGGAGATAAGGCCGAGCTTTCTCCACGGCGTCACTGACACAGTGAAATTAAAGATTTATTGAGAATTCATGAGATTTCTTGAGAATTCGTGGGATTTCTTGAGAATTCTGGAATGGTGAATTTATTTTTTTCTCCTTATCCGTGGATGTAGGGGTACAATTGATGCCCTCGGGAGTGGTTTTGGGAATAAAAAGAATCCCACCCGCGCCGGGAAATTATAAAAATAATTCAGTTCCCTGCTAGGCAATGATGCCACTGCAGCTCCCTTTCACAGAACCCGAGAGGGAAAACCCAATGCCAACAAAAGAACCCTTGATCAGGCCCCGAAATAACTGAAATGTGGTTAATTAGCAGCAGATCGAGCCCTATTTTTGGCCCTTGAAAGGGCAAAGTGAATCCTGCCCGGAGGGCGTAGCACGCTCTGGGAAGCTCCGGGAGGGAACAAACACAAACAGGGAGCAAAACAGTTTCATTACTCGCAGAAGTTATGCAGGCAGCAAAGTTTGTTTTGCAACTAATTAAGACTTCATGCAAAGAGGGTGTCACATCCTCCAGGCGCTTCGGGGACGTGTATAAAAGCATTTGCTACGTAGAAGCCTCCCTAATCACTTTTCTTTTCCTCTCCTCCTTGGGTGATCCTGGTAAGTCAATTTTGAATCAATTATTGAATTTTAAATCAATTATTATTTTTATTATTGCTATTGTTATTATCGCTATCTGAATCTCAAATGACAGGGCGAGCTCGTGAAAGGACAAGGGGGTGTTTTAGCAGAAAGAGCCTTTTTATTATCCTTTAGTTTGGAGTTAATTGAAGTTTTACATTTCAGAGGGGAGAGCTCAGGAAAGCAGGGAGGGCACAGAAAACTCCCTCTGAACCCTGAAGAGTCTCAATAATTCCATGGTGCTCTTTTCATATTCCAAAGAGTCGGTGTCATTAAAGAAATTATCATTTAAAATTTAATTTCTACGATGTTCTCACCCTCAGCTGTCTTCCAGGAGGCTCCAGTGTCTTTTAAGTTGGAGAACTCGCCCTAAATATTTTCCCAATCCTGCAGAGAGCAGAACACAGATTTTCCTTGCTCAAAATCCACTTTACTGACGGCTTCGGTTAAAATATATTTCTAGTTTTGAATTCCAAACGTAGCAGGAACATCCCAGTGCTCCTTTTTCACCTCCTTTCAGGAGCTCTGGGATGAGCTTTTACAGATCGTGTGGAACCACTGAAGATCCCCAGACCAATCTTCTTTTCCCAAAGCCAAAATCAGCCATTCCAGATCCAGCTTTTCAGCTGGAAAAATATCCTGTGGTTGCCTTCTCCTCACCTTCAAGTCTAAGGAGAGTGGATTTGAACTAATTGGGAAAAAACTCAGAATTTTGAACTCGGGAAGGTTAAAATGGGATGTTCAGGTGGAGACGTGAGAAATCCCCCCTGGATTTTGTCTCCCCCACAGATTCCTGGGGTGAACTGGGGATTTATTTAGGAAATCAGTTCAAGCCCCCCTTTGCCAGCCCTTAATTTCTCCCCCAGCAGCTCCAAAGAGCTAAAATGAGGGAAATGAGGAAAATTATCCCTTCTCCCTCCGTGTTTTCCTTGCCCAATCCGTGTGGGCACAATCCAGGGCAAGCATGGCCTTCAATCCATAATTAAATCATGCGCAGGGAAAATCTGGCCTCGATATCAGGCTGGGTTTAAAGTGCTCTGGGATTTCAAATATTCAGCTGATCCCTAATGAGACCCATAAAAAATGGGTGGATCTCCAGCCTGGATCTCACTGTTCCACTTGGAACAAGGTGGGAGGAGGACACAAGCTCCAACCTCCACACTGGGGATTTAAATGAGGATTAAAACCCGAGTTTGAAATCTGGGATTGAATTGGGAGTCGTGGTTTTCTGCTGGAAAAAGGAGTGGGACGGACACAGCGAAAATCCCAGGAAGAGAAGCAATGGGATAAAAGATTTTTGGGGTTAAAATGGTGACGGTCTGAAAAATATCATTATATTGAAAACAGGAAGTTCAACGAGGAAGGAAAAGAGCTCCTGGTTGGAAAACTAAACTGGACAAATTCAGCTCCAGCCTGAGCTCTTTGGAATTCCCAATTTCCCGTAAATCCCCATAACCACGTTGCCAAAACACCACTATTTATCCCGGATATTTCCCACCACACCGAGGATGCTTTTTCTCATTTTTCCCTCTTTTCCTGCTCTTTTCCAGGTCTGCCCTGCCAAATTCAACTCCTACCTGAGCTCCCAATTTCTTGTAAATCCCCATAACAGCGTTACCAAAACTCCGCTATTTATCCCAGATATTTCCCGTCACACCAAGGATTATTTTTTCTCATTTTTCCCTCTTTTTCTGCTCATTTCCAGCTCTGCCCTGCCAAATTCAACTCCCACCTGAGTTCTTTGTAATTCCCAATTTCCCATAAACCCCCATAACCGCATTACCAGAAACCCGCTATTTATCCCGGATATTTCCCGCCACACCAAGGATGGGGGTTTTTTTTTCTCATTTTTCCCTCTTTCCCTGATCCTTTCCAGCTCTGCCCTGCCCCATGTCTCCTTTCCACGAGTGCTGCCTGCCCCCGGGCCTGGCGTGCCCCGAGCCCTTCGCCGTGACCCGCAGCGACACCTGCGTCATCAAGTACCCCGACACCGTGGTGGACATCGTGGAGCCCGACTTTCCCCCTTACTCCGTCATCTACCCCGGGCCCACGCTGACCACCTTCCCCCAGCAGACCCTGGTGGGCTCCACGGCCCTGCTGGACATCAGGAACTTCCTGGGCTCCCAGGGATTCCTTGGGTTTGGGGGTAGGTGCGCTTTGGGCTCAGGTGTGGGCGCCTCTTTCCGGGGCGCTTTGGGGATTTTTAATCCTTTTCCTTCTCACTCATCCCAGTTTTGTTGTGGAACTTGCAGGCCAACCTAAACCCTGCCTGGATATCTGTGGATAGACTGAAAAAGCACAACTGAGCAGTCAGACAGAGCCCGACTAAAGTTTATGGATAATGGATTGTAGAAGTGCCGAGCTCCCGAGGTTCCCATGGAGTCCATAAATCCAGGGATTCCTGGCACTAGACCTGCCTGAGGACTAGAATTTCCAAACTACGAAAAAACTGAAATTTCTCTATTTACCTCATTCCAAATTAGGACAAACCAAAGCCCAGAATTTTCCAAGAAACCAGATTTTAAAAAAATACAGATCTCCTTTTTTTTTTCTTTTTTTTTTTTTTTTTTTTTTTGGTTTGCTAAAACCTGTGTGTCAATAAATTCATTTTTATGCCAACACGGACGTTTTATTATCAATAAAAAATTACAAAATCCACCCAAACTATATGACTGAAAATCTTGGGTTCCAAAATGAAAATTTTCCCAAATTCCTCTTCATTTGCAAATTTTGCTGAACCGGCATTAAAAAAAAAAAAAAAAGAAAAAAATAAAAAAAAAGAAATCGGTTCTACTTGGCATTTCTGAAAATTAGGAATTTGTAGTTCCTTGCTGTGCTTTATTTCTGCTTAGCCTCACCGTGTAACGCTCTCCCAGCTTCTTTTCCTGCCTTCATCTCATTTAATGCAAGGAAAAAAAAGCCAAAATCAAAATATTTACAGCAATTGTAAGAACAAATCTCTTTGCAAAATCCTTCTGCTAAAATCTACGAAAATCATGGGAGTGGGGATTTGTTGTGGACCCTCCTGGAATTCTTTGATTTTATCCTTTCCAGTGAGTTTTGCACTTGTGAATTGAGCTTCTCGTTCCCATTAAATGCTGTCATGCAGATGCACTTTTGGGTTTTGCTTTTTTAGGATGGTTTGGGGTGGAAGGGACCCCAAAAAATCATCCAGTGCCACCCCGTGCCATGGGCAGGGACATTCCCCTACCCCAGGTGGGTCCAACCCAGCCTTGGGCACTCCCAGGGATGGAGAATCCATGGAATCACCTGGGCCAGGGCAGGATTTATCCCTAAAATCCCATCCAAACCAGCCAAGGGAATCCTGGAATGGTTTGGGATGGAAAGGAACCTGAAATCCCAAAAAATCCCACCCCAATTCCATGGGCAGGGACCTTCCCCTATCCCAGGTGGGTCCAACCTGGCTTTGGGCACTTCCAAGGATGGGAAATCCATGGAATAACCTGGGACCCTCACAAGGAACAATTCCAACCCAAATCCCAAGCAAATTTCCCCTTTTTCAGTCTGAACCCCCCCCTCCCTCTGTCCAGTCACTCCCATTCTGATGGAAAACTCTCCTCTACATTTAATTTTGACCCTTTTTGGTCCCAGAAGTGACTTTGGGACTTTTCCTGAGGCTCAACACCCCCCACATCAGCATTAACCGAACCACCACACAAAACTGAGGAGATTTTGCCTTTTCCCAGAGTTCATCCAGCCTGGATTTTGGGGTGAAATTCTGATGCCTGTGGGTGCTGGGACCAGCACAAAAATGCAGATTTTTTTTTTTGTGTTTAATTAATTGAAGCCCTGGAATGAATTTTCCAGCTGACTCGTGAGGCTGCTCCCCAAAAATAGGACAAAAATCCTGGGCCAAGCGTGTTCAGGCAGGAGCTGGGCACTGTCACTCTCCCTGGGGCACCAGGCTAGGACAAGTTGGGCAAGAATGATCTGCAACGTGTGAAAGAAATAAATATAAATATTATATATTGTGGGCAAGGACGATCTGCAACGTGTGAAGGAAATAAATATAAATATTATATATTGTGGGCAAGGACGATCTGCAACGTGTGAAGGAAATAAATATAAATATTATATATTGTGGGCAAGGCCCAATCTGAACATGGGGATGTGCAGTTTAAAATGTGAAAGAAATAAATATAAATATATATTGTGGGCCAGGACCATTTGCAACATGCGAAATAAATAAACATAAATATTATATATTATGGGCAAGGACAATCTGCAATGTGTGAAATAAATATAAATATAAATATAAATATACATATACATATACATATACATATACATATAAATATTATAGGCAAGGACTCTCTGCAACGTGGGGATGTGCAGCCTAAAATGTATAAAAGAAATAAATGCAAATATTATGTATATCTTAGCCAATATTTGGTAATAGCTAGAAGTAATGAGTGATCAAGCTGGGAATTAACGAGCTGGAATTTCCGGGGAATCGCATTTCCAAAATCCTCCCCCACCCCTCCGCCGGGGGTTTTCTGTCCACACCAATCCACTTTAATTTCGTCTAATCCGCAAAGGAAATCGGCAAATCTGCTTTTTCCACAAATCGGCTCCTGGGTGATCCTTCCCCTAATGACAGGCTTTGGGAACGCTCCACAAACATTAATTATCTTTGTACACAAGCCTTGCGACACGAAGATTTGGATTTGGACATCCAGATGTTGGGCAACAGCTGCACTTTAGCAACACGAGGATGGGAGTTGGGAGCGGCATTTTTCGGGATCGTTATTTCAGTATTTTTTGGGGCAGGAGCTGGTTTGGATTTTCGGTGAATCAGCTCCAGCGCGCCCCGGGGCAGGGCGAAGGAATTGGCAGAAATTAATTCCGGGGTTAATATTTGGGATATTTGGGAATTTCGAGTGCCTTGGACAGACTCAAGGAACTTCCTGGCAGGGAACACTTACAGGTATTTAGAATAAACGAATCCCAATTCTTCATCTTTAAGCTATTTTTGCTTTTCCTACGCTAAACATCGGAACTAAAAAGGATGAATCAAACCACATCTTATCAGCCTCAAATGTTCGGATATCCGGTGATAACATCACTCAATTAAGCACAAAACTTCATTAATGACGCTTCGTTAATACTCCAGCCCCCGAGGGATCGGATTCCCATTAAATTCAGCCCCCGGGGCAGGTTGGTGGCAGCTGAGGCCGGTGCTGGCCGGAATTTGTCACCCTGGAGCCACCCCGGGAGGACCAAGGTGACTCCGAGCATCTGCCGCGCCCAGGGGTTGCTAAAAATACCCGGCTCCTCCTGCTCCCGCATGTTTACATTCCTGTGGTTTGCTCCCATTAAACAATTCCCTGCCCTAAACCCTCCTGAAAATGTGGGATTTTCCTCCGGGGGGGATGGAGGGATCCATCCTGCTGGGAGGAGGGTGGAAATAATCCCAAAAACGAGTGGGAAAAATCCCAAAATGGAGTGGGAAAAATCCCAAAATGGAGTGGGTAAAATTCCAAAATGGAGCAGGAAATATTCCAGAATCGAGTGAGAATAATCCCAAAATTGAGTGGGTAAAATTCCAGAATTGAGTGGGAATAATCCCAAAATCGAGTGGGAATAATTCCAAAATCAAGTGGGAATAACCCCAAAACCAAGTGGGAATAATTCCAAAATCAAGTGACAATAACTCCAAAACCGAGTGGGAAAAATTCCAGAATTAAATGGGAATAATTCCAAAATCGAGTGGGAATAATTCCAAAATCGAGCGGAAAAATCCCGGGCTTTATGGGGAAACTGAGGCAGGTTGTGCAATGCCACCCGGGACAAGCAGAGGGAGACACGGAGTCACTGAGGGAACTCGGATCTGGGGCTCCACCCAAGCACCAAAAACCCGGATTAATCAAAAAAAAATAAAAACAAAAATACCAAAAGCCAGGATAAATTTAAAAATAAAAACAAAACACCAAAGCACAGCATGCTCCGGGTTCCACCAACCCCAGAACCCTTCCCTGGGCAGGACCTGGGTTCCTCCAACACCAGAAACTCTTCCCTAAGAGTTCTCTGGGTTCCTCCAACCCCAGAACCCTTTCCCTGATTGTTCTCCAGGTTCCACCAACCCCAGAACCCTTCCCTGGGCAGGACCTGGGTTCCTCCAACCCCAGAACCCTTTCCTGAGGGTTCTCCGGGTTCCACCAACCCCAGAACCCTTCCCTGAGTGTTCTGTGGGTTCCTCCAACCCCAAAACTCTTCCCAGGACGTGCTCTGGGTTCCACCAACCCCAGGAACCCCATCCCAGGGTGTTCTCCGGGTTCCACCAACCCCAAAACCCCTTCCCCAGCGTGCTCTGGACTCCTCCAACCCCAGAACCCTTCCCTGGGTGTTCTCCGGGTCCCACCAACCCCAGAACCCTTCCCAGGGTGTTCTCCGGGTCCCACCAACCCCAGAACCCTTCCCTGGGTGTTCTCCGGGTCCCACCAACCCCAGAACCCTTCCCTGGGTGTTCTCCGGGTTCCACCAACCCCAAAACCCCTTCCCCAGCGTGCTCTGGACTCCTCCAACCCCAAAACCCTTCCCTGGGTGTTCTCCGAGTCCCACCAATCCCAGAATCGTTCCCTGGGCGGATTTGGGAATTTTTCCCCACCCAGGAGCCGCCGGCTCTTGGGCAACCACCCAAGAGCAACCGAGGTCACTCCCTGCCCTGAGCGGACCGGGGGTCACCGCCTGGATTCTGGGATTCTCCGGCTTTCCCTGCGAAATCAGAACTCCTGATAGAGCAGAACGCGCGGGGAGCGAGGCGTTAATTGCCGTTAATTACCCGATGGGCGGAATTGTTGCTGATGCGAGCTTGGTGCCGCTGATGTCAGCGGGCGGAGACGCTTTGAAGCGGGGGCAGCGAGGGCTGCGAAGCTCCGGCAGCGCCGCTCCCACCCCAAATCCTCTCTTTGATGATTCCTCGGTCAGGCAGAGCCTCCCGACTCAGCCTCAGCAGCGAACCCCGAGGCTCTGCAGCCCCGCCGAACCGGTTCGGGCACAAAAACCGAATTAACCGGTACTAGAGCTGCCCCTGCCCTGCGCAAGGATGTAATTGTCTACAACGACTCAGGATTAATGGTTATTAAGGTTCTGTGTTGTGGGGTTTGCAGTCTGCGCTCGCTCTTTGTTGCCTTTGTTACTCACGGGGTGGTTTGGGCTGGATGGGGACTTAAAACTCGCCCAGTTCCACCCCTGCCGCGGTCCCGGCTCCTTCCAGCCTGGCCTCGGACACTTTTCATCGTTTTGGTGGATTTCTCCTTAAAATCGGGGCTCAACCCCGCTTAAATATTCCGGTTCTGATGGGATTTAGGAGCGCTTTCCTGCTCTGCTTTCTGTGCCGGGTAAAGGGTGCAAAAAATCAAAGCGGGGGCTTTCCCAAGGCTTTTGAATTTATGGGAGAATAAGGGATTTCGGTTTCTTAATTCTGAAAAAAAAAAAAAATATTGGGGAAAGTTTTGAGAATGGATTTTCCCAGAAATTCCCTGGAGAAGCTGTGCCAGAGCCTCCCCACCCTCACAGGGAACAATTCCTTCCCAAAATCCCCCCTAAACCTCCTCTCCTTCAGTCTGGATCCATCCCCACATTTCCCGACGAACCAACTGCGGGCACAGGAGCAAAACACAAAACGCGGGTGGAAAAGAGAAAATTCCACCTGAGATTTCTGCATTTCGGGGGATTTGGGGAGGAGTTGGTCTCGTTGTGCTCCAGGGACTGATTTTTCCAGCCAGGATTCCATTCCTGGGTTGGGAATTCCCAAATGTATCAGCTGAGGAGAGCTGGAAACCTTTCCGAGGGGTGAATTTCACGTTTTCTCCACGTGCTTTAATCCTCCTGGTCTGGGACAGGAATTTTGGGAAGGGGGGCGGGGAGGGGGGAGGTGTTGGAGCAAGAAATTCCCAAGGGTGATACCAGAGACACGGGAAATTTCGGGAGGAGAAGAAAATGGATTATTTTGGTGCCATGGACGTGATCCCAAAAGGAGCCACACGGCCCCAACTCTTCCCGGCTCACAAAGAAGCCGCTGGGAGGATCTTCCCAAAATCCCGGTACCCCGCACCCCTTTTTTCCCTTTTTTTCCCTTTTCACTCCCTGTTCCCTCTTTGCGCCTGGAAATGCCCACCTTGAGACGAGGTAAAACCATCCCGGGGTTTGTGGCATGGCAGAAATTATTCTGATTTTATGAGGCACCTCCAGAGATGCCGCAGGGATTTGGAGCTTATCAGGAATATTCCGGAGACATCAGAAAATGAGATTTCAAAGAGGATCTCAAAACCTCTGCGAGTTTGTCATCCAGGGAAATCATTTCGTGGTAATCACGGTAATGACATCCTAGAGGATCCGGGCTGCTGTGACCTCACAAAGAATAAATTATGGAAAGTGTTTCATCAAACACCTCATTTTAAACTTCACAACTGGCATAATTCATGAACGGCTTCGTTTTTATTCCAAAGATAACCCCGAGCTTTGCTCTTCAGCTTTGCACCAGATCCTTCCCCTGATTTAGGAGCGCATCCGTAAATCCCACCAATGTTATGGGAAAGAAAGCGAGGCACGGCCGCAATTCCCTGTGTCAGGTTTTGCTTCCACAAGGAAAATCACCCTGGCGCTCCAAGATTCCCTGCGCACTCCAGCTTTTAGCCACGATAAGCTAAAAAACCCCTCATTAATTCTCGCTGCATTTTCACCTCTTAATGAAACCGGGAGCAGAAAAGCAGGAAATTCCGAGATGAAAAGACCTGGCGCGCTGCCGCCTGCGTTTTTGGGGTTATTGCCCAACGCGGCTTTAGATAATCATAAACAGCGAGCAAAACAATTCCTGCGGCTCCAGCGGCGGTCGCTGCACCGGGCTCGGCTCCCGAGTCATTAAAGCGCTTTAGCAAAGGGTGGCTCAGCCGCCCCGGGCCATCGGGGCAGGGTATAAATCCCCTCTCCACCCTGGCATCTCCTCACTGCCTCTCCCGACTCCTCCTCTCCGCCTCTCTGAGTAAGTTCGGACTCCCCGGCTCTAAAAACCTCAATTTCCCTTCTGCTTTTGGCGTGGATTTCTCCTCAGAATCGGGGCTGAGCTTTGCCTGAATGTTCTGCTTCTGAGGGGTTTAGGAGCGCTTTTCGTGCTGGGCAAAGGGGGCGGAAAGTCAAAGCGGGGCTTTTGCAGGGATTTGGGATTTATGGGAGAATGAGGGTTTCAGTCTTTTAATTCTGGAAAAATATTTGGGAAAGTCTCGGGGATGGATTTAACTTCGCGTTTGGTTGCGTGGCACGATCAGGGAGAGGGTTCAGGGTGGAATTCGTGGAAAACTGTGGAAAATTCTGCTTGGAACTGAGCTCGGTGCAGCTCTGCTGCTGCTTGGATCAGCTCATCCTTAATTTAATTGGAGCCAAGCGAGCTACACCAAGCTACTATTATGGATTATTAACCTAACTGTGCCAATAACTTTCATTTCTAACTCTTAAAAGTCATTTACATTTCTAAAGCGCTTTTACAGAGATAAAATTCAGCATTTCTGTAGGTTAGCGCTGCGTTCTAACTTGAAGGAATTTCGAGGAAAATGCCCTGCACGGGTATTTTTGATTTTTTTTTTAATTATCAAAAAAGGATAAATTTAATTTACAAGTTTAAAAAAATATTCTGATGCTACACCAGGCTTTTATGTGAGGATTTTACCTGAAGAAATAAACATTATCGAATGAATTTCCCCTAGGTGAAAATGCAGTTTTCTTATTTGGCTTGATTATATCACTATATAAATATTTTAACATATATATTATATTATATAAATATTTTAATCATATGTTTCACTTATTAAACGAGCACTCAACTCTCCCACCTATTCTCAGCCTTTTGCTTTTTCCCCTGTGTTTTGGCAGAATATTTTCCTGCCTGAAAACATCAGGAATCTGCAAGGAAAATAATACAAAAATTAAGCAGGGTGCAAAGGTGATTATTCCACGCGGAAATAGGTGGAAAATCCGGATTTTTTTTTTTTTTCTTTTCCCAAGTGTGGGAGGAACAGAGGCGCTGTGGGAACGAGTTCCAGCGCGTCCTCGGGAATTCCTGCAAAGGGCGAGGGCTGGGAGGTGGCACGGGAGGAAAAGAGGAGGAGTTCTGCTCCCGGGGAGGAGGAGAAAAAGGGGGAAATTTCACAGGAATTCAGAACAAACCGGGGCGGGAAAGTTAAAGGTGGGAGATAAAACTGCATCCAAATTACCTCCGAGGATCCCTTAAGGCCAAATGTCAATAATCAAGAGAGCAATTATTGGTTTTACCTCAATTATCCCTAACAAGGTCTTAAAAGGAAATTACAGCCAAGAGAGCAATTCTTGGTTTTGCCTCAGTTATCCCTAACAAGATCTCAAAAGGAAACGTCAATAATCAAGAGGTCAATTCTTGTTTTTGCCTCAGTTACCCCTAACAAGATCTCAAAACGAAACGTCAATAGCCAAGAGAGCAATTCTTGTCTTTATCCGAATTACCTCTAAAAAAACCACTTAGAGCCAAATGTCAACAAACAAGCGATCAGCTTTTGTTCTTACCCGAATTATCTCAGGATGTCAATAGCCGAGTGCTCAACTCTTGTCTTTTCCCGAGTTTAGGAGCACAATGGCCCCTTAGAGATATCTCGATTATCTCTAAAAACCACTTAGAGCCAAATAAACCAGCGCTCGGGTCGTGGTTTTATCTCGATTATCTCTAAAAACCCTTGGAGCCAAATGTCAATAAACAAGGGCTCTATCTCGATTATCTCTGACGATCTTTTAGAGACAAATGCCAATAAACCAGCGCTTAAATTTTGTCTCTATCCCAAGTTTCTCTGACGATCTTTTATAGCCAAATGTCAATAAACCAGCCCTTGGCTCGTGTCTTTATCTCGATTACCTCTAAAAACCCTCAGGGCCAAATGTCAATAAACCAGCTCTCAAATTTTGTCTCTCAAATTTTGATCCCAATTTCCTCCGGCGATCTTTTAGAGCCAAATGTCAATAAGTCAGCCCTCAAATTTTAACTCTCCCAATTTCCTCTGACAGTCTTTTAGAGCCAAATGTCAATAAATCAACGCTCAAGTTCTGTCTCTATCTCGATTATCTCCGACGATCTTTTGGAGCCAAATGTCAATAAACCATCGCTCAAATTCTGTCTCTATCCCAATTTCCTCTGTCGATCTCTCGGACCCAAATGCCAACATCCAAGAGCCTCCGGGAGTTCTTCCCTTCGCTTTTGGACCTTTTCTTTGTGTCTTTTTGAACCCCGCAGGCTCTCCCCCGGCCCCACCAGGCGATGGCTTCCACCCAGCTGGCCTGTGCCACCCCCTGCGAGCCCAAGTGTCCCCAGCCTCTGGCCAGCAGCACCAACGAGCCCTGCGTGGTGACCTGCGGCGACTCCCGGGTCATCATCTACCCCCCGCCCGTGGTTGTCACCTTCCCGGGGCCCATCCTCACCACGTACCCGCAGCAAACCGTCGTGGGAGCCTCGGAACCCTCGGAGGTGGCCCTGGTCGAGCCCCAGGCCGCGGTGGCCGCCGAGGTGACGGCGGGGGACAAAGTGGCGGCGCCGGTGGTGGCCCGAGCGGAGCCGCGCTGCGCCCCCAAATATTCCTACAGCTACTCGTCGCAATGGACTCATCCCTGCAACTCCTACCGCTCCGGGAAGCGCTGGACGTGCTGAGCCCCCGGGAAAGGGAAATTCCGGGTGAAATCCCAGCGGGTTTTTTTTCCCTTAGTTTAGAGCTGTTCTCCCGCAGCTTCGCGGCGCGCTCGTCTGCTCCCGCCGCGCTTCGGCTTATCGCGGATTTTTTTTTACTGGCACTGAGCTTGGAGAGGTGACTTGAAATGCTCGGAATTGCACACGGCAACGCTGCCAAAAAAGGGAAATTACCCCGTTTTTTTACAGGCGGCATCGCTTGGATGCCGGTGATTTGCCAGAGCCTCGCTGAACCCCCGGAACGATGCTCTTTGTGTCCTGTACAGTTTTGTTCCACAATTGTAGGAAAGCTTCTCTTTCCAAATAAATTTTCTCGACCTAAATACATTTTCTGTTTTCCTTTATCATATTTTTTTTTTTTTAAGGAAGGGGAGGTTGGGTGGGATATCAGGGAAATTCTTCCCCCAAAGGGTGCTGAGCACTGCCCAGGCTGCCCAGGGAACGGGATGAAGCTGTGCCAGGGGAGGTTTAGGATGGATTTTAGGGGAACGTTCTTCCCCCAGAGGGTGCTGGGCACCGCCCGGGATCCCCAGGGAATGGGCACATTCCTGAGGCTGCCAGAGCTCCAGGAGCGCTTGGAAAACGCCCTCAGCGAGAGGAGAGAGCCCAGAGGTGGCTCCAGGATGGGATCAGAGGGATGGAGCAGCTCTGCTGGGAGAACTGGGATGGTTCAGCCTGGAAAAGCTTTAAGGTGACAAAGTTGTGGCCCCGGAGGACCTGAAGGGGCAACAAAAACATGGGGAGAGAAAATTCCCAAGGGATGGGATACCAGGACAAAGGGGAATGGGTTCAGACTGATGGAGAGCAGGTTTAGGTGGGGCATTGGCCAGGAATTGTTCCCTGTGAGGGTGGAGAGGCCCTGGGATGGATTTCCCGGAGAAGCTGGGGCTGCCCCATCCCTGGCAGGGTCCAAGGCCAGGTTGGACAGGGTTTGGAGCAGCCTGGGACAGGGGAAGGTGTCCCTGCCCACGGCACGGGGTGGAACAGGGTGAGTTTCAAGGTCCCTTCCAACCCAAACCATCCTGCGACTCCACCATAGGACATTCCACACCATCCCTCAGTCAGAGCCTCATTTACAGCCAGGATGAAGAAATCCACGACAAAAGGAAATATTTCGTGCAAGGCAGATTCTTTATTTTGAGTCAAAAAGCCAGAGGCGCTGTCAGCGGGAGACAAACCAGCACCAACGCCATGGAAACACGAAAATCCCAAGGCGGCAGCAGCAGCAGCAGCGAGGCACAGCCCAGGGCTGCACCGCAGAGATTGCCCCTGGCCAGGGCGGCTCCGGGGCTCGGGGCTGGGCAGAGCAGGGCAGAGCCCGAGCCCAGCTGGGCACAGCTGGCTGGGGGCGCAGAGAGGGGGCAGCGTTTGGAGGCAGCGCTGGGAAGGCCAAAGGCGCCGGCCGAGGCTCTGCGGGGTCACACGGCACGGACAGGGACCCTGCAGCTGCCGGGGCTGCCGGGCCGGCCCTGAGCAGGGGCTGCAGCTTCAGCCCGGCTCAGGCGGCACAAGGCAGCAGCGGCTGCCGGAGGAGCCCGCGGGCAGGGGCAGCGCTGAGCTCCGCCGGGCTTGGGGCTTTAGCAGGGCCCGCAGGAGCCGCCGAAGGAGCGGGAAACGCGGCCACAGCTCCCGTAACCCCCAAAACCTCCGTAACTCCCAAAACCTCCGTAACCCCCATAGCTCCCATAGCCCCCGAAGCCCCCGAAGCCCCCGTAGCCCCCACGGCTTCCGAAGGCGCCCCCGGAGCCGGCGCCCACGTAGGGAGCTCCGGCCGAGCCCACGGCGCTCTGCTGCGGGAAGGAGCTGAGGATGGGCCCGGGGAAGGTGACCACCGAGGCCGGGGGCTGGATGACCACCGTGGAGTCGGGGCACTGCCGCACGCAGGGCTCGTTGCAGGTGTCAGCCAGAGGGGCCGGGGTGGCCACGCCGCAGCTGGGCACGCACAGGCTGGAGCAGGACATCCTTCGGTTGGGCTGGGAGAGCTGCAAGACAAGGCACGGCCACGGCTCAGGCCAAGGACTCGGCCCGAAGCCCAGCTGCTGCTCTGGCCCACCTGGAGCCCGTGGGCCAGGACTCGCTCTGCCTCATCCCAGGCGCTGCCAGCGCAGCCCTGGCACGGCTGGAGCGGCTCCTGGCATCCCCTGCTGCCCTCACCAGCCCCGGCTCCTGCTGCCCGTGGCAATGGAGAAAAACTCCCTCATCCCAAGCACCGGGCTCCCCGAGGCCTTCAGCCCGCTGGTGGAACCCCAACCATCCCAGCCCTGCCCTGGGACAGCTGCTGGAGCTCGGGGACAGAGATCCCTTGGGAAATCCACAGGCAGAGATTCCTTGGGAGATCCACTGCCAGAGATTCCTTGGGAAATCCACAGGCAGAGATTCCTTGGGAGATCCACTGCCAGAGAGATCCCTTGGGAAATCCAGAGCCAGAGAGATTCCTTGGGAATTCCACAGGCAGAGATCCCTTGGGAAATCCACAGGCAGAGATTCCTTGGGAATTCCACAGGCAGAGAGATCCCTTGGGAAATCCACAGGCAGAGATTCCTTGGGAAATCCACTGCCAGAGAGATCCCTTGGGAAATCCACAGGCAGAGATTCCTTGGGAAATCCAGAGCCAGAGATTCCTTGGGAATTCCACAGGCAGAGATTCCTTGGGAAATCCACAGGCAGAGATTCCTTGGGAAATCCACTGCCAGAGATTCCTTGGGAATTCCACAGGCAGAGATTCCTTGGGAATCCCACAGGCAGAGACTCCTTGGGAATCCCACAGGCAGAGATTCCTTGGGAAATCCGCTGCCAGAGATTGCCCAGGAAAGGCGCAGAGGAGGAAGAGAGGACGGAGGGAAGACTCGGACTCACCACAGCGATCAAGGAGCAGATTCAAGTGGGGAGAGCTGGATGGAGCCCTGTGCAGCCCTCGGACCTTTTATACACCCCAGAGTGCCTGCGGCACCGTCCAGGGGGTGGGGGCAAACCTGCAGTAATTAGGAATTCAAGCGGACCAACCCCATGACACAAACTGAAATGTGAGGTAATTACATCTGTATTAACCGGGGCTAGAACAAGTAAAGGTGCCCTGCAGAGCCACCAGGCCCCGGAGGGACAGACCATGACCAATCTCTGTGTGTACGATCATTTGTTGCTGAAGCCGAGATCAGAGCCCCAATAAACCCCGACATGTCCCTAATCCCCTTCTTTGCTTATGCACGGGAGTTTTGGGCATCGCTCAGGAGCTCTTTGAAATGGCACAGCCGGCACTTATTCTGTCATTAATCCTTTTTACGGGCTGCTAAATAGGGACGCCGGGAGGGAGAAGCCATCCCACCCACTCGGGCCGCATCCCAAACGCCAAACGTGGCAGGGGAGGGCGCAGGACCAGAGTCCCGGAGTGGGGCAGGCTGGGCGAGCACGGACAGACAGACAGACAGCCAAGTGCTGCCCGGGGTGGGTCACCCCACGCGGCACAGGGCTGGGCACAGGGCTGCGCATGGGGGGCTCTGGGAGGGAGAATCCCGAAGGGATTTTTGTGCCGCTGGAGGATTTGTTAAGCCCCCGATCCAACTGACGGTGGTGCGAAAAGCAGAGGGGAAGATCCTATGTCAGAGGAAGCTTCGCCTAAATCCATCCTGGCCCGGCTGTGGGAGTGACACGGGTGGGATCAGGAGGGGCATAAAGGAGTAAGGGGAGATGTACAGAGAGGAGCGGGAGAGCAGAGAGAGGATCCAGAACCACTCAGAGCCTGCAGCCTGGGTCCTGGCTGAGCTCTCCTCTGGACTGACCCGCTGGCCCCGAGGTCTGGCCCAGGGGGTGTTGGCCGAGCCCCCCAGAGCCAGGCTGGCCCAGGACAGGCCCAGCTGGGCACGGCTGACTCAGGGCCACGGCCGGGCTGGGGCTCAGGGTGGTGATGTCTGGGCACAGTCACGTCCCAAAAGATTCTTTGTAAGCAAAGTGAGGGATTAGAGACAAAACCTGCCTTTACTGGGGCTGTGAGCTGCGTGAACTCCAGTAGCACCGTGTCTGTCACCTAATGATGGGCCACGGCTGTCCCTGCAAGCGCCTCTCTCCTGTCCACTCCTTTCCACACCAATGTCCACAATGGGGGGGATGACAGAATTTTTCTGCGTCCCTTCACTTTATGAAGTTTGTCAGCGTCAATTCCTAATTACTGGCGGTGGGGGGGGGGTCTGCCCGCAGCCGCGGCCGATGCCCCGGGCTCTCTGGGGTGTATAAAAGGGCTGAGCTCCTTGCACAGCTCCATCCACACTTCTCCACTTGACTCTCCTCCTCACCCGGGTAAGTGCAGCTCTCCGAAGCCTCTCGGCCATCTCTCTCTGTCTCCTTCCACGAAATTCCTGCCTCACACCTTTGCCTCTTTTTTTCCAGAAGCCTTTCCCAGTCTCAAGGATGTCCTGCTGTGTCCCCAGCTGCGGCGTGGCCACCCCGGCCCCTCTGGCTGACACCTGCAACGAGCCCTGCGTGCGGCAGTGCCCCGACTCCACGGTGGTCATCCAGCCCCCGGCCTCGGTGGTCACCTTCCCCGGGCCCATCCTCAGCTCCTTCCCGCAGCAGAGCGCCGTGGGCTCGGCCGGAGCTCCCTACGTCGGAGGCGGCTTCGGCGGCTCCTCCGGCCGCCGTGGGGGCTCCGGGGGCTTCGGGGGACTCGGAGGTTACGGAGGATTCGGAGGTTTTGGGGGCAGCTGCGGTGGCTCCAGAGGCTGCGGGCCCTGCTAAGCCCCAGCACCATCCCTGATCCAGAAGAGCTCCGCGAACGCCCCCGGCCCATCCCCGCACGCCAAGGCCCGAAGCAAGGACACACCGGCAGACAGACACACCGACAGACAGACAGACATCCCCCGGCCCGGCTCCGCCGCCTTCCCGCCGCGCTCGGAGCCCCGCAGCGATCGCTGCCCGCTCCCGGCACGGCCCCAGCTCGGCTCCTGCTCTGCCCGTGTCCCCCCCGGGACACGCGGCGAGCGCTCGGCCGGGGCCCCGCTCCGCTGCCGCCCTCCTGCCCCGCACGGCAATAAAAGCTGCCTCGCATTGCAATCTTCACCGCCTCTCTCGGCTGCTCTTTGCTCCGCACCCGCTGCCCAGCCCGGCCCGGGCGGTCCCGGGAGGGTCCCGGGAGGCTCTCGGGAGGGTCCCGGGAGGGTCCCGGGAGGGTCCCTGGAGGGTTCTGGGCAGCCTCGCTCGGACACGGTGGGTGAGAAGCCCCCGGCAGCTGCCCGGGCTCCTCCTGCCCGTCCTTGGCCACCCCAGCCCCGCAGCAGAGCCCCCCCGAGCCGGACCCTGCCCAGCCCCGGGCTCGGCGCCTCTGCCCATCCCTGCCCGGCTCCTGCCCGCTCCGGGCTCCTCTCTGCAGCCCCAGAGGAGCCCCGGGCCCCAGCGCCAGCCCCCTGCCCTTGGGACACCCCCGAGCGATGCCTGCAGCCCCAGGGCTGGTGGGCATTGGGGCGCGAGTGGAGCCCCCCGAGGGTCCCGGTGATTTGCGGAAACAAACAAACAAACTCTACAACTCTTTGAAAGTTGTAAAGCGGGTGTGTTTATTACAGCGCTGGACGCGTGTGGGAAAAGATTCTCTTAATAGGACACGCCTGCCTTTGGCAACTCCAGATCCTTTTTTATTTCCCTCTCAGATATATATCCATGCAATTTTACAATAGGTTCATACAGATTCATTTTACTGATTTTGTGTGACATTTGCCGCTTATTCTGTCCTTTATCAGGAAGAATTCCTGGGTCATTTTAACCCTGCTTTCCCTAGCAGCCTCTCTCTTTGTTTCACAGTTCAAGGGGACAGAGTATGAAATAATATTGTCTAAAATTGATCTATAGGAAGTTAAAAAAATATGAAATCACAAAGCCAGGGAGTTTTTGGTGTTAATAAGGGAAGAAATTTTCAGACAGATCAATAGGCCAATAGCAGGGACCTCGGAGGGATGGGAACTCCAAGCTTCTGCTCCAAGAGCTCCACGGGACTGAACCCTGTGGTCATTCCACGGCGTGGAGAGGAGACTGGGCAAGATGTGCTCGGGTCTGTCTCCTCCCTTCCCAGCTGCCACCACCTCCAGCCAAAGAGGCCAGGACACCTGGGACATGCAGAGCTCATCCTGCATTTCCCTGCCCCTTCCCATGAGACCGAGCAATCCCGCTCCTGCGTGGGAGAGGATTCACAGCGGCTTCTGTGAGCCAGAGAGAAGTTTGGGAAGAGGATCCATGTTCACCCCTGAGAGAATTTCCTACCAAGGTCCTTGAGACAGAAACCAAGAAAGAAACAAGGAGAAATAAGAGAAACCTGCAACTGCCTATTGCAATGAGCAACTTTGTTTGTCTCTTGTGACCAATAAGTGTAAATTGATGAGTTTTGTAAGAATGTATAAAAGCATGCGTGGTATAATGAAAATGGTTTGAAGCCTTGTGGAAATGGAGAATTGATTTGTGTTGTGACCATCTCAAGTACAACAGCCCAGTCCCAGAGGTGATGTCAGCTTTGCTGCTCCGGCTGAGGATTTGGAAGAGTTTCTGCAAGCCCCTCGTGGCCCTTTCCCGTCCTCAGCGAGGGCTTTGGGGGTGTCCTGAGTTTCCTGCTGCTGGGAGAGCACAGGGAGCTGGGGGGATGAGCCCCCCAGAGCCAGAGGGGTCGGACATCCCCAGCTGGGACACAGGGAGGCAACTGTGCCTGGGCTCCAGGGCACTGCCCAGGGCCATTGCAGCAGCCCAGCAGACACCCAGGAGACTGGGGAGTGGGAAAAAGGCAGGATGAAGGAAAACCAGGAGTCAACATTGCAATGCAAGACAGCTTTTATTGCAGGGGGAGGGCAGGAGGGGCAGGGCAGAAGAGCAGGGTCATGGCCAAGGGCTTCCCATGGCCTGGCCCTGGGCACAGCCGGGTGAGCAGGAGCAGCCCCGGGAGAGTCTCTGGGACCACCGTGGCACCAGGAGCCCCTCGGGGATGCTCAGGCAGGGCAGGGACAAGGCAGAGCTGCTTCCCAAGCTGGCACCAGGCTCCCGAGGTGCAGAGCCCGGCCACGCCCAGGGGGTTTTGGTCCACAGAGCGTCGGGTCGGGATGTGCCGGGGTTTCTCCTGGAGCTCTTCTTGGTCTGAGGCCGCGCTCGGGCTGGGGCTTAGCAGGGCCCGCAGTTGCCATTGAGGTAGCGGTGGCCGCTGCTCCAGCCGCCGTAGCCGCAGTTGCCAAGGCCTCCATAGCCCCAGCCTCCGTAGCCTCCACAGCCCCAACCCCCGTAGCCTCCACGGCCTCCATAGCCCCAACCCCCATAAAGACCACGGCTTCCATAGCCCCAGCCTCCGTAACCTCCATAGCCCCCAAGGGCCCCGTAGCCACCGTAGCCCCAACGGCTTCCGAAGGCGCCCCCAGAGCCAGCGCCCACGTAGGGAGCTCCGGCCGAGCCCACAGCGCTCTGCTGCGGGAAGGAGCTGAGGATGGGCCCGGGGAAGGTGACCACCGAGGCCGGGGGCTGGATGACCACCGTGGAGTCGGGGCACTGCCGCACGCAGGGCTCGTTGCAGGTGTCAGCCAGAGGGGCCGGGGTGGCCACGCCGCAGCTGGGCACGCACAGGCTGGAGCAGGACATCTTTGAGACTGGGAAAGTCTTCTGGAAAACACCCAGAGAAGAAAGAGGCAAAGGTGAGAGGAAGGGATTTCCCAGAGAGAGATCGCCAAGAGGCTTCGGAGAGCTGCACTTACCCAAGTGATGAGAGGAGTCAAGTGGAGATATGTGGATGGAGCTGTGAAGGGAGCTGAGCCCTTTTATACACCCCAGAGAGCCTGGGGCTTCAGGAAAGGGGGCGGTGACAGAAAACACGAGTAATTAGGAATTCACGCTGACAAGCTTCATCAGAGAGATAGTGTTGCAAGATAATTCCATGGCATCCCCTCCTTGGGGACACAGGTGTGAAAACGTGTCCTGGACGTGAAGGAAGTGATGGGAGGGACAGCCGTGGCCCATCATTACATGACAGACACGGTGCTGCTGGAGCTCGCTCAGCTCACAGCCCCAATAAACCCAGGTTTGTCCCTAATCCCTCACTTTGCTTACAGAGAACAATTCCCGGCATCTTGCAGCAGCTTTGAAGGGCTGCCCCAGCCATCACCCCTGTCATTATCATCCTTTTACGGGCTGGTAAACAGAGGCAGCGGCAGCTTGGGCAAAGCAGAAGCCACTCTCGGGGTGTCTCCCAAATCCCACCCTCTGCCAGTGCCAGCAAAAATGTTCATGGCCAGGTTTTGGGGTCTCCTGACACATCTGTGAATTGTTAGGGTTTAGGTTAAGGTTAGGGTTTAGGTTAAGGTTAGGGTTAAGGTTAAGGTTAGGGTTAGGGTTAGGGTGAGGGTTAGGGAGTTCTGGAGGACATTGGGGTCTCCATGTCCCAGTTTCCCTTGGTGGCCCCACACCGGGGGCAAATCCCACTGGTGGAACCCCAAACCCGCAGGGAATGTGGAGATCGGTGGGACAGAGCCCGGGACGACCATGACAGAGGGGACATCATGGGAGGAGCTGAAGTGTCCTTGTGGCTCCTCCAGCCCCATTTCAGCAAGCTGGGTCCTGGTTGAGCCTTCCTGGAGGGCCTGCATTGCCCAGCTGGCCCCAAGGGCTGGCCCAGCGGGTGTTGGCTGAGCCCCCCAGATCCAGGCTGGTCCCAGCCATGGCCCAGGTCAAGCCCAGCCGGGCACGGCTCGCTCAGGGGTACGGCCTGGCTGGGGTTACACGTGGCGGTGCTGGGCACAGCCATGTCCCAAAGGATGCTTGGGATTCTTTGTAAGCAAAGTGAGGGATTAGGAACAGAGCAGGGTCTGTCACCTAATAATGGGCCATAGGTGTTCCTCCCATCACCTCCCATCGGTCCAGGGCACGTTTCCACACCAATCTCCCTGATGTTGAGGTGTATCATTGTATTGCATCATTATCTCTCTGATGAAGCTTGTCAGCGTGAATTCCTAATTACCTGTTTTTTTGCCACCGCTCCCTTTCCTGATGCCCCAGGGCCTTTGGGAGATGTATAAAAGGTCCAAAGGTTCCACAGAGCTCTATCCACCTTCCACCGCTTGACTTGCCTTATCACCTTGGTAAGTCCAAGCCTTCCCTCCTCTTTCCTTCTTCATCCCTGGGTTTCTCAGGGAATCTTTGGGGCTTTCTGGAGGAACCTTTGGCTGTGGGCTCCTCTTGCTCTCCTAGAGCAGAGTTGGGGTGGTTGGGGTTCTACCAGGCGACCAAGGACTTGGGAAGCGTGAGGACTTTGCTTCTTTGGATGTCAAAGTCTTCTGAATTCCCATGGGCAAGCAAGACTCAGGGCTGGTGAGGGCAGCAAGGGATGTGAGCAGGGATTGGGATGGAATGGGGCTCAGTTCAGAACTCCTGGGATCCCTGGAACAGTTGGGCTTCGGACCGTGTCCTTGGCCTGAGCCGTGGCCGCGCCTTGTCTTGCAGCTCTCCCAGCCCAACCGAAGGATGTCCTGCTCCAGCCTGTGCGTGCCCAGCTGCGGCGTGGCCACCCCGGCCCCTCTGGCTGACACCTGCAACGAGCCCTGCGTGCGGCAGTGCCCCGACTCCACGGTGGTCATCCAGCCCCCGGCCTCGGTGGTCACCTTCCCCGGGCCCATCCTCAGCTCCTTCCCGCAGCAGAGCGCCGTGGGCTCGGCCGGAGCTCCCTACGTGGGCGCCGGCTCCGGGGGCGCCTTCGGAAGCCGTTGGGGCTACGGTGGCTACGGGGCCCTTGGGGGCTATGGAGGTTACGGAGGCTGGGGCTATGGAAGCCGTGGTCTTTATGGGGGTTGGGGCTATGGAGGCCGTGGAGGCTACGGGGGTTGGGGCTGTGGAGGCTACGGAGGCTGGGGCTATGGAGGCCTTGGCAACTGCGGCTACGGCGGCTGGAGCAGCGGCCACCGCTACCTCAATGGCAACTGCGGGCCCTGCTAAGCCCCAGCCCGAGCGCGGCCTCAGACCAAGAAGAGCTCCAGGAGAAACCCTGGCACATCCCGACCCGACGCTCTGTGGACCAAAACCCCCTGGGCGTGGCCGGGCTCTGCACCTCGGGAGCCTGGTGCCAGCTTGGGAAGCAGCTCTGCCTTGTCCCTGCCCTGCCTGAGCATCCCCGAGGGGCTCCTGGTGCCACGGTGGTCCCAGAGACTCTCCCGGGGCTGCTCCTGCTCACCCGGCTGTGCCAAGGGCCAGGCCATGGGAAGCCCTTGGCCATGACCCTGCTCTTCTGCCCTGCCCCTCCTGCCCTCCCCCTGCAATAAAAGCTGTCTTGCATTGCAATGTTGACTCCTGGTTTTCCTTCATCCTGCCTTTTTCCCACTCCCCAGTCTCCTGGGTGTCTGCTGGGCTGCTGCAATGGCCCTGGGCAGTGCCCTGGAGCCCAGGCACAGTTGCCTCCCTGTGTCCCAGCTGGGGATGTCCGACCCCTCTGGCTCTGGGGGGCTCATCCCCCCAGCTCCCTGTGCTCTCCCAGCAGCAGGAAACTCAGGACACCCCCAAAGCCCTCGCTGAGGACGGGAAAGGGCCACGAGGGGCTTGCAGAATCTCTTCCAAATCCTCAGCCGGAGCAGCAAAGCTGACATCACCTCTGGGACTGGGCTGTTGTACTTGAGATGGTCACAACACAAATCAATTCTCCATTTCCACAAGGCTTCAAACCATTTTTATTATACCACGCATGCTTTTATACATTCTTACAAAACTCATCAATTTACACTTATTGGTCACAAAAGACAAACAAAGTTGCTCATTGCAATAGGCAGTAGCAGGTTTCTCTTATTTCTCCTTGTTTCTTTCTTGGTTTCTGTGTCAAGGACCTTGGTAGGAAATTCTCTCAGGGGTGAACATGGATCCTCTTCCCAAACTTCTCTCTGGCTCACAGAAGCCGCTGTGAATCCTCTCCCACACAGGAGCGGGATTGCTCGGTCTCATGGGAAGGGGCAGGGAAATGCAGGATGAGCTCTGCATGTCCCAGGTGTCCTGGCCTCTTTGGCTGGAGGTGGTGGCAGCTGGGAAGGGAGGAGACAGACCCGAGCACATCTTGCCCAGTCTCCTCTCCACGCCGTGGAATGACCACAGGGTTCAGTCCCGTGGAGCTCTTGGAGCAGAAGCTTGGAGTTCCCATCCCTCCGAGGTCCCTTCTATGGCCTATTGATCTGTCTGAAAATTTCTTCCCTTATTAACACCAAAAACTCCCTGGCTTTGTGATTTCATTTTTTTTAACTTCCTATAGATCAATTTTAGACAATATTATTTCATACTCTGTCCCCTTGAACTGTGAAACAAAGAGAGAGGCTGCTAGGGAAAGCAGGGTTAAAATGACCCAGGAATTCTTCCTGATAAAGGACAGAATAAGCGGCAAATGTCACACAAAATCAGTAAAATGAATCTGTATGAACCTATTGTAAAATTGCATGGATATATATCTGACAGGGAAATAAAATAGGATCTGGAGTTGCCAAAGGCAGGCGTGTCCTATTAAGAGAATCTTTTCCCACACGCGTCCAGCGCTGTAATAAACACACCCGCTTTACAACTTTCAAAGAGTTGTAGAGTTTGTTTGTTTCCGCAAATCCCCGGGACCCTCGGGGGGCTCCACCCGCGCCCCAATGCCCACCAGCCCTGGGGCTGCAGGCATCGCTCGGGGGTGTCCCAAGGGCAGGGGGCTGGCGCTGGGGCCCGGGGCTCCTCTGGGGCTGCAGAGAGGAGCCCGGAGCGGGCAGGAGCCGGGCAGGGATGGGCAGAGGCGCCGAGCCCGGGGCTGGGCAGGGTCCGGCTCGGGGGGGCTCTGCTGCGGGGCTGGGGTGGCCAAGGACGGGCAGGAGGAGCCCGGGCAGCTGCCGGGGGCTTCTCACCCACCGTGTCCGAGCGAGGCTGCCCAGAACGCTCCAGGGACCCTCCCGGGACCCTCCCGGGACCCTCCCGGAACCCTCCCGGGACCCTCCCGGGACCCTCCCGGGACCCTCCCGAGAGCCTCCCGGGACCCTCCCGGGACCGCCCGGGCCGGGCTGGGCAGCGGGTGCGGAGCAAAGAGCAGCCGAGAGAGGCGGTGAAGATTGCAATGCGAGGCAGCTTTTATTGCCGTGCGGGGCAGGAGGGCGGCAGCGGAGCGGGGCCCCGGCCGAGCGCTCGCCGCGTGTCCCGGGGGGGACACGGGCAGAGCAGGAGCCGAGCTGGGGCCGTGCCGGGAGCGGGCAGCGATCGCTGCGGGGCTCCGAGCGCGGCGGGAAGGCGGCGGAGCCGGGCCGGGGGATGTCTGTCTGTCTGTCGGTGTGTCTGTCTGCCGGTGTGTCCTTGCTTCGGGCCTTGGCGTGCGGGGATGGGCCGGGGGCGTTCGCGGAGCTCTTCTGGATCAGGGATGGTGCTGGGGCTTAGCAGGGCCCGCAGCCTCTGGAGCCACCGCAGCTGCCCCCAAAACCTCCGAATCCTCCGTAACCTCCGAGTCCCCCGAAGCCCCCGGAGCCCCCGGAGCCCCCACGGCGGCCGGAGGAGCCGCCGAAGCCGCCTCCGACGTAGGGAGCTCCGGCCGAGCCCACGGCGCTCTGCTGCGGGAAGGAGCTGAGGATGGGCCCGGGGAAGGTGACCACCGAGGCCGGGGGCTGGATGACCACCGTGGAGTCGGGGCACTGCCGCACGCAGGGCGCGTTGCAGGTGTCAGCCAGAGGGGCCGGGGTGGCCACGCCGCAGCTGGGGACACAGCAGGACATCCTTGAGACTGGGAAAGGCTTCTGGAAAAAAGAGGCAAAGGTGTGAGGCAGAAATTTCGTGGAAGGAGACAGAGAGAGATGGCCGAGAGGCTTCGGAGAGCTGCACTTACCCGGGTGATGAGGAGAGTCAAGTGGAGAAGTGTGGATGGAGCTGTGCAAGGAGCTCAGCCCTTTTATACACCCCAGAGAGCCCGGGGCACCGGCCGCGGCTGCGGGCAGACCCCCCCCCCCGCCGCCAGTAATTAGGAATTGACGCTGACAAACTTCATAAAGTGAAGGGACGCAGAAAAATTCTGTCATCCCCCCCATTGTGGACATTGGTGTGGAAAGGAGTGGACAGGAGAGAGGCGCTTGCAGGGACAGCCGTGGCCCATCATTAGGTGACAGACACGGTGCTACTGGAGTTCACGCAGCTCACAGCCCCAGTAAAGGCAGGTTTTGTCTCTAATCCCTCACTTTGCTTACAAAGAATCTTTTGGGACGTGACTGTGCCCAGACATCACCACCCTGAGCCCCGGCCCGGCCGTGGCCCTGAGTCAGCCGTGCCCAGCTGGGCCTGTCCTGGGCCAGCCTGGCTCTGGGGGGCTCGGCCAACACCCCCTGGGCCAGACCTCGGGGCCAGCGGGTCAGTCCAGAGGAGAGCTCAGCCAGGACCCAGGCTGCAGGCTCCGAGTGGTTCTGGATCCTCTCTCTGCTCTCCCGCTCCTCTCTGTACATCTCCCCTTACTCCTTTATGCCCCTCCTGATCCCACCCGTGTCACTCCCACAGCCGGGCCAGGATGGATTTAGGCGAAGCTTCCTCTGACATAGGATCTTCCCCTCTGCTTTTCGCACCACCGTCAGTTGGATCGGGGGCTTAACAAATCCTCCAGCGGCACAAAAATCCCTTCGGGATTCTCCCTCCCAGAGCCCCCCATGCGCAGCCCTGTGCCCAGCCCTGTGCCGCGTGGGGTGACCCTCCCCGGGCAGCACTTGGCTGTCTGTCTGTCTGTCCGTGCTCGCCCAGCCTGCCCCACTCCGGGACTCTGGTCCTGCGCCCTCCCCTGCCACGTTTGGCGTTTGGGATGCGGCCCGAGTGGGTGGGATGGCTTCTCCCTCCCGGCGTCCCTATTTAGCAGCCCGTAAAAAGGATTAATGACAGAATAAGTGCCGGCTGTGCCATTTCAAAGAGCTCCTGAGCGATGCCCAAAACTCCCGTGCATAAGCAAAGAAGGGGATTAGGGACATGTCGGGGTTTATTGGGGCTCTGATCTCGGCTTCAGCAACAAATGATCGTACACACAGAGATTGGTCATGGTCTGTCCCTCCGGGCCCTGGTGGCTCTGCAGGGCACCTTTACTTGTTCTAGCCCCGGTTAATACAGATGTAATTACCTCACATTTCAGTTTGTGTCATGGGGTTGGTCCGCTTGAATTCCTAATTACTGCAGGTTTGCCCCCACCCCCTGGACGGTGCCGCAGGCACTCTGGGGTGTATAAAAGGTCCGAGGGCTGCACAGGGCTCCATCCAGCTCTCCCCACTTGAATCTGCTCCTTGATCGCTGTGGTGAGTCCGAGTCTTCCCTCCGTCCTCTCTTCCTCCTCTGCGCCTTTCCTGGGCAATCTCTGGCAGCGGATTTCCCAAGGAATCTCTGCCTGTGGGATTCCAAAGGAATCTCTGGCTCTGGATTTCCCAAGGAATCTCTGCCTGTGGATTTCCCAAGGAATCTCTGGCAGTGGAATTCCCAAGGAATCTCCGCCTGTGAATTTCCCAAGGAATCTATGCCTGTGGGATTCCCAAGGAGTCTCTGCCTGTGGAATTCCCAAGAAATCTCTGGCAGTGGATCTCCCAAGGGATCTCTCTGGCTCTGGATTTCCCAAGGAATCTCTGGCAGTGGAATTCCCAAGGAATCTCTGCCTGTGGATTTCCCAAGGGATCTCTGTCCCCGAGCTCCAGCAGCTGTCCCAGGGCAGGGCTGGGATGGTTGGGGTTCCACCAGCGGGCTCAAGGCCTCGGGGAGCCCGGTGCTTGGGATGAGGGAGTTTTTCTCCATTGCCACGGGCAGCAGGAGCCGGGGCTGGTGAGGGCAGCAGGGGATGCCAGGAGCCGCTCCAGCCGTGCCAGGGCTGCGCTGGCAGCGCCTGGGATGAGGCAGAGCGAGTCCTGGCCCACGGGCTCCAGGTGGGCCAGAGCAGCAGCTGGGCTTCGGGCCGAGTCCTTGGCCTGAGCCGTGGCCGTGCCTTGTCTTGCAGCTCTCCCAGCCCAACCGAAGGATGTCCTGCTCCAGCCTGTGCGTGCCCAGCTGCGGCGTGGCCACCCCGGCCCCTCTGGCTGACACCTGCAACGAGCCCTGCGTGCGGCAGTGCCCCGACTCCACGGTGGTCATCCAGCCCCCGGCCTCGGTGGTCACCTTCCCCGGGCCCATCCTCAGCTCCTTCCCGCAGCAGAGCGCCGTGGGCTCGGCCGGAGCTCCCTACGTGGGCGCCGGCTCCGGGGGCGCCTTCGGAAGCCGTGGGGGCTACGGGGGCTTCGGGGGCTTCGGGGGCTATGGGAGCTATGGGGGTTACGGAGGTTTTGGGAGTTACGGAGGTTTTGGGGGTTACGGGAGCTGTGGCCGCGTTTCCCGCTCCTTCGGGGGCTCCTGCGGGCCCTGCTAAAGCCCCAAGCCCGGCGGAGCTCAGCGCTGCCCCTGCCCGCGGGCTCCTCCGGCAGCCGCTGCTGCCTTGTGCCGCCTGAGCCGGCCTGAAGCTGCAGCCCCTGCTCAGGGCCGGCCCGGCAGCCCCGGCAGCTGCAGGGTCCCTGTCCGTGCCGTGTGACCCCGCAGAGCCTCGGCCGGCGCCTTTGGCCTTCCCAGCGCTGCCTCCAAACGCTGCCCCCTCTCTGCGCCCCCAGCCAGCTGTGCCCAGCTGGGCTCGGGCTCTGCCCTGCTCTGCCCAGCCCCGAGCCCCGGAGCCGCCCTGGCCAGGGGCAATCTCTGCGGTGCAGCCCTGGGCTGTGCCTCGCTGCTGCTGCTGCTGCTGCTGCCGCCTTGGGATTTTCGTGTTTCCATGGCGTTGGTGCTGGTTTGTCTCCCGCTGACAGCGCCTCTGGCTTTTTGACTCAAAATAAAGAATCTGCCTTGCACGAAATATTTCCTTTTGTCGTGGATTTCTTCATCCTGGCTGTAAATGAGGCTCTGACTGAGGGATGGTGTGGAATGTCCTATGGTGGAGTCGCAGGATGGTTTGGGTTGGAAGGGACCTTGAAACTCACCCTGTTCCACCCCGTGCCGTGGGCAGGGACACCTTCCCCTGTCCCAGGCTGCTCCAAACCCTGTCCAACCTGGCCTTGGACCCTGCCAGGGATGGGGCAGCCCCAGCTTCTCTGGGAAATCCATCCCAGGGCCTCTCCACCCTCACAGGGAACAATTCCTGGCCAATGCCCCACCTAAACCTGCTCTCCATCAGTCTGACAGCGCCTGCGGGCTTTTCCTTCACAATAAAGAATCTGCATGGCTGCAGTCGCTTGGATTTTGGTTGGTTTTTATGGGTTTGCTCCTCTGATTGTCCGTGTTGAGCTGGGATATGTTCACAGGATCCCAGAATCATTCTGTTTCTTAAAACCTCCAAATCATCATTCAATTTTTGGCCTATCCCCACCATGTCACCCATCCCAGGGGTCCAATGCCATTTCCTCTTGTTCCTTGGACAATTCCAGGGGTGGGGACCCCAAACTTCTCTGGCCAGCCCCTTCCTGTCCTGACCACCCTTCCCAAGATGAAATTCTTCCCCAAATGAAGCTCAAGCCCAACATTTATCATCCATGAATGAACAAGGTTTGTGTGAGGCTCAGCAGCTCTCACATTTCCCTGTTGCAGCACACAAAGGATGGAAATGAATCATTATCCTTATTCCAAGGCTTGAAGGGAAAAGTATCAAATGATTTATTCATTCCTTTGTGGTCCTTCAATAAAAAGTTACAATGTCTTCCCTTAATTTTGGCAGTTCAAAGCAGCAGTTCAGACGCTGTTTTATGTATTTATAAGCTGTTATTAATCTATTGAAAGCACAATTCTCTTCTCAGCTGCTTCATTATTGAAACAGAGTCACTTCAAAGGTACAAGTTGAGGCAGTTCGATGTTGGCTTTAGTCAGAATTTATTTTATTCCTTTAAAATTTTCCATTCAAGTGTGGCTCTGCACAAACAGCCACGACAATGAATTGCTTTGTCTCCTCATCCTCCAAATCTGGATTTATTGCTAGTTTTATCTTTAGACTTTCTGGAGTGAGCAAAATATATGTTAAAAATTCCATTAATTTTAATTCTTTCTTTAACCCTTGTTAAAGTAGCCAAATCAGGGCCGAGACAGCAGAATTTATTAATTTATTTTATTCTCACGTGGTCTCACTTGTGCACCCTCAGACACACAAAACTTTCCAGTTTTTATTTGGGAATTTGTCTGTAACTCCCCAGATTTTATTTATTAGAGATAATTGGATAAAAGATTGAAATTATGACCAGTTGCAGCTGAATTTAGAGACCAGGATACGGCTTGAGCAGCGACTTGAGTTGGGCTTCTGAATGGATAAATTCATCAAAATTCATCAAAAGCCTTAGGAATTTTTTAAATTTTTTTTTTTTTAATTTCCAGCCTGAAATTTGCTGGAAACACAACCCCCAGTTTTACTGGCAAAGTTTTTCCATGGGTTTTGCACTCATATTTTGCGCTGAGCCCGATCCAGCTCTGTTCCCTCGGTGGGGAGTTCTCCAGAGGTCCCTTCCCACGCAAATTCTGGGATTCTGGGATGCCGGGATTGCCTCTGCCTGTTCAAAGGGCGGCAATTACGCTCACAATGAGGGTTTAATTGAGTTTTCCAAGCTCTTTTGTGCCCAGATTCTGAGACATCTCGGTGATGAATAATTTGAGTGGCTCCTCCTCCCCAGGACGCGGTGGAACAGCCTGGGAAATTCACAATTCCAGTGTCATTCCAACAGAGGCTGGAGTGAAGGGATAGTGACATTTTCTGCTCTGGAAAGTGAAATTTTCTGCTCTAAGAATTGAATTTTTCTGCTGTGTAACAGATCGGGTCTCTCCATCCGGAAAGATGGGAAAATCCCAGGCAGGGCCAGCACAAAAGCACGGCAGAAAAAGTGATTTTCTCTCAATTTCTGGTGATATCCCCCAACATTTAATTAATTAGCAGCCAGTCCGTGCCTGAGTGATTTACAGCTGCTGTTGTGTGCAAGCAAATTTAAAGGAATCTTTCCAAATATTTCCCAGGAAATTCGTGATTTGGAATTCATTTTCCGAGTGATTTTGCATCCCTTTTGGTTTGCAAAATGCGTGGTTCCAGCTGAGCTTAGAAGCAGTTTCAGAAAGGCCCCAGGGTGTGGTGTGACCCCCGAAAACACCGAGCTGGGAACAAAAAATCTGAGCCCAGGAAAAGCTGAACGCCAGAAAAAGCAAACCAGGGCCAATTCAGGATGCTGCAACGTTTTTAATGGGAGTAAAGCTCAAAATCACAACCAAAAGTAGCACAGAGAGCAGAAAGAAATCAGGAATTTATATGTGCAGGGACTCTCCCAGTTTCATAGGCACAACTTTAGCTGTCGATTTTTTGGTATCAGAATTTTCCAGTCTGATAAAACAGAGCTGATTGGATGATTTCGAGGGTTTTTTTTTGGCACCGTTTTAAAGGCAGCGAAGCCAGAAATTCATGCCTGGGACAAGCATGCTCCAGGTTTCACTAAAGGCAGCTGGGAAAGAGCCATAAATGAGCGATTTGCAAACAAATATTAAACCCAGTTTCCTTTACACCACCAAACCCAGGGAGGGCTGAGAGGCACAGCAGAGAAAAAAGGGGGGAAAAAAGCATTTGGGAGGAACAACGGGGAACGATATATATGTACATATATAGTTAATATATAGATATATTGAGAGTTTTATTAGTATATATATATTAATGAAAAGAACATTAAAACACAACAGAAGGCAGCGGTGTGATGCAAGATCTTTTAATGAGAGGAAGAAGTTACAGCTCGTTGCAGCACACGAGGTTCACACCATCATACACTGAGGAGCAGCTACACCCCAGAGCAGGGGCTTGGGGAGTAAAGCTGGTGTAGGAGAGGAGCGGAGCTGTCAGCACAGCCAGACGAGGCTCCCGCTCCTCGGGACACGCAAAAAACCTCATCCCGAAAGAGAAGGAACAGCAAAAAAAAAAAAAAAAGAGCGAATTAATCAGAATAACATCATGGAAGAGACCCCAAACCCTCAGGGAACCGGAGCTGAGCCGGAGCAAAATCCAGCCAGGAGCAAAATCCAGCCAGGAGCAAAATCAATGCAGCCAGGAGCAAAATCCACCCAGGAGCAAAATCCATGCAGCCAGGAGCCTTCAGGGCGGGCGCTGGGGTTTGCCGGGCTGCGCTGGGCTCAGCACTGGTAGCAGGGGTAGCAGCTGCCGTAGGAGTATCTCTGGAAGTAGCGGGAGGAGTAGGGCGGGCAGTAGCGCGGGCTGAAGCTCGGGCAGTACTCGCGGTAGCCGCAGAGCCGCCCGTAGTAGCCCTGGTAGCCGCAGGGGCTGCCGCAGTCGTAGCTGCGGGAGCTGCAGACGGTGCCGTAGCTGCAGGGGGAGTAGCAGGGATCCTCACACTGCCGCTGGTAGCAGAAAGTCATCTTGGGGCTGGAGAGGAGGGAGCCGAGGCTGGAAGGGAGGGAAACAAACCCGTGAGGTGAGACCCGACAGCAAGTAAACCCCGAGTAAGAGATGAAGGGAAGGGAGAGGCAGCGAATCACAGCACAGCGCCCTGATCCATGGCTCCGTGCCGAATTTAGGGCCAGATCTTGCCCCGAATCCTCCAGCCTGAGGAGGGAGGCGAGGCTGGAAGGGTGGGAAAGAGGAATGGGAGAGTTGGGGAATGGTTTGGGTTGGAAGGGAATTAAAGCTCATCCTGTTCTACCCCTGAACAGGCAGTGACAGGGGTCCATAACCCTAACCCTAACCTTAACCTTTAACCCTAACCCTGACCCTAACGCTAATCCAAACCTTCCTCCAGTCCATGGGGCTCCAAGCTGGCCTTGGACTCTTCAAGGGATGCAGAATCCTTGCGATATCCCGAATTTAGGGCCAGTTCTTCCTCCTAATCCTCCATCCTGAGCTTTCCCACAGAGCCCCGCTGAAAAAATGGGGCTGTGACCCAAAGCAGGGCTGGAAAATCCTCAGCGCTGCGCTGGGACAAAGGCGTGAAGGGAAGAGGGGATCCGTGGGGGACTGAGGCTGTTTCAAACAGTCTGAAATTAAAAATCCAGGGAGCAAAGATTGTTTTGCACTCCCAAGTCACAGCCTCAACCCTTGGCTGCAGCATTTGTAGATAAGCAGGGGAAAAAAAAAGGAGGGGGAGCAGCCCCAAATCCGTCCCTTCACCATCCTCTGAATTCCCCAGATCCGTTCCCACTTACCCTGGGCTGCAAGGAGGAGAAGGCAGGAGCAGGGAATGGTTCCTCGGCAGGGATGCGGGGTTTTTATGGAGCTCCGGGTCCCGCCCCGCACACCCCACACTCGTCGGGCTCAGCCCTAATTAATTCCCAGCCCCTTTTGCTCCCCTCATCGATATCCCTGTGCTCCCCAAGGTCCGGCACCGTCACCGGGAGGCTCCGTCCGCCACGTCCCTTTCATCCCAAAGCCACTCAGCGCAATTAAGGCTCGCCATCATCATCGTCATCGTCATCATCATCATCAGGCTGAATTTGCACTTTTTGGGACGGCGGGCGACTCCTCGGGATCAGCAAAGTCCCATGGAATTCCCAACGTGGCATCTTTGGGACACCGAATGTGCTTCGTTGTGCTTTTTTTTTTTTTTCTCCCCTGGAATAACCGTGGAAGGCACGAGGTGCGTTTTTGATGAATTTCATCACTCCCAATGGCACTGGAACACCCCTGCGGATCCCTCCCAACATTTCCTGCAATTTGGATCCGCCGCGCCAGGGGATATTATTGATTCAGCCAGGAAATATTGATTCAGCCAGAAAATTGGCCTGCGAGCATCGAATTGGCATGTCCAGGATGTATTTTTAAAGGGGGGAAAAAAAAATCTCCCGGAGACCCAGTTCCGAAGGTATCAATTAGAATTTTAATAAAAGCAGGAAACAGGACACCCCAATGCACGTTTTTGGAGCGGGTGTTACATAAGAGCGGGGCGTAGCAAGGTGCTGTTAATATTGAAATAATAAATCTCTTTGTGCCTGAAAATATTTAATAAGTCTTAATGAAGGCTTTGATATTCCAAATTTAGAGAAAGGCCCAGAACTCCTGACGTGCTGCCTGTCATTATCCTCCCTTGGGATGGGAGTAAACAGCAAAACAGGGTTTGGAGGTGAAGGTCACCCCAGCATTATTCACCTTCATTAGGGTGAATTAAACACCTCAACAATATGAAGAAGAATTTACATTAAACCATATTTGGAATTTCGGGGGGGGGTTTCCCGGGAAAACTGTGGTCCTTACAGAGATAAATCCCTGGGGTTTTTTATCTTTTCTTTGAGGTTTTTTTTTATGTTTCTCCTTGTCAGCAACCCCCGAAAGAATCGTTTTGTGATCGAAGGGAAAACAAACTCCGAGCAGATCTTTATGGAGCCAGCGAAATTCGCCTTGCTTGGGCTGGCTCTGCAGGAAATTCAGTTCAATTCATAAAACACGCCTGGAGATTTCAAATATCGTAAAATAAACCTGGAGATTACAAATGTGGGGTTTTTTTCTGCTTGAAATAATTTAGATTCGTTGGGGAATTCTTCCTGCTCTGAGGTTCATTTAAGTCATTGATGTCTGGTTTTATTCAAATGTATTTCCAGTCTTGCGCAGAAAACGATCGCTATTTCTTTCTGCAGCTTTGGGGTTTGTCAAAGCTGGGTCGAATTACTAAATAATAATTTTAAAAATAAAAATAAAAATTTAAAATAAATAAAACATATAACTATAACTATAAATATAGAAGTAGATGAATGTATAATATAACTATAACTATAACTATAACTATAACTATAACTATAACTATAACTATAACTATAACTATAACTATAACTATAACTATAACTATAACTAATTTTCTGGCCTAAAAAGGCGATTTTGAAATAGACCCAAACAATAAATTATTTCCGGGGATCTTCATTTTGAAAAACAACTGAAATTCTTTCTCCCTAAATGAATCCAGGGTCATTGCAGGTTTCACATATTACCATTTGTCCATTCATCCCAAACTGGGATTGCGAGCATCCATTAATTCTGCTCTCAATATCCTTCCTTCCTCTTCTTGCTGTAACTCAGATTTCACCACCCTCGTTCCCCGTTTGTAATTGAGCCTGGACATGAAAGGAAAGAGAAGCACGAAGTCATCCCTGTGGCAGCCCTGGGAGCTGAGTAAGGATCCCAAAACGAGGAAAACAACCCCATCAGCTGCGGGGTGACGTGTGGGGTGAGTTCGGGCTGTGATGAGAAGGAGTTTAAAGCACCACAGGCTGGGGTAAATAAATGTATAAAAGGGAGCCGAGTCCACGGCTCTGCACCCGCGCCTTCAGCCTTCAGCCTCAGCGCTCTTGCTCAGCGTGGTAAGTCGGGCTTAAGGGGCTCTGCTGCTGGGTTTGGCTGTAGAGGGGTAGGCGAGGGAGTTAAACTTTAGAATTGTGCTTTAGAAGTGATTTTCGTGGCCGTGCAGTTTGAGGTATTTGTTAAAAACGGGGTATTAACCCATATTTGTAGATATATATATATATACACATATATACATATATATATATACATATATATATAAAAAATAAAAATAAATCCATACTTTTATGTGTATATATATATATTAAATATATATATAATATATATGTATATAAAATGAGGGTTAATACCCCATTTTTAACAAATAGCCCAGATGCATGGCCATGAAATCATATATATATATATATATATATATATATATATATATATATATATATATATATATATATATATATATATAAATAAAAAATAGGGGTCGATACCCCATTTTATACTATGGGGTTTTATGTAGATATATATATGTATAAAAACTAATTCTTAATTTCTACATTTAGTAAACGTAGAAATATACCACATCTAGACATGCCCTATGAGAAATACACTATCTGAGGATATTTTGGGTTATTTCAGGATTTATTGCTAATTGGCTGTGCCAGGGAGGTTCAGGTGGGACGTCGGGGAAAGGTTCTTCCCGCCGAGGGTGGCCTTGCACAGGGAGGTTCCGCTGGGTTCATCCTTCCCTCCTCTCACTGTTTCCCATCCTCCCACGGGGCTCCCAAAAGCAGCAAATTCCTGCTGGATCCACCTCGGAGCTCTCCTTTCACACTGCTCCAGATGGGAGCCCTGGGACGGTGGGGAGGCCCTAAATCCGGGATATTCCAAGGATTCTGCATCCCTGGAAGAGTCCAAGGCCAGCTTGGGGCTCCCCGGGCTGGAGGAAGGTTTGGGTTAGGGTTAAGGTCAAGGTTAGGATTAAGGTTAAGGTTAGAGTTAGGGTAAGGGTTAAGGATGGAGTTAGGGTTAGAGTTAAGATTAAGGTTAGGTTTAGGGTTAGGTTTAAGGTTAGGGTTAAGGTAAAATTTAGGTTTAGGTTTAGAGTTAGGGTTGGGCGTAGGGTTAGGGTTATGGACCCCTGTCACTGCCCGTTCAGGGGTAGAACAGGATGAGCTTTAATTCCCTTCCAACCCAAACCATTCCCCAACTCTCCCATTCCTCTTTCCCTCCCTTCCAGCCTCGCCTCCCTCCTCAGGATGGAGGATTCGGGGCAAGATCTGGCCCTAAATTCGGCATGGAGCCATGGATCAGGGCGCTGTGCTGTGATTCGCTGCCTCTCCCTTCCCTTCATCTCTTACTCGGGGTTTACTTGCTGTCGGGTCTCACCTCACGGGTTTGTTTCCCTCCCTTCCAGCCTCGGCTCCCTCCTCTCCAGCCCCAAGATGACTTTCTGCTACCAGCGGCAGTGTGAGGATCCCTGCTACTCCCCCTGCAGCTACGGCACCGTCTGCAGCTCCCGCAGCTACGACTGCGGCAGCCCCTGCGGCTACCAGGGCTACTACGGGCGGCTCTGCGGCTACCGCGAGTACTGCCCGAGCTTCAGCCCGCGCTACTGCCCGCCCTACTCCTCCCGCTACTTCCAGAGATACTCCTACGGCAGCTGCTACCCCTGCTACCAGTGCTGAGCCCAGCGCAGCCCGGCAAACCCCAGCGCCCGCCCTGAAGGCTCCTGGCTGCATGGATTTTGCTCCTGGCTGCATTGATTTTGCTCCTGGGTGGATTTTGCTCCTGGCTGGATTTTGCTCCGGCTCAGCTCCGGTTCCCTGAGGGTTTGGGGTCTCTTCCATGGTGTTATTCTGATTAATTCGCTCTTTTTTTTTTTTTTGCTGTTCCTTCTCTTTCGGGATGAGGTTTTTTGTGTGTCCCGAGGAGCGGGAGCCTCGTCTGGCTGTGCTGGCAGCTCCGCTCCTCTCCTACACCAGCTTTACTCCCCAAGCCTCTGCTCTGGGGTGTAGCTGCTCCTCAGTGTATGATGGTGTGAACCTCCTGTGCTGCTACGAGCTGTAACTTCTTCCTCTCATTAAAAGATCTTGCATCACACCGCTGCCTTCTGTTGTGTTTCAATCTTCTTTTTAATATTATATTTGACTTTGTAAAATATTTATGTGGCACGTATAGGAAAAAAAAAAATCAAAAAGTGGCACCAGTTTTCAGAGCTGAGATTTTTAGCAGATTTTGAGGGGACTGAGGGCGCAGTGAGCACCTCAGTTTCTGCTCCAAAATTCACATTTGCCACGTCCCAACTCTGCCCCTCTTCCACCAAAACCATTCCTGTTTCCAAAGCTCCCACTGAAAAATGTGAAGATTAGGAAAAATGAATCAGGACATTCCCAGCCCAAGTTCTGCCCTGCAGGACGATCCCGTTTTGGAAGGGATTTCCAGCAGGAATTGTCTCCCCACAGCCCCAGAATGCAGGTGGGAGGTGGAATTCCCTCCCCAAACCCCCAAATCCCCGAGAGGAGCTCGGGCTCTGCTCCCTCTCCAGCTGCGCCAGGGTGGGAAATTTGGGAAAATTCCTCCTGGAAAGGCTTTGGAAGGGGCTCAGGGAGGGTTGGATCCCCATCCCTGGAGGTGTCCGCGGAATTCCTGGAATTCTGGGTGAGCTTGGATTTGATCCTGGAGGCTTCTCCAGCCTCCGGGATCCCCGAATTCCGGCTTTTCCTTTTTCTGCGGGAGTTCAGATCCGATGAAACAGGCTAAAAACGCAAACCAACGTTTCCCTCCACTGGTTAGGAGGTGCAAATTCAGCAGCTGAAGGGATTCATTTCTTATTTAAACTTGCTCTGGCTCAGGCACGAATTTGGTTTAAAAGTTTAAAAAAAGAGTGGAGTAGAAAATAATCTTTCCTGTTGCAGAGTCTGAAAGCAATTGGAATCGATTTGTATTTTCAGAACGTAGTTTTTTCAAAATGTTCAGGCTTAAATTTTGTATAGAATATAAAAAAAAAAAATAGAAAAGCACTGAATGGGGATGAGCAGGTTTTAACCCGTCCCATGAATCAGAGCCCTTCATTAGATGCCTCCATTTATTATTCCCCAGGAATTTCACTCCATCTTTCTCTAATTAACTAAAGGTTCTATAAATTATATTTCCACCTAATGACTGAACTCTTTCTTGAGTTCTTCCCCGTGTTTTTAGGCACAGAAGTGAATTCCTGCTTCTGCAGGAATTTCGCATTTTCAGGGTTTGGGGCACCCAAATTTTGCATTAATTTGGATCATTGAAGGGACTTTGGAAAATGTTCTGCATTTGCTGAACTTTTCCAGGACATTTCCTGGCCCTTCAGTGTCCCTTGGCCCTTTGGGAGGTGCTTTGGTCATTCAGAAATTATCTGACCAATGTAAACATCAACAAAATTAAATTTATTTGCCCATGTCACACCTTCAATTAAAATAATTGGTTTCCTCTCCATCAGCGGTTATTAATCTATTCTCAGCTCAACCTGGCAACACAAAAAAAAACCACCCACAATATTTTTGTCTTAAAAAACCTTTTTGGCTCCTCCTCAGCTTTAGTGATGAAATCCAGATTTCAGAACGGACAAGGGAAGTTATGGGAGTTATAATTATAAAATTATTTTGTAGCAAATCTTATTAACGCTGATTTTCAGCCTTCCCAGCACAAATCAAGAGGCTTTTTTAAAAAATTCAGCAAATACCTCCCTGTATGACCTTCCCTCGCAGTGAGCCAAGCGTCATTTGCATATTAAATGAGGATAATGACAGGCATTGGGGAAGTGCTGAGCCTCATCAGAATTTCTGGTATCAGCGCCCTCCCAAAACAATCATTAGAGCTCCTTTGGCAATGTTCGGATTCTTTCAACCCTTCCCGGTTTAAATTCCTCGAGTATCACAAGCAGAGCGGGGAAGGGAGCCCCCGGGGGACAAGGGAGGTTTTTCTTCATTTAAATTATTTATATTTATTTATAATTCCTGCTGTCCCCTGGAGCAGAGTGACAGAGATCCTGCTGGAAAATGCCACCACAGCAGGTTGGAGAGCAATTCCTGCCTCAGGGAAAATCCCTCCAGAGGGGAACCTCCAGCCCTTTGTGCTCTCCAGCCCACCCGAGGCAGGAAAATAATGTGATTATTTTAACTCCTGTGAGTTTTGGAGGCCTGGATTTCATCCCTAAAGCTGAGGAGGACCCCAAAAGTTTTTTGTTTTTTTGGTTTTTTTTAAGGTGGAAGAGAAGATCTTTGGCTCATTGTTATGGATATGGAACTAGGAATGGGTTGGGTTGGAATAACCACATATCCCAGTACCCCAGGTTGCTCCAAGTCCTGGTTTTGGACACTTCCAGGATGGGAAATCCATGGAATTACCTGGGACTCTCACAGGGAACAATTCCTCCCCAAAATCCCACCCAAATTCCCCCTCTGTCCCCCCGACCCCATTCCCTGTGTCCTGTCCCTGCAGTTCCTGAGGGAAAATCCCTCCCCAGCTTCCCTGGAGCCCCTGCAGATCCTGGAGGGGCTCTGGGGTCCCAACATTCCCAACATTCCCAGCCTGGCTCCATCAGGGAGGGGCTCCAGTCCCTCTATCAAATTCGTGGTCTCCTCCGGGCCGGCTCCAACAATTCCAGGTCCTTTTATTTCGGAGACAGCAGAACAGGGCACAGAATTCCCAGTGGGATCCCACCAGAGAGAGAAGAAGGGGAGAAGCCCCTTCCTGACCCCCCTGCCCATGGATGCAGCCCAGGACAGGGAGGGATTCTGGCCAGCTCATGCCCATGGGTCCCATATATAAACCCTACAAACATCAGACACGTGAATGATATCACAAGACACTGACTCAAGCAAATTTTTCCAATAGTTTCATCTGGGGGAAAAAAAAAAAAAAAAAAGGAAAAACAAAAAACCATCCAAAACCCTCACACCATAAAAATTAACCACATTTCTCAGATGCTGCCTTAATTGATCCCATGCCTCAGCCTGCACCTCTCTTAGGACAAATTATAGGCAGGAGAAGGGGCTAAAAGAATCAATGGAACGCCTGTCATTAATTGTGACGGAAATCCCGGAGCGCTCGGGGTAATTCTCCTCCGCTCCCCGGCTGGTTTACGTCACCCCAAAATGTGCAGTGCCCACCTCGCTGGTGGGGCCACGAGGTAAAGAACCAATCCATGCCTTCCCAGCCGACCAGGAATTGCGGCTGGAGCTGTTCTGTGTAGCCTCCAGCCCCATTCCCAGCTGTCCTCCAAGTGCTTTCCCAAAAATCCCTCTGTCCTGGAAAGCCTGGAGATGAAAGAATCTCCCGGGCTGTAATTACAGTGCTCAACCCCAGGAATTCCAAAATTGTCCTAAATGCAGAGGAAAACAATTATAGCAATTGGGCTGCTGATGTACTTCCCAAATTTGCCCCATGACTAAGGGGAGCTCTCGGGGAACTGCTCCGACCTCCACAATGGGAATATAAAAATGCTCCCAACCCCGGTGCTCCTCACACGGCTCCTCTTGGTTTGCTCTTCCCACTGAACTCGGTAAGTCCGGATCCCGTTCTCCTGGAGAATCCTTGAATTTGGGGGAAAATCCTTTGCTCATGGGTGCTTTCTCCTGGATGCTTTTAATCTAGGGGGGCATGGACATTCCCATGTCTTTGGAAAGATGGGAGGCTGAGTTAGAAGTTCTGGGTTTCTTTTTTTCCAGTGGTGACACCTGAAATTTTCAGTCCTGGTTGTGCAAGGAGGAAATGGCTCTTTGCGGTGGGATGTTGCAATGGGGGATATGGAAAAGTCCCAGGAATTGTTTTTGTCCCTTTGGAGTCCCTGGGGCAGCTCTGAGCTGCAGGGTTTAAACCTTCTCTGTCCAGCAGAGTGTCCTTGCTAGAACTGGCACTAACAAAGCCAGGAGAAGGAATTGTTTATGTGCCAAGATTAAAAGCAGACAGGGAGGCTGGAGACTTAATGAGCTCCTTGACTTGCGCATTTCCAAGAACTCCGGAAAATGCCGGGAGGGATTCGAGTCAGACACTGGGACTCCCTCACTGAGATGGGATTTACCCCAGCCTGTCCCAGGAGCCTGGACACCAAACAAATCCCATCTTCAGGAAGATTTTCCTTTCTTGGAAAGGGTTTTCAGGATTTGGAAGGGAGGTTTGGAGTCCCCGTCCCAAGGAAGGACTGGATGTGGCACTCAGTGCTCTGGGCTGGGGTTGGGCTCTGTCTTGGAGGTCTTTTCCAACTTCAGTGATCTTGAGATCCTGGGGTTCTGGAATCCAGGGATTTTGGGGTTCTAGGGTTCTGGAATCCAGGGATTCTGGGGTTCTGGGATGCAGGGATTCTGGGGTTCTGGGGTCTTGGGGTTCTGGAATCCAGGATATCTGGGGTTCTGGGATCCTGGGGTTCTGGGATCCTGGGGTTCTGGAATCCAGGGTATCTGGGGTTCTGGAATCCAGGGTATCTGGGGTTCTGGGATTCTAGGAATCTACGATATGAAAACCCAGGGCAAACCCGAGGGGTTCACTCAACACTTCCACCCAACCTCACCTCGCCCACACCACAGCCCTGCCCTCACAAACCCTTTTTCTCCCACCCTGTGCCAGGCTCACCTCCGCCCCTGCACCCCACCATGTCCTGCTGCTACTCCCCGTGCTGCTACTCCCCGTGCTGCTACAGCCTGTGCTGCTACCCCTGCTACCGCACCTGCACCCGCAGCTACAGCTGCAACCCCTGCATCACCCGCACGCTGAGCTGCTGCCGCCGCTCCTACGGCAGCTGCTGCAGCTCCCGGCGCTGCACCACGCGCTGCTACTACCCCTCGTGCTGCTCCTACTCCTGCTGCTACCCCTGCTGCTGATCCCACGGGAAAACCCCGGTGAACGGACCCACGGAAAAACCCCTGTGAACGGACCCACGGAAGACGAACGGATGAGCCCGCTGTTGATGTTTGCACAAGCGCGGAGCCCCCACGGTGAAGCCACCACCAGCGGGGGCTTTGCTGTGCTCTGAAATCTCTTGGGATTTCTGGGTTTTTGTTGTTGTCTCTGTCTCCTTCTTCCTGCCTTTCTCAACTCTCCTGGTATTCTGCTTTTAAAGCCTCCCACGGCCCCTTCAGCAACAGGAGGGGCGATCTGCAATTCATGTGAAACTTCTCGGAGTTGCTGCAATGGGGCTGGAGGCCCTCTGTGAAATTAGATTTGGTGTCATCTGCATTTTCAATGAGCACTTCCAGCACTGCTCTGCAGCCCTGGGTGAGGGAGCATTATGGCTGTCTCGCCTTTGATCTGCTTTTACGAGGACCTGAAGGATGAACAACACAACTTCAGCAAAAAGGAATGTTCTGGAGAGCAGTGACTCATCTCCTGGAGCTGCCTCCAGCATCCCAAAACTATAATCTTTCTGTATCTGTGCCAGCTCTTTTTCTTGCTCTATTAAATACTTTCTGCATTTGAAAAAAAAAACAAACCTCCTGAGGTCCGGTTGTTTTCTTGCCTGTGTCCTTGGTTTGGGTGGGTATTCTGGGAGTTGTGGAATTCTGAAGGGACTTTCTGGACTCAAATCCGTGTCCAGCTCTGGGTCCCTGATGGGAAGGGGGCATTGAGGGGCTGGAGAATGTCCAGGGATGGGAAAGGGGCTGGAGCAGCTGCAAAAGGGTCTGGAGAATCCTAAGGGAGGCTCAGCCTGGAGAAAAGGGGGATCCAGTGGGAATTTCAGGCTCTTCCAGGGGGGATTTGGGATCTGATCCAAGGGAACAGGGACAGAACAAGGGGAAATGGCCTCAAGATGTGCCAGGGGAGGCTCAGGTTGGACATGAGGAGAAATTTCCTCCTGGTCAGGTCTTGGAAGGGGCTGGCCAGGAAGAATGAGGACATTTCAATCTTTTTTTTTGTCTTTAGGAGTATTTGCCTTTTGCCCCCCACTTTTCTCCCCCATTTTCTGGCTTTTAGTCCTTGGATTTAGTATGTTATTTTAACTGCACCCATAAAAATGGATTTTATTCAGCTCAAATGGATTTTCTTCTGTTCCGTGTGGAAGATCAAGGGGGTGGTTTGAATTTTCCAGACCAACATCCACACAAGAAAAGCCACCACTGTTCCCTCTTGTCCTGGCCCTGTTCCCTCGCATCAGATCCCAAAATTCTCCCTGGAAGAGCCCAAAATTCCCCCTGGATCTCCCTTTTCTCCAGGCTGAGCCCAACCCAGCTCCTTCAGGATCCTCCATTCCCTTTTCGAGCTGCTCCAACTCCATTCCCTTATCCTGAACCCACTCCTGCCCCTCAATGTCCATCTTGGCATGAGAGGCCCAGAACTGGACACAGGATTGAGTTCATAATTTTGTCTTCCAATCCTTTTGCTGTGAAGGATTTCATATTTGTGTGTCCTCCACCCAATTTCTGGCATTAATTCGAATTTAAAATAAGCGTTAAAAAAGAGCAAACAGGATGCTGAGGCTTCCTCAGGATTTTGGATGCCAAAGACTTCAAGCTGTTTGAGAAACTTAAATGACAAATAAACCCAGAAATGCTGAATTGATGCAGAAAAAAAATCTTTAATAGGAACGAAACACAGAGATAACTTTAAAGGGATACAAAAGGGAAAGACCACACTCCCAAAGTCACATAACACCCACATCATCCAGTCAGAAGGATCTTTTTGTACAGCACTGCCAAAAACACGGAATTCGGTTTGCTTGGAGGATTGAGGAGAAGTTCTGGGTTGAGAGGAGAGCTGGGGCAGTGGGATGAAGGCAAATCATCCCCAGCCCTTCAGCAGCAGCGCAGCGCTCTCAGAGCGCCCCGGCCATGCCTCTTGTCCCCAAAACTCTGCCCAGCCACGGTCTCCACTGCTGGACTCTCCACCAATCCCACCAAACCCGGGCTGGGTTTTGAGGTGGCTCCCTCCAGCTTTAGTAGCAGCCCCCAAAGCTGAACCTTCGGCCGTAGCGGGAGCCAAAGGGGTACCCATAGCGGCCGGAGTAGAACCCGGGGTATCCATAGCAGTCCCCAAAGCCGTAGAGGCCCCGGTAGCCCCCATAGAGCCCCCCGTAGCCGTAGCAGTCCCCGGAGCCGAAGATGCCGCGGTAGCCGTAGAGGCTCCCGTAGCCGTAGCGGTCCCCGAGGCCGTAGAGGCCGCGGGAGCCGTAGAGGCTCCCGTAGCCCCGGTAGCCGCAGGGGCTCCCGCAGTCGTAGCCCCGGTAGCCGTAGAGGCCCCCGTAGTTGCAGGAGGAGTAGCAGTCGTCGTCGCACTGGCCTTGGAGGAAAGTCATCTTGGGGAGATGGAGGAGAAACCTGCAGCGGGGAGCAAAGGAAGAGCGGTGAATGCTCCGAGAGTACAACCTCAGAGGGCGAAATCTTCCTCCTCACCAGTCCCGTGAGAACGAGGGCAGAGGAAAAATTATGACCTCAGCTGCTCCTTAATGCCCTGCTTGTATAATCTGCTCATTCACCCACTGCCTTCAAATTATTTTATGTTCTGCATTCATGCAGATTCAATATATTCGCATTAAACTGTTTCTGTATTCCTGGCATTGGTGGAACCCCTGATGGAATCAGTGGCCACAGATCAAAACCTTGCTGCTGCTTCAGGGTTTTTTCTGAGGCAATTAGCAATCCTAATTTTCTTTTAGGATATCAGCTTTTCATGGAGCTCTGCATTCCTGACGCTATCAGGAAAGTCTTCCCAGAATTTTCCTGTCATAACACCCCTCAGGTTTTGGCTCCATCACCCTAAAGCCCATTTCAGTGCTTTCCACCCATTTTAATTTGCACCTGGAAATGCTGAGAGCCCACAGAAGAAACCACACAGCGTGGACACACATGAGAACATCTGTGTGGCCAGACAGACCCAAAATCCCACTTAAAATAGGAGATTTAAGAAAAACCCACCAAGTGTCATGGTGGGGAAACCCTTCCCTACCTCTGCTGTCCTGAAAATCCCTTATCAGGGAACCCAGGTACCAACAGGACCAGGAAAGTTCCACCTGCAGCCTTAAAAGCTGAACCCAGCGAGCCCAGGTAAAAGGAGCAGCAGAACCTGACAGTTCAGAGGAGCCACAACCCCAACAGAAATTCTGAAAGGAAAATTCCCAGCGCAGGGGGAGAAAGGAGGAAAAGCTTACCGAGTTCACAGGGAGGAGAAGGCGGGAATGCTGATGAGGAGCCCTGCGCTCCAAGCCCTTTTTATACTCCAGCTTTGCCCTCCTGGCTTATCTCAGACGCCCTGTGGATTCAAAAGGTTTGGAACCCTACTGGTTGGCAAACAAATGTGCCTGTACGCGTCATATCTTCAATTAATGTAATTTTCCTCATTGTTTGGGATTATTAGTGTGTTCCCGTATGTCCCACGTATTACAGGTTTCTTTCATCTTAACATTTTCTGGGCCAGCAACATTCCTGATACCATTTTACTGCCTCCCTTGTCAAATCTGAAATTTTTTTTAATTATAGGAATGCTGTTTCTGATTTTTCAAGGTCATTGGATAAAGAGAAATTTTCAGTAAAAAAAGGAAAACTTTCCAACTTGTTTGAAAGTATTTGTGTTCAGTAGGAAGATGCACCATGGGGTTTTATATAAAGGAAATGTAAATGTACAGATTTTACATTAAATCTCATCAACTTCAGGAAAAAGGAGCAGAACTATTAATAAATCTCAATTCCAAAGTGCTCCTGAATCAAAGCTGTGGTGCTGCAGGAACAGGAAGAATGTTTTTAACAAAAATCCAACTGCATTTTTTGCAGCATCATTCACCGGAGGCTTGACCCCAGTTCAGCAGAGCAAAGTGGAGAATTCAAGCCTCAATTTGATCTGGAAATAAAGAAATTATCAGGATTAGCACTAAAAGAGCATTAAATGAACACTAAAAGAACCCTGCTGGTATTTTTTCCACAAAGAATCACCACATGCAGAAGTTGTGATAGGGAGGAACTGTGGAGCTTAGGGCAGAGCTCCTTGGGTGACCTTCACCTAATTTCTGGCATTAATTTGAATATAAAATAAGCGTAATAATGAGCAAGCAGGATGCTGAGGCTTCCTCCAAATTTTGAATACCAAAGCACTTCATAAACACTCATTAATGTTTTCAATTTGCAAAGTGTTGCTGGATTTAAATATTAATAGTTTGCCACTGAAAGACACCACCAGATTTAATAATACAGTCACTCCTCAAGTTCTCTGATTCCTGAACCATATTAAGGTGATGTTCTTCCATGAAAGACAAAAATTATCCCAAAAGAAAATCACTTAAAATTGGAAGGAATATTTGGGGATTGCCCACAAGGTGGTTGGAAAATGTCTTTGGGTTTTTGTTGGAGAAGCTGGGATACGAACCCCTCGTGAGACTCCACCAGGAAGGTCATGGAGGTGCTGAGTGGAGGCTTCTCAATCCTTGGGACACCAAAGCACAACCTCTCTCTTTGTCCTCCGCCAGCGGCACCGAGAGGCGCCAACACCAAGCCGACGGACCACCTACGGCGCCACCGCCTTAACAACCTGAATATTTCCCCAAATAGATATCTCTCCAAATTAATAAATATCTCCTCAAGTATCTCCCTTGTTTGGCCACAAGGAATTCAGGGGCAATTTCCCTAGAAATACTCTAAGATTAAAGAAATTCTAAAGCGTTTATGCTGGCGCTGCGACGCCAAGCACGGAAAATATGAAAATGGTTGTGACGTAGGTTGGAGGAATAAGAGGTGGGATGAACCACTTTGGATGGTATAAAAACCGGACCCCTGACTCCGAAAAGTCATCCGCTCCTCTCGAGTTCTCCTCTCAACTTCTCCTCTCAGCGAAGCAGAGGTAAGCATTGGCTCTACTCTCCTGTGCGTATGTTTCTCTTAATATTTCTTCATAAGTAGAACTATATATCAAATATGAATATGGATATGAACTTGGATATGAATATATATTAAATTTATGGTGGTTACTTATATATTTATTTAACAGGTACTGCTGTGTCAGCATATATTTTATAGCATATAAATAAAAACCTGTGCCTATGTGCAGGTACAGACATTCTGTAATAAATTTCTTGTTTTAGAGGCAACGCCAAGCGCAAAATTTCCTGCAATCTCAAGGAATTTTGCTCTTCCACTCAAGGCGTTTTGCTCGTCTTTCCTGTGCTTTTTTAAAATCTTAGGCTTTAAAGCACTGAAAACTGGAAATTTGCTACCACAATCTTGTAGTAAAAAGTCATTTTCAGTTCTGGGTTATATTTATTGCATTTTTCTTTCATTTTTTATATTTCTCTGATTTCTGGGGCAGGAAAGCTCAGCTCTCAGGTGGCAAAACCCTCATTCGCTACGTTTAGTCAGCAGTTTGCAAAAGTTGACGGGGGGAAAAAAAAGCAAAGTTGTTTGGGATTGAGGATATTACAAAAATAAACGAGTTAATTAAGAGGGTTAAACCGATGCACAGGAGGGACCGAGTCGGAGCCTTTGCTCTGCCCTCAGCAGCTCATAAATTTTTGTTTCTGGGTGTGTGTTCCAGGCTCTCCAAATCAACAAGGATGAATTCCTTCAAGGAGTGCTGTGACAGCGTTTGCTGCGCCCAGGGAGGCAACGACAACTTCGGTGGCTTTGGAAGCCCCAACTTCCGTCCTAGGCGCTCCTTCAGCTTCTACCGGGACCAGTGCCAAGATGTGCCCCCGTATGGCTTCAGGAACGTCGGGAACGTCTTCCACCCCTCCGGGAACATCCGCGGGACCGTCTACGCCAACCTGAACGGGGACATTGTTGGGAAGCTCTCGGGGAAGATTGAGGGGCTCCCCGGGCTCCTGGGTTGCGTGGGTAACTTTGGTAACCTGGGAAACATGGGATTAAGCCTCCCCTTCTCTGTTCAGTTTGGGGACAGAACCCTCTGAGCTGTTCCCAGCAGGAGTAGCTCCCATAGGACGGAATGCAGGGCACAGATTCATGGCTTTGGTTACCGTACTGAGGAACGCCGAGCGCTCACGCTTCCAGCTCTGGGGGATGTGTGGGCGCCAGGCTGTGTAGCACACCCCATGTAACCCTCTGTAGTATCTCCTGTCTCTCTAGCTGTCATTTTCAAAGGGCTGAGGCACCTTTAGAGCACTTTGGTGGAGTGGGAAGAGACTTTTGGGTGTGAGGAAAGCGCTTTCCAAGTTCATCCGCAGTGACTTTGTGTGGGAGTTTCTGCAAAAAATCCACTTTTTTCGACTCTGAACAAAGGTGACCTTTAGCAGAGGAGCTCCTGCTCTCAGTCCCTGCTGCACCTCACCTGACAGTGAACACGAAGAAAGAAACACATTTGGACTGGCAAACTCCACCATTTCCACCAGGAAAATCATCGCTCACCATCGGGATCGCTCTGCTCGCCAAAGCCCCTTCTGTATCTCTGCCAACTTCTTCTTTCTGTTCCTCACTGCTTCTCATTTCCATTAAAATTACTCCGGTTAGAAGCATCAAATGTCTGCTTTGTTTTTGTCTGGGCACTTTAAAGGGACCCCCAGCCACCCTCAGGAGCCCTGCAATGAGAGGGCAGGCCGGACTCCGGATGTTAGGGACTGTCACCACATCTCCAACGCAATGGCCCCTGCCCTGACTCATTTCCCCCAGCAGAAGGCGAAACCTTAACCAGACTTTGGCTTTACCCAAATATTTCCCCAGACAGGGGCATCGCTCGGGTGATTTTGCCCCCGGAGAGGAGAGGCTCCTGGAGCAAAGCCGCGGTTTGTGCTTGCGCGACAAATCGCAAAAAACGAGAGATTGAGGGGGATCTCGTGGCCATCCAAGGGAGGAGATCGGTGATGCTCGAGGTTAAAGGCACCCAAGACGAAAGACCAAAGGCAGCCAAGCCATGGCCAGCTGCTGGAGGGTTCAGCTCCTCTGCAGATGGAGCAGCCGGTTCTTCAGGGAGCTCCTGCCAGCCTCTGCTATGCCTCTGCAGGAGCACTGGCATGGGTTTGGCATGCTAAAGATTATTTAGGTCCAGAACATTAATGATTATTTAGATTTAGAAAGCTAAAGATTACTTCGGTCTAAAATATTAAAGATTATTTAGATTTGGAATAATTAAGATTATTTAGGCTTCAAATATGAAGCATTATTTAGATTTAGAATCTTAAAAATTATGTCGGCTTCAAACATGAAGGATAATTTAGATGTAGAACATTAAAAATTATTTCAGCTTTGAATACCAAAGACGATTTAAGTTTAGAATACTAAAGATGATAGGTGTTTCAACAAGCAGAGACCGGGCAGAGCTGCCTGGATCCCCCGTGAGCCCAGTTCCACATCAAAGAGCTCAGCAGGAATCAAAAATGTCATTGCAGGAGTGACTTTGAGGGGTCACCTCTGGGCTGATTTCCCAGAGATAGCCATGACCACCCCTCCTCTCGCCATGGTGGCCTCCTGCAGAAGCATTTTTGCATTTCCCAGCTCTCAGAGCAAAGTGGAGGAAAGGCTTGACAAAATAATTAAGGGAGGAGGTTGGAGAAGCCATTCCATGGGCAGAAAACCAGGAGCCATCAGCAGAAACGCTGATCCTCCAGCTCGACATCCGTTTCTTTCCATCGTGTCATTGATTTTCCCCAAAACTCTGACCTGGAGCCCGTTCCACAGAGCAGAGCTGAGCTCCAGAGCTCCATTTCCTTGTCTGGGCAGGAGCAGCCCCAGCCAAGAGCGAGGGCTGGTCAGATTCCTCCGTGCCCTGATTTGAGCAGGACGGCCCCAGATGGATGGAGGCGCCCCAGGAATGGGGGAAGGTCAGGGAGGAGCCTCCCCCCAAGCAGAGCACAGCCCCAGTAAATCAGAGCAGCCCTTTGAACGTGGCAAAGCCTTTAAGAGAGGTTTTGCAACCCTCCTGCTGTCAGCAGGGAAATGGGCTGGGCTCCCCGGGGAAAGCATTAGGAAATGGTGGAGTCTCCCAGCATGGTAAGTTCAGCTTATCTCCCTGGGATGCCTCGGGCACACAAAGCCTTCTCCTGCCTGCACAGAGAGCAGGGAAGGGCTTGGACATCCTTGCACAGGAGGGGAGATGGAACAAACCTCAGGAAGACAAAGATTTGGGTGAAATTCTGAGTCCTTTGGTGCCACCTGACCTCCGTCCCTGCCCGAGTTTGCCAGCACAGCACCATATGTGACGTCCTTCCCTCCTGATGTCCCCCTCAGATCTTCCCCTGGGGACAGGACCCACAGGTGGTGATTTCCTGCCAGCCCCAGCTCTGTCACCCGCTGTCACCTCCCGCCGCAACGCTGACCTGGAGCCACCTGGCTCCCACCTCACTTCCCCTCCCTGCTTTGAATGTGGCGGCTCCAAGGGCGTCCCTCAGCTCCAGGGATCCAGGGCACCTCCAGGATCTCCTCCTCTGCTGCAGGTCACCCTTCTGGAGACACCGGAGTGCCAAATTCCTCACCCCAGATGCTCCCGTGGCAGGAGTCACCAAGCAGGGACGGGACGTTTCCTCACCTGTTCGTTCCAGCTTGTCAGGAGAGGTCAGGAAGTTCCAAATCATCCTGGAATTACATCCCTCCCAACACCAAAGCTCGTTTTCCATGGATCTGTCCTGATGTCTCAGGAACATTTTTCTCCTACGTCTGTTCTGGGTGGGTGAAGAGACCTTAAAGTTCACCCCAGGTGGCTCCAAGCTGTCCTGGGGCACTTCCAGGGGTGGGGAATCCATGGAATATCCTGTGCCAGGGCCTCATGTGGAAAAATTCCTTCCCAAAATCCAGCCTAAATTTCCCTTCTTTTGGCCTAAACCGATTGCCCCTTTCCTGTCACTCCAGTTTCTGACCATCAGCTCCTCCACAGATTCCCTGAACTCTCCCAGATCCTAAAACCTGAATTCTTTTGTGTCCTGAGGGATGAGGACACGCAGGAGGACACAGGAGGATGAGGACACAGGAATATCCTGTGCCAGGGCCTCACATGGAAGAACGTCCCAAAATCCAACCTAAATTTCCCCTTTTTCAGTCTGAACCAATTCCCCCTTTCCTGTCATTCGAGTTCCCAACCATCATCTCCTCCACAGCTTCCTTGATCTCTCCCAGATCCTAAAACCTGAATGCTTTCGTGTCCCGAGGAATGGGGAACCCATGGAATATCCTGTGCCAGGATATTCCATGGATTCCCCGTCAAGTTCTTCTGTGGAAGAACTTCCCAAAACCCAACGTAATTTCCCCTCTTTCGGTGTGAACCAATTTCCTGTCGCTCCAGTTTTCAACTATCACTCCTCCACAGCCTCTTTGATCCCTCCCAGATCCTAAAACCTGAATTCTTTCGTGTCCTGAGGCTCAGGAAAAGTGGGATGGGGAGAGGAACTTGCGGCCTGGCTGCGATGTTATCATAACAGACGACAGCCGGGTGATTTAAATAACTGCAAACCAACTCCTGTAATTCCATCCCGACTCCGGGAATGTATTCACTGGGGAATTATCCATTTAAATGTTCCCTTGGGAGCGTTTAATGCCACAGGAGATGCCTCCAGCAGCAAGATTCCCTGCGAGGCTCAGGATGTTCCCAAATGAGTAGCTGGGCACCTCGTTATTCACCCAAACTGGAGAAAATTTTCAAATTATTTGTTAAGAATTCCAGCCTTTTAGGAGAAGGGAATGTGGGGCACGGAACAGGAAAAAAAATGGCAACAAGAGAAAAAAGAATTTCAAAATTTGCCATATTTAAATGGATATTAACCCATAATTAACAGTGAGACACCCGATATCTTTAGTCCTGTGAAAAGACATTTCACACAAATCTTTTAAAGCAAAAGGAATAAAAATGTATAAAAAATAGTTCTATAAAACCCACTGGCAGAATTCCATCATTTCACTGATTTTTCTGGTTTGTGGTAAACACAGATCTCAATTTAGGCCGTGAAAGAGCACCTTGAGAGGTGTCAATAAACTGAAGCTCCTTCCCAAATACTCCCAACAACAAAGGCCTTTGAGGTTTTGGGGGATTTCTCCCTGGCTTTTGAGGTTTCAGGGATTTCTCTTTTGTAAGGATTATGTGGTTGGGGAGAATCTGGTTTAATCACCTGCTCCAGAGCTCGCCAGCATTAATTACACATTATTACAGTGCCTGGGCAGCTTTGTTTTCCTTCCACATGAGGATAATAATTCCCCAAAGAGTGACTACCCTGGAATAATCCCACATTCCCACGTCATCCTGCAATCCTTAAAGACACTGAGGCTGTTCCTCACACTCTGCATAACATTTCAGAGCTGGGGAAAGGTTTATTGCCAATTTATTCCCAAAGAAATCCCCAATTTCATGAGGAAGCATCAAAATCATGTTCTGGTTATCCTGGTTATTGAAGGGGGAACGTGTCCGGGGTGGGAATGGGGTTGGAGCAGCCGGAAAAGGGAATGGAGGATCCTGAGGGAGCTCTGGGGGCTCAACCTGGAGAAAAGCGGGGTCCAGGGGGAATTTGGGATCTGCCAGGAGGGATTTGGGATCTGACCCCAGGGAACAGGGACAGGACAAGAGGGAACAGCCTGGAGCAGTGCCAGGGGAGGCTCAGGGTGGGAAATTTGGGAAAATTCCTCCTGGAAAAGGGAAAAGGCCTTGGAAGGGGCTCGGGGAGGGTTGGAGTGGGCATCTCTGGAAGTGTCCAAGGAAGGACTGGATGTTGGTCTGGGTGACCAGGTGGGGATCAGGATCACAGCTTGGACTCTGTGATTCTGGAGGGTTTTCCAACCCTGTGCTCTGGATCCCCAGGACACCAGGAAAAGGAGCCAAGAAAGCCAAAACTGAGCAAAAATCTCAGTTGGAAACTGGAAATGTGGGGAAGGAAGGGACAGCTGAGGCCGTGCAAAGGAGATCACCCACAGACCTTGAACCAGATCCCTCAGGAATTTCCCTCTCCTGGTGGCAGGATGGGGTTGGGGCAGCAGGACAAGGACAGGGGACACACAGAGACACCAATAAGCTGCTGTGACATCTGGTTTAATGAGGAAGAGCAGGCGAGACACAGCACAGGTTACAAACTGCCCACAAGCCGTGGTTTGATGCCGGGTGACTCAGGGAGTGTCTGGGGCTGCTCCTCCTGTGGTGACAGCCAGCCCTGGTCACACAGCACGGCAGCAGAGACGGCGCTGGGGCGCTGCAGAACCGTTTTTATCCATCAGTAGCCATGGAAAGAGCTTAGAAATGGATCTGAAAGGGGTCTCGGACCAGATGCTTGACATTGCCACAGTCACAGAAGCACAGAATGGTTTGGGTGGGATTTCAAAGATGATTCAGTCCCACCCCTGCCATGGGCAGGGAACCTTCCACTATCCCAGGTTGCTCCAAGACCCATCCAGCCAGGCCTTGGAAACTTCCAGAAGGATGAGCCAGCCACAGCTTCACTGGGCAACCTGTGCCAGGTCCTCATAAAAAAAGAATTCCCTCCTAATCTCTCCCTAAAATCTAAATTTCAAAAATCTAAAATGCTAATTTCTCCCTAATCTAAACCTACAAAGATCCCCCAAGGAACCAGGAACAGCCCTTAGCTTTGAGAACACCCCAAGGAACCAGGAACAACCCTTAGCTTTGAGAACAGAGTGCTTGGAAAGAGAGGAAAGCTTTAGAGAAGGAAAACCAGGAAGGGTAGAAGGATGGGAACAGATCTTTGAGGCCTTGAAACATCCACAGATGGTTTTAACGCCGCCCCAAGTGCTCAGCTCTCCCTGGAGCCGCGTCCTGCTGGTCACCCTCGTCCAGCCATGGCCTTAGCAGCAGGGTCTGCAGCTGCCCACCGGGTACCCCCGGCCCCACCTGGCCCCACCATAAACTTGGGAAGCTCCAGGGGTTCGGGCAGCACCAAAACTGCCTCCAACAACAGCTCCGACACCGGCTCCGGCGCTGCCCCCGACGCCGGCTCCGACTTCGGGCACTCCCACGGAGCCCACGGTGCTCTGCTGGGGGAAGGTGCTGAGGATGGGCCCAGGGAAGGTGACCACCACGGGAGGAGGGTAAATGACCACAGTGGAGTCCGGGCACTGCCGGACACAGGGCTCGTTGCAGGAGTCGGCCACGGGCTGGGGCACGGCCACGCCGCAGGGGGAGGCGCTGCCGTCGGTGCAGGGGCTCAGGGAGTGAACCATGGCTTGGGTGGGGATCTGTGGGGCAAGGGAAGAGCAGGAAAATAAAACAAAATTCACATTGGTGTCATAATGAAACATGAGGGTAAAAGGCTACGAAGAGGCTCGAGGGACAGGGAGGATTGGCATAGCTCAGAACCCAAAATACATCCCGGAATTGTGTACTGAATGCAAATGGAATACGCATGGAATATTACTCAGATCCCACCCAGATCTGCATTTCCCAGTGGCTGAACAGTCACAAATGGATTCATTTACCAATCCCAGAATGCCTGAGGTTGGAAAATCCCCCCAGGATCACCAACCTGTGATCAATCCCCACCTTCCCAACCAGACCAGAGCCCCAAGTGCCACATCCAGTGGTGCCCATCAGCAGAATGTCAGCCTGATCCCCAAACCACACTCGAAGGCTTGGTTAGAGGAGGAATTCAGGAGGAATTCAGGAGTTCAGGAATTTAGGAATTGACTTACCTACAGCACCAGAGAGTGAGACAAGAGAAGTGATGGTGCGAGATGTGAGGTCAGGCACTTTTATACCCGGCCTCGAAGTGCCCAGCATGTGAATCACCCACGGGCAGAACTTCCTAATCAATTACTAACCAAACGATTCTTTCCAGATCCAGCTTTGTTAACGGATGCTAATTGTTTTAGATAAATCACTCTTGCTAATTGCTGGCTTGCCCTTGTGTCCTTCATGACCTGTCCTTTACTGCCTTCCCCACTCTGCAATTTCAGCTTTATAGGGAGGGGATTCTTTGTCTCTGCGTCTCAAAGGGAAAATATTTATGGGGATCTTCTCCATGACTGGACTCATTCCTTGGCAGGGGGGAACCAGGCATTTTTCTGGATAAAAATATCCTCAACTGAGCCCAGGAATAGCTGAAAAAGTGAGGGATAAACTGGAGTTCTGAGTTCTTCTTGGGAATGAAATATTGGGAATGAAATATTTGATGAAATATGAATAACCTGTGTTCTGGGTTCTTTAGACTAATAAAAAGTCTGATCAAGGCTCTGGCCAACTGCCAGAGCTGAACGTTATAGCTATAGACCCAAATAAGTCAGGATTCCTCTTTCAACTCGACACCAAGCACCCAATTTACACGTTTGAACAATAAAACAGAAAGAAAGGCAAGACCACATTTAATATCACATTAAAAGCCCCACATTTTCGAAACCATAAATCATGACTGGATTTGGGGAATGGCAAAAAGGGCCATAAACGGGGTGTGACCGAGGCAAAACCTCGTCAGGCATTTTTTCCACGGAGTCACCGAAGGGCACCTGAAGCTGCTGGAACAGCTGACGTTGGGAACAACAAATGGGGCTCTGGAATGCCAGCTGCTGATGAATCCCTGCTGGTTGGGGTTATCATCCTGCTCAACGTGAGGAGGAGGCTCTGGGACAGATGCCGAGGGTGGCACGGGTGTGAGCTGGATGGACGCTCCCAGCCCCAGCGACTGCCCCGCTCTCGTTCCCATTTGGTTAAAATAAAACAACAAAAGTATTTTCTTACTTCTGTCATCTTTTATTAAACCTCGCCTCAAAGCCTTCTCTCTTGGGTTGGAAGGGACTTCCAAGACCATCCCATTCCACCTTCCAGTGTCCCAGGTTTCTCCAAGCCTTGTCCATCTTGGCCTTGGACACTTCCAAGGGTGGGACAGCCACAATAATCAAAGATAACCACGGCGATTGCAACATCCACCTTCGCCTCGGATTAAACTGGCCAGCAATTCATCCCCAAGGTCAAAAACACTGGAATTAATACCTAATTATTGGTTTCAGCCAGCTGAAGATTAAGCTAGATGTTAAATCTTATCTTAGGGATTTGTTAATGATGAAAAGTCCAGATCTTTACTCCAGCGTGGGAGGAGCTGGAATTTGTCCCCTCTGCTCAGTGCTCCTGTCACTGCAGGGTGGATTTCCGTGAACACAAACATTAACCCTGACAAGAACCATGTCAAGGCTTTCTGCAGGTGTTTCCAAACACATCATAAAAGCTCATTAGTGCCCTGATGTTGTCACCGTATCGTTGTTAACAGAGTTGTAACAGCTCAGGCACAACCAGGAAATAAAAGTGATGAATCAACAGGTGACACGTGGCCCAAACTCAGCTCCTGAGTGAGGAGCACAACAAGAGCAGTGTCAGCTCAATTTTCCAGCCCAGACAGGCTGAAGGATCCAATGTCAGCTCTTCTAAAGATTAGGATGCAAAACACAAAAAAATCACCAGCTTCATAAAGATAAACCTGAAAGGATCGAGGGAGATCTGAGCCCAGGAGGAGGGAGAGCCCTGAGGACACCAATGTGGGTGAAGCGTTCAAAAAAGCAGGCACCAGGGATCCAACCCACCCCTGAGACCAATGGAACACCAAAACAGAATCCCAGGATCGCTGGGATTGGAAAAGAGCTCCAAGGTCACTGAGTCCAAGCTGTGCCCAACCCCACCTGGACACCCAGACCAACGTCCAGGGATTCCTCGGACACCTCCAGGGATGGGGGCTCCAAACCTCATCTCAGGAGTTTGGAGAGACAGTTCCACCTCCCACGTGCCCGTGGAGGGGGTGGAATGAGATGTTCTTGAGGGTCCTTCCCACCCACACCACCCCACGATTCCCTGATGACTTTGCTCCCCTTTCCAACACACAAACACGTGCTGCATTTACTAATTAAATAAAACCACAGCTAAACCACCACGTCCAGCCGGGCTGTTTTTCCAAGGACTGCTCTGAGCTGGAAAAAGGGAAAAACACTTTTATCAGAGCCTGTCCTCACCCCAAAACTCAGCTTTGCCCTGCTGATACATGAAGACATTTTAGTGATAAATGAAGACACTCTGGTGATAAATTAAGACACTCCTGATTAATGAAGACACTTTGGAGGTGCTGAGCTGGCTCATTCTGGTGTTTACCTGCACATGGAACAGGACATTAAACAACACCTTCATAACAGGACCTCATAAACCCCTCACAAACGCTCATTAATGTCTGACACGAGCCAAGCCGGCCTGGCTCAGCAACGCCAGCACAGAGCCAATTTCAGGGCCGCGTCCTGGCACATCAAAGGCTGTTAATTACCCTAATGACATCACAGGATCGTTTCTGAGGGCCCAGCGCAAGGCACGGGGACAGAGCCAAGCTCTGGGTGCAAAGATGAGCTGTTGGGATGATCCCAGAGCCATTTGGACGACCCCAGAGCTATTGGGATGGTCCCAGAGTTGTTGGGATGGTGCCAGAGCTGTTGGGATGGTGCCAGAGCCATTGGAATGACCCCAGAGCCACTGGGATGACCCCAGAGCCATTGGAATGACCCCAGAGCTGTTGGGCTGGTCCCAGAGCCATTGGAATGGTGCCAGAGTCATTGGAATGACCCCAGACCTATTGGGATGGTCCCAGAGCCATTGGGATGGTCCCAGAGCCACTGGGATGACCCCAGAGCCTTTGGAATGACCCCAGAGCTGTTGGGCTGGTCTCAGAGCTATTGAGATGGTGCCAGAGTCATTGGAATGACCCCAGAGCTGTTGGGATGGTCCCAGACCTATTGGGATGGTCCCAGAGCTGTTGGGATGGTCCCAGACCTATTGGGATGGTCCCAGAGCTGTTGGGATGGTCCCAGACCTATTGGGATGGTCCCAGAGCCATTGGGATGACCCCAGAGCCTTTGGAATGACCCCAGAGCTGTTGGGCTGGTCTCAGAGCTATTGAGATGGTGCCAGAGTCATTGGAATGACCCCAGAGCTGTTGGGATGGTCCCAGAGCCGTTGGGATGGTCCCAATCAATTCCTGCTCCCCCAGCACTGCTTCCCGGTGGTCACACCCATGAAAGGAGCTTTAGGAGGAGAGGTTTAGATTTCTTCAGGTACCGAATGAGGTCAGCCAGATAAAAGGCATCTTTTCCTTCTCCCAGTAAAGCTTTCAAATGGAAAGATCCCGCAGGGTGTGAGGTGTTTTTCACGGGATTTGGGGATAACAATGCGTTAACAAGCCCAAGTGAGTAAAAATAATTACAGCCAGTGAAAAAGTTGCATGTGAACAAATTCCCTGCTGTGGTTTATTAGGATTTGGCACTCCGTGGCTCAGGTTTTCCATGAAGCCTGAAGGACTATAAAAACTCCATATAAAAACCCCCATTTCCAAGCTTTCCACCCAGTCCTTACTCTCCACTGTGAGCTCGGTAAGTTGTTTCCCTATTTCTACGCCTAAGAAAATGCAATTCTGCCGGGACTTGGAACTGGAATCTGGAATACCCTGGCACTGGGAATGAAGAGGGTTGTTGCAGTTAAAGGTTCTTTCTTGGGTTTGGTCCTGACTTTTTTAAGGCAGAGACAGGAAAATGGTTTTAAAGTTGAGCCTGAGATTTACAGAACCTCGCCTGATTTGGGATGTGAGCTTTCCTTGCCTTCTTCCTTTTATTTATTTATTTATTTAACCAAATTTTTTAATTTGCTTTGTTAAAATTGAGTTCTAGACTTCTCCTTTATTAAAGGCCACTTGTTTCAGTAGCTCAGGTGATAATGATCCAGGTTTGGATCAGTCTTTGCCAGGCTGGGAATGCTGAGCCTGTGGAGACCCCAGAGCCCCTCCAGGATCTGCAGGGGCTCCAGGGGAGCTGGAGAGGGATTTTTCCTCAGGAACTGCAGGGACAGGACACAGGGAATGGGGTCAGGGGGGACAGAGGGAGAATTTGGGCAGGATTTTAGGAAGGAATTGTTCCCTGTGAGGGTCCCAGGTAATTCCATGGATTTCCCATCCTAGGAGGTCCAAGGCCGATTCCTTCCTTTGCTTTTCCTTCTCCTGGCAGAAAGAAATTCCAGTGTCAGGTGAGGCACCCGGAAAGGAAATAAATGAGGGTCCTTATCCTAAAGAACTGAGAACCTCAGCACCAATCCCAGGTCCCGAAATTCCCCCTTTCCAAGGGATTACAGCCCAACAGTTGGAGCTGCGGGGGAATTTTTCAGGGAAAAGCGAGTTTGGGTGCAGAGCTGAGGGCTGAGAGCTCCCCTCCAGAGCCCAGCAGGGAATCCCTTCAGCTCCCTCCCGTGTTTTCCAGGATCCCCGGAGCCATGTCCTACTACAACTACCAGTACAAGCAGCAGTGCTTCATCCCCGGCGGGGCGCAGAGCCGCACGCTCGCCTTCCCCCAGCAGTGCCCCAGCTCCGAGCTGGTGGTGCCCTGCTCGCCCTGCTCGCCCTGCTCGCCCTGCACCCCCGTGGCGCCCAAGCTCTGCACCGTGAGGAAAACCCTGCCCAGCCCCTGCCGGCCGAGCTGCGTGGAGATGCGCGTGGTGGAAGGGCACTCCTCCTCCTCGTCCTCGTCGTGCAGCAGCTCCCGGTGCCTGGATTCCTGCCCCGCGCCCTTCCCGCAGCTCCTGGGCGTGCCCCGTTGCGGGCAGGGCGTGCTCAGGTGTCCCCAGGTGTGCGCCCCGGGCCCCGTGTGCCAGGAGCGCTCCGGCCCCTACTCCTACCAGTGGTCCAACAGTTACCAGTACAACTGTGGGCAGTAAAACCTCGCTGGGCACCCAGGGCACGGCCAGGGCGTGAAGAGCAGGAGGACACCCAGCACCGAGGGGCAACTCCCAGGAACACCAGGCTTCTCCTGCTGAAACCACTCCTGAGCACCTTTGGGAACCTTCTGGAACCTTTGGGAACATTCCGACTCTTTCAGGAACCTTCTGGAACCTTTGGGACCCTTCTGGCTCTTTTAGGAACCTTCTGGCATCATTAGGAACCTTCTGGAGCCTTTGGGAACCTTCTGGAGCCTTCGAGAACCTTCTGGAACCTTTAGGAACCTTCTGGCTCTTTTAGGAACCTTCTGGAACCATTGGGAACCTCCTGACACTCTTAGGAACCTTCTGGCACCTTTAGGAACCTTTTGGAACCTTTAAGAACCTTCTGGCACCTCTGGGACCCAGCCGTTGTTCCATCCTCTCCGTGAATTCCCTGTGTTAGATTTTGGGGTCTCGCAGCTCCTTTTCTTCTCCTCTTTTCTCCTGCTCTCTCTGGCACGAGGAGATTCCGGCGGCCGTGTGAAGGAGATGTGGGCTCGGCCACCCACATGGATGACGCTGCCTCCAGGTGGCCCCAGTGCCACCAAACAGCTCCCCCTGCCAATGCCGCTAAAAATAAACTTTTATTTTTCTGCTTACGACTTTGTTCCGGAGGGAAATTTGTAAAGAAATCCGGGAAGGTGGTGGGGTCACATCCCTGGAGGTGTCCAAGGTGGGGATGGGGCTCAGGTCAGAGTTGGTGGCGTGGGAGGGCTTTTCCAGCCTCAGGGATTCGGGGATTTTTAATTCTATATGAAACAAAGAGGAAAAAGACCCAAACAAACAAAAAACAAAAACCAAAACAAAACAAAGAACCAAACCAAACCAATCAACCAAACAAAACAAACAAACAAAAAAAAAAAAAAACCATAAAAAAAAGTAAAATTGTGAAAACCAGAACTTGACTTTCAAGTCAAGGGAGTCTCTTGTGTCAAGCAATTCCCCCTCAAAGCATTTACACCTTAAATATAATAATAAAAACTCCTCAGATACAATAAATACATGAAATATCCACCTGAGATGTATCACCTGCAAGCCAGAGAATTTGCTCCGTGGTTTGCATTATTTCACTCTCTCCGGCACATCCCAAACATCCCCAAAACAACCTCCGCTGCATGGAATTATTTGTTTATAAACTGGGGTTTTCGTCCATCCCTTTTCACGTGACTCGGAGCTGAAAATCCCCATTTTACACCAAGGATGGGGTCTCGGCCCGCCCGGGGGTGGGATGGGATCGTCTCGGCGCTGTCCTCCGTGGATGGTCTCGGAGCGCCCTCCTGTGGCAGTGCGGGCGCAGAGCCTCTGGAATGTTCCCTCCTGACTCACCCGCCTCGTTCCCGGGGCGGCCGGAGGCGCTCGGAACGAATTATTAATTATAATATATTGCCTGTATTACTTATAGTTATATTCTGTTATATTCTGTCATATTATATTAGATTATATATCAATATAATATAATATATTTCTATATATTAATATATTATATTATATTAGAATTATATATTATATATTAGAATTGTATCTAATTATACAAATTAGATATAATGTATACTGTATACTATATAGTATATAGTATATACTATATAGTATATAGTATATAGTATATAGTATATAGTATATACTATATAGTATGTAGTATATAGTATATAGTATATAGTATATACTATATTATATATTATATATTATATATTATATATTATATATTATATATTATATATTATATATTATATATTATATATTATATATTATATATTATATATTATATATTATATTATAATTAGTGGAGATTAATTGCTGCATAACGAGCTCTGCTGATTCCAGCCCAGATCCCGAATTGGGAGGAGCCAGACAGACAGAGGGACAGACAGAGGGACAGGGTTACTTCACCAAAAAAACCACTAACCACTCCACGGACCAAAAAAACCAAAAAACCCCACAAGCAACATAAATTACTGGGGACACTCCGAGGGATTTGGGGAGCTCAGGCCGGCTCTGTGTGGGGAAGGTGGAGCAGGGCCGGTGTGGAAATCCCAAATTGCTGCCCTGGAGATGCCGCTGTGATAAAGGGATGGAGCAGGGCCCGTCCTGTGTGCAGGGCTGGAAAAGCAGGTCCGGGCTCCCCGGGACTCCTCTGGGGTGGTTCTTGCCCTGGAAGGGAGCACAGATGTTGGATTAAAGCATTTTCTGACCCAGACATGGGGCAACTGAGAGGCTTTTAAAAATTTTTTATTCCGTTTTCAGTCTCATGTGAAGGGTGAGACAATACAGATGTTATAATTCACGCCATCACAATTAGAAGCGGACTATTTCTTAATTAAACATAATATATATAATATATATTACATTTTAATATATATATATATATATTATATTGTATTGTATTATATTATATTATATTACATTATATTATATTATATTATATTATATTATATTATATTATATTATATTATATTATATTATATTATATTATATTATATTATATTATATTATATTATATTATATTATATTATATATTATATATCTAGTACATAAAATATATAAATATAAATATATATTATATAAATTTATATTATATAAAATATATAAAATAAAATGTATAATATATAGTATACAATTTATAATTTACAATATATAATGTATACTATATAATGGATATAATATATTTTAATATAATGTGATGTAATCTAATTAATATAATACAATAACATATAATAAATATATATATAATAATATGATAAAATGATATGATATGTGATGTAATATAATATAATATAATATAATATAATATAATATAATATAATATAATATAATATAATATTTGCTCTTTTTCCGAGATGTTCCTCCCTCTCCATCCCCACTTCCCCGAGCTCTCTCTGGGTGGTGCTGATGGGATGAGCAGCGGACAGGCCTGGCCTCACCCGGCTGTGCTGCACCTGCAGTTCCACCAGGAGGATCTGGGGGGACTCTGGCTCTTAAATCTGAGTCCCAAGGATGGTGGAGTCATGGAATGGTTTGGCTTGGAAGGGGCTGGAAGCTCATCTCATCCCACCCCTGCCATGGGCACCGACAGTTCCCACCATCCCAGGCTGCTCCAGGCACTTCCAAGGACCCAGGGATATCCAAAATTCCTCTGCTCCACCTGTGCCAGGGCCTCCCCGCCCTCACAATAAGGATTCCTTCCCAAAATCCCATCTGAACCTTCTCTCTGTCCATCTGAAGCCATTCCCCCTTGTCCTGTCACTCCAGGCCCTTGGAAAGAGGATAAGGAGACATCCAGATACTTCTGCCCCACACAAAACATCGTATTTCAGATGTGTCCCACAAAACAGGTCCTGGTTTTCCTGTCCCCTACTGAAATCAGCATAGAATCAGCATAGAAGTAACCAAAAATCAGCTGTTGGTGAGGGAAAAAGGCTCCAGCATCCCCAAAAACCACAGAGAGGTTTCTCCCTGCTCTGAGAACATTGGCAGCTGAAAATTGGGGTTGGTTTTGGCGGCCCAGGAGCTGGCAGCACTGAGAGGTTCCCCTGTGTTGGTGACATTCCTTCCTCCAACTGTCCCCAGAGCAGCTAATCCTGATTTAGGCCAAAAACCTCGTGAAGCCTTTGGGGAGTTCCCAGGCAAAATAAATTAACAGTCGGATATGACTCCCGAGGATAATGAATGGAGCAATTAAGACTTTCCATTTGATGACTGTAATTTTCTGAATAACAAGGGGAGGAAGCTGCCTCAGTGTCACAGGGAAAAAACTGGGCAGATGACCCAGTAAGGAGCTGGGTGGATCCTCAAAAATAGGAAGCAATGCAGCTGAACTGGCCAGGGCACGAGCAGCTCCCTCTTCCCCAGGAGTTTGTCCTGCCCTGTCCCCATGGATCCCTGGTGGACGCTGGAATGGGGCTGGCAGTGACGTTGGTGTCTGGGTGACAATGACAGGCTTGGCCAACGAGCCCTCCTGGCATCCCAGAAATGCTTCAGCTCCTGTGGTCAGGAGGAGAGAGAGAATGGAAAAATGCCCAGGAGGGGTTCTGGAAGAGTCCTGCGGGTGAGGATAAAAGGTTTGGAGCAAATAAAGATCAAATAAAAACTCGCTCTGATGTTTAGAGCTGCGGGGAGAGACCCAAAACAAAACCACGAGGATTTATTTCCCTTTCTTCACGATGGATGCTCTTCCCTCTGGGGATGTCTTGAAATGTCAAAATTACAGAGCCTCAGAATGGTTTGGGTTGGAAAGAACCCCAAAAATCACCTCAATCCACCCAAGGGGAGCTTTTCCTAGCCCAGGGCCCTGGGAGACAGCAGAATTCCCACTGGGAGAGGATCCTGCCGTGCAAATAAAATTCCAGGCAGCTCTGGCTCTCCTCACCCTGCCCCAGCCCAGGAATAATTAAAACTAAAAACTGAAAAACTGCAAAAAAAAAAAAAAAGCACCATTCAAACCAAAAATATTCCTTCCCCTCTGTGCCAGGGGGTTGGGCAGTGGCAGCTGATTCCCAGGACATCCTGTCAGGTGTCCTGTGCCCAGAGCCACGGAGGCGTCCCGGAGCTGATGGATTTGTCACCTCCAGCTGATGCCCTGGCCAGCCAGGTGTGCCCTTATCAGCACAGGAAGCTCGGCCTGAGCTGGTGCCTCACTCCAGGGTGGGTGTGGGACCCTCCCGTGGCTCATTCCCCCTCTGGAAACAGAAGGAAATGTTCTTTTCCTGTGGGAGAGGTTTTACAGCCGCTCCTGTGAGCCAGAGAGAAGTTGGAGAAGAGGATCCATGCTCACCCCTGAAAGGATTTCCTACCTTGACACAGAAACCAAGAAAAAAAGGAGAAATACAAGAAACCTGCAACTGTCTATTCCAATAAACACTGTTTGTCTCTTGTGACCAATAAGTGTAAATTTATGAGTTTTGTAAGAATGTATAAAAAGCATAAACAGAATAAATACAGTTTGAAGCCTTCTGAAAATGGAGAGTGTTGCCTTGTGTTGTCTCCATCTCAGCTATGACAGGGATTTTTGGGGATTTGGGGATTTGTGGGAGAGGTTTTACAGCAACTTCCGTGAGCCAGAGAGAAGTTTGAGAAGAGGATCCATGTTCACCCCTGAGAGAATTTCCTACCAAGGTCCGTGACACAGAAACCAAGGAAGAAAGGAGAAATAATAGAAACCTGCAACTGCCTATTCCAACAAACACTTTGTTTGTCTCTTGTGACCAATAAGTGTAAATTTATGAGCTTTGTAAAAATGTATAAAAAAAGCATTCACGCTTTTTAAAAATACAATAAATAGAAATAATAGAATACATAGGGTAACTAGAATAAAAACAGTTTGAAGCCTTCTGAAAATGGAGAGTGCTGCTTTGCGTTGTCTCCGCCTCAGCTACGACATTTTGGGCCGGGTGCCACTCCTGGGGCTCTCTCTGGTCACCACCATGGTGGGAAGCCCAGCTCCAGGCATGATTTGATGGCAGCTGGGATGACACAACACAAATGGGCCCGAGGTTGGTGCGTGCAGGAAGGAAGTGGCCCCGATTTTGCTGCCATTACCAAACCCTCCCGTGATGAGGCCGTGGGTATGATGAGGGATCTGCGCCTCTGAGGGGGCGGAGCCCTTGCTCAATTTTGATTTCTCCTCCTTTTTGTTTCATCTGCCGCCAGTGTCTGCCTGGGTCAGGCTCAGCTCCAGGTCCTGGCTTGCCAGAAAATCACAGGCTTAATTTATTTTTGAAATGTTCTTCCACTTCTTGGGCAATTCCAGCAATTTAAAAATGATCGTTTCTGTTTGACCACATTGGGACACCTCCCACTGTTCCAAGCCCGCTCCAGCCTGGCCTGGAACACTTCCAGGGATGGGAAATCCATGGAATAACCTGGGCCAGGGCCTCCCCACCTTCACAGGGAACAATATCTGCCCAATACCCACCTTAAATTTCCCCTTTTTCAGTGTGAACTCATTCTCTGAAGTTCCTGAGGAAATTATATATATACATAATAGATATATAATTTATATCTATAAAGTCCCTCTCCAGCTTCCCTGGAGCCCCTACAGACCCTGGAAAGGGCTCTGAGATCTCCACAGGCTCAACATTCCCAACATTCCCAGCCTGGATCCATTGGGAACAGGCTCCAATCCCCTTTCTTCAACCTCCTGATTCTCCAAGTTTTGGAGGAATTTGCCAGAAATTCACCAGAGCACTCTGAAATTTTGGCCCCCAGGCCATTCCTGTGCCAGATTTAAAACCAGGCAGGGTTTTGTTAAGCTGAGCTTTGCTTTGGGCCATGCCAAGGGCAGGCCCAGCTCATCCCATTTCCCAGCTCCCAAATTCCCAGTGAAGCTCCGAGGATTTCCCAACCTTGAAGAATGAGGAACCGGCGTGGGGGAAAGAAGAAAATGGAAGCCAGGGCGTGGCCGAGGCTTAAATGGTGGTGGCAAAGTGCAGGGACCAAATAAAAGTGAAATTAGGGAAGCAAGGCACAGCTGGACAATCGACTGTTCCACTGCCAAAACCACTGGCAATTAATTATTGGGGAAAGTTGTCCTGGTTGGGGTACACAAACCTCGTCAGCCGTGTCGAAATTCCTTGGCAGGGAGATGCAAATCACAGCAGGTGTTGAAATCAGGGGAATCACACCCAGAAATCAGGAGAAATGCACCCAGAAATCAGGAAAATTTATTTCAGAAGAAAGGAAAACTTCTTCCAGAAATAAGGAGAAATGTACCCAGAAATCAGGAGAAATACACCCAGAAGTCAGGAAAATGGCTCCCAGAAATCAGGAGAAGTGCATCCAGAAATCAGGAAAATTGCTTTCAAAAATCAGGAAAATTGTTCTCAGAAATCAGGAAAATTGCACCCAGAAATCAGGATAATTGCTCCCATAAATCAGAAGAAATACACCCAGAAATCAGGAAAACGGCTCCCAGAAATCAGGAGAAATGCTTCCAGAAATCAGGAGAAATACACCCAGAAATCAGGAAAACGGCTCCCAGAAATCAGGAGAAATGCTTCCAGAAATCTGGAGAAATACACCCAGAAATCAGGAAGTTTGCACCCAGAAATCCAGATTCATTTTTGATGTGCTGGGCCCTGGCAGGTGCATCCTGAGTGCCCTGGATGCCGGCAGCAGAGATAAACAAGCTGCTCCAGATATGCAAAGGATGTGCTGCAACCACAGCCCTTCCTCTGATTCCAGACCTGCTCGGGTCCCTTCACCTCTCCCTTCCCTGCCCCACTTTTAATTCAATCAAAATTAAATTTTCCCTCAGTTTTGTGGGAAATACAACACCAAATTTCGGGACAGCAGAGCAGACTTTTATTTTATTTAATATTTTTGCTCTGCTTATTTATTTAACAGAGCAATTAATTATTATTTATTTTTTAAAAGATTTTTAAATTGAACTTTTTTTGTGGGTTTTTTTTAATCTATCCAGTCTCCTGCTCATCCTCCAACAGCCAGGTGTGTGTGAGCATCCCTTGGCAGTGACGTGGAGAAGAGACTTCAAAAAGTTTTCAGAATAAAAAATGTTAATTTTTATAGAGATAAAATATATTTTTATTTTTATTTTTATTTTTATTTTTATTTTTATTTTTATTTTTATTTTTATTTTTATTTTTACTTTTACTTTTACTTTTACTTTTACTTTTACTTTTATATATATTTATATATTATATATGTATATATAAATGTTAATGTATAATTTATATATATATATGTTATATATATGAATGTTTATATATATATATATGTATATATATATAAATGCAATTCTATAAATGTTAATATGTTAAATTTAAAAATATATATATATATATTTTTTTTTGGGGCTTCTTATAACAAAAATCCCATGAAATCCCATTCAGATGAGAGCCTCCAACACAGCCCTGAGGAGGAGCCCCTTGTCTTGTGCCACCTGTGGTGGTGTCACCTCCATCCAGGTCCTGTGGTGGCATTTGGTGAGGACGAGATAAAACTGAGACAAGGCTGAGCAGCCTCCAGGGCAGGATTTGGGCAGGATTTGGGCAGGAAGGTGGCACCTGGGTGACACAGCCTGAGGCTCTGGAGCCAAGAACTGAAATAATAAATCAACTTCCCGTTGCCTCAATCGGCTCCATCTGAGCGAAAGATCCTCCCAACTCCGGCACTTTGGAGCTCGCCTGGAGCTGGAGAGTTTTGCTGTCTGGAACAATTCCAGGTTGGCAGAAGAAAGGCAGGAAAAAAGGGACCAAACTCTACCCAGAGTGGATTCCCCAGCAGTTCAGGGGTGAGGGCCTCACCACCCTCACAGGGAACAATTTCTTCCCCATATCCACCCAAAATTTCCCCTCTTTCATTTTCAACCCATTCCCTCTTCTCTAGTTGCTCCAAACCCTTGTAAAAATTTCTCCCCATGTTCCTTGTAGGCCCTTCAGGTTCTGGGAGGCCACAATGAGGTCACCCCAAAACTTCCCTTCCTTAGGCTGAACAGCCCCAATTCCTTCAGCTTTTCTCCAAAGCTCCCCAAGGACCACTGCACTCCTTCTTTTTTGGCTTCTTTGGGCTTTTTGGGGCTTTTGCCCTCTATTTCTCAGTAGGTCGAACCCTCCAAGGGCTGCAAATTACCCGGAGCCTCCCAGATTTGCATCACTCCAACCTCTGGCTCCGGAGGCATTTGTTGTGTTTTTGGGGAGCTGCAGCTCCTCGGACTCACCGGAGCCCAACGTGTCCCTGGCAATAACGTGGGTGTCATCAGGAACATATAATCCACAGCCTGGCTTGCATCACACCCTAATGACACGCCAGGGCCACCTCTGGCAGCTCAGAAATATTTTCTAGAATGAGAAATAAATTCCCCGCCTCCATAAAGACAAAAAAAAAAAAAAAACAACACCCTCCAGGTTTCCTCTCTGGAATGCTGCACTTTTCTAGAGAGGGGCGTGAAATCAAAAATCACTTGCTTACGCTGAAAATGTTTCTGGTTTTCGGTGTTTCCTCACTTTGCTCAGAGTAGGTGGAGCCATCCAATAATTTTGGCAAAAGAGGTGGTGGAAGGAAGGGCGATAGCAATCTCTGCAGTGACTGAGCCCGAGATTATGCGAAGTAAGTGGGCAGTCGGGGCTGGGCTTGGCCGTAAATAAATCAATCATTTCTTCTTTCCAAGAGGAGGACCAGATCCTATATAAAAGTTCTCCCACACCACATTCCCTCAGTCCCCTTGACTCCTTTCCACTGGTTCGTGCCGTGGGACACGGTAAGAGATGGAAATTAATTTGGCTGATTAGGCTTGGAACGCTGAAGTGGAGTGCGGGGTTAAATGTGGCTTTTGGGTCTCACGGTTCAAAAATTCCTCTTTATTTGCAGGTTTTGGAGTTTTTTTTGGGTTTTTTTTTTTTTTTTCCCACCAGTTCAGGGATCGAGAAAGGAGAGAGCTGGGACATGGAAAATCTGGGGTTTGGAGCCCCTTGGGTTGGTTTCTCTGGGCCCAGCACCACACACACACACAACTCCTGAACATTCTTGGAAAACAAACCTTGAAGGAAAGGGCAGGAAAAAGAGGGTTTGCAGGTACTCTGCAAAGAGTGGGAAACAAAGGAACAGAAGCACAAAGTGGGGCTCCATCCTCATTTTCCAGCCTTTTATCTGGGTGGGGAAGGGGTTTCTTTTCAGCACTTCATTTGAGGAGCGTTTCTTGAGGAGCATTTCTTGAGGAGCTCTTCATTTCTTGGAGGTTTGATCACCAGATCCTGCTGACCTTTTCCCTTCAGACTGGTCCCTTCCCTTCACAGGAACATCAATTCCTGCTGCCAGCAGACGAGGACATGGCTGGGGTGGGGATTAAGTGCTAAAGAGGAGCTCAAACTTCAGAGCATCCCTCGGGGACAGACACACATCAAACCCTGCAAGTGCTGCCCTGGAGCTGCTGAAGTTTCGGGCTTTTTCCCCCCCCCTCCTTTCTTTTGCATCTCTGACAACTTTTCCACAGGCTGCTCCTCTTCCTTCTCCTTCTGAAGGAGAAATGAAACACTGAGCTCCTTTAAAAGCGGGATTGAAGAGTTTCAAAGTACAACGGAGTCATTGCTATGCAAATGACGAGCCGGGTTCTTCCCTGCGGCCAGGGAATATTAATTCCTGTCCCTGAGCACTGCAGCCCTTTCACAATTCCCAAACCACATTTGGATGAGGGTAATTCTGGGGTACCACGGCCTCGTGTGCCTCTTGCAGTGACACACCTGCTGCAAGAGGGAATTACTAAGGCGTGATTGTTGTCCTAGATAAAAAAAGGAACAGTTATATCTGGATAAGGAGGTTCTGTAGATGGAATAAACTAAAAGCTTTATGGGTTTTCTGTTTAATTCATTAATTCCTCAAGCTGACAATTTTTGCATCAGTCAGAGGCGGCGGAAGGAGCAAAAAGGGAAGAGAAGACAACTCCCTGTTGGAAGGGAATGGGGTGGCCCAGTAACACAACCTTCCCTCCCTCTGGAAGTGCTCAGGCCTGGATTTTTTTGTCTCTCCTGCAGGACTCCCATCACACAGACCATGGGATCCCACCAGCAGAAGGGCGACGGCCAAGGGATGTCCGAGCAGTCCGGAGGGTGCCACGGCGGCGGCTGCGGCTGCTGCTGCCACCACGGAGGAGGTGGAGGAGGAGGAGGATGCTGCCACGGTGGAGGAGGATACCAGAGCCAGGGATCGTCCTGCCACGGTGGAGGAGGAGGAGGAGGAGGCTGCTGCGGCGGTGGCGGTGGCAGCGGTGGCGGTGGTGGGATCATTTATCAGACTCACATGGCATCAACCTCTTGTGGAGGTGGAGGAGGAGGAGGAGGTGGAGGAGGAGGAGGAGGCGGCCAACAAAGCCAAGGATCCATCTGCATTATTGGAGGAGGAGGAGGAGGAGGAGGTGGTGGTGGTGGGCAACAAAGCCAAGGTCCCATCATTATTGGAGGGGGTGGAGGTGGCGGAGGAGGAGGTTCTGACCACCAGAGCCATGTACCCATCTGCATCGGAGGGGGAGGAGGAGGTGGTGGAGGTGGTGGCCAGCAAAGCCAAGGTCCCATCTGCATAGATGGAGGAGGTGGCGGTGGTGGTGGTGGAGGTGGTGGCCAGCAAAGCCAAGGTCCCATCTGCATAGATGGAGGAGGTGGCGGTGGTGGTGGTGGTGGAGGTGGTGGCCAGCAGGGCAAAGGAATCATCATTATTGGTGGAGGTAGCGGTGGAGGTGGAGGTGGAGGTGGCGGTGGTCACCAGGGCCAAGGTCCCATCTGCATTGGAGGTGGCAGTGGAGGAGGAGGTGGTGGTGGTGGGCAACAAAGCCAAGGTCCCATCATCATTAGTGGAGGAGGTGGTGGTGGAGGAGGCTCAGGGCAGCAAAGCCAAGGTCCCATCTGCATCGGTGGGGGTGGCAAGGGAGGAGGAGGAGGAGGAGGAGGAGGTGGAGGTGGCCAAGGTCCCATCATCATTAGTGGAGGAGGTGGTGGTGGTGGCAAGGGAGGAGGAGGAGGTGGAGGAGGAGGAGGTGGATGTGGTGGTGGTGGCCAAGGTCCCATCATCATCAGTGGAGGAGGTGGTGGTGGTGGCAAGGGAGGAGGAGGAGGTGGAGGAGGAGGTGGATGTGGTGGTGGTGGCCAAGGTCCCATCATCATCAGTGGAGGAGGTGGTGGTGGTGGCAAGGGAGGAGGAGGAGGAGGAGGTGGAGGAGGTTCAGGACAGCAGGGCCAAGGTCCCATCTGCATTGGAGGTGGCAGTGGAGGAGGAGGAGGTGGTGGTGGTGGTCAGCAAAGCCAAGGTCCTATCGTTATTAGTGGTGGTGGTGGAGGTGGTGGCTCAAGCCACCAAGGCCAAGGTCCCATCTGCATCGGAGGTGGCACGGGAGGAGGAGGAGGAGGAGGAGGAGGAGGCTCAGGCCACCAGGGCCAAGGTCCCATCATCATTAGTGGTGGTGGTGGAGGAGGAGGAGGAGGAGGAGGTTCAGGGCACCAGGGTCAAGGTCCCATCTGCATCGGAGGTGGCATGGGAGGAGGAGGAGGAGGAGGAGGCTCAGGCCACCAGGGCCAAGGTCCCATCATCATTAGTGGTGGTGGTGGAGGAGGAGGTTCAGGGCACCAGGGTCAAGGTCCCATCTGCATCGGAGGTGGCATGGGAGGAGGAGGAGGAGGAGGAGGAGGAGGAGGAGGAGGAGGTTCAGGCCACCAGGGCCAAGGTCCCATCATCATTAGTGGAGGAGGAGGAGGAGGAGGTGGCTCAGGGCAGCAAAGCCAAGGCCCCGTGTGCATTGGGGGAGGCAGTGGAGGAGGAGGAGGAGGAGGAGGCTCAGGCCACCAGGGCCAAGGTCCCGTGGTCATCATCGGCGGTGGTGGTGGAGGTGGAGGTGGCTCCTCCAGCTCTGGAGGAATGTCCATGCAGCAGCAGACCCAGCCCATCTGCTGGCCACCGCAGACCAAGCGCAAGTAGTGGCTGCCAGAAGGACTCTGCCACCAAGGAAACCCAGGAGATGAAGATGCCTGACATTTCCTCATCTATTCAATTGAAGATTATTTGCGTTGTTCTCTTCTCCCTTCCCCTGGGAATGTTCTGACCGGAACCTCTGCTGTTGTGCATCCATAATTCCAGCCAGGGCTGTTCCGTGTCCCTGTTCCTGCCCCCAGTTTTCAAGTGCATGCACCAGAAAATAAAACTTGCAGTTCTAGAGAGTTCCGTGTGTGAGTGGTTGGATTTTCTGGCCCCGGTTGCTTTATTTCCATCCCTGGTTGGAAACAAACTTTATTTATCATCCCTTTATTTCCATCCCTGGTTTGATTCCAGTGCTGTTGCACTGAAACCCCACTGGTAGAAGAGATTTTGGATTCACTAAACATTCTCAGGTCATTTTTTAATGTCTCTTGATGATGATGATGATCCTGACTTTTGCCTGTCAGAGAAGGTACCACAGAATTTATCACTGGGGTCTCTCTACCTCACCAAAATCCTGGTGATGCCCAAGAAAGTTCTGAGTGGGTTCAGAGAGAGAAGATGACAAAATTCAGCTATGAAGCATTTTGAGATGTAATTGAGGGGTGAGAGGAGCTCAGGCCCATCCTGAGGTGGTGCAGAAGCTCCTGGTGCTTTCACAAATGGGAGAGAAATTAACTTCTCCAACACTTTTCCAGCTTTGAACCCCCAGTGGAATCAGGGATTCCAGCAAGGCCCTTCCAAGGGCTGGGATGCTCAGGCTGGAAGACTTTGGGATTTCCTCATTCCCACAGGGCCAGAACAGCTCCGGGTGTGAGTCTCCAGAGGGAGTTTCCCTGTGGGGAGCAATCTCTTTGATGTGGTCTACTCCAGCAATTCCAGCAATTAGCAGGGAAAGGGAATTAAACCTCGGAATTGTTCTACAGGAGGCAGGTGACGGACACCTGGAATTGTCCCAGGAGAAACAGGAGTGACCCGCGGCCGTGACAGCTTCTCCTGTCCCTCCACCCTCTGCCGTAGCCCCCCGTGGGGACCTCAGCGAGGCAAGCACCTCAAAACACATCCAGATGAGCCCCTCCAGCCGGTGCTGCCACTGGAATAGCTGGGTTTCCTGGGATTTCATAATGGGAAGTCATCGAGAGTGCTAAAATTCCAGTGGCTGGGAATTGCACAAACACTGACGTTGCAGGCACAGAGCAAAGCCACAGTTTGGGGTCCCATTTCAGGGGGGTGGGAATGGTGCTGTCAGAAATTCCTGCACCCAGAAATGGCCCAGGACCAAGAAAACCCGGATCCAAATTACAGAAATTCCCAGAGTGGCAGCAGGAGCCACAGCACAGCCTCAAATCTTGTTGCTTCTTCAGAAATGCCAGAGTCATCCCCAAAACGGGCAGGAATTCATCCTTTTGGTCCATATCCATGGAGATGCTGCTGCACAGGGGGGATGGTGGATCTCGTACCCCTCCATCTCCATCACTTGAAGTGGTGGGGCCTGCCTGACCTCGGCTCTCTCCTGAGTGGGGGGAACCAAATAAAAATCCCCATAAACCCTTCGCTGCCGTGGTGGGAAATATCCCACAGCCACGGGGGATTCCTGTGGTGCCCCAGAAACTCCAGTCCCACCCCTGTTCCCCCTGAGAATCTCCACTGTGGAGTCACAGAATATCCTGAGGTGGAAGAGACCCCCAAGGATCATCAAAATTCAATTTCCAGCCTTGCACAGACACCCCACCAATCCCCCCTGTTCCTCCAGTGTGTAACACTCAATAAAAAGAGGCTCCCCAGCCCCTTCTGGTGTCGGTCACCAGCGGCATCTCCTGGCTGGAGTGGAGGGTGGCAACCTCCAGAATCCTTCTGGAGCCCCAGGAGGAATTCAGCCACGGGAATTCAACCGCAGGAGCTGAGCCCACGTGTGGGACCTGCCATGGATGCAGGGCAGCCGAGGAAGTGATGCACGGGAGAGGCATCGTCCGCATCCAGTGAGTCAGGACAAGTGGGATGGAGGAGGAGAGTCTGTTTGGTAAATAAACCTATCACCATTCCTTCGGATGCCTCACTTCCCACTCAGGAAAAACGGTATAAAAGTTGGTGGATCTCGGGGTGCTTCATTCGCTCAGCTTTGCCCTGAGGTGTCCGTGGTCAGAGCCGAGAAGGGTAAGTCCACGTCTGCCCCAGGGAGGGATTCTTCTCTTTCTTTCCTGCTCCCAAAATGAAAAAGTTTTGGTGAAAAACATCTGGTGGAAGGGCAGGGAAGGTGCTGGGGTGAATTTAAATCTCTTGTGGGTGCCTTGGTCCTACCAGACCAAACAGAAGCAGGATCAGCCTGTGCTGCTGCAGGTTGTCTCTTATCAGTATTGAGATGGAGATGGAATAGCTTTGGGATAAGGAAATGGGATAACTTTGGGCTAAAAGTCTTTAAAACATGATCTTGGCCACTACAAAGTGGTGTTGGGCTGGACTGGGGTCACAAGCCTCGGGAGAACTGGTGGTTGCTGCCCTGGAGTAAAAAGCTTTTCCTTGCAGGGTCACTGCTCCACGATGTGCTCCAGACAGAGCGGGTGCCACGGCTGCGGCTGCTGCTGCTGCTGCCGGGGCAGCCAACAGTCCCAGGGCTCCTCCAGCGGGGGAGGAGGAGGATCCTGCTGCGGTGGAGGATCCTCCGGAGGATCAGCCCAGAAGATCATTATCAGCTCTGGCGGCGGAGGAGGAGGAGGAGGAGGCTCCTCCGGATGCTGCGGAGGGGGATCTGGTGGCGGTTCTTCAAAGAGCATGATGGGAGGAGGAGGAGGAGGAGGAGGAGGGTCCTCCGGATGCTGTGGTGGAGGCTCCAGTGGTGGCTCCTCAAAGAGCATGATGGGCGGCGGAGGTAGTGGCGGATCCTCTGGATGCTGCGGTGGTGGATCTAGTGGTGGATCTTCTGGGATGAAGATCATAATGGGAGGTGGAGGCGGTGGAGGTTCTTCCGGATGCTGCGGTGGCGGAGGATCTGGTGGTGGCTCCTCAAAGAGCATGATGGGCGGTGGAGGCAGTGGGTGCTGTGGTGGAGGATCCAGTGGTGGCTCCTCAAAGAGCATGATGGGCGGTGGAGGCGGTGGGTGCTGCAGTGGCGGATCCAGTGGTGGCTCTTCTGGGATGAAGGTCATCATGGGAGGCGGAGGTGGTGGAGGATCCTCCGGATGCTGTGGTGGAGGATCTGGTGGTGGCTCCTCAAAGAGCATGATGGGCGGTGGAGGCGGTGGGTGCTGCAGTGGCGGATCCAGTGGTGGCTCTTCTGGGATGAAGGTCATCATGGGAGGCGGAGGTGGTGGAGGATCCTCCAGATGCTGTGGTGGAGGATCTGGTGGTGGATCCTCAAAGAGCATGATGGGTGGTGGAGGTGGTGGGTGCTGCGGTGGTGGATCTGGTGGTGGATCCTCAAAGAGCATGATGGGCGGTGGAGGCGGTGGAGGATCCGGTGGATGCTGTGGTGGAGGATCCGGCGGTGGCAGTGGGGGATCAGCCCAGAAGATCATCATCAGCTCTGGCGGCGGAGGAGGAGGAGGAGGCTCCTCCGGATGCTGTGGAGGCGGATCCGGTGGTGGCTCTTCAGGAGGGAAGATCATTATGGGAGGTGGAGGCGGTGGTGGATCCTCTGGATGCTGTGGTGGCGGATCGGGCGGCGGCTCCTCGGGCCAGACCATCATCATCAGCTCTGGAGGTGGCGGCGGAGGCTCCTCACAGCAGAAATGTCCTGTTGTCATCCCCAGCATGGTGCCCCACCAGACCAAGCAGAGCTCCAACTGGCCCTGCCAGCAGAAGTAACACTCTGGCTCCCATCAGGAATGGCCGAGTCTTTGCCCTCCGAGTTTTTCCCCAGCACGTCCCCATCCCTTGTGTTCCCTTGGTGCTGCATCCCTGTGCTGTGAACTCCCAGGTGGCTCCTCTGTGCCACAAATGTGACGGGAAATAAAGATTTCTGTGCACGGACAGAACTGGTTTGTGAGGTTCTATTCTCCTTTGTCAGTTTGCTTCCCAAAAAGAAATGAGTAAAACATCCAAAATATTCTGCAGGGAAATGTTCTCCAGCCTCCAGTGCTGGACCAGATCTTTCCTGCACCCAACGTAATTTTCCCCTCTTTCATCCTGATCCCATTCCCTGTGTCCTGTCCCTGCAGTTCCTGAGGAAAAGTCCCTTTCCAGCTTCCCTGGAGCCCCCGCAGATCTTGGAGGGGCTCTGAGGTCTCCACACAACCTCCTCTCCCCCAGGCTGAACATTCCCAACCTTCCCAGCCTGGCTCCACAGGGGAGGGGCTCCTCTTATCAATTTCATGGCCTCCTCTGGACTTGCTCCAACAATTCCATGTCCTTCTTATGCTGGGGACACCAGAACTGGACACAGCATTCCCAGTGGGATCTTACCAGAGCAGAAATACCTCTCCCTCACCATCCTGCCCACCATCCTTTGGATGCAGCCCACAGACAGCTGGCTTTCCTCTCAAATCAGGAAAATCCTCTCAAAAAGGACTCTCAAATTCCTCTTTGGAACTGGTGGGATTAGTCTTGAGTCCAGTAAACTTTAAGCCCAGAGGAGGTTTTGTTTTTCACCTCACAAACACACCTGGTTGAGAGGAAACAAAATTAGGAGTTACAGGGATCATCGGCCATGAAACTCCTGACGGATCATGGCTGACAGATTCCTGCCTTTTGGAGAAAACTGGACAGTTCTTCTCCAGGATCACGGCCCACATTGTCAGCATCACTGTGCCTGAGGGAATCTGGTGGGAAAAGGGATCCAGGGTAGGATCTGGCCAGGGATTTGTCCTCTCTCGTATCAACCACCAACCAAGGTGTTTGCAGTGAGGAGATGAAGAGGCACCATGACCCACCAGCCCTTCCCAAAGGCTCCAGGACTCCAGGAAAAAGGGCCCAGCAGAGATCAGAAAACTGAGAATGTGGCCCTGAAGCATTTTACATGCCCGTTTCCCTTTGCCCAACACAGGCATCCAAACTTCTCCCAAACCTGGAGAGGTTGCAGTGCCCACCCTGTGCTCCAGCCACACTTTTCCTACACCTCTGGTGACCAAATCCATGGGGTACTGAAACTCTTGAGGGATCACGACTGACAGATTCCTGCCTTTTGGAGAAAACTGGACAGTTCTTAGGCATCCAAACTTCTCCCTAACCTGGAGAGGTTGTGGCAGTGTCCACCCTGTGCTCCAACCACGCTTTTCCTACTCCTCTGGCAAACAAATCCATGGGCTGCAGGGCCAGTACTTCCAGGGGTCCCACCCTGGGCTCTCCACACTCTGTGATCTGCAGGAGCTCCTCTCACCACCCCTCCAAAAACCTCCACGGCCTTCCCACATCCCTGGGTCAGGACGAGCTGCTCACGCTGGGTGTCCCTCTGTGCCAATGAGCTGCTAATCCTGAGTCTGGCTAATCCCGAGTCCTAATCTGGGCAAGTCCCTACAGGTTGAAGGCACAGAAGGGATCAATGTGTTGAGATCCTCAGGAGTACAACACCCACACGCCAGAGCTGGGAGCCAGAACAGCGGCGACACCTCAGATCTGGAGATGAGAACAGAGATAAGGCCATGGGAGGGACTCCAAGGCCAAACAAAGGAAGCCCCTGCACGTGTGTCCCCACTGCTGGTGGCCCTGTCCCCATCCCAAGGGTGTCGTGTGAGTGCTCAAAGTCACGTTCGTGGTGACAGCCGGGACCTGCTGCTGCTGTCACTCGTCCCCACGGCCAAAACCCCTATTAGTCCTTCCTCTACCCAGTGTGCCGGGAGGGCGGATGCTGCTGTCAGGCTCCAAACACGCGTGACACAGAGCTGGTGCTGGGACAGCTGTGCTGACAAACTGTCATCCTCCAGCAGGGAGCACAGCCAGGTGACTGCCCTGCTCAGGCGTGGGTGGGGTGGCCACTGAAGACCCTCAGAAATGGGTCCTGCTGAGGTAGAGGGGGTGTTTAATGTCCTAGAGTTCAAGGGTCAGGTCTTGATCGCCTTCAAGTGCAAACTTTGGATTCCAAGGATGGAGGAGGTTGGAACCTTGGAAGGATTCCAAGGTTTTCCCCACTCCAGCCTGGAGACTGAGACCCCTAGAAGCTGGAGCTGAGCACAGACCTCCATGGAAATCCAACAGCTGCTTCCACTTTGGGGGTCACAAAAGACTGGAGGGAAAAGTCCCCTTTGTCACTGTCACCCTCACAGCGTCCTCTGACACAGATGTGGGCAGCTCCAAAGCAGGGAACTCCATTGGGGTGGCACCTCTGGCCTTTTCCAGCAGGATGGACGTGCTCCTGCTCCCCACCTTGCCAGTCCTTGAGGGAATTCTTAAAATTCTCTGTGACTCTTCTCAAGCACATCCTTTATCCTTGTCCTTCCATCACTCTGTCTCCAACTCACTCCACTTGGCATCTGCTCAGTCCCCACTCTGTCCTGAGCACCCAGGGAGCTCCATCCCAGCAGAAACACATTGGGGCCCCCTCTAAAACAGACCCCAAGATGTCGTTCGCCCCAAAAATTCGGAGCGAGGCTCCCGGAAGGGAATCATTAGGCGGAATTAGCGGCTGCGATACAGAACGGGGCCGATGCGCCTCCTTCGCATCTCCTCTGCTGCAGGTGAGTCAAGGAAGGAGGCAGCTGAGGCCAAGCTCTGTCAATAAATCTCTCAGCATTCCTTAGGGTGTCTCACTTCCCTCGGGAGCGTGGTGCAGCCAGTATAAAAGCTCAGCCATCCCAGGGCTCCTCATTCAACCCACACCGAGCATCGCGACGTCCCCACCAGCACCGAAGGTAAGCCCGTGCATACGGAAACTTCTGGAACATCTATGCAGGGAGATCCCTCCATCAGTTTGTCCTTGGGTGCTCTTGGAAATGTGATGGCTCCAAAACCAACTGGAGGTGCCAACAGAGCTCCCTCCCTTAGACAGGGGCGTTGCAGGTGGAGCTCTGAAAGCTGAACTTTGAGCTGCTGAGTCAGTGTGAGACATCCAGAAGGATCCACACCATTTTTGAGGCATGTCAGAGCGTGTGTGCAAACCTCGGGAAGTATTCCCAACCTCCCTGCATGCAGAGGGTTCCTGGAACTGTTGTGACCTGCAGAGATCTCCCCGGGATGTCAGGGCAGGTCTCGGGGTGGGAGTTTAAAGTAGGGCTGCAGAAGATGGGACAACTCCTGGGAACTCTTCCTTCCTGAGCTGGGAAGGCTCAGCTGCCTCTCCAAGGTTCTCCTTTCTGACAGCTCCCTTCCTTGCAGGGTCACTGCTCCAAGATGTGCTCCAGACAAAGCTCCGGAGGCTGCCATGGGATGTCCTCCCAGTCCAGCGGGTGCCACAGCTCCTCCAGTTACCAATCTGAAGGCTCCTCCTGCTGCGGGGGCGGAGGGGGCAAAGTCATCATCAGCTCTGGCGGTGGAGGAGGTGGATCCTGCTGCAGCGGGGGCTCCTCTGGATATGGGATGGGAGGGGGATACTGTGGTGGTTCTTCAGGATCAAAGAGCATCATTGGAGGGGGAAGCAGCGGAGGATATTCAGGTTGTGGCATGGGAGGAGGGTACGGTGGTGGCTCTTCAGGATCAAAGACCATCATTGTAGGTGGAGGTAGTGGAGGTTCCTCTGGATGCTGCAGTGGGGGCTCCTCCAGCTATGGAATGGGTGGAGGATATGGTGGATCTTCAGGATCAAAGAGCATCATTGTAGGTGGAGGTAGTGGAGGTTCCTCTGGATGCTGCAGTGGGGGCTCCTCCAGCTATGGAATGGGTGGAGGATATGGTGGTGGATCTTCAGGATCAAAGACCATCATTGGAGGGGGAAGCAGTGGAGGTTCCTCTGGATGCTGCAGTGGAGGATCCAGCTATGGAATGGGTGGAGGATATGGTGGATCTTCAGGATCAAAGACCATCATTGTAAGTGGAGGTAGTGGAGGTTCCTCTGGATGCTGCAGTGGGGGCTCCTCCAGCTATGGCATGGGTGGAGGATATGGTGGTGGATCTTCAGGATCAAAGACCATCATTGGAGGGGGAAGCAGTGGAGGGTCCTCTGGATGGTGCAGTGGAGGATCCAGCTATGGCATGGGTGGAGGATATGGTGGATCTTCAGGATCAAAGACCATCATTGGAGGGGGAAGCAGTGGAGGGTCCTCTGGATGGTGCAGTGGAGGATCCAGCTATGGAATGGGTGGAGGGTACAGTGGTGGATCCTCAGGATCTAAAACCATCATTGTAAGTGGAGGCAGTGGAGGTTCCTCTGGATACTGTGGTGGAGGATCTTCAGGTTATGGCATGGGTGGAGAATGTGGCGGTGTGTCTTCAGGAACCAAGATCATAATGGGAGATGGAAGCAGTGGAGGTTCCTCTGGGTGCTGCAGTGGAGGATCCAGCTATGGAATGGGTGGAGGATATGGTGGTGGATCTTCAGGATCAAAGAGCATCATTGTAGGGGGAGGTAGTGGAGGGTCCTCTGGATACTGTGGTGGAGGATCTTCAGGCTACGGCATGGGAGGAGGGTACGGTGGTGGCTCTTCAGGATCAAAGACCATCATTGGAGGTGGAGGCAGTGGTGGATCCTCCGGATGCTGCGGTGGAGGATACAGCTATGGCATGGGAGGAGGATACAGCGGTGGCTCCTCAGGCCAGACCATCATCATCAGCTCTGGAGGTGGCGGCGGAGGCTCCTCGCAGCAGAAATGTCCCATTGTCATCCCCAGCGTGGTGTCCCACCAGAGCAAGCAGAGCTCCTATTGGCCCTATGGCCAGCAGAAGTGAAAGCCCTGGCCAGCTCCAGTTCTGAGTCTCCTCCTTGCCTCCAGCCTGGCTCTGCTGCCTGGTCCTTCCCAGCGTGTCCTCTCCTGCCCCTGTTCCCTGGACCCTCATGTGAGATCTCCAGGGTTGCCCTGCTGTACCCTGCTCCTGGTGTTGGGGTGCCTTTGATAGCGTTCTGCCACTTTTTACACCCAATAAATGTTACAACTACTCAAACCTGCCCTTTTTTTTGGGAGTTCATTTCTCTCTTGCACTACCAACCCGCACTTCGTGGTTTTGGGATGTGGAAATGTCTCTGATGAGATGTTTCACCCCAAAGCCACCTGGTTTATTGTCCCAGAGGTTTTTCACTTTCATTTTCTACCTGGGCTCTGTGAGGGAGGAACAGAAGACCCCAAAATTAGAAGGAACAACAGCACCAACACCCTTTGGTGCATGGTGCAGGGCTTCTGTGTCCTCTGAGGTGCCAGCACTCAATGCCACCTCCGTGGACCTGATGGGAGATGTGACCAGACCCATCAGGCTCAGTCAGGAAGAGAAGGGATTGGGGATGACCCAGCTGCAGCAGGTGGGCAATAAAACATCCATGACAGCATCCACAGCTTTGCCATCCTCCCCTTTCCTGCAGCAAGCTGAGGGAACACCCTCAGGCTGTGCCAGGGGAGGCTCAGGGTGGAACCAGGAGGAATTTCCTCATGGAAGGATGGTCAGGCCTTGGATGGGGCTGCCCAGGGAGGTTTGGAGTCCTCATCCCTGGAGGTGTCCAAGAAAGGACTGGAAGAGGCACTCAGTGCCCTGGGCTGGCTGACAAAGCAGGGACAGGCAGGACTCGATGGTCTGGGAGGGCTTTTCCAACCTCAGGGATTCTGGAATTCCATGGTCTGTACCCAGAGGGAAGCCTCACCTTCGAACCAGCCAACCCAGCCCGAGGTCAGGCCGGGGGGAATAAAACCAGCATCAAATCCCTCAGGCTGCTCCAAATCTCCCTCCCAGTCTCAAAAATCCCCCTCTCCCCAGGCTTTGCACCCTGTCCTGGCAGCCCCACAGCCCCACGCATGGATTTCTGCCCAGGTATGGGGTTTGGGGCAAAACTGGGACTTTTTGTCACCACGGCAGAACTTTCCGGAGCTGGTCCAGCCTCCAGGAGCTGCTCTGCGGCCCCGCTGCTTGTTCCAAACCAGGGGAAGGAGGTGAAAAAGAAGGAAGGGAGGGATGTGGAGGCATAATCCTTCATTAAAGCGTAATCCAGCCAGGCTGGGTTTAAGCATGGGGACATTCCCACCTCCGCAAATTCTGCCTTTTCTAAGCTCTCTTTGAGCACCCTTGCAAAATTCCCACTTCAGGCATCAATCACTTTGAACGAACTTCTGGCTCATGTGCAAATGTTTTCCTCGGAAAAAAAAAAAAAGTTCCCCCTGGAGCCACCGGGGAGGGATCATCAGGCTGTCACCAGAGCTTTGGGAGCTGTTCCTCCCCACCGTCCCTGCTACACCCACATCCCCACCCACCTCTCCCGGGGTTGGGGGCCGGAGGATTCCTGCGTAGCCCAGGGCAGGGGCGCAGGAACGGGCTCATTACTCAGAAGTGACAATTACGGCAGCGAAATGAGCGGTCTGAAGGGAGATATGGATCGGGAGTCAAAGCAAACACTGAAATCGCAGTTTGGTAAATAAATCCTTCTCATTCCCGAGGGTGTCTCACTTCCCTTACATGTTAAACGCCATATAAATGTTCCCGAGGCTGTTTAAGCTCCTCATTCAGTCGACTTTTACCTTCTAAATGTGTTTCCGATGGCTGAAGAGGGTAAGTCTCTTTTTTTTTTCTGGGATTTTATCCTTTCCTAGTCATGGGATGAGGCTGATCTGATACCTTGGCTCGTGGTGGCAGCAGGACCCCTCTGCCTGAGCCAAATCCTCGGGATTTGGGAGGGCTCCAGCTCCGTTCTGGGTCCAATCCCTGCTGAGAAAGATGAAATCAAGGCACCAGAGCGGGATGCAGAGGGACGAGCAGGGTAAAAACCCAGATGGGTCGGCAGGTGGGGACTGCACAGCCTCTGTGGGTTTGAATGTGCAGGACACATTTTTATATTATTTAATAACAGCTGGACCTCAGACTGGCCACGAGCCTCTGTGGCTGAGCCAATCAGCTTCTATAAAAGAATTTTGGGGCTGCAGTAACAGAGCCAGGGTGGAAACTTTTATCCATTGCTCTTGCAACAACTGAGGAAGAGAAATGAAGATGATCCTCAGTAATTTTGCAGCTCTGTGGACACGAAAATGAGTGAGGCAAACCAAGGCAGTTCTTAGAGGGGAAAATAATACATTTCAGGTTTTATATTTCAGCTTTTGGATTCAGAACATATTTTAGCTTTTGGATTCTGTGGAATTAGAGGTAGAAAGAGGAAACCTATCCCAGGAAGACCCCAGATTTCCTTGGATTTGAAGAGCTGGGGCTTGGAGCAACCTGGTCTAGCAGAAGGCATCCTTGTCCATGGTAGGGGGTGGCATTGGATGAGTTTTAAGGTCTTTTCCAACCCAAACCACCCCACAATTCCGTGATCCTCTAACAGCTCAGTTTCAAAGCCTGGAACTGTCACATTGCCTGGCACCAGCACGAAGTGAAACAGTGCAAGTTTGGGGATGTTTCCCTTTCCTCTTCCAGCTCTACCACTGGGAGTGTTTCCTTTCCTCTTCCAATTTTACCACCAGGAGTGTTTTCCTTTCCTCTTCCAGCTCTACCACTGGGAGTGTTTTCTTTCCTCTTCCAATTTTACCACCAGGGGTGTTTTCCTTTCCTCTTCCAGCTCTACCACTATCTGCGGCGCAAATGGTCGCGGCAGAACCGGGGCTACAGCCGCGAGATCTCCCTGAGCCACCGCGGCTTCTGCTCGGGCGCCTTCACCAACCGCCACGGCCGCGCCTCCTTCTCGTGTGGCGGGGACAGTTCCGTCACCTACAGCCGGAGACCCTCGTCCTGCCCGCCCCTGCCAGCGCCAGCCCCCTACAGCATCTCAGGGAGGTTCTCGTGTGACACTGACGGGTCCCTCGTGGTCAGCAGTGGGGACCATGGGGTCATGTCTGGTTGGGACCCGGTGGTGAGGACAGTCCCTGTTTATGGCTCCGGAATGGGGATGGAGTACGGTGGTGAGGATGTGGGGTCGGCCATCAGCAGCGCGGGAGGAGGCGGAGGATCTGTTTACCACGGAGGGAATTCAGGAGTGGTGGAGGGAGCAGGGGCTGGGTATGGATATTCTGCACCCCTGAGTGACACCCTAAGCACGGGGAGGGTCTCTGAGGGATCGGGGTACTACGGAGGAGGGTATGGATATGGGACGTATGGAACATACGGAACTGGGGTGTTGCCCGGGCCAGAGCTCGGCCCTGCGGGCGGGGCGTGTGCCCAGGTGGTGCAGCAGAAATGCCCCGTGGTCGTCCCCACCATCAAGAGCCAGCAGTGCAAGCAGAGCACCCACTGGCCACCCGTCCAGAAGAAGTGAGGGGCCCAGCAGCCTCTCCCACGTGCCAAAAGTGCCCCTGGATGCGCAGCAGCGGAATTTTCCCTCTCGACATCATTACATCACAGAGCTCTGCGTTCCTCACGTGGGGCAGTGCCCCAGGAGCTGCTGGAAAAAGGGGTTTGTGCTGTGGTGATGGGAAAAGGTTCTTTTCTCCATCTCCTCTGGATCATGGGTCGGAAAATAAAATTTCACAGTCTGTGGGTAATTTCAATATTGGGATGATTTCTTTCATTACCATTTCACTCCTCCACTCAAAATGCAAATAGATCCTCAAGGAATCTCAAAGGATTCACAAAGGACCTTTTCCATGTGTATTTTACACCCAATTTAAATGTAAATTTTATGTTAATACAATTAAAATACATCACTTTCAACCGCCAGAGAAGTTCAGGTTGTGCCAGACTCTTCCCAGTGGTGCCCAATGACAGGACAAGGATAAACCAAACCCCAGTTCCACCTCAGTAGGGGGGAGAATTTATTTCCACGGAGAAGGCAGGGGAAGGAGTGGGGTGTCCCCTTCCAGAGACATTCCAACCCCACCTGGAAGATCTCAGGAGAGATCTCCTGCTTCCTCAGGAGATCTCCCTCCCAACCCCAACTACTCCAGAATTTTGGCATTCTGTTCTTAATTCTGGGATTCCGGCTCTTTCTGGAGCTGCTCTTCCCACCCCATGGAGCCCCCACGAGCCTCATTGGGGAGATCTGCCAATCTCCTGGGGAATTTCCGACTGATTATTATTTACAGCGTGACCTGGCAGTGAAAGGTTGTTTACCCGGCTCCTGCCCCGATGGCGAAACCCCGAGCACGTAGAACCTCGTGCATGAGGCAACTCCGAGGAGCTCCTTGGCTTCCTCCCCATAACCTGCTCATGGTGTTTTTTTTTTTTTTGATAGGATCAGGCCCTAAATTAGGCACGGGGAGAGGACGGTTCCAGTGCTGGCTGGGACGTGGGGTTTGCCCAACTTTTAATCTTCTCTTGTTTGACTCATCCAAATACTTATTAGGAAGGGGAAAAAAAAAACACCCGTAGATTTGGGTCCATTTAAAAGTTAGACATAAAATCACATTGCTTGTTTTTTACCTTTCTGCTTTTACCAACCTGGGGGGATTTTGACTTTTTCAACTCAATAAAAATCCGGAAAACTTTGCCCTGAAACACCAAAGACCCAAATCCTCTTAGCTCTAAACCCGTGTTTGATGCCACAGGATCCTTCACGTGTAAAGTGTCATAAGATCATCATGTGGGGACATTATGCAAGATTTTGCCACCAGCCCTATTAAATTCCATTCTAAAATTAGGCAGCATTATCATTTATTCGCTTTTATTTCTATTTCTGAAATCTACCACTTCATTATTATTTCTGTGGGTTTCCTTCTTTCATTAAGGGAAGCAAAAAAACCCTATTAAATTCCATTCTAAAATTAGGCAGCGTTATCATTTATTCGCTTTTATTTCTATTTCTGAAATCTACCACTCCATTATTGATATTTCTGTGGGTTTCCTTCCTTCATTAAGGGAAGCAAAAAAACTCTGAAAGCTCAAACAAATTCCCAGAGAATTCCACAAAAGCAAGCCCAGAGCCTTCAAATATTTAAGTTTACCCAAGTGACCGAAAACCACCTCAAAATTTCAGTCCATCCCAAAAGAGAGAAAACACTTGAAAATCCCATTTTTTACTCCCTGGTTCTGGAGTCTCCTATCAAAGGGCACTCTCCAAGATTGGATGGTTCAATATTTAATAAACCCAGGGCAGACAGGTTTGCAGCCAAGGCTGGACGCGAGGAGCCAGAGCTGATCCTCCCTCCCCAGAGCTCAGCTCCAGCCTGAGGCTGGGAAGAGTCCCAGGCTGGGTTTTATCCTCTTGCACAGTGAGGTTTCCTCCCCTCTCCTTGCACAACAGGGCAGGGACAGTCATCCTGTGAGGAACTCTGATAACACAGGAGTCATCCCAAAGCCTGATAACACCTCATCCCAAACTCTGATAAGCCAGGACTCATCCTGAGCTTGTCTGTGCTTGTCAAACCAAGGCCCCTCTCCTGCAGCTGTTGGTAAACAGGCTGAGCAGTAAACACAACTCTGGCTTCTGGATGAAAGTCTCCAACTGGCGCCTCTGGAGAGAAACTCCAGGAATTGTTTCAGTGATAGCAAACAGAGCCACCTCTCATCTTCAGGGCATCTCTGCCCAACAAAACCTGCCACCCCTCGGCCTCGGGGCCTCTCTGCCCAGCCAAACCTCGTGGCTCCGTGAGGGATTTCAGGTGGGAAGCGAGTGAAAACACATCAGGAGTCCATGCTGGAATTCCATGGTCGGGAGGGGAAATGAGAAGTCGGGGATGTTGCGAAGCCGTGGTTGCATCCAGGATTGCACCACCCCAGTGCTCTGCACCCAGATGCTCCCGTCCCGCCCCAGGGAAGAGCTGGTGGAGCTCAGGATGCGTGGGGAGCTCGGATGTGTGGTCTCTGACCCAGCATTTTACTCACAGCTTACTCACGGGTGCAAGGTTTGCACAAGCGGCTTCCGTCTGCGCCGGTTTCCCATCATTGCTCCAGAGCCCAGAAAATAAAACTGAGTAAAATATGAGAAAAAAAATGGAAATTTTCAGATAAATTCTGTGTGGGGCATCTTGGGACTGGCCAGGAAAAACGTCAGCAAAGATAATTGGTGATGACCGTGTCAGTGATTGTGGAATGGCCGTAAAATCAGGTGGGATAGAAACTCCAGGAGTAGATGTCCAGGCAGATGGACACAGGGGGGGAATCACAGAACCATGGAACCACGGAAGCTCAGAATCCTGACTTCACAATCACAGAACCCCAGAACAGCAGGGGAGCGGGGTCACCTGGAGAAGGTGACACAAGGACACGTCCAGGAGGGTCTGGAATGACCCCAGACACTCCAGCTGTCCCAGGGCTCCTCCACGGAGAGAAGTTCTCCCTCGTGTTGAGGAAACCTCGTTACATTTTTGGGGAGTTCACAGGTAGAAGCCAACGATTCCAATAGTGGCCTGTGCCACCAGATGGGTTTGCCAGGTCACCTCCCAGCCAGAGCCTCCCACAGTGGCCACAGACTTCACCATCCTGGTTCTGTTCCTTTGGGAACTGACCCTGCCAGAGAGGGGACACTTGGCTCACTTCTGGTACCTGCAGGTGCCTCACAGGGTGAAAATTACTTTAAAGATGTTTTCCAAGCGCCTCCAACCAAGACTTTCTAAGAATTCACCATTTCTCGTGGGGGCAACCTGAGAATGGTGGGTTTTTCTCCACAGGAGCCCCAAGGCTTTGCTCCTGCTGAGACCAGTCCGGGAGGACGGGGCACCGGGACCTCTCCTTCCTGCCAGACTCCAGGTGAGAGGTTTTGGGAGGACAGGAACCCCAAAACTCGCCGCCTTTGCCGCCCGTTTTGCAACCTAAAATTCATCGTGCCGTGAGGGTGAGCCAGCCCGGCCGCCCACACGGTTTTCACTCCGAGCCCGCCAGGGGCAGGGCGCAATTAAAGCTGTGTAAGACGAGGAAGACAATCCAGAGCCTGACAAGTCAATCAAAGAAATCGGGTGGAAGGAGCTTTTGAAGGTGATGGGTAATTAGGGGTGGGGCTGTTTTGTAAATACCTTGGTCATTTTTCCCCTCAGGGGGTTATTGCATTTTCAGGAAGGGACTTGGGAACTGTATAAAAGTCCTTGGAGGGGAGAGCAACTCATTCACTCAGCTCCACTCCTCTTCCAGAGCCTTCACAGCCCAGGTGAGTGCCTGCTAACCTTTAATTCCAAGGAGGATTCCCTGCACTGAGCTGAGCTTGGCTCTGGGGGCATTTCCTGGGGTTACTGAAAGCCAAATCCTCGGCCCTGTGGCTGGGGCTGTTTTGTGCTCCCAAAAATTAGGACTGTCTGTGCTGAGAAGCAAAATTTATTACCGGTAGTTACATTTGGATTACTCTGGTGCTTTCCAGCATCCAAAGGACAAACTGGAAATTGATAAAAGCAAAGAATGGGATTCAGTGATGAATGGGAGGCAGCAGGCTGATCTTTCATAAGAAAATTCAGGGTTAAGCTGGGAATTTTAATTGCTTTTATAAGCCTGACTCCTTTAATAAGCTCCTTTGGAAAACATTCAGGACATGAAAGTATTAAAACTTCTTCCTTGAAGTATTGAAATTTCTTCCTTGAAGAAATTAAGGAAAGGACAGAGAAGGAAGATTTAAACTGTGAGAGGAGGGAGCAGCAGGATCCTCTTCCATCTCAGCATCCTGGATGCTTTTTGCCTCCCTAAAATCCCAGCAATCCTCGGCAGGATTTGGGATGTGCACAGAGGATTTTCCTCATGCTCAGGAAATTGGGCCTGGAGAGACCAGAGGACACGAGGAGGGGGGGGAAAGTAGAGGAAATTGTCTTTATTTTGGGCACCTGCCTTTGGAAGTGGATTTTTCCAGGGCTTTGCCACCAGTTCTGGCTGTGCCAGGGCCCCTCAAGGCTACAAAATTTTTGGGATTCTTGTCAGGATGCCTCTTGCTGGTGTGGGACATCCCAGCATCACACAGAGCAAATGCTCCTCCAGGAGCATCCCGGGATGCAGCCAAGGAAGAGCAGGGAAATGGCTCAAAAAATATCAGGGGAATGGTTGAAAAATAGCAGGGAAATGGCTCAAGGAGAGCAGGGAAATGGCTCAAAAATAACAGGGAAATGGCTCAAAAATAACGGGGAAATGGCTCAAGGAAGAAGAGGGAAATGGTTCAAGGAGAGCTGGGAAATGGTTCAAAAAATAGCAGGGAAATGGCTCAAAAAATAGCAGGGAAATGGTTCAAGAAGAACAGGGAAATGGCTCAAAAAATAGCAGGGAAACGGCTCAAGGGAGGAAAGGGAAATGGCTCAAAGGATAACAGGGAAATGGCTCAAGGAAGAAGAGGGAAATGGCTCAAAAGATAGCAAGGAAATGGCTCAAAAAATAGCAGGGAAATGGCTCAAAAATAGGAGGGAAATGGCTCAAGGAAGAAGAGGGAAATGGCTCAAAAGATAGCAGGGAAATGGCTCAAAAAATAGCAGGGAAATGGCTCAAAAATAGGAGGGAAATGGCTCAAGGAGAGCAAGGAAATGGCTCAAGGTAGAGCAGGGAAATGGCTCGAGAAAGAACAGGAAAATGGTTCAAGAAATATCAGGGAAATGGTTCAAAAATAGGAGGGAAATGGCTCAAAAAATTGCTTGGAAATGGCTCAAGGAAGAGGAGGGAAATGGCTCATGAGGCCCAGCAGAACCATGAGGGCTGCTGCGGGGTCTCGTGGGGCTGTTCAGGTGGTCCAGTCTGATCCAGCACTGTGGGAACGAACCCCCAAACCGGGGGAACTGGGTGGGCAGAAAGTCAAATCCTGCTGGGGCATTTGAGGTCGATGCGAACCGTGCCCTCCCTGCCCCTAACACCAACCTCCTCTCCTTCCCAGCTCCCAGACCTCCTCTCCGCCACCCTAAAGATGTGCTCCCGTGAGAACAGAGGCTGCCACAGCTCCGAGAGCTCCTCCTGCCACGGCGGCAGCTCCTCCTGCCACGACAGCGACCGCTCCTGCCACGGCTCCGAGGGGCTGGTGTGCCACGAGGTGACCCCGGTGCCCGACGTCACCCCCGTGGTGGTGCTGACCCCGCAGTGCCCGGCGGGCACCGGGCAGGTGCCCCTGGCCCAGGTGCCGTGCCAGCAGCAGCAGCAGCAGATCAAGCAGCCGGTGCAGTGGCCGCCGCAGCAGCAGCAGAAGTGAAAAAGCTCAGAGCTGCTCCCTGCCCCTGAGCTTGGGCAGGCCCTGCCTCATCCCTGCAGCCCTTTTCCCTCCTCCTGAGAACCCCCGAGTGGCATTAGCGCGGTGGAATTGGGATTTGTTCTTCGTTCCCTGCTCCTGTCTCCAGTAGCAAAGGTGTGATGTTGAATTAAAGCCTAAAAGCTCATCCAACCTGCTGGCGTCCTGGTGTTTTTCCACTGCTTTTCCTTTATCTTTGGCATCGTTGCCCAGCCTGTCTGGGCTGAGGGGAGCTGCTTTCCACAGCTCCCTCCCTTTTCCCGTGGCGTTACAGAGGCTCAGCCCCGCAGTCCCCATACTTTGGGCGCCTGCCAGGCTGATTTCAAAAGCTGTCTGGGGCTGAAGGTGCAGATCAGCGTCTCTGCAACCCCGGCCCTTGGCTCGGAGCCTCAGACCCTCACGGGCACGCTGTGAAGGGTTTGCAGTTTGTTCGTGGCCAGTGAGCACAGAGCTCTGTCCAGGAAATCTGGAAATCCCTGATCTCCCTAAAGAGGAGGACACGAGCAGAGGAAGGACCATGTCATGCTCAGTGTCCCTTCTGACCCCTATAAAATGGAGAATTTCGGGTTAGATTGGTCTTTTCTGCGAGGGAACTCTCCCTGCTTTGAAAATCTGTGCTCCCTGGAGGAAATCCCAGAATCCCAGAGGAACTGAGGGTGGAAAAGCTCTCCGAGACCTTTGAGTCCAACCTGTGCCTGATGCCCACCTTCTCACCCAGCCCAGGGCACTGAGTGCCACCTCCAGGCCTTCCTCGGACACCTCCAGGGATGGTGGCTCCAAACATCCCTGGGCGGCCCTTTCCAAGGCCTGACCACCCTTTCCATAGGGAAATTCCTCCTGATGTCCCCCCTGAGCCTCCTTTTCTCCCAGCTGAGCCCCCGTGGGAGTTCTCCAGCCCCTTCTCCTGCTGCCCCAGCCCCTTCCCCAGCTCTGTTCCCCTCTCTGCCACACTCCAACCCCTCAATGCCCCTCATGAGTGAGAAGAAAACATTCCCATTTCCTCCAGAGGCTTAAACTGACTTAAACCATGAAAGTTCTGAGCCCCCCTTGTAGGTGTGAAAGGGGAAAAAAGGAATTTTAGATCTGCAGTTGGATTTCTCACTGCACCAGGCTGATTTCTGTGGGGTTTGGGGCTCTGTGGGATGAGAGCAGCACTGTGTGTAATGCACAAGACATTTAATTAGCCAAGGGTTCGTGATGAACCTTTGAAAGGAACTAGAAAGGTGCTATTAGTGCTTGTTTTATTACTGCTCTTAATTAAAATAACGAGGAGCCTCAATGCCAGGTGTGAGGTCGGTGATTGCAGGGGCAGGGAATGAACGTCAGGGTCGGGAACAGGCTCCAGCCTGGCTTGGGGACATCCAGGGGTGCCAATCCCTGTCCCCCCTCACCCAGCCTGTGCCAACCCAGCCAGACCAGCGGCTCCAGGCTGGGTTTGGGTCTGCCTTTGTGGGAAGGGCAGATAAAAATCTCCTGCGTGAATCCTTTCCAAGCAATCCAAGGTTTCACCTACGCTCCCGGCTGAGCCGGAGCCATCCAGGCTGTGCCACTCCATGGAAGGAAAGATTTGGGAAGGGCCTGAGGAGCAGAGACAGGGAATCTCTCCCTGGAGAGCTGGAGTGGTGTTATCTCCACACACATCTGTGGAGGGAAGCAGGAAAAGCTGCAGGAATCCAGCAGGAAATTGTCCCCACCTTCTCCTCCCGCGGCAGCGAAGGTGCTGAACCAACCCCTGTGGAGAAATTCCCCAGGGATAAAAAAAAGGCCTCTCCACCTTGCAGTGTTTGCAGCAAGCACAGGTGGGTGCAGGCAGAGCCAAGTCAGGTGCGCAAACACGGAAAATTCCCTGTAAATGGTCCAGGCCGTTGGTGAAACCTCCTCAGTCAACCACAGGGAGTGGCAGCGCTCATCCCACACCTCTTGGAGCTCATCCTGCACCTCTTGGAGTTCATCCGACACCTCTTGGAGCTCATCCCACACCTCATGGAGCTCATCCCACACCTCATGGAGCTCATCCGACACCTCCTGGAGCTCATCCCACACCTCCTGGAGCTCATCCCACACCTCATGGAGTTCATCCGACACCTCTTGGAGCTCATCCCACACCTCATGGAGCTCATCCCACACCTCATGGAGCTCATCCGACACCTCCTGGAGCTCATCCCACACCTCCTGGAGCTCATCCCACACCTCATGGAGCTCATCCCACACCTCTTGGAGTTCATCCGACACCTCTTGGAGCTCATCCTGCACCTCTTGGAGCTCATACCACACCTCATGGAGCTCATCCCACACCTCATGGAGTTCATCCGACACCTCTTGGAGCTCATCCTGCACCTCTTGGAGCTCATCCCACACCTCATGGAGCTCATCCCACACCTCTTGGAGCTCATCCCACACCTCATGGAGCTCATCCCATACCTCATGGAGCTCATCCCAGAGCTCATGGAGTTCATCCCACACCTCCTGGAGCTCATCCCACGCTTCCTGGAGCTCCAGCTGCTCATCCCACACCTCATGGAGCTCATCCCACACCTCATAGACCTGGAAGCTTCCACAGTGAGCCATCCCTGGGGAATGGGGCCTTTGCCATCTCATGACCTCAGTCATTTCTGTTTCCTGCCCCACTTCCTGACACTGGCATCTGTCACCCTTTTTTTTCCCCATTTTTCCCTCCTCACCTCTCCCAGGTGACAGCAAATCTCCTCCCACACATGCCCAAAAATCCCAGAAGTTCTTCCTGACCACAGCCTGACCCAAACCTCTCAGGGAGGAGTCATGGGTCGGTTCCGTGCACCAGTGGAACACAGCTCAGCCGTGAGCGCTCCAGTCTGAGGGATCCCAATGAGTCAGCACAGCATCACCCCAAATCCCTCGTGCCTCGCTCCTAATCCCCGGTGCCATCCCAGTGTTGACACATTCCTGCCTTTTATGGGACAAGAAGACGTAATTGATGGGTCGGATGGGCATGACTTGTACCCAGGCATGGGAGACCAAAGTTCACCCGTGATTCACGGGAAAATCCAGGTTTTGAAGTGTCTCCTGCATCACATTGTTGTGTTCGTGTCTCCATCCCTGTCTCATCATCCCTGAGATCATTCCAGAAGTGTTGGAAGCAGGGCAGCAACAGCAGCATTCTGTCCTGGATAAAACAAAAAAATTCTGGGTAAAAATCAGAAGAGAAAATAACCAAATATAAAATAATATAAAACAAAATAACCAAATATAAAATAAAATAACCAAAATAACCAAAAATGACCAAAACCACTCTGGGAGGGTTTGGGCCATCCTGGAGGTGCCCAAGGAACTCCTGGACATGGCACTGAGTGCTCTCAGTGCTTGACCAGGTAGGGGTTGGTCAAATGTTGGGCTCAGTGGTCTTGGAGATCTTTTCCAACATCAGTGATTCCAGAAAACTGGGATTCTGTTCACCCCAAACCATCCTGTCCTGGCATTTGATACCACTGCCCCCAACACCACGTTGGGGTGCAAAACCAGACTGAAACAGCACCTGAAGCCTCAGGCTGGGTTTGCTTGGCCAGGTTTTGGTGGATGGGGATCCACAGAGGTGGCAGAACCTGTGGACCATGGACAGGAACCCACTCTGGGGCAGGTTTGGTGGCAGAACCGGTGGACCATGGACAGGAACCCACTCTGGGGCAGGTTTGGTGGCAGAACCTGTGGGCCCCATGGACAGGAACCCACTCTGGGGCAGGTTTGGTGGCAGAACCGGTGGACCATGGACAGGAACCCACCCTGGGGCAGAACCTGTGGGGCCATGGACAGGAACCCACTCTGGGGCAGGTTTGGTGGCAGAACCTGTGGGCCCCATGGACAGGAACCCACCCTGGTGGACACCTGGAGGAGAAATCCTTGCTGGGCCACAGGCAGGTTGGAATGATCACTGAAGGACAGATTTGGGCTAACACAAACCTCTCATCGAGATATCCGGCCCCATTGTGCAATTCCCCTGCAGAATTCCTGCCCTAAACCTAATCCCCAGGGATTAACTTCAATAATTATTTTTTCACATGGAGTTCGAGCACGTGGAGCGCTCCTGGTCCAGGTGACCCTGAGGAATTTGGGATTACAAACACCTCTTCTGCCTGATCCACGTTGTCCATGAGCAGATCCATTGGTCACTTCCCGTGAAAATTCCTTCCAATCTCGTTCATAGGGAGGTGAAGGAATTAATGAGCTATTAATAATTACAGTGCCAAAAAGCACAGAGCATCAAAGGGAAAATACGGGAAGCTGAACACAGCGGATAGAAATGGGATCTGTAATTAGGGATGCCTCATGTCCCAGATAAACCCGTGGAAAAGTATAAAAGGTTTCCCATCCCAGTTTCCTTCACTCACTGCTCTGCTCCAAAACAGCTCCATCCCCACTACTGGAAGGGTGAGTCCAATTTTTTCTCTTCCCCCGGAGTTTCTTTAGGGAAACTGGAAGTTTTTCCATGAGTTTGGGTAGAATTGGAGTGTGGGACACTCCCTCCTCACCTCTGGATCTGGATCATGCTGGAGACCAAGTTCTTGTTACCCGCAAGAGCAAATAATTAAAACAAATTAAAATAAAGGCTTTGAGCAGAAGCTCAAGGCAAACCAAAATAACAGAAAGGGCAGAAAATAAAGGCAGAGGGGTTTGTGGAAAAGGGGCTTGGAGGTTTCCAAGCAGGAGGAACCAGAGGGTCTGGAGCTTCTCTTGGGAAATTGATGTTTGGACCAATTTTTCTCTGGAAATCAAGTCCCACCCATAAAAGTTTCTGAGGGTTTAGCCAGGCATTAAAGCATCTCCCAACAACACTGACCCCCCGCTTTCTCACCCCCGAAGAACTGGAAATTAGGAAGAAAAATGGGGAATCCCAGAACAAATATCTATAAGCTCCTGCTGGCTGTGACCGTTCCTCTCTCCCCTCCAGCTCCGCCACCTCTCCAGCGCGATGTGCTCCCGCGGCTCCTGCCACAGCCACGAGACCTCCTGCCATGAGTCCCGCTCCTCGTCCTGCCACGACTCGGGGGCCTCGTGCCACTACACCATCCAGAGGCAGCCCGTGCAGAAGTTCAGCTACGTGACGCCCTGCTGCCCCCCGGTGCAGCCCTGCTACCCCCCCGTGCAGCGTTACTGCCCCCCAGTGCAGCGTTACTGCCCCCCAGTGCAGCCCTGCTGCCCCCCAGTGCAGCGTTACTGCCCCCCAGTCTGCCCCCAGGTCACCAAGAACATCTGCAAGCTGCCCCCGTCCTACCCCAAGTACTGAGGGCACCCTGGATGGCTCCTGCTTTGGGTGCTCTCCATGCCTGAAGCTTCAGCCAATGGTTCCTTATTCCCATTTTTAATTAGATCCTTGAATTCCTCGTCTGTGATTAGAATTGGGTTCCTGGTTTTGCTCTAACTTGGTTTAAGTACTGAGGGCACCCTGGATGGCTCCTGCTTTGGGTGCTCTCCATGCCTGAAGCTTCAGCCGATGGTTCTTTATTCCCGTTTTTAATTTGATCCTTTAATTCCTTGTCTGTGATTAGAATTGGGTTCTTGGTTTTGCTCTAATTTGGTTTAATTTGCTCAGCACGCAAGACCCAGCTCAGGTTGCTTCCCATGAAGCTGGGAATGATTCCTGCTGCTTTCCACCCATCTGACAGCCTCCAAAACAATAAAATTTGATTTCCAAAAGTAAGAGAAGTTCATGGTTTGTTCATTCTTTGACCTTTTTTATTCCAAATGATTGTTACCTTTGACTTCTTAGTCACCACTTTTCTCCTCAAGCTGATCACAAAATGCCCCTGAAATTTCAAAATAATAAAAGCCGGCGATTCCAGAGGCATTCCTGGAGCAGCTGAAGGCTCAGGGAGCTCACCTGCACCCTTTTTTATTCACATATTGATACACAGAATAGGTATTTATACATTTATATGCAGAAGGAATTGCTCACAGGAGGGTGGCACAGGTGATTCCATGGATACCTGGAAGTTTCCAAGGCCAGGCTGGATGGATTTCGGAGCACCCTGGGACAGTGGGAGGGGTCCCTGCCCATGGCAGGGGTGGCACTGGAGATCTTTAAGGTCCCTCCCCATCCAGACCATGGGAACTGAGTCCCCTCCTCAGCAGCTCCTCACACCTCGTTCGTCCCTTTGACTCAGAGTCACAAACATTTTGAGGTGTCTGATAAACGCAAATAAGCACCTCGTGGCTTTTCCTAGCCCTCCTTCTTTCACTGAGCTCCAAATTACTGTTTTCAGCGACCATTGCAGGCACTTAAAATATGTGTGAAATCTCTCTGGGCTTTTGACAACCTCAGACTTTCCTTATCTCCCAGTCCAGCTGAGCCACCAGTTCCAGAACAGGCTCTGTGGCTGCATCAGCTTCCCCAAGAGCTCAGCAGTCAGACTCAGCTGGAGTTAATAACCCTGGGAGTTGGGTGAGATGATCTTTAATGTCCCTTCCAACCCAAGTCACTCCACGATTCCCTGATTCCGTGGATTCCTCCCGCCTGACGGAGGATTGACTCAAGGGCCTACCCCAAAAATGAGTTTTATCCACCCACATGAAGCATTTCTATGTCACAGCAGCTTCCAGAAGGCTTCAGATTTTCCTAAACTCTAAAAGATTTCCCTAAAAGCTGTTTGATTTCTGAACCACGGCCTGACAAATAAATAAAAATATTCATAGAATCGTAAAATAGTTTGGGTGGGGAGTGACCCTGAAGATCACCTCATTCCCTGACCCCTGAGTTGTTCCTGTGGCTCTCACCTATATAAAAGTCACAGGAAAGGGACAATTGCCCAATTTATTCTCCTAAAACCTTGGGCTGCTCTGAGAGAAACTTGGGACCAAAGAGCGAAACGCGGGAAAGAATAAAAAATTTAAAAACTGCTTAAATTAAATGAGACCCCGCAGAAACAAGGGGTTGGCAATAGGCAAAATCCTCACACAAACCCTTCCTGCTGAGGATTTGAAGCTCCCTCCATCCAGGAGGAAAATACCGTGGCACAAACCAAAAAAACAGCTGATGGTCGGCAAACGGAACGGAAAAAATTGGGACTGGGGACGTCGTTCTGGTGTCACCTCCGGAGTCGAGGCGTCGGGTCCCAGGTAGTCACCAGGACCTCCCTCTAATGAAGTCCCTGGGAGCTGTGGCTCTTAATTACAGCCCCTTGTGTCAGGGGAAAAAAACCTATCAATCAAAAAAGTGACTCTGCCACGGAGAACCAGGGGCAGCACGCGGGGAAGGAGTCAACCCTCCGGAGTTGATGCAATCCCGGTTGCCCAACGACAAATCACTTAATAACTCCAGGGATAGGTTCATTTTTGCCACGGGAATATGCAACTGCCTCCAAAATTCCCTTCTAAGCAGATTGGGAAATTCCTTACTTATTAAAGTGCTGAGGAAAAAGCCATCGTTGGGTTTTTTTCCTGACTGCGTCAAGTCGGAAATGCTAAAAACGAGACACAGGAGATAAATATGAATATGAGGGTTTGTGTCAGCATTGCCAAGAGGTGTCTAATTCCCACAACAACCATTTGGGAGATATAAAAGTCCGGCATCCCCTGTCCACCCTTCACTCAGCACCAGCTCCACGAGCTCTTCCTCTTGCTCCAGCCAAGGGTGAGTTGGATTATGTTGATTTATCTACTCTTGAGCAGCAGTTGTTCGCAGAGTTCTGTGTTTGGACTTTGCCTTTGTCTTAGAAATTCCTTATTTTTGATGGCTGGGTGTTTGAACAGGCACAAGGTTTGCTCACAGGTGGGATGGCAGAAAAGCAGGAGCAATTGAAGGAGCAGATGTGGGAGCCTTTGGGAGCCAGCAAGGAATTCACTCCCAGGTGATGGAGGCAGAGAGAGCTTGGACAATTCAGAGCAGTTTTAGGGGGAAATTCTACCCTGAAAAGCCAACAGGAGCATCTTGGGAGGGAAATTCCCATCAGAGCCGCACCATCATGGAGCATCGTCCAAAAGGCAGGGCCACCATGTCCTGTACATCCCAAAACAGAGGGAAACAACATTTCCCATCCCAGTCCTGAAGAAGAGCCAAGGAGGGGGCAGCTGTCCCAGCCTGACCATCTCTCTCTTCCCTCCAGCTCTGCCAAAACTCCAGCACGATGTGCTCCCGCAGCTCCTGCCACGACTACGAGTCCTCCTGCCACGGGTCCCGCTCCTCCTGCCTCAGGTCCTGGTTCTCCTGCCACAGATCCCGCTCCTCCTGCCACGAGCCCGAGCCCTCCTGCCGCTACGTCCAGAGGCAGCCGGTGCAGAAATGCACCTACGTGACGCCCTGCTGTCCCCCCGTGCAGCGCTACTGTCCCCCTGCTGTCCCCTGCTGTCCCCCCGTGCAGCGCTACTGTCCCCCCGCTGTCCCCTGCTGTCCCCCAGTGCCCTACTGCCACCAGTACACCAAGAACATCTGGAACCTTCCACCAGCGTGCCCCAAGTACTGAACAGGATCCAGCCCCGGCAGCCGGAGCCGCCGGCTCCTCCCTTGGGCACCCCGACCTCGGCTCGGCTCGTCCACGCTGAAACCCCCGGATCTTCATGGTGTGGGGGTGAAATGCTCCCCCCTAATTAACATTGATGGTGTCATTCTTGCTAATTATTCCGGAAATGTCCTTTTCTAATTCTTCAGGGCATAATCATTTGTTGGGAATCTTTCTCTGTCTTGCGCTTCTGGTTCAGACTCATCTGGGTGTGGGAAATAATAAATCTGATTCATGAGACCCTCGTTGCCTTTGAATTCTTTTATTCTCATTTTCCTTGATAATTTTGGTAATTTTTTCAGAGGTTTCCAATTCAAATTTCTTTGTATTTCCAAAGTATCCCAAAATTTGGTGGCAAATAATTCCCACGTTCATTTGGGAATGGATGGAAGTCAGTAAAGGAAAGGGGGAGACGGTAAAAGATTGGGCTCCATGATCTCAGAGGGGTTTTCCCACCTCAGTGATTCCAGGAAATTAAATGGAAGGGGAATAAGAAGGTCACATTGCAACTTCTTAATATGTAAGAACTTACTCCGAGCTCTATTTCAGACCTTGGATATAAATTTTCAAATATTTGAAAGCCTTTGAGCCTCTGAAAACAGAAGGCCCAAATTCCTGCGAAAGAACTGTGAGCAAAGGAGGATGGGAACTCTTCTGACATCCCGTTTTCTTGAGCAGGCCCTGAATTTGAAAGGTTCGGAGATGTTTTTTTGGGTGTTTTTGGAAGGCTCTTGAGGAGGTAGAAAGATGTTGGGGAGCACGAATGTGGACAAAAGGAGAACTGTCACACAAAGCTGCCACTTTGTCACCTAGGTGGCTGCTGAGGGACCCTCACCTGAGCCACCAAATGTCCCTGAGGAATTCCTGCCATCCTCCCTTGCTCCACAAAACCCCCATGAGGAACCGGCTGCCTTTGCCCTGGGGAACAGCTGCGGGACACCCCTAGTTTGGGAGATCTTCCCTTCCCAGTCAGTGAATTGTTCTAATGGGCAACATTTTCCCGGGTTGAGGAGTTTCATTTTCTTACGCTTCAAACTCTGAGTCAAGCAGGTCCATAAATCCAGCTTTAGTGCCCAAACCAGGAGTGACAAAACCCAACACTTGCTCAAACTTCAGCTCCTCTTCTCTGAATCCTTAGGTGAGGTCAGGTGAAAAAAATGTGAGGGATCACAGAAGGAGACAGAAACCAAGGAACGGGAAAACATAATATCCTCAAACCTCATACAGAGCTCAGGGTCAGGTGTTTTTCTCTTTAATAACCTGTGATTCACGTGGAACAACCTGATGGGATCATCCCAGTCATCTGCCAAGTTGAGGGACACGTGAAGAACCAGGAATATTTCATTTCTTGCCATCCCAGGGAGCCGAGGAGATCCCGCCGGATTTTCCGGCGTTGTGCCATCCCCAGGAATTGCAGGCGCTAATCCCATTTCCTCTTGGCACTCAACAACAGGGGAATTAAAACCCTGAGCTGTCACCTGCACCCAACAAGGCACCAACCCCAGGAGTCAGCGTTTCTGAGGCCTTTCTGTGCCTGATGCAATCCCGGGTGTCCCTCATCCCTAATTAACACCCGTCAGCCTCCAGGAAATGGGAGAGGGCTGCCCTTCCAAAATCCCTGCTGTAGGAATCACCGGCGGGACGGGGCGTCAAGGAGGGAACACCTAAAATCAGGGGATGTGCAAACATCTGCGGGATTGAGCACGGAATTAATTAAGGTGTCATCGTGACGAGGTGCCTCACACCCCAAATAACGTCAGGAGAGGATAAAAGGCCCCTCAGCCCCGTCCTCCACAGTCGCTCGCCTTCGCTTCCAGAATCTTCTCGCTACAGCTGAACAGGGTAAGACCAACTTGGCCATTTCTGTTCTTAAAACCTCCATGAGGGTTTTTTACGGGTTTTGTGGGAGTTGGGATTTAGGGAAGTACCTCCTGTTTGTGCTGAGGGAGGGAAGGGTGGGGAATGGCGGATGGAGGACAAGGATTCACGGGAATCGTGGAAAAGGTGCAGCCCCCAGAGGGATCCTCGGGTGACACAAACTCTGCTGGAGCTGGGGCTTGGCAGGTGGGCTCCTGGGGCTCCAATTGACTCACAGGGACCTCATTTCACACCCCAATTCCCAGAGCATTTCCAGCAGACTCGGCAGGATCGAGGGGGCTTTGGGTCCGGATTTGGCAGGTGAAAAAAGGAGAGAAACAGTTCACAGGAGACATAAGAAAAAACATTATTAAAAAGAAATGGGGGGGAATATAAGAAAAGAATCAGAGCCTCCTCTCACCACATGGATGCCTTGCTCCAAACAGCTCTGCCACAACTCCAGCACGATGTGCTCCCGCGGCTCCTGCCACGACTACGAGTCCTCCTGCCACGGATCCCGGTCCTCCTCCTGCCACGGATCCCGCTCCTCCTGCCACGACTCGGGGCCCTCGTGCCACTACACCATCCAGAGGCAGCCTGTGCAGAAGTTCAGCTACGTGACGCCCTGCTGCCCCCCGGTGCAGCCCTGCTACCCCCCTGTGCAGCGTTACTGCCCCCCAGTGCAACGTTACTGCCCCCCAATGCAGCGTTACTGCCCCCCAGTCTGCCCCCAGGTCACCAAGAACATCTGCAAGCTGCCCCCGTCCTACCCCAAGTACTGAGGGCAGGATCCAGCCCCTGGATGCATCGGTTTGCCCCTCGTCCACAGCTTCCAGCTCGTCCCAGTGCTCGTGGCTCCGCAGCTTTGCCACTTCTCTCCAAGAAAAAGCTTCTAAAACCGCCGGAGGTGATGCAGTTTTAGGATGAAACCTCTCGGTTTGAGGAGCTCTGAGATGTTTATCTTTCCTCTGCCAACGCTGGGAATGGTTCCCTTCTTGCTTTGCTGCTTCGTCCTCCAGCAAGACAATAAAAATGGTGTTTCAAGCCAAATGAGCAGTCCTGGATGTTTTCAGTCACTGCTGTATTAAATGGGCTGGGTCGGTGGGCAAGAGGGGCATTGAGGGGCTGGAGTGTGGCAGAGAAAGGAACAGAGCTGGGGAAGGGGCTGGGGCAGCAGGAAAAGGGTCTGGGGGAGCTGGGGGGGCTCAGCTGGGAGAAAAGGAGGCTCAGGAGGGACATCAGGAGGAATTTCCCCATGGAAAGGGCGGTCAGACCTTGGAAAGGGCCGCCCAGGGATGTTTGGAGCCACCATCCCTGGAGGTGTCCGAGGAAGGCCTGGAGGTGGCACTCAGTGCCCTGGGCTGGGTGAGAAGGTGGGCATCAGGCACAGGTTGGATTTGGTGGTCTTGGGACCTCTTTTCTCTGGGATTCCACGCTGGTCTGGGTGGCATCTCTGTTTTCCTGTGGGTTTGGAATCACGATTTAATCCCTGGAGCCGGAGGAATGCCAAGGAAATGTGAAATCCATGGAAAACGCCTGCAAGAGGTGGGAGGAGCACGTGGGGTGAAAGAAATCCTTGCCCTGGGCTCAGCCGATGTTGGGGGTTCGAGTTTCCACCTGACCTGTGTGTTCATGTGTCTGCTTTCAGTTCTGCTATTTTTGGAACGGAAATAAAATCAGACCCTGCAGGGTTTTGAGCATGGAACAGCCTCAATTAACCAGTTTCTGCAGTGTAAAATGAGTGAAGGTTTCCCCAGCGTGACTCATCCCTCATCACCCATCCCTGGCCGTGGGAAACAGCCTGGAATGAGCTGGGTGCTGCAATAGCCACTAAATGACCACTTGGTCAATAAGCAATTGGAATTAGTTATTTATAGGTTCTGGAGAAAATGCTCATTAGAGAGGAATGGGTTAAAAAGGAAAAGTTGAGGTCGGGGCAGAGAGCAATGAATGATTCACCTGCCTGGGGGTTCCTGCCCTTGCCAAGAGGTGGCTCAGCCTCATAGGAGCCTGAAAAAAAACAATTTTCTTACTCATTCCTGCCCTCCCTGCAGGTGGGAATTGAGTTTGTGAGGTTTCACCGCAGCGGTGGTTTGGTCTTCAAGCAGAGACTTTCACTTCCCTGTGCTGCCCCAGCTTCCAATTCCCTCCTCCCTCACTGACCACGGCACGTTTTATTTCATTTTCCAAATCCAGAGAAAGCCATAAAGTTGATAAGGAGCCTTTTCCCCATGGATCCAGGCTGGGAATGTTGGGAATGTTGGGAATGTTGAGCCTGTGGAGACCTCAGAGCCTCTCCCAGGATCTGCAGGGGCTCCGGGGAAGCTGGAGAGGGACTTTTCCTCAGGAACTGCAGGAACAGGACACGGGGAATTATTTCAGAGTGATGGAGAGGAGTTTTAGGTGGGATAAAATGAAGGAATTGTTCCCTGTGAGGGTGGGAAGGCCTCGAAGAACCACAAGCGTTTGGCAAGAGAAATCCTCTTTTCCAGGTGGCCTGAAGGGACATTTCTGCTCTGCTAAGGACACACCAAATAACTTCAGGCTTATTAATTTCTGTTGTTTACACCTCGGTGTAAACAAATCTAAAAAGTAAAACAAATTAAAAATTAAATTCAAATGACGACACCGTGGATTCCACAACCCGGACAAACTGTGAGGAAACCCCCAGAGATTAATGGGGAGGAATTTGCCTCAGGATTGCTTTCCTGTATCTTCAATCCAAACAAATGGAGCTCTGCTCCTCTGGGCACCTTTCAGAGCCTGCACAGTCCTTTCACTCAAAGCAAAAGATGATTGAGACATTTTTATGGCCCTAATTTGAATATTTTCCTCTGCAAAATCGCTGTTGGGATCTACGAATCCACCTTGCAGAGCTTTAAACTCCTCCGGTGTTCACATCCAACTGGGACAATGGGAATTTTTTGGCTCGCTGGATGAAACCATGCACCAAACCCATACAAAGTCAACATAAAACGGCCTAATTTTGGCCAAACCCTCTTCCATCACCTCCCTGCTCAGGATATCCCACATTTCTGATGCTGGAATTTCTCTGGAGTCTCCGGAATCACCTGGAGCCGCGGGGACTCGGCCGCTGCAAATGTCAATCACTAATTAGGAGAGAATGGGCGGCACCCGGCTCAAGGTCATTAATGCAGCTAGAGCCAATAGGAAATTAAGCTCTGAGGGAACTGGAACGTTGACCTTGGGATGGCCTTGCCTGGAGAAGTGGTGACTTCACGGTCCTGTGAATTCCTAGAAGGAGGAGCAGCTCCTCCAATTGTGACGTGGCCCAACATCAAGAGCGGAACTGAGGGGAAACAGAGGATTTGTGTCACCAGGAGCCAGACTGAAGGTTCTGGTGGCCCAAAGTGTCCTCAACATCCAGAATTGGATGAGAAAACACAGCCTAAATCTCCCCTCCCTCACCCCAGCAGAAGTGAGGGGTCTCCAGGGATGCAGGGGGTCCTTCGGTGCTCAGCACCCATTTCCACCCCAGGGGTGACCTCAGTCACCAAACATTTCCCGTGACGGGAGAGAGATCATTTTTTAATAAAGTCGTGGTTTAATTTGAGATCCTCGAGATGCTCAGGACACATCACACGGAGGCTTTTATGCAAAACAGATATTAACATCCATCATTAATGGCTGATCACAACGTGATCATTAGCATCGGCGCTAATCGCTGCCAGCGGGTGACTGGGAGCTGAGCACGGAGTTTTTCCAGAATTAGCATCCGTGGGTGGCTCTTCCATTACTCCAGGGCATCTTGGAATCTGAAAAGAATTGAATAGGAATTCTGCAGATCAAGTCATGCCGAGCATAAACAAGATGCAAAACTTCCAGAGCCATTTTGCATTTTGTTTTTATTTAAATGTGCCAAAGAGGAATTGGAAAAACGCAATCTCTGATTTGACCCAAAACCAATCCCAAATTTCCACAACGAATTTGCAAGTGAAAATGTTTGATATTGGCAAGGCCTTGAGCCTGAGAGAGCTCAAGGAGAGTTTGGACAACGACCTCAGGCACAGGGTGGGTCTTTGGGGCTGTGCAGGGCCAGGGGTTGGTCTGGATGGTCCCTGTGGGTCCCTTCCAGCCTGGGGTATTCCATGATTCTATTCCCAGGTGTTTTCCCATGCATGGATGGGATGCAAGGGAAGGGACATCAAGAACTTTCTGGGTTTGCCCTTCTGGTGACCCCAGAGAAGGACTTTGGGCTCCACCATTTCTGCATTCAGACGCAAAGCACGGGACCATGGAACTGCACTTCCTGGAATTCTGTTTTAAAAATCATATCAAGGAGCAACTGACGTCCAGAAGCTTCTGCACGCCTCTGGAATCCACTGCACCTCAATCTTAATTAGGATTTTTATGTCAATTAATCATCTCCACGCAGCAGCCTTACCATATGCAAAGCGGGTAGAAACAACGCCTCCGAGCGTCCCACAAGAATTAACTCGACATTAAAAAATTGTAAAAAATTCACACAACAAATTGATAATAACCCAAAATTGAGGGGTGGGTCAAAAGCCACGAGGCAAAGACTAAACACATGAAGGCCCATTGGGTGAATAAGTACAGGCTTAGTGCGTAAATCACGGATTGCTGGGGGGTACCTCATGTCCGGCAGGACAACTCCGACCTCAATAAAAAGGTCTCCAGGTGCCTCTGCTCCTCACACAGCTTCAGCTCTCAGCAAGAACAAGAACGGTGAGTGCTTCCTACCAGAGATCCTTGGTTCTCTTGGTTCTTTGGCTTTGGGCAAGAGGTGGACTGAGGCTGGGTCGCTGTGTGTGATCTCTGCAGGGTGGTGGGATGGATGAACCTTCAAAGGTGTCTTCGGACCCAAAATGTTCTTTGGCTTTGTGGTTCCATGGGTTTTTGATTCCATGGCTTTGTGATTCCGCGGATTTATTGTTCCAAGGCTTTTTGATTCCAAGGGTTTATGGATCCATGGGTTTAAGGTTCCATGGCTTTGCGGTTCCGTGGGTTTTGCGATTCCATGGTTTTAGCGTTTACAGGGTTCCGTGATCTACAGCTCTCCCTGAAATCCAGATTTTTCTGAGACTGTTGATCTGCTGCCTCTTGGAAAAGACGGACAGAGCACAGTGGAAAATGAGCTGCTTGGGGTGGAAATTCAGGGAGGAGCACAGAACAGGCAGCTCCCAGGAGAGTTCAAATATCTCTGGGACACTGCAGGAGTTGCTTCGATTCCTGCGAGGATCTTGGGTTTCCAACTCAAGACAAAAAAAAATAGGAAAAGGGGTGGGATGAGGGCCTGGGCAGGGTGGAAAGATGGGTTGAATCTCAAAGTCCTTTGTGTTCCAGGTCCTCGCTCAGCCACCCTTCACTCCTCTCCCAACACCATGTGCTCCACTGGATGCTGTTCCACGGGATGCTGCTCTGTCGTGAAGAGCAAGACCGTGTGCTGCACCCCCTGCAAGACTGTGTGCTGCAGCCCATGCAAGACCGTGTGCTGCAGCCCCTGCAAGACTGTGTGCTGCAGCCCATGCAAGACCGTGTGCTGCAGTCCCTGCAAGACCGTGTGCTGCTCCCCGTGCCAGCAGTCCTGCTGCTGTGACCCGTGCCAGTCCTGCTGTGACCCGTGCCAGAAGCCTTGCTGTGACCCCTGCCAGAAGCCCTGCTGTGACCCATGCCAGTCCTGCTGTGATCCATGCCAGAAGCCCTGCTGTGACCCGTGCCAGTCCTGCTGTGACCCGTGCCAGTCCTGCTGTGACCCGTGCCAGAAGCCCTGCTGTGAGCCATGCAAGACTGTCTGCTGTGACCCGTGCCAGAAGCCCTGCTGTGAGCCATGCAAGACTGTCTGCTGTGACCCGTGCCAGAAGCCCTGCTGTGAGCCATGCAAGACTGTCTGCTGTGACCCATGCCAGTCCTGCTGTGACCCATGCCAGAAGCCTTGCTGTGACCCGTGCCAGTCCTGCTGTGACCCGTGCCAGTCTTGCTGTGACCCCTGCCAGAAGCCCTGCTGTGACCCATGCCAGACCTGCTGTGATCCATGCCAGAAGCCCTGCTGTGACCCATGCCAGACCTGCTGTGATCCATGCCAGAAGCCTTGCTGTGATCCATGCCAGACCTGCTGTGATCCATGCCAGAAGCCTTGCTGTGACCCGTGCCAGAGCTGCTGTGACCCGTGCCAGAGCTGCTGTGACCCGTGCCAGAAGCCCTGCTGTGATCCATGCCAGAAGCCCTGCTGTGATCCATGCCAGACCTGCTGTGATCCATGCCAGAAGCCCTGCTGTGATCCATGCCAGAGCTGCTGTGACCCGTGCCAGAAGCCTTGTTGTGACCCATGCCAGACCTGTTGTGACCCGTGCCAGAAGCCTTGCTGTGACCCGTGCCAGTCCTGCTGTGACCCGTGCCAGTCCTGCTGTGATCCTTGCCAGAAGCCCTGCTGTGACCCGTGCCAGTCCTGCTGTGACCCATGCCAGTCCTGCTGTGACCCGTGCCAGTCTGTGTGCTGCACCAAGGTGTGCCACAAGTCCGTGTGCTGTGTCCCACGGCCCTGCTGCTCTCCCTGCTGTGTGGTGAAGAAGCCCGTGGTGGTTTGCTGCACCCCCGTGAGGAAGTACTGCACCCCCTGCATCCCCATCCAGCAGTGCTGTGCCAGCCTCAGGAAGACCTGCTAAACTGCCCCAGGTGGCTCTGAGAATGGGCACAAGGAGGTGAAAATCTCCTCATTTGACTCTGGTTCTCATGGCGATGGAGACAATTCGTAGCGGTTTTCTTCTTCTTTCCAAGCTTAAGCTTCTGCTTCTTTCTGTCCCTTATTTATCAGTTGTCTTTAGTTATTGACTGTCTTTAATTAATTATTGACTGTCTTGAGTAGGCCTGAATTTATCTCCCATTGTATAAGGCATTAGATATTAGTGGGGTGTTAATTCTCCTCTTGGTGTTTGGGAAACCTTTGGTGTCACTGTGACCGCTCCTCATTTCCTCTCTTGACTTGTAGACAATAAAACTTGGCATTAAGCAAAACACAACATTTGGTCTTTTGGTCGTTCTTACTTGGCTTTGCCCTTAATTTGTCACTTTGCCCAGGATTTGTCACTTTGCCCAGAATTTTCCATCTTGCCCAGGACTTGTCACCTTGTCCAGGATTTGTCATCTTGCCCAGAATTTTCCACCTTGCCCAGAATTTTCCATCTTGCCCAGGACTTGTCACCTTGCCCAGAGTTTGTCCTCATTCTGACACCATCTGTGCCCTTGGCCAAAGTCCACACATTTGGGACACAAAGAACTCTCCAGGCTCTTGGCACACATTGAGTCGTGTCTGAAGCAAGCAGAGCATTCCTGATCCTCTGGAATGGGTGCCCAGAGGAGCTGTGGGTGCCCCTGGATCCCTGGAATTGTCCAAGGCCAGGCTGGAGGGTTTGGAACAGCCTGGGACAGTGGGAGGTGTCTCATGGCAAGGGGAGGAACGGGATGAGCTTTAAAGTCCTTTCCAGCCCAAACCATTCCTTGATTCCTCCTTGCCCTTCCTGAGCATTCACCTCACTCAGATTTTACTACAGAACGGAAAGCTGAAGTAATTAAAACTCAAAGGACTGAGCGAGGAGGCGTAACTGCACCATCTGAAAACACAGCACTCCATAAATCAGAGACCCCTCAGATATCCTGACTTGGAAGGGATCCACCAGGAAAACAGAGCCCAATTCCTGCCCCTCCAGAGACACCCCAAAATCCCACCCTGTCCCTGAGAGCGTTATCCAAACGCTCCTGGAGCTCCGGCAGCCTTGGGGCAGAGCCCATTCCTTGGGGAGCCTTCTGAGGGCCCCACCGCCCTCTGGGGGAAGAACTTTCCAGAAATATCCAACCTAGAGCTTCCCTGGCACAGCTCCAGCCATTCCCTCAGGTCCTGCCCCTGGTCCCGGAGCAGAGATGGGAGCTGCCCCTCGGGAGGAAGTTGTGGACAGCTCTGAGATGCACAGGAGCTCACCCCTGGCTTCAGAAGGGACATTCCAACAGGAATACCAAGAGGAATTCACTACTCACTGGACAGCAGGCAGCATCTTCTTCCCGCCACCATCTTCCAAAAATAAAAGCTTAGAAACCCCCAGAAATCGTTGAATTTTTACGGGAACAGAGCGTTTCCCCAGCGCGTTCTGAGCCGGGAATGAAACCTGGGGTTGGCATCCAACCTAAAAGCCTCATTCCTAAAATAGCAAACCCATGAGTCAATGATACCTTCCCTCCCTGGCTGGGACTTTCTTTGCTATTAAAATGCAGGACTCAGCTTGGAATTGCAGGTCTGGAGAAAATGCCCGGAGCTCTGGCTTGATTTGCTTCCTCCAACCTTCACACGCGACATCTGCATTAAAATCATCTTCTCTACGTGTTTGACTTCTCTAAAAACATTCTTGGGTCTTCAGGAGGTTTTTTATGTATTGTAAATCAGGCAGGAGGATATCCCAGATCAAACCATTCAATAAAGAGCTTTCTCTTTAAGGAATCTTTTGAATATTCATTCCGTCTTTGAATCACAGAATCACGGGATGGGTTGGGTCGGAAGGGATGTCGAAAACCACCACGTTCCAACACCCCTGCCATGGACAGGGACACCTGCAGCTAGGCCAGAGAGCTCCATCCAACGTGGCCTTACCCCACACGGGAAAAGCTGCAGGAGCAGATTCCCAAAAATCTCAAACTCCCAGAACCACCGCGGAAGTTTCCAAAAACATCACAGGATGGGGCGTGGGCTATAAAAGGAACTTTGAGTGGATGTCATTTCTGACCCAAGAGCAGGTTAAATGGCGTTGAACAGCAGGGAAAATGCTCTAAATGCTGGCAGTGGTGGGGTGGCTCAGCCTGGAGAAGAGGCAGGTTTGGATGGGATATTGGGAAGAAATCCTTCCCAGCGAGGGTGGTAATCCCTGGCACAGGATATTCCATGGGTGTCCCATCCCTGGATGTGTCCAAGACCAGGATGGATGGGGCTTGAAGCAACCTGGGATAGTGGAAGTTGTCCCTGCCCATCCAGGAGGGTTGGACTGGATGATTTTGGGGTTTCTTCCAACCCCAAATAATTCCATATTTCTATGACTACAATACCAGGATCATCTTGGCCAGCAGGACAGCAATAAAGCCCGATAAAAATGCGATGAATGATTGATTCAAGGGAGATGTTTGAGGGTTTACACAGGGAGGACGTCGCTTTCCTGCAGGCAACTCCTGGTTGTCATTGAGTGACCAAAACAATGTCCTCCCCTGGGGACAATTCCAGAGGGGACACCCAACGTCACAAGAGGTCGTGGTCACATCCTGGAAAGGCAGATCCTGTCCCAGTCACCAGGGATCACCTGCCACCACGTCAGCCTCACAGTCAGAGTCTCCTGGACGTGATGGCAGCCTCTTTTTGCCATGAATTGGTGCTGCCTCAGCATCCTGGAATTCCCATCTTTTACCGGAGGCCCCTCTCATCACATGGAAGCCCCACCATCATCTTCTGGCGTGGAGCTGTCCCTGCTCTGCGTGTGGCCGCAGTTCCTCACGTGAACACTCAAACGTGATCACCACAAGTCTCCTCAGTCCCGGAAACCTTTGGGATAATCTCAGAAATTGGGAATGTGTGGAACCAACACAGGGAAAAACCCTCACACACGCACTGCTGCTCTGAAAGCTGCTTTGTTTAGACTCAGCCCATCCATTCCATGGATGAAAATGAGAAAAAATCTTAATACAACAAAAATTACAAAACAGGGAGTGTGAGGACCCAGCACCCTGAAGGGAGGCCCAAGAGCAAGACTGAGAAAGGGCAAATTTCAGCCTAAATTTTGACCACAGAGGCAGGAAAAAAAAAACATTATTCCCGTTGACCAAAAATTTCCACCGGCCCCCAGAGATCCCGGCCAAGGGCAGAGGGGACACATGAGCAATTACAACTCCAAGTTCCAGGCATGGTTGTCCCAGTGCTTCAGCACCTGGCTCCCCCGAGGCACATTGTTAAGCGTCCCCGTGTCCCAAGGTCATTCCTCGGGAAGGGGTGGGAATACCTCAGAGCTCCCTCCCTCCGGTGCCATTAACGCAAATCCATTAGAAAATTTGCATCTGTTGTTTCCTCTGGAGGAGTAATTATGGGGCACAATTGAGGTGGTGAGCAAACAGAAAGAGGCAGAGATTAAACACGGGGGGAGGAAGGCACGTGAGGGGGTACCCCGGGTGATCCACGGGGTCAGAATTGCCAAGGGATGCCTCATTTCCAGGGGAGGAAGCTTTGGAGAGTATAAAAAGCTCCCCCCAGCCCAGGGGTCTTCATTCGATCGTCTCCACTTCTCCTCTCCTCTCTCCACTGCTCAGCAGGGTAAGTTGGACTTTGCTACTTGTCTTTACTTTGGGATTCTCTGTTTCCCTGGGTTTCTCCAGGGTTTTCTGGGCTGTCTGGTTTGGGACTGGACACTGAAGAAGATTTTGGGATCACAGATTGGTTTTGGGGACCAGAGATCGGTTTTGGGCTGCGCCCAGGTGGATTCTCTCTGGCAGAACCAGTGCTGGACAAAACGCCAGAAGCACAGGAGTCAGTCCTGGGATTCAGGACACCAGGCACCTTCCTGGCCAGTTTGGGATGGATTTGGGGATAAGAAAGCTTTAAGCTGCCTCAGTCTCTGGGAGATTCAAGCAGAGAAAAAGACAAACTCTCTCTTTCCCTTCCAGCCTCGCCTCCACTCCCATCATCAAGATGCCCAACGGATGCTGCGGCGGCGGAAGTAGCTACACCATGTGCTGCTACAGCAGCCCCAAGACCTGCAAGAGGCCGATGTGCTGCAGCCCCATGCAGTGCTGCAGCCCCTGCTGCACCCCCTGCTGCACCCCCTGCTGCATGCCCATGCAGTCCTGCTGCATGTCCATGCCCTGCTGCTACACCATCACCAGCAACAACAACGGCGGCTGCTGTGGTGGAAACAACGGCGGCTGCTGCGGCGGCAACTAAACCCACCCGGCTCGTCCCCTCTTGGATACGGATTTGGATATGGATAACACGCCGAATGCTCCTCCTCCTGTGCTTAGAAGCTGTAGAACTCCTCCTCTTCTTCTCCTGCCTTCCTTCACCTCATCCTTGTGATGTGCCCTGAAGCCGCGGCCCAGCGAGTTCCTCCCGCGAGCGCTGGGCGCTGCTCTTTGTCCTCCTCTTGGTGTGTGGGATGTTTCACTCTTTTCATCACTGTTTCGTTTTGATCTTTCTGGAAAAAAAAAACAAAACCAAACAATAAAATCTGTAGTTTGTGACCCCGCAACCTCCTGGTGTTGAGCTGTTTGTTCGCTGGTGGATCCAGGGGGTTTTGCCGCACCTTTCACCTTTTCCTGGTGGTTTTTCCCAATGTTGGGATTCTCCTGTCTCCAAGGTGTTCACTGAAATAAAATCACGGCATTCCTGATGTAAATCAATTCAAATTGGAGTTCCTGGCACCTCTGGGAGTGATATTTGCCCTCTCTGTATAAAATAGCAGAAAAATAGGAAGAGAATAGGAGAAAAAATGGTTGTTTGGAGACCTCACAGCAGTTTCCAGGATATGGAGCGGCTCCGGGGAAGCTGGAGAGGGACTTTTCATCAGGAACTGCAGTGACAGGACAAGGGGGCGTGGGGTCAGACTGACAGAGGGGAAATTGAGGTTGGATATTGGGAAGAAATCATTCCCTGTGAGGGTGGTGAGGAGCTGGCACAGGTTTTCCAGGGAATTTCTGGTTGTGCCATCCCTGGAAGTGCCCAAGACCAGGTTGGACAGGTCTTGGAGCCACCTTGGATAGTGGAAGTTGTCCCTGCCCATGAAAAGGGGTGGAATAAATGGATTTTTAAGGTCCCTTCCAACCCAAAGCGGTCTCTGGTTCTATGAAAATAATCCATAAACTCAGAAAAAACAGGAATGTTTTCAGGAAGAGTCTGACACAGACACATCCCAGACAGCCAAAATCTGCCTCAGGACTCACAGCGCCAGTCCCTTCAGACAGTCTGACACTCAGGACATGGAGGTTCTGCCTCTGCCAAACTGAGTTTCCAGGCATTTGTTTGTAAAACAAATGCTGAGGAGCCTCTGCTGCCTTCAAGGGTCGGTTGGAGTTCTACCAAAACATGAAAGTTCTGCACTGCCATCCTTTTGATGCATTTTATGCCCTTTTCTGACTCTGTTTCCACGCTGCTTCAGTCCCTTGTTTGCATTGTGATCCACACCCAACTCCCCAAAAACAGTTCGGGTACCCTGGTTCCACCGAGAGTTGGACACGACCATGCAGGGTGGGAAATGCCCACCTCCACCTCCCTTCTCACAGCTGCCAATGGAAAACCTCCCTCAGGAGGCACAAGTGGAGTGCATCCCTTTGCTACTGCCCCATTAATTCCCTGCAAATTGATAAATGGATCTGCCCAGGTGCATTTGTCTCTCCCACCAGGAAGGAAATGCCGCGCGTGTTCTCCTGCCCTTCACGCAGAAGTCACAATTACCGCCTTGCTTCTCCCTCGTTTCACTCCAGAAATTGCTCTCATGCCGGGGAAGCCTGGAAAGGAGCTGCTGGCATTTCCTGCAGGGATGAAACAGCTCCGAGATCTCAATCTGCTCCCCCTTGCACCGCACAGAGAGCAAAGCAAGGTCCTCATCACCGTCCTCGGGGCTGGTCCCAGCTCACCTGGGCCGACCCCTCTCCCCAGCAGCCCTGGGATCCCTGAGGATGTCAGACAGCAGCAGGGAACTGGCCAGGCAGGATCCTCCATCCTCTCATTAGGCAGCTCTCAGGATAATGTGGCGAGGTCCTCGACTGAGAGCTGCAATTTCAGACCGTGAAAAAATCCCTCCCAAAATTCCTGCCCGGTGCTCCTGCCAGGCTTCAGCTGCCCAAGGCTCTGCCCTACCTCGACGTCCCTCCCTTCCTCTGTCCCTCACAGAAAATGGTTTCACCTCAAAAAAGTCTCTTCCTGAGTCCCTGCCTCCCACTCAGCTCCACCAGCCCAGCGAGGAGCAGTTTCTGTGCTGGGCCCTTCTCTTCCACCTCAATCTTCTCATTTTTGGTTCATTCTGGGCTCCCTCCATTTCCAACACCCTCAGAGGGTCCTGCGCCAAGTCCAAAACCCTCCGTCCCTGCTCAGGGCCAGGATTCCAGAATTCCTGGAATTCAGCTGGATGCCAGGGGAGGCTGCAGGAGGGAAATGTTGATTTGGGGTGCTCCACACCCAGTCCTGGAGCCACCATCCCTCGTGTTGCCTCTTACACAGGCAGAGCTGCCCCTTAACCTTTTAATTGAAATATTAATAAAAATACTAATAAAAATACAATTTAATAAATAAAGGGAGAACTTCCCAAACCTGGAAGTGTCCAAGGACAGGCTGGATGGAGCTCTGAGCAGCCTGGACATGTCCCTGCCCATGTCCCCTGCAGAGGGGCGGAATTGGATGATCTTTAACATCACTTCCAACCCAAACCATTCCAGAATGCATTTGCACAGAGTCACGTGCGGGTGACTGAGCCCCAGACATCCCAAACACCGCTGGCTCCCTCCTCACATGCACATCCAGTGACCAGGAACAAACAAACATCCCCATTTTCCTGATGTTTTCCCAATTTGCTCCAAACGCCATCCCCGCGGAACGACCGGCACGACGCCGGGGCTGGGTTTGGGCTCCAGCTCTGATTCAGCACCAGCTGCTGCTGAGTCAGTCCCAGAACATCTCCATCCAGCAGATACGAGGCCGCATTTTTTAGCTCCCTCACAAGGTTGTGGGGAGGACAAATTCATCCAAATTCACGGGAGCCCTTTGATTATCTCCAGGCTAAACCATGACGAGGCAGAAGGAGCGTGGTGATCATCAGTAATGAGGCGAAATGCAAATTCCAGGCGACACCTATGGCTAAAAAATATGGGTTTGGATGGATAAACAGGGAAGCTGGAATGGTCAATGGCTGTCTCACTTCCAGGAGGAAGGATGGCCGGGAGTATAAAAGGGCTCCGGGCCCAGCTCACTTCATTCGCTCATCTTCTCCTCCCTTCAGCTCTCCTCACTCTTCAGCAGGGTAAGTGAGAACTTCGAACCCTTCCCTCACCTCCTAAAGGGGAATTTTGGACATCTAAAATTTGGATATCTGATATTCATAGCAGATCCAAGTATTTTTGGGCATCTGGGGTGGGGATTGGACGTTGGGGTTTTACGAACTCTGCACAAGGGGATGAGCTGGGAATGTTCGGGGAGGTTCTGGGAGTATCAACGGGGCCATGCAGGGGAGGGGCATGGAGAACATTCCAGAAAAGTCCACAGTGGGCTGCTCCTCCTAAGACACCAGAATGAGCCATTGGGCACCTGCACCATGGGAAAAACCCAGAGCTGCTGCCACAATTTCCAAACAGGACACGCCTGGGTTTGGACCCCCAAAGCTGAATCGAATAACCAGAGCCTTGAATTCCCCCCAAACTCCAAACCCGCTGCTCCCCCTCACAGCCTCTCTCTGCTCCTTCCAGCTCCGCCTCCTCTCCCACCACCTCCAAGATGCCCAACGGGTGCTGCGGCGGCGGAAACAGCTACTCCGTGTGCTGCTACAGCAGCCCCCGCTGCTGCAAGACCCCCATGTGCTGCAGCCCCATGCAGTGCTGCAGCCCCTGCTGCATGCCCATGCAGTCCTGCTGCATGCCCATGTCCTGCTGCTACACCGTCAGCAACAACAACAACAACGGCTGCTGCGGCGGCTGCTGCGGCAACTGAGCTCACCTGGCGCATCTCCGGCTCAGACACGGATTTGGACACGGATTTGGACATGGATCCCAACCCCAATGCTTCTCCTGCTGTGCTTGGACACCTAGAATTTCTTTTTGGTGTCTTTAGTCCCCTGGCTGTGCCCTGAAGCCGCTGCCCAGCGAGTTTCTGGCGCTGCTCTTCCTTCCTCTCTTGGTGATGGGGCTGTTTCCCTCTCCCTTCTCTTTATTTAATCCCCAATTAGCCGTGAAAGACAATAAAATTTGTAACTTCTGACCCTGCAAACTCCTGGGTTATGTTTATTCATTTCTCTTTATCCCTTAAACAGTAGTGTGGGATGTGTTGAGCATTTGCCTAATTGATTAATGTAATTAATTTTGCATGTTTGGCATTCTGTGACGACAACGCCTCGCTGTACCTGGTGAACTCTTCGGGTTCACCTGGGGGAAAATGGGACTTGCAAATGAAAAATGTCACCTCAGCAAGAGGTGACAGTTTAATTCATCAGTTTAATCAGTTTAATTCATTTTTCTCCTGCTCATTTGAGATCCAGTTTGAGATGAAAGCATGTCTGTGGTCCTAAAGACAGAGCTGGAGGTCTTCTATTCCTAATGGGAATCTTCCCAGATTTAAAAGCTCTTGCTGAGCTTTTAAAGGTTTTTAAATTAATAAACAGGCCAGGGTCATTCAGGTTGGAAGGGATTTTAAAGCTCACCCACTCCCACCCCTGCCATGGACAGGGTCACCTCCCACTGGCCCAGGCTGATCAGATTCAGGTCCAGACTGAAGGGTCCGGAAATGCTGAATCATTTTCTCTGGGTTCTATTAAAATGTGGGAAGCTTTAAGAGACCAGATCAGAAATTAAATATTCACACTTGGGGATTTGTGAAATCCTCGGGAAGTGGCTCCAAAATTCCTTTAATGTGAAAAAAAAAATCCAGGCCCAGCATCAACCTGGGGCTCTGGCAATGAGTTCTAAACCTAAAATCCTGCTCGGCCCTAACAGATCCCGAGGTCTTTTTCATCTTTCCATACAAATCCCGTGGCTTCCTGCCAGGCAATTCCACTTCTCCTGTAGCTACGGAATAAATGAATAAATTACAGCAGGGCCCTGTCAGGTGCCAGCGCAGCCCTGGAGCCACACCCCCGAATTCTGCGAATGCTTTTCGCAGTGATTCAAACCCAAATTCCACCGGACAGAGCTCCGAGCATCCCTTACCCCGCATGGAAATCCCTTTGGAGCCCCGCGGGGCTCCTGGGAGAGGAATTTTCCTGGTACTTCAAACACGTCTCGGCCACAGAAATGCAAACTGGAGCAGCTCCACAAAGCAAAAATGCCAGAAAGGTGGACACGGTCCTTGGCAGGGCCTGAAATTGTTTCTGTGTGAGGTCATCGCTCCTCTGGTGTCCCCATTCCAGACTTTCCGCACATAAAAGGCTTTTCCTCGCCGTAGCCAAGGTGCTCCGCATTTGGGAGCGAATTAATTTAATTTAATCCATTTAGATCAGGGAATAAACCTCCAAACATCCCATGCCCAGCCTGCCACTGTCCCCCCGTGCCCGGTGTCCGCAGGAATCCCGGATTCCCATCTCCCACAGCAGCACCACCCGGCTCTGGGGCCACCCTGGGTTCCCTCCCCTTCCTCTGGAAGGACCCCTGGGCCCTTTTTGTGGTTTTCCCACCGCCACCTGAGTCCCCTTCTGGGCGCATCACTCAGCATCCCGGCATCCCAGGTATCCGCATCCCATCCCGGGATCCCGTCTGACTAACGCGGGGCAGGAGCCCATCCGAGCCCGGCCAGGACTAATGGGATAATGGCCACAGCCTCTTCAGAGCGCTGCCCACACCGGGCCAGGCGTTAATTGGGGCTGATTAAGCCGGCAGAGAGCTCCAGGAACAAAACACACACACACACACACACACACGGCAGAGGCCTCAGTGCTCAGCTATTCATTCCCAGGACGTGCCTCATTCCCTGCAGAGCTCGGCCCATATAAAAGCTTCCAGCCCCGGCTCTCTGTGCTCAGGACTCCGATTCCCTGCTCAGCCCGTCCGTTTCTGCTCGCAGGGTGAGTTGGATGCTCTCAGATTCCTTGGAAATAGCAAAAAAAAACCAAACAAAAAACAAAAGGCGTCGGTGTTTTGTTTGCGTTTTCCCGGGTTGTTTATGCCCGAGGGCTTGGTCACCCTCAAAGGATTTTGTGAGTCATGGGAGAAGCAGCTCCCGAGGGAACTGGGGGGGCTCAGCTTGGAGAAAAGGAGGCTCGGGGGGAATTTTGGGCTCCGCAGAAGTCCCTGACAGGAGGGGACAGCGCGGGGGGGTCGGGCTCTGCTCCCAGGGAACAGGGACAGGATGAGAGCTGGGCCAGGGCAGGCTCGGGTTGGAGTCGGGAGGAATTTCCCCCTGGAAAGGGGTCAGGGCTTGGCAGGGGCTGCCCAGGGAGCTTTGGAGTGCCCGAGGAATTCCTGGACGTGGCTCTCGGCTGGGTGGTGTTGATCCATCTCATGCTGGACTGGATGACCCCGGAATTCTTTTCCACCCTCAACAACTCCCCGATTCTGTGATCCCTGCCCCCAGGATGCTCCAGCAGAAAAGCGGCGCCGACCACGACCTGTGCCAGCACCAGGGCTGGACACCACCCAGCTGCACCGGGCACTGCCACCACGACCCCCCCGAAACCTGCCCCGACCCCCCCGAAACCTGCCCCGACCCCGGCAGCCTCAGCCACGACACCGAGGGCTCCACCCAGAGCTGCCACCCCGGCCATCTGTGCCCACCCCGGCCCTGCTGCTGCCCGGCCCCGCAGAGCTGCAAGCCCCGGCGGCGGGTGGAGGTGAGCCCGGTGCCCCCCGTGTGCCCCCCGCCCGTCAGGATCCACCGGCGGCCGCTGCAGCAGCACCGCCCGTGCCCGCCGTGCCCGGAGCCCGACCCGGGCAAGCCCCGCAGGCGAGTGGAGCAACGTCCCGAGGAGGATGAGGAACCTCCGGTGGTCCTGCGGCCCCCGCAGCGCCGCTGCCCCTGCATCCAGCGACGCCCCCGGCCCGTGCCCTGCTGCCCCCGGCCCTCCCGGCGCTGCTGTCCCCCCATTGTCCCCCTGCCACCACATCCCGGCCACCAGCAGCAGAAGCAGGTCACGCTGGTGCCCCTCTGCGTGAAGAACTGAGCTCAGGGATCCCTCCCCACCTCCTGGCTGGGTTTGGGGGGTTCGCCCCCGGCCCAAGGGACGCTCCCAGCGCCGCTCTGGGCTCGCTGCTGCTTTTTGCAGATTTGGGGATGCCCCGCTTGGCCCCGGCACCGACACTTTTTAAATTTTTAAATTCGGGGCGTTCTCCCCCTGCCGGGTTTTGGTTTTCCCCCGCCTGAGGCCACTCGGACACAGAGGAACCGTCACGGGTCTGCTCTGCCGGGCTTCACCTCCAAGGCTGTTGGGGAGCAGCTCCAGGACTTTGCAAGGAAAAAAGGAACCACTGTAGAGGCGGGAGCATCTCAGACTCCTGCAGCTTTATCCTCTCCCCGTGTATTCAAGAATAAAGTTGAAAATTATTTAGCAAACTCTCGGTTCCTCTCTTTTTTGCCCACCGACATTGCAAGGAGAAGATGTTGAGAGAGATTCAGGCTCTCCCGAGGGAACTCGTACATTTAAATCAGGGCTTACACGGGAGGGTTTCAGTTTTGCCCTCAGGGGTTTCTGCAGGTTGGAAAAATCAAGAATAAAGTTGAAAATTATTTAGCAAACTCTCGATTCCTCTGTTTCTTGCCCACCGACATTGCAACGAGAAGATGTTGAAAGCCATTCAGACTCTCCCGAGGAAACTCGTACGTTTAAATCGGAGTCAGGGTTTCATCTCTGCCCTCAGGGGTTTCTCCAGGTTGGAAAATCCTCCCCACCGCGGTTCACCCACCCCGGGAGCTCGGCATGGGCAGAGCCGGGCACCAACATCTGCTCAGCGCCCAGCACCTTCATCCCCCGAATGGGAGCAGTGCACATCCTCATTTGCATGCTAATTATGATAATGAGCGCGTGGCCCGGCACGGGAGGGGTGGCTGTGCATGCCGGGGATGCCTTTTCGCTCCTGCAGGAAGGTGCAGGCCCAGGGGTAACCTGCTGCTTCTCCTCGCTTTGCCAAAAAAGCCTCCCACAGAGGGCATGAAAATAAATCATTTAATTTCTTGGTAATTTCTTTGTGTTGCCTCGGCATCGCCCGGGCGATGTGTCCTCACACAACCGCCACGGAGAGCTGGGAAGGCAAAAAAGAAAAATTCATCCTCGTTTTCTTGGCCACAGCAATTCCTTTTTCTCATGTCTCATTCCAAATAAAAACACCACTTACCTGTGAAATTTACCTCGGGAGAGTCCTTTTTTTATTAGGAATTTTCTTCCCAGTTCCCAACACGGTGACTCAGGGCCCACAGACCAAGGCCCAGCTCAGCCCCCGCTTCCAGGTCTGATTTGGTCCAGTTTGTCTCCCAAGCTGCTTCTCAGCAGCCCTCCCATCCCAGTACCCCCGTCCCAGTTCCCCCATCCATCCCAGTTCCCCCATCCCAGTTCCCCATCCCATTTCCCTCATCCCATTTCCCCCATCCCAGTTCCCCATCCATCCCAGTTCCCCATCCCATTTCCCCCATCCATCCCATTTCCCCCATCCATCCCATTTCCCCCATCCCAGTTGCCCATCCCAGTTCCTCACCCCAATTTGAGGATTTTCCGAGTCCATCCCATTGTCCAGGGTTTTAATGAAGCTGTTAAACAGCACCAGCACCAGAATCAGCCCCTTTTTCACCCCCACGCTTTTCATCCACCCAGTTCCAAACCTCCCTCAGTTTAACCCTGAGGCTGCTGGGGGAGACTTTGCCAAAAAACCTCACAAAAGTTGGGGCAGAACCACGGAATTGTGGAATGGTTTGGGTTGGGAGGGTTCAAAAAACCAACTTGGGGGTGAGGGAAGGGGCAAATCTGGAATGCAGAAATGGGGAGGAAAGAGAATCATGGAATGGTTTGGGTTGGGACGGTTCAAAAAACCAACTTGAGGGTGAGGGAAGGGGCAAATCTGGAATGTAGAAATAGGGAGGAAAGAGAATCACAGAAAGGTTTGGGTTGGGAGGGACCTCAAAAAACCAACTTGGGGATGAGGGGAGGGGCAAGTCTGGAATGGAGAAAAAACAGAATCGTGGAACGGTTTGGGTTGGGAGGGACCTTAGGGATCATCTCACTGCAACTCCCAGAGGCACCTTCCACCATCCCAGCCCTGTCCAAGCTGGCCTTGGACACTTCCAGGAATGAGGCAGCCAGAAATTCCCTGGAAAAGCCGTGTCAGGCCCTGCCCGCCCTGGCTCCCTCATGCCCATAGCCAACCCCCGCATCACGGAAACCGACGGGCACAATTTGCTTTTGGTGACTCTGAGCTGGCCCTTCCCATCACCTGCTCGTGCTTCACCTGGAAATGCTCCTGACGGGCAGCAGGAGGGGAGGGTCGGAGCTCCTGACTCACAGGTCACCCTGCAGAGGGTGAATAAGTCCTTTATTACCTGGCTCACACATCCAAAATGGGGCTTAGGCCGTCTCAAGTCTTTTATGTGCCCCGCTGGGGACCGATGTTATAATTAAAAGATGCTTATCAGAAATGGTGAGTCAAGCAGAACATGCCAGGCACCGGGAACAGCATCCAAATGGAGGAGATGTTTTGCCAATAAATAATTTAATCCTCGTTCCTGCTGTGTGTTTCACGTTCAGGGGAACTCTCAGAGCTCTATAAAAGCCCTCAGCCCCTTGGCCTCTCACATTCTGCTCCACTTCCTGTCTTCATTTGAGATCTGGTGAGACTCATCTCTTCTTGGATGGGGGTCTGGGTTTGGGAGGTCACACACCTGGACTTTCAGGCCATGCTCTGACACGGGAGAAGCTCTTGAGGGACCTGGGGTGGGATTTACAGCGGTGCCACCGCATGTTGGTCAGTTTTGCTCTTGGAGGTGAAAAATGGGAAAGGGAAGGTCAGAAAGAGGGTTTGGATGCAATTTGGATGCAATCTCACCAGCATTGGGCAACTGCAGAAATTTCCTCTGGATCCAAGCCCTAAGGACAAACCCCAAGGGAAATCAAACAGAACCAGAGGAGACACTGACACCAACCCCATCTCTTCCCCAGGTTTACTGGATCCAAGCCCTCAGGACCAACCCCAAGGGAAGTCAAACAGAACCAGAGGAGACGCTGACACCAACCCATCTCTTCCCCAGGCCTTTTCCCCCCAGAGCCCCGCCATGATTTACTCCTCAGGAAGAGAATCCTTCTTCAACCTGAACTCCACCTGGTACGACCCCTCTGGCTCCTGGCTGGACACACGGCGCACGCCCTTCCGCTACGGCTACTCCACCTGCTGCTCCTCGGGCTCCTCCTCGGGCTGCCATGGCGAGGGCGTCGAGGGCATGAGGGGCCACGACTACCGGCACTACGGCTACCGGCAGCCCCGCTGCGCCGAGCGCTGCCACGGCTACTCCAGCTCGTGCCATGGAGCGGGGGACAGCTGTGTCAGGAGACCCACATACAGCTACGGGGCATCAGGGGGGTGCCAGGGTTACGGGAGGTCTGTGTGCGCTGAAAGGTGCCAGGGTTACGGGAGGTCCGTGTGCGCTGAAAGGTGCCAGGGCTCCTCGGGTTCGTGCCATGGAGGGGGGTCCAGCTGTGTCAGGAGACCCACGTACAGCTACGGGGGTTCAGGGGGGTGCCAGGGTTACGGGAGGTCTGTGTGCTCCGAGAGGTGCCACGGGACAGTGGCCCAAGGGGGGAAGCCGTGCTGTGGGACGCCCGTGCAGAGCATCCCAGTGCAGAGCTGTCCCCAACCAGTGCAGAGCATCCCAGTCCAGACCTGTCCTCCACCAGTGCAGAGCATCCCAGTTCAGAGCTGTCCCCAACCAGTGCAGATCTGTCCCCGTCCCTGTCCCCCTCCTGTGAAGAGCATCCCAGTCCAGACCTGTCCTCCACCAGTGCAGATCTGTCCCTGTCCCTGTCCCCCTCCCGTGAAGAGCATCCCTGTGAAGAGCTGTCCCCCTCCAGTCCAGACCTGTCCCCCTCCAGTCCAGGCCTGTCCCCCTCCAGTCCAGGCCTGTCCCTGTCCCCCTCCGGTCCAGCAGGGCTGTGTCCCCATGGCCAAGGGCATCCCCCGCCAGCAGCAGAAGCAGGTCTGCAAAATGCCAGCCCGGAAGATCAAATAAAGGACCCGAGGAGTGAGGGGAAACAAAGGGAATTGTCCCTGTCCCCCCTCCCTTGTCCTGCTTTGTCACCCATCTCTGCTCTGTCGCTCTGCTTGTAACGCGCTCTGAAGTTGTGACCCGCTGATGCTGTGAAATTTAAAATGCTTTTCGCCTCGTTTCACAGCAGATGTGGAGGCAATAAATAAAAAATGCTGTCTCAAACCCCCCTCGCATCCGTGTTTCTATCTCCTCATCCCTCTGAGTGGCTCCGGGTCCTTCTGGTGGCCAGAGCTGGGTTTGCAGCGGCCTCACAAGGAGGCTCCAGGGTGGTTCCACCTGGCGGCTCCTCGTTCCCACTCCAGGCAATTTCCTGGTTGGTAAAGTAACAGTTTTCATCACGGGGTGTTTATGCAAGGGTGTAATTAAATGTTAATGAAGTTGTGTAAGAAAAATCCACTTTTTAACGGAGAGGGGAAAAGCAGAGGGTCTGTTTGGGACCATGAGGCAACGGGTGCAGCTGGATTGGCACCAAAAACCTCCAAGAAAAAGCCCTGGGGGAAAAAAGGCAGGAAGAGGATTCGGGAATGGCTCTGAAAGCTCACAAATCTCTGGTGGGGTTGGGAGAGGAACCCCCAGGGAGGATTTCTGGGGCCAGGCAGGGATGTGGAGCCGCTGTGAGTCACAGCACCGCGTGCTCGGAGCTCCCGGCGCCTCCCCAGCCCTGGTGAACGCCTCCATCCCCTCCTGAGTCAGGACGTGGCACATGGCACCATCGGCCACCTCCCAGGGTGGGGATTCCTCCTGCTGGAGAAGGGAAAAAAGCAAAAGCAGGTGCAGGGTGGGGGTTTTAGGGTGGACACTGACAGTGACACCACCCAAAGCCTCCCTCGCCAGCTTCTGCCAGGGCAATTCCTTCATAAAAGCAACAAACGACCCCAAAAAAAGCCATTTTCCCACTCAGAATGGTGTCTGAGGATCCAGGGATGCCTCTCCAAGGACCAGGAGCTTTGTAGGGGATACAGGGAGCAGCTGTGGGGTCAGCACGGTCCTGCCCCATACGTGGGGCCAGGTGCCCCCGGGCCCTGCTCAGGTGTTTGTCTCCATCGATGGAACAGGTTTATCCCCATCACGGAATCAGGGCTGTAATTAATCGTGAATAATGAGTTTCACAAGGATTTCCATTCTCCCGATGTTTGTGAAATATCCCGAGCCGCGTTCGGATTTCCTCATCTATCAGTTCCAGCAATTCAGCTCCACGGGGGACCAAGGGGTCTTCCGGAATCTGTATTTTATTTTCATTTAATCCAGGCTTTTTTTAATATCACAGTGGCCTCTAGAGTCCTGCAGGAGATCAGGCCTGGAGCTCTCCATGGGCACAAAGACACTTTTGTCCCCAAAGCAGATCCCCATGTCCTCCCACTCCTACCAGAACATTCTCTACATCCTACGGGCTTTAAATTCCTTCTGTTTGGGTTGAAAGCCTTAAAGTAAAAAAAGGAGTGACTCGAAAAATCCCAGCACTGCTTTTAGTGCTTCTTTGCTGACTTTATTCAGAATTTTTGATGTTTCTTTGATGCCCTGTCCAATTATGTTTAATTTACTACCCACCACTCCAGCCTTTTTGTTCCCTTTCTCGTTCATTTTTGGGTTTCCTTTACAACCCCACAATCAGACCCCACAATCCCACCTTCCCACCCTCTAACACCCGTCCCATCTCAGTTCAGGATCTGGGCACAAAGAACAGGTAAATGCCACAATCAAAGGTGACAAAAACCACCCCAAACTCTCCCAGCCCTGCGCCCCACCGGGCCAGGCGTGGTGGGCAATTAACATTTTTATGGAGTAACGAGAGGGATGTCAGGATATCGATCAGCTCCGTGTGTCAAAACAGCACAGCAAAAACTCCCAATTAGCCAAGTGCTCGGGGTGCTGAGCAATCAGGTCCCTCCAGTGGGGCCCCAGCTCGTTTCCGGAGGAGAAGCCCAAGCCAGCCTTTAAAAGCCCTCGCTCCGCGTTTCTCCGCAGCGTCTCAGCTCCTCAGCATCGCCTCTCCAGCTCCTTCTGATCCAGGTGAGTCCAGATCCATCCGATTTTTACTCTCCTAACGCTCTCCAGCTCCTTCTGATCCAGGTGAGTCCAGATCCATCCGATTTTTACTCTCCTAACGCTCTCCAGCTTCTCCCCAATCCTGAGCTCTTTGGGACTTCTCTTCCACGTCCTATCTCCATCTCAGTCCTTCTGCCAAGTGGGAAAATGTAAAAATTCCCGGCTCATGTGGCTCTGCATGTCTTGCTCTGGAGTTTGTCCGGCTCTTTTCACTTCTCTCTGATGTACAAGACCAAAGGAGCCACCACGGGCAGATGTACGGGGATAACTCTTCTCCTGCTCAAGAACCTGGCTTAGAACCGTGAAACCATGGAATTATGGAGTCATGGAATGGGCCAGGATAGAAGAGACCTTAAAATCGGCTTGCTGATTTTAGGGACACCCCCACTAGCACTTCCCAGGGTGCTCCAAGTCCCATCCAACGCAGCCTCGTGTCGTGGTTGAGACGGAGACAATGCAAAGCAACTCCCCTTTTTCAGAAGGCTTCAAACCATTTTGATTTTGATGCATGATTTTTATACATTCTTACGAAACTCATAAATTTACACTTATTGGTCATGAGAGACAAACAAAGTGCTCATTGGAACAGGCAGTTGCAGGTTTCTCTTATTTCTCCTCCTTTCTTTCTTGGTTTCTGTATCAACAACCTCAGTAGAAAATCCTTTCAGGGTTGAACACAGATCCTCTTCTCAAACTTCTCTCTGGCTCACAGAAATCGCTGTAAAACCTCTCCCACAGCTTCGGATGCTTCCAGTGTCCCTGCTCATGGCCTTCACTCACGGATGAGTTTCCCCAGCAGGTCTCCAACCATGTGCTCCCGCCAGGACAAGGACCAGTGCCACCAGCAGGAACGGTCCTGCTGCCACAGCCACGGATCCGGTTGCCATGGGAGCAGTGGTGGATCCAGTTGTCATGGTAGCAGTGGCGGGTCTGGTTGCCATGGGAGCAGTGGCGGATCCGGTTGTCATGGTAGCAGTGGCGGGTCTGGTTGCCGTGGAAGCAGTGGCGGGTCTGGTTGTCAAAGGAGCAGCGGATCTGGTTGCCACGGCAGCAGCGGATCTGGTTGCCATGGAAGCAGCGGATCTGGTTGCCGTGGAAGCAGCGGCGGATCTGGTTGCCACGGCAGCAGCGGATCTGGTTGCCATGGCAGCAGCGGGGGATCCTGCCATGGAAAGCCGCCGGAGTGCCAGCAGCAAATCTACCAAGTGTCCTCAAACATGAAGTGATCATCCCACCAGCTGCAGGTGATCCACAGGAGTGCCCTGGATCCTGTGTCACGTTCTGAAAGCTTTGCATGTGCCCAGGAATTTCCAATTTCCAAGGACAAAGTGTCCTTCCCTCCCCGGTGTGTCCTGTAACCTGTCCTGAGCTTGTCTGTGGGTGCTGAAATAAACGCTTTGCTCAGCTGGCACGGTTGTGTGTGGATCGGTCTGTGACTTCATTTGAGCCACCATAATCCATAATTTCAGAGATGTTTTGAGCCAAAGAGTCTAGACAAAAAAAAACCCTTTTTTTTTTGCCATTTGGCCCCAAAACGCCGCCCCCGAGGGAGGTACCTCAGCGTGCTGGTGGCAAACCCCCAGCCAGCCTTTCTAGAAACGCTGTGCCCGAGCCCTGCCCGAGCCCTGGATCGTGCCAGGGGCGTTGCTCGATGGTTACACAACGAGCTGCTAAATTTCTTCTCAACTTGTAATTAAAACGAATTGGGTAATTTATTGCTCCGGTATTGCCATTCATGAAATGGATGTTACCGTGATAAGATTGTTCTCGAGTGCGTCAGGAGGATCAGAAATTTCTGGCATTGCTGAAAAGGGTGCAGGCAGCAGCTCACTCCCTGTTTTTGGAGCAGGGATGGCTCGGGAAGGCTCCTTGTCCGAATCTGGGGTTTCCCTTGAGCCCCCAAATTCAAAAACCGTTCTCAAGGGGTGGCCAACCACAAAACGTAGGGTTGCCCGTTGTTAACAAACTCAGAGCAATTAAAACACGAGGAAATGAACACAGGGAGATGCCAAGAGCCAAAAATTCCTTCGAGTGTTTTTTTCCCCAGAGGTCATCGACCACGTTTCTGCTGAGGCCAGAACAAAACACAATTGAAGAGCAGCGACCAAACCCAGGCACAGTTTGTCCTGACACTGTTCTAGATCGTGGCAGAAGATTAGCAACACAAAAGAAACTCCAGGTTGCTCACCAGGTTCCCTCACCTGCCCTGTCCTCCCAAATTTCCCAAAATCCTCTCTTTTGGATACCAGCAAATGTGGATGGGGTTTGGATGGAAGGAACCACTCAGTCTCCATCTCCATAAAATCAACGTGGACAAAGACAAATCAAAGACAGGAGAGCTTGGGAGGAAGGAAAATATTTCCCACCCAGTGTTTTCCAAGCTTCTTCACACCAACAAAACCACAGCAGCTCCCAGATGGGAAAATCCAAATTTCAGCCCTTTTTTTGCTTCCAGTTTAACGATTGCAATGTCTTCCATAATCAGTGACAGAAAAGAGCCAAACAAGCTCCATGCTCCTAAAGAATTCCCAGCCCACGCAGCAGAAAGGTACAGGGAGTATCCCAAATTATTGCCTCTCATGGTGTGGGGCTGAGCATCCGGGATTTGCTGGCCAATTAGGAGCTAATTGGGGATCAGGGGAAATGCAAAAAGGGTGTTCCTGCAGCTCTGGAGAAAGTCCCAGGGGTCTGCCAGGTGCCCACAACTGTGTGTGGCCAAAGGCTCCTGTGGGATCCCTCCTCTTCCTCCTCCTCCTCCTCCTCCTCCTTTGGCAGCACCGGAGCCGCTCACCTGGAATAAAACCATGGATTTGTTCCCAGGCTGAGAGACTCAACCACATAATTAAGCACCTTGCTAATCCTGGATCCTTACCCAGGGCAGGGCTTATTCCTTCCAAACATAAGAATTCCAGCTGCTTGAGCTCTTGGCAATGGCAGGAAACCTTGGAGTTTCCTCGTCGCCCCACCGTGTTTTGACCAGTTCTAAGAGGAACGAGCCAAAGGGGATTCCAGGCAAATCCCAAAATCCCTGAGGTTGGAAAAGCCCCCCAAGGCCATCGAGTCCAAGCTGTGCCCAAACCCAGAGGGTCACAGCCAGACCCTCCTTGGACACTTCCAGATGACTCCAAACCCCTTTTCCAAGGCCTGGCCGCCCTTTCCAGGAAAAAAATTCCTCCTGATTCCCACCTGAGCCTCCTGTCAGGGAGTTGTGCAGAGTCAGAAATTCCCCCTGAGCCCCCTTTTCTCCAGGCTGGGCCTCCCAAGCTCCCTCAGGAGTTCTCCAGCTCCTTCTCCAGCTCCATTCCCTTCTCTGGACCCACTCCAGCCCCTCTTGCCATGCGTGCCCAGAACTGGACACAGCACTGGACATTCCCCTCACCATCCCCAGTGCAGAGGAAATTCCTGCTAAATCAGAGTTTTCTCCTTTCCCAAAACTGTTTTTGCCACTTCAGGGCCCATTTTGGTTTTTAGGGGAGTTGCAGGCCTAGAGAACCCCAGGACATCCTGGAGGGAAGCTGTGGTTTGTGGTTTGGGGGTGAGACATCATCATCTCCCCCTGAACCCGAATCACTCCCGGGGTGTGATCGACACCAAACCTGACCTGGGGAAACCGGGGCCACCCACGGCTCCCCCAGCCCAGCCCTGCACAGGCAGAGCCGGCAATTAAAGCTCTGTGGACAGGAAAGGCGACCTACAAGGAGAGGCAATCCCAGCCTGGATCGGGTGAGTCACCCCAGGAGCCCCAGAAAAGGGGAGGCAAAAAAAAAAAAAAAAAAAAAAAATTAAAAAGCCACCAGCGAATTAAATGGACGGGACAGGGAGGGGCTTCTCCATGTGGGGTGTGCAGAGAGGGTATAAAAGTGCTCCTGTCCCCAAAAGCCTCATTGCCTCTCATCCTTCTTCATCTCTTCCTGCACGAGCAGCTCAGGTAAGAGCTGGGGGGCTCCAGAACCATTGGTGGGGTGAGTTTGGATCCCCACACCTGGAACAGGGCTGGGTTTTGTTCTGGGGTGGGTGAGGAGGGAGTCCAGGGGTTCGGAGGGAGCAGAGGTGGGGATGTGGAGGGAGGGTCTGGGGTCTTGGCTCTGATTTTGGAATGCCAGGCATGGCCTGAGTGTCCCCAACACCTTCAGTGGGACAATGCCAGAGGGGAAAAGGATCCAGAAATGTGGGATCTGGCTGGGACAATGCCAGAGGAGAAGAGGATCCAGAAATGTGGGATCTGGCTGGGACTGGCACAAGGAACACCGGGATTCCTTTTCCCAGTCCCAGCCAGGCATGGCCTGGGTGTCCCCAACGCCTTCAGTGGGACAATGCCGGGGGGGAAAACAATCCAGAAATGTGGGATCTGTCTGGGACTGGGAAAAGGACCTCCAAACTCCAAACCCGGATTCCTGCTGCCTGGAAGGGCAGGAGCAGGAAGGACAAAGCCCTGCCAGCTGCTGTGTCCCCACAGGTGACCAAGCACAGCGCCATGTGCTCCCGCCAGGACAAGGACCAGTGCCACCGGCAGCAGCGCCAGAGCAGTGGTGGCTGCCACAGCTCCGGTGGCGGTGGCTGCCACAGCTCCGGCGGCGGCGGCTGCCACAGCTCTGGCGGCAGCTCTGGGGGCTGCCACAGCTCCGGCGGTGGCGGCTGTCACAGCTCAGGCGGTGGCGGCTGCCACAGCTCGGGCGGTGGTGGCTGTCACAGCTCCGGTGGCTCCGGCTGCCACGGGAAGCCGCAGATGCCGGTCCAGCAGCAGCAGCAGCAGCAGCAGGTGCCGCAGATGCCCCAGCAGAAGATGAAGTGACAGCGTGGCCATCGCCTTGTCCCAGCTCTGGCAGCAAAGGCCGCACGGGGACCGGATCCCTGTCACCTCCCCGGGGGTCCCGAAGCCTCTCCAGTGCCCTCCGGAGCCTGGCAAGGGCTGGGCTGTGCCCAATAAAGAGTCACATCCTCTAAACCCCGCTGGTGTTGGTGTTTCCTTGCACTCCAGAGCCTGGGAGGCAGCCCAGGATGGGGATTTGGGCCTGGGAGGTTCTCCAGAACCAGGATGGGGTTTTGGGGCTGGGAGAGGCAGACCAGGATGGGGTTTTAGGGCTGGGATGTTCCCCAGAACCAGGGACACAGCCCAGGATGGGGTTTTAGGGCTGGGATGTTCTCCAGAACCAGGGACACAGCCCAGGATGGGGTTTTAGGGCTGGGATGGTCTCCAGAGCCAGGATGGGGTTCTGGGGCTGGGATGTTCTTTAAAACCTGGGAAGCAGCCCAGGATGGAGTTTTAGGGCTGGGATTTTCTCCAGAACCAAGGACACAGCCCAGGATGGAGTTTAAGGGCTGGGATGTTCTCCAGAATCAGGGACACAGCCCAGGATGGGGTTTTGGGGCTGGGATGTTCTCCAGAGCCAGGATGGGGTTTTGGGGCTGGGATGTTCTCCAGAGCCAGCCCAGGATGGGGTTTTGGGGCTGGGAGGCTCCTAAAATCCAGGCAGGCACCAGGTTGGATGGTTTTTATTGGGTTTTTGTGGTGTTACAACCGTTTGGGTGAGAAGGGGGAAAATAAGCAGGGGAAATAAATCGCCTTTGGGATATTTACAGTGCAGAAAGATCTCTCTGAAAATCCACCTCCCTGAGGTGCATTTTTGGTGTGTCCACCCCCTCAGAAACCCATGGGAATTCTGCTGCCGACTCCAAATGAGCTGGAAATGAGCTCCCAACAAAAATAAACTTTTAATTTTCCCCCAGGAATTGCCACTCTGGGCTCGTCATTTCTGTACAGGCTGATATCAAATAATCAAATAATTCCCCTGCTCATCCCAGCCCTATTAACCAGGGATTTTTTTTCTTTTTTTTCACTTTCTCCCCATTAATAACCGGGGTGAAGGGGCTGAGATTTCAGCAGGGTTGAGATTTTTTGCTTTTTATGAGGAAAAAAAGAGAAAGTCTGCCCCCAACCACCCCCTCCAAGCCTTCAAAGCTGCATTTTTAAAGCACCCCAAGGAGACACCGCTGGAGCAGGGGGACCAAAGGAGACCTGGGGATATTTTTGCCTCATGGAGGTAAATTGGTGGAGCTGGGCTTGGTCCTCACTCGTCCCAGGATGTTCCTGGCGTGGAAGGAGGAGCAGGAAAAGCCTGGAAGGAGATCCCAGCATCGGAGCAATCCTATGGAAAAGGGAGGGAAACCCACGAGGGGGGTTCGCCCACAAAACCTGGCAGGACCCGAGGTCCCTCCCTCCAGCCCGCCCTGATTGGTGCCCAATTACTGCACGGGTTTAATTAGGGCTGATTAAACGCCCTGCAGAGCCCAGCTCCTGCCCCATCCCACCCTCCCCGCCGGGCTGGGCTCGCCACCATGGCCACACCTCGTCACCTGCGGGTGACACCGGGCACGGGGTCCCCACCTTAGGAGGTGTCCCACGGGTGGCGTCACCCTGGTGTCCCTCACCTGCTCCCTCCCCGTGCCAGGAGCAGCGCAGGGCCCTCAGTAGATGCAGGGCTTGGCCGGAGCCCTCTCCTTGTTCATGGGCTCCGTGTCGGGCTCCGAGGGCCGGGCGACGGCTCTGGACTTGCTGCTCGGGGACCTCTGAGGGGACACGCGGCCCTGTCAGCCCCTCCCGAGGTGGGGAAGGGCCGGGACCCCTCAGCCCGAGGTGCTGGAAGGGTCCAAACCCGTCCAAACAGGGCTGCAGAGCGGGAAAAGGGGAGGGGGCGCGGGAGCTCCGCAGGGAAAACCCCAAGGGAGGAGAGACCCCAGCCCAGCCTCGGATGTGGGGTGGGGGCTGCAGACCCCCCTCACCCCCCGAAATACCCCAGAGGGCAGAGGGGGATGTGGTGACAGCAGGAACCCGGTGGCTGCAGCATCCCCAGAGCCCAAATCCCACATTTTGGGTGCCCCAACTGCCCACGGGGAGTGCCCGGCTGTGGGTGCCCATCCTGCCTCTCTGTCCCTGCAGTTCCTGAGGAGAAATCCCTCTCCAGCTTGCCTGGAGCCCCTGCAGGTCCCGGAGGGGCTCTGGGGTCCCCACATTCCCAACATTCCCAGCATTCCCAGCCTGGATCCATCAGGAAAGGTCTCCAGTCCCTTTATCACCTTCGTGGTCTCCTCTGGACTCGCTCCAACAATTCCAGGTCCCTTTCCCAGCCTCTTTTCCCCTCTCCGGCCCCTGGTGTTACCTTGACAGGAACGAATTCCTGCTGGATCAGCTTCTTGAACTCGCTCCTGCTGAAGGTCTCCGATTTCCTGCCCTTCCTGGCGTTGCCCTGGGAGCTCTGCATCATGTCAGTGATGGCTTTGATGAGCCTGGACATGGCTCCAGTCCTGGGGAGGAGCAGAACCTGAGGCCGCAGACGCTGTCAGGGCAGCAGGAAAATCCCCCCGGAACATCCCTCCCAAAAACCCCAAATATGCCTTCTAAAAATCCCAAACATCCCTTTGAATAATCCCAAACATCCCTTCCAATAATCCCAAACACCCCTTCTAAAAATCCCAAATATCCTTTTCAATTATCCCAAACATCCCTTCCAAAATCCCAAATATCCCTTCCAATAATCCCAAATATCTCTTCCAAAAATCCTAAATATCCCTTTCAAAAATCCCAAATATCCTTTTCAATGATCCCAAATATCTCTTCCAATAATCCCAAATATCCCTTCCAAAACTCCCAAACATCCCTTCTAAAGATCCCAAACATCCCTTCCAATGATCCTAAACATCCACAATTCCCAAATATCTCTTCCAAAAATCCCAAATTTCCCTTCCAAAAACCCCAAATTTCCCTTCCAATGAGATCCCAAACATCCCACCTCAGCCTTCCTGCATTCAATTTCACCAGAGCTAAAAAGAAATTTTCCTTTCCCGGCTTCTCCGAGAACTTTCCCCTCGATCCCCCTCATTTTTTCCACTTTCCCTGCCTCAATTAGAGGGAAGCTGCTCCCAGGCACTTGTGGGGTGAATGAATCAGCTCCTGCAGGTGCCCAGAGGAGCTGATCCCGTCCTGCCGCCGGCTAAAACCGGTTCTGGGGCAACCCCACGAGTGCAAAAATTCATTTTAAAGACAAAAAGAAGCGATGGAGCCTCACCTGGATCCGCACCGGGAGTGGAGGGAGAGGCTCGGAGCAGCCCCGGGCAGGCTCGGGGGTGGGAGGAGGAGGAGAAGGAGAAGGAGGAGGAGGAGGAGGAGGAGAAGATTCCTTCCGGTCAGTCCTGTTCTCTTCCCAGGGAGGCTCCCTCATTATCCTGCGCTCCCAGGATGTTTACGGCACAGCTGGAGAGGTGGATGTAGGTCAGGGACAAAGCACCTCCTCGGGTGCCCAAAAACACCAGCCAGGGGTTCCCCTTCTCACGTAAAATTCTGCATTTCTCATCCCCTAAAATGGGGTTTTTCCTGTCTAGAACACAAAGGGTTTGTGGGTTCGGCAGCGGTGGCACGGTGAGGACACCTGGGGATCACCATGGGATCCTGCCCTGATGGATCTGGGATCACCATGGGATCCTGCCCTGATGGATCTGGGACCAGGCTCAGGCTCTGATCCTGCCCCAATGGAACCAGGCTCAGGTTCTGATCCTGCCCCGATGGATCTGGGACCAGGCTCTGATCCATCCCCAGGACCCGGGAAAGGCTCGGGGGCTGCAGCCACTCCCAGCCCAGCTCATTCTCTCCCGGAGGAGCTGCGGGGCTGCCCGGATCCCATCCCTGCCCAGAACTGCCCGGATCCCATCAGGGCTGCCTGGATCCCTCCCCTTGCCCAGGGCTGCCAGGATCCCTCCCCGTGCCCAGGGCTGCCCGGATCCCATCCCTGCCCAGGGCTGCCAGGATCCCTCCCCGTGCCCAGGGCGTGCCCCTCTCGGGCACCGAGATCTCCAGACAGGGGCAGATCTCGCTCAGCATCTCCCCGCGGTTGGGACAGGAGCGCCTGCAGAGCCACCCACGCCCCTTGGTGGGTTGGAAGTGGGATCAAGCCACGGGCTGGAGCCAAATTTTCCTTCCCCAGCAGGATGAGGCAAGAGGCAGCAAGTCCCTGCACGTCCCTGGCTGCTTTTGGGGCAGCTGCAGCAGCCTTGGCTGCTCTCCCTCTTTGGGAAACCCAGGAGCTTTGGGGGGATTTTTTGGGATTCCCTTCAGTGCTGGGTTTGGGGCATCACTGTGGGCGTACCAGCGGTGGGTTTCTCTGGGTCTGGATTGAAGGCACTTGAGACAGAAATTCATGTTTGGACTCAAGTGTTTATTATTGTGTTTATTATTTCTTATCAGTAAAACAGTCTCACTACTGTGAGCTCAGCAGTTTTTCATCAGGGGGCACAAAATGCCCAACAATCTCTTGTTCCAAGGTCTTTTAACACTAAACTATCCAGTTAAGAGCTGACACCTGGATTATTTTCCCTTTTAACCCAATAACTGATCCCAAAGAGCCCAAAAATGCTGATTTTCCCACCCAATTACAAAACGCCACCCAAACCCATGAAGAAGGAGGAAGAAGAAACATGAAGAGGAAATTCAGGACAGCACCCTGTGCCCTCCATCTTGCATACTAAAAATCCCAAAAACCTCAGGTTCTCGCTCTCTGTAATGTCACACTTTCGTGGGTTCCGGTCTACCTTGAAGTTTAGGAAATTTCTCCATGGATGAGGGTCAAAGTCGGCGCTCCCCTGGCGGTGGCAGCTCAGGCAGGACCTGGCGGCCTCTGCAAGTGTCGCCTCCTGGCGATGTCACATCCCAGCAGGTGGCACCAGGAGCCCGGGCTCGCCTCCGGATCCCGGAGTCTTTTAGGGGATTATTCTGATTATATCTTATTAGGGGATTATTATAATAATAATAAATAAATAAATAAATAAATAAATAAATAAATAAATAGTATTATTATATTATGTTATATGATTTATATTATATCATATCATATCATACCGTATTATATATTATGATAACATAAATATTATAATATAAATAATATAATATAATATAATATAATATAATATAATATAATATAATATAATATAATATAATATAATATAAAGTATATTGATTTACTATTATATTATATATTATACATTAAAGTAATATAATCTTATACTTTAATATAACATATATTACTATTATATATTAAGACAATCTTATATATTAAGATAATATATAATATTATTGTATACTATTATAATATATAATATATAATATATAATAATATATATAATATAGTGTATTATGTATTATATTATTATTATTATTATTATTATTATTATTATTATTATTATTATTATTATTATTATTATTATTATTATTTGTGGTGGTGGTGGTTTTGTTGTTATTATTTATTATTACATTTAAAAAATAAATTTTAAAAATAAATCTTAAAAATAAATCTTAAAAATAAACATTTTTAAAACACCTCATTTTTTGGGGGTGCAGAGCTGAGGGCTCCCTGCTCCTGCTGCAGCTTTGACCCCGTTAGGAGGAATTTGACATTTTGTGTGTCAAAACCAGCTCCAGAGGAAGCTGAAGCAACCTGGGGGTGAAGCAAACCCGGGGAAGTCTTGTGTTAATTGTGCCTTGTGTTAATTAATTGCGTCTTGCTTCAGCTCTTGCTGCTTTGGGGAAGTTTCTGGAAGGTTCCTTCCCGGAGCTGGGCGGTTTCAGGGCTTTGAGTCACCCTTGGGAAATCAGCTCTGCTGCTTTTCTGCCCCAAAAAGGGTTTGGGAAGCTCCCAGCCAGCTTCTCCCTCTGAAAAGCAGCTCATTATTACTAATTAACCTTTTTGGGGTGTTCTGGGTGAGGGATTGGGGTTGTTTCATGTTCTTGTCCACAAATAAGTTTTTAAGCCCAAAACTTAAAGTGTCCACCACCATCTGTGGAGCAAAAATGCCCTAAAAAGGGTTTTTCTGCAGAAATTAGTGCTCATCCTTCCTCCCAGCTCCTGCCCACCACCAGAGCTCAGCCTTGGGACATCTGTGCAGAATTTTCAAAAAATGGGAGTTTTTCCAGTTGGAAATGCAAAAATCCATCAAATCCTGGGTGCAACCCCAACCTCTGTGAGCCACCAGCAGCTGCTGGGGTGAATCCCAAATTTCCAGTCCCAAAGGTGAGAAAGGAGAGAAAAAAACCCAGAAAAACCCACAGAGACACCGGAGAGCTTTGGAAATCTTTATTTGGCAGCAAAACCACGGCGCTGGCAGGAAGAGGAGGGAGAGAGGGAGGATTTTAAGGCTGGATTGAGCTCTGGAAGCTTCTCCAGACTCCAGGATTTTGCTTGGAGGCGCTGCCTCAGTGGTGGTGCTGGTGCTGGTGCTGGTGCTGGTGCTGGTGCTGGTGGTCCTCCACCTCATGCAGGTGCTCGTGGGTGGCGCAGGTGACACGGGTGACCAGCAGCATCATCTCCCCAAAGCTGATCTGGGCGTCCTTGTTGACGTCCAGGTCCTTCATGATCTGGTCGATGGTGGCCTTGTTCTTCACGTGCTGTGAAGGAGAAAGAGGGGACAAAGTGAGGGCAAAATCTCCTTGGTTTATCCCCGGGGGGACAAAATTTTCCTTTGGCTTTAGGAAGGTGAGCTCCAAACCAAAAAAATGGGGTTTTTTGGGGGCTGTTTGGGGTGTGGCTTCCAGGAGGAAAAGGAGATTTTGGGCTGATTTTTGCAGAGAAAGGGATAAGAGCTATGAGGTTTCCTCCATGGAGAACATTTGGGATGGGGTGGTTGGGCAGGATAGTTTCTCCCCTGGGTAGACAAAATTTTCCTTTGCCTTTAGGAAGGTGAGCTCCAAACCAAAAAAAAATGGGTTTTTTGGGGGTGTTTGGGGTGTGGCTTCCAGGTGGAAAAGGAGATTTTGGTCTGATTTTTGCAGAGAAGGGGATGAGGGTTCCTTGGTGGAGAACGTTTGGGATGGGGTGGTTGGGCAGGAGAGCAGAGCAGGAAAGGGGCTGAACCCAAACCCTGGGGACAATCCAACCCCTCACCTTCAGGTAATTGGCCAGCTGCTTGTCAATCATCATCTTGAGCTCCTTCTTGGTCAGGGTGTCCCTGTCGCCCTCGCGGCGCGAGAACTGGTGGAAGACGTCGATGATGACGTCCATGGCCTTCTCCATCTCCGACAGCTGCTCCTGGCTCTGCTGGCCCTGCAGGAGAAATGGTCATTGGGAATGTCCAGGAGAATCCGGGATATCTGGGCTGGATCCAGGAGAATCTGGGATAACTGGGCTGGAACCAGGAGAATCCGGGGAGGAACGTTCCTTTCTGTTGGAGGCCGAAGGACCTCCTTGTCCAAGGGGGCTGAAGGAGAAAATCTGGGGAGGAACTGTTCCATTTTGGAGCTCTTGGAGTTTTCTCCAAGGAGGCTGAAGGACCTCACAGGCCCTGTGCACCTACAGATGAGAGCTCAGAGCTGATTCGGCCCCAAAATGGGCCTGGTCTGAGGCTGGTTCTGCAGATAAACCAACCAGAGAAGGTGATAACACCCCAAAAACACACAGCAGGTGATAACACCCCAAAAACCTTCAGTGGGGACACCAAGCAGGTGAACAACACCCTAAAAATCCTCTGTAGAGACATCAAGCAGGTGACAACACCCCAAAACTCTCTGTGCAGGTCACAACACCCCAACAACTCTCTGTAGGGACACAGAGAAGGTGACAACACCCAAAACCTTCTGTGGGGACACAGAGCAGGTGACAACACCCCAGAACTCTCTGTGGGGACACAGAGCAGGAGATCTGATGTCCAGGAGCCTCTCTGGTGACCGGGAACCTCTTCCAGGAGGAAACTTCTGTCCTCATGGGCTCTGGAGATGGTTTTGCCCAGCCGGGACCCCGGCTGGAGATGGAGAGAAGCTCCCTGAGGATCCTCACACCTGGGATGACCTGGAAAAGAGCACGGACACCCCAAATACCCCCCCCCTGCACTTGCCTTGCTCATCTTGTCACCGCAGCGAGGTCCCCTGGGGCGGGTGCGGGGCCGGTGCCACCTCGGTGTCTCTTATAGCCCAGCCATGAAGCGTCCCCGTTGTGAAATGTCCCCATCCCGTTCCTGGCTGGCCCCACACGGCCCCTGGCATTGCTCAAGGCTCCGGGAAGTTCCCCAAAAGGGGCTCTGTGGCTTTTCCCGCAAGCTCGGGGTGTCACCGGCTCAGGTGGGGGCGGCCCTGTCCCCTCACCTGCTGGGATTCGCCAGCAGCTCTGGGCAAAAGCCCCTTCCCTCGGGATTCTTCCACATCTGGGATTTTTCCACATTTGGGATTCTTCCACCTTTGGGGTTCTTCCACATTTGGGATTCTTCTACATCTGAGATTTTTCCACATTTGGGGTTCTTCCACATTTAGGATACTTCCACCTTTGGGGTCCTTTCACATTTGGGATTTTTTCCACATCTGGGATTCTTCCACATTTGCAATTTTTCCACTTTTGGGATTCTTCCACCTTTGGGGTTCTTCCACATTTGGGATTTTTCCACTTTTGGGATTTTTCTCAATTTTCCTCCTTTCCAGGGCTGTTTGCTGATGCTGGGGAGTGAAGGTCACCCCCTGCCCTGCTCATCCCCAAAATGTCCCCACCCTTGATCCATCCCAGTGCCCCAGGACTTGCCAAAAACCTCCAAAATCACCAAGCCCGACCTTTGACCCTTCACCAGAGCAGAACACCGAGTGCCACCCGCTCCTGGCAGGGCTGGCTGTGTCACACGGGGCACAGGTGGCACCGGGAACGTCCCCAGCCTGCGGCAACCAGCCGTCCATGAAAGACGATCCGGGCGTGTTCCCGGCCTGGCCCAGCTCCACGAGCTCCGGTACATCCATGCCAAGGGCGGTTTGTCCCCACCCCAGGTGTGCCCTGAGCTGCAGAGCCCAGGTGTGGCTCAAAGGCGAATATTTATTTCGCTTTCCAGGGCTCTGTCCTGGATTTTGTGGCTTTTTTTGTGTTGTTGTTTCTCGGCCTGGCAGAGGCCCAGCGCGGGCCTGGCAGCTCCGAGCTGCCAAGCTGGGGAGAAAAACGAGATTTTCCAGCATTTCCTCATCAAAATGAGCTGCCTGCTGACTCAGCACGCTTGTCTGGGGTTGGTTTGACCTGCCCGGCTCAGGTTGGTCTCGTCATGGTTGGTCTCAGGTTGGTCTTTGCCCTCCTGGTTTTGGAGGCCAAAACAAGGCCTAGGCCGAGTTCAGGAGCTCCTTTCAGCAGGAATTTCCTCCTGGAAAGGGCAACCAGGCCATGGAGGTTTGGAGTCCCCGTCCCTGGAGGTGTCCAAGGAAGAGCTGGACATTGGTCTGGGTGACCAGGTGGGGACAGGTCACAGGTTGGACATTGGTGACCAGGTGGGGACAGGTCATAGGCTGGACATTGGTCTGGGTGACCAGGTGGGGACAGGTCTGAGTGACCAGGTGGGGACAGGTCACAGGCTGGACATTGGTCTGGGTGACCAGGAGGGGACAGGTCACAGGTTGGACACTGGTGACCAGGTGGGGACAGGTCATAGGCTGGACATTGGTCTGGGTGACCAGGAGGGGACAGGTCACAGGTTGGACTCCATCTTGGAGGTCTTTCCCAAGTGAAAGGACCCCAGGATTCCATCCCCAGCCCCCAGCCCTGGCTGCTGGGGTGCTCTGCTTTCACAACAGGCACGTTCTGCTGCAGAACGGGACATCTGGGGACATCGGGCACATTTCACAACGGGGTGTCCGGGGGTGGCCGCGGGGTTGCAGAATTTTGGTGCAACTTCAGGAAACCTCCTCGGGTCACTTTGGTCACCCTGGAGGTGCCAGGGGGACAGGGATGGGGGCCAGGGTGTTCCAAGGTGGCCTGAGCCAGGGGTGACCCCCAGGTGTGAGTGGTCAGTGGAGGCACTGAGGGACAAGGGGCTCACAGGGACAGGTGCTGGCACCACTTTGGTGGCTCTGCAGGTGTCCTTGCAGGAGAACCTCCCTGTCCAGCTGTCCCCAAGGTCCAGGCTCAGCCAGGGGTCCATGAACCGGAGCAGAAACAGCCCAGGACCTGCTGGGAGGTGCCCAGGGACACACAGGAACACCCAGAGTTGCAAAGAGTTGCAAAATTCTTTCAAAACTCACTTTTAGGGGCAGGAGAGCGGCTGGTGTGGGGAGAGGGAGCAGCAGCTTTGTCCCCCTGGGGTCCATATCCCAACACCACAACACCCCAACTTCCCAAATCCCAAATTGTCATCAAGCAGAGCATTCCCAGTCCCTGAGATACAGGACTTGGGATTTTGGGTGTTTGGGTGTTGCCTCAAATCCAAGATTTGGGATTTTGGATGTTTGGGTGTTGCAGTTTTGGGATATGGAAGTGCCTGAACTCTGTGTCTCTCCCGGAACGGCAGAAAATCATCATTAGCACATCCTGAAATCCCAATATCCCAAACCAGAGGATTTTGGGCACTGGGAACATTTTGCTTCATGAGGTTTTTTTGACAAAACCATCACTTCAGGTGACCCCACCCACCCCTCTCTGTCCCTCCTGCCACCCCCACGACGGATGAGGAAAAGCTCAGAGAACTTCAAGTGCTGCTTTATTGTGCCATGGGGCTGCTCCAGGCGGGCAGGGAGCAGCCAGAGCCCGATCCCCCAAGCTTCCCTCTCCCGTTTTTCCACGGCCAGGCTCAGTCTTTGTCAGGCCCGCAGCGCTCGGAGCCGTGGCTGATGCGGTGGGCGTCATCAGCCAGCTTGCTCAGCACGATGGTGAACTCCTTGAAGCTCACCTCCTTGTCCTTGTTCAGGTCGGTCTCCCGGAAGAGCTTCTCCAAGTAGCCAGGCCGGTTCCTGTCCTGATTTTGGGGACACGAGGAGGGGTCACGTCCCTGTCCCAGCTCCACTCCAAGAGCCGGGTGGATCCTTCCCTGCCCTGGGAAGGGCTTGGAAGCTGCAGGATGTCCCAACCCTCCTCTACCTCACCTTTAGCCCCAAATTAAATCCCAGAGGAGACAGGATTTTGTCCCAAATCCCTGTGGTTGGGGGCGCAGTGGCTTTTAGGAGAAATCCATTGGACCAGGCCAATTTTTGGAGAAATCCATTGGATCAGGCCAATTTTGGGAGAAATCTGTTGGACCAGGCCAATTTTGGGAGAAATCAGTTGGATGAGGCCAATTTTGGGAGAAATCCATTGGATGAGGCCAATTTTGGGAATCACCAACGATGAACTTGCACCGCTTTTCAACTTATTGAGAGGAGACTGCGACATTAGAACTCCCAGAAGTTCTAATCCTCACGGCCTAGGCCCAAGAAGCCCTTGAGAAGTTTGGTGAGGTCCTTCAACAAAGACAAGCACATGGATGTCACAGATATTTCTCCTTGCAGTGTCAGGAGAAAAAAATGCAATTGTGTGGTCTCAGATTTCAATAGGACACCTCAAAGAGGGATCCAAATGGATTTTCTTATCCTACAGATCTCCAAAACCAATTTTTACAACATTAGAAACAACAGCTTGGGGTCATAATCAGAGCCAGAGCGAAACTGCTGACAACGGCAAAGATTCCACAATTTATCTGCCAATTGAAAAGAGAATCTTCTTTTGGGCATTACGAAAACCAGAAAAAGCTTCAAATTGCATGGCTGGACTGTTCAGGTGTGAGTTTAATTCCCTTCACACCACCACGCACGTGGAATCTTTTGATTAAGGCGTTGCAAAAACCAGAAGAATCTCAAACTGCAGTTTGGACTGTGCCTGTCTGATTCACTTCCCACCACCACAAGGAGTAGGGGTGGCCCCAACCCGGCTGTGACAGAAAGCCCCCCATCCCCCGGGAGCTCCCGAACCCCATCCCCGTGGGGTTGTCCCCCGGGCACTCACGCAGGTCCCCAGGAAGGACGGCGCCTGCTCCTTCAGCAGCGTGGTGAAGTCGCTCATGCTCAGGAGGTCAATCTCACCCTGGCGGATGCTGTACTGGTGGAACACGTCCACCACGGTCTGCAGGGCCTTCTCCAGGGTGCAGTTCCCCGGGAGCTGCCGGCTCCCGGCGTGGCTGTGGGTGCTGGTGGACATGGCTGAGCTCCGGAGGGACCTGCAGGGGTTGGGGACAAACCTCGACGTGTGAGAGGGGACAAAAATCAGCGGGAGCTGCACCTGAGCCTGGGGGCACCTGCAGCTCTTTGGTGTGGAGCAGAAAATGAGGGGATTTGGGGGCATTGCTCCAGTTTGGCTTCGTCAAGGAAGCAGCTTGTTCCGACACACCTGGGGACATTTTTCAGGTGAGGAAAGCAGGGTCAGGCCAGTGGGGGCGTTTAGGACACAGAATTAGTGGTGCCTCCACCAAAGATGCCACCAAAATCCCATTAATTTGTCCTCATTTTCCAACCCCAACCAACCTCCTGCTCTACCCCGAGGAGAACCCATCGCGCCGAGCTGATGGATCCCAAATGGCTTCTCCCTCATCCTTTTCCCTGCAAGGACCATCCTCGTCCTACTCACCCTGGTCTCCGAGGAGGGTTTGGATCCGTCAGTGTGACCCAGGAGCCTGGAGCAGCCCTTTTATACCTGTCTGAGGTCCTGTTTCATCAGAGCTGGTGACACACCTGCCACAAGCATCAGCTTGAGTTCACATTTCCCGCACCTGGAAATTGCCAGGTGGGAACCCCGAGCCCCTCCCGGCCTCATTCCTCCGCTTCAAGTTCCTGGTTGCACCCACCAGGCTTTGGAAATGTTGTCCTTGGCCCCTCCATCACCTCTGACAGGGCTCAGGGAGGGGAAAAACCCCGGCTTGGTCACACCTCCATGTCGAGGGCAAGGCCTTTCGGGCAGAAGTTGCCAAAACTTGGGGAGTTTTGCAACACGACGAAAAATTTGCACATTTTCCTTCTGCTGTAGGAGCAAACTGGGCTGTTGCACATGGAAACAGGGATGACTTTGTCCCCTGGGTGAGTTTTTAATGTGATTTCTGTTTCCTGCAACGCCAACTGGATGGACGCTGCCCAAGACAAAGCAGCATCTGTTTTTTATAACTTGTTTTCCAGAATATTTTCCATTGTTTTCTACTTGTACTCTACTCTCATTCCAGAGATTTTCTGGAGGAAACTGGGCATAAAACCAGGAGAAAACCCAAGGCCGGGGTCTTTTCTGGCTGGTGCAGGAACTGCTGCATATTTTGCAATTGTCACCTCTTTGTCACCCATGTTAGGGACAAGGACGAGCAGATTTAAAATCGGAAAATGAGAAGGTTTAAAAATCAGACAATGAGAAGATTTAAAATTGGACCACGAGAAGGTTTAAAATCGGACAATGAGAAGGTTTAAATTCGGACCATGAGAAGGTTTAAAATCGGACAATGAGATTTAATTTTGGACCATGAGAAGGTTTAAAATCATACAATGAGAAGGTTTAAAATCAGACAATGAGAAGGTTTAAAATCAGACAATTAGATGATTTAAAATTGGATCATGAGAAGGTTTAAAAAATCAGACAATTAGAAGATTTAAAATCAGACAATGAGAAGGTTTCAAAATCAGACAATGAGAAGGTTTCAAATCAGACAATGGGTAGGAGGAAGAGGGAAGGACCAGCCAAACCAGGGGTGCCCGTTCGTGTTTGAGGATGCTCCTGTGTCCCCGGGGCATTGCACGGATTTATTCCGGTATCCCTGACTCACTGCATTGTTCCTTTTGTTTCCCGGCCCTGCTCCTTGCAGGCTGGCACCCATCCCAAACTGGGATGTCAAATTGGAGTGTCACAGATCCCAAACTGGACTGTCACCCACCCCAAACTGGGATGTCGAATTGGAGTGTCACAGATCCCAAACTGGAGTGTCACCCATCCCAAACTGGGTTGTCAAATTGGAGTGTCACCCATCCCAAATTGGGATCCCAAATTGGAGTATCACCCACCCCGAACTGGGATCCCAAACTGAAATGTCATTGATCCCAAACTGGAGTGTCACCCACCCCAAATTTGAGTGTCACCCATCCCAAATTGAATCCTGGTCCCCCAGCTGGCAGGGAAATCCTCTGGTGCTCTCGTGCACCTCCCACACTCGGCCCCTTTCCCAATTTTCCCACTTTTTCCCTCAAACCCGTGGGGGAGCAGCTGGCCATGCCCAGCCCTGCAAGGACAGCGATGCCCGAGTGACGCGGGGGTGGCAGGGAGTGACATTTGCCTCGAGGCACGAGGGTGGCACCCCAAATCCAGAGCTGTCCCGTGTCACCGAGGTGCCACCCAAACCCCACTGGTTTCACCCGGGACAGGCCCTGGTTTGGGGGACGTTGGAGCCTCCTCAGCCCAGGGGTTCCCTGCTCAGGGACGTGTCCCAAAGCGTGAAAGCTTTGACTCGTTCTGCGGAGTGGCAGCTGCCAGGATGGAGCCCCCAGAGCCCCTCGGCCTCGTGCTTTGCTCTGCTGGGGCTGCTGGGCTCTTTTGGGGTCACAAAAACATCTCACACGCGTCTGGGAAGTGGCACCTCTGGAATGCAGCACCCCTGGGATGTGGCACCCTTGGGATCTGGCATCACCGGGATGTGAGACCCTTGGGATCTGGCACCCTTGGGATCTGGCACCCTTGGGATCTGGTGTCCCCGGGATGTGTCACCACCAGGCTGTGGCACCCCCAGGATGTGGCACCCTTGGAGTGTGGCGCCCTCGGAGTGTGGCACCCTTGGGATCTGGCACCCTCGGGATTTGGTGTCTCTGGGATGTGTCACCCTCGGGATGTGTCGCCCTTGGGATGTGGCACCCCCAGGATGTGGCACCCCCAGTTCCAGGGCTGGGTCTTAGCAGAGACTTGAGGAAGGACCCCCCCCCAACCGTGTTTCACTTCTGGCACTTCCTGGACCTTCACCCTCAGATCTGACCCTCCAGGAGCCCTGTGCTGCCCACTGAGGACCCCCAAAACCTTTTCCCCCTCCCCACAGACCCCAGGACACGGCACACGGATGGGTTTGGTGCTCAGAGGAAGGGATTTTATTTCAATGCCACAAAGTAGAAGCAGGTGACAAAGATTTGGTTCTGGACAAGGGGGGACACAGAGTCCCGTGGCTCGGCCACTGTGGGAGATGGCTCCATTTCAGTGACGGTGGCTGTGCCCATGCCCATGGTCATGCCCGTGGTCATGCCCGTGGTCGTGGCCGTGCCCGTGGTCGTGGCCGTGGTCACCACCAGGGCCCTGGTGGGACCTGTTGTGGGCATCAATGGCCACGAGGCTCAGCGTGGTCAGGAACTCGGTGAACTTGAGGCGGCCGTCGTGGTTGGCGTCAGCTTTGGTGAAGAGCTGCTTGATGTAGCTGTCCATGGTCGTTTTGGGCTGTGGGGGGAGCACAGTCAGCTCGGGGTCACTCACCCTTACCCAGCAAGGCCTGAACCCCAAAAAACCCTCCCTCGCTTTGGGAAGGTCCCAAGATAAAGTTCTGGAATGTTCTGCCCGGGGAGGTGGTGGAGTCACCATCCCTGGATGTGTTTAAACAAGCCTGGATGTGGCACTGGGTGCCAGGGTTGAGTTGAGGGGTTGGGGTTGGACTCGATGATCTTGAAGGTCTCCTCCAACCAACCCAGTGATTCTGGGAATTCTGTGAACCCTCCCCATCCCCAAGGAAGTGCCCAAGGATGAGCTCTGAGCGCCCCAATGTAGTGGGGGGTGTCCCTGCCCAGCATCCCTGGAATGAGAGGATCTCCCAGGCCCACTCCCACCCATCCCATCCCATCCCATTGATCCCATCCCATCCCATCCCATCCCATCCCATCCCATTGATCCCATCTCATCCCATCCCATCCTATTCCATCCCCTTGAACCCATCCCATTTCATCCCATTGATCCCATCCCACTGATCCCATCCCATCAATCCCATCCCATCCTATTCCATCCCACTGAACCCATCCCATCCCATCCCATTGATCCCATTCCATCCCATCCCATCCTATTCCATCCCACTGAACCCATCCCATCCCATTCCATTGATCCCATCCCACCCTGTCCCACCGATCCCATCCCATCCCATTGACCCCGATCCCATCGATCCCACCCCACTGATCCCAGCCCGGGCTCTCACCGGCACCGTGTTCTTCAGGAAGGGCTCGGCCGTCTCCTTGAGCAGCCTGGAGAACTCCCCCAGGCTCAGGTAGTCGTCCACGGGGCGCTGCGCCGCGAACCGGTGGTAGACGTTGACGGCGCATTCCAGCGCCAGCTCCAGGTCGGTTTTCATCCTGCCGGGAAAGGGACAAACGGCAAAACATCGAAGGGAACCCGAGCCCGGGGACTCACCAGGAAGGATCTGCTCACCTCGGAGGAGGTCTGGGCTCTGCAGAGGGAGGAGCAGGAGGATTGGTGGTGCCGAGCTGGGGATGGCACCTTTTATACCCTCCTGGAGCTGCCAGGAGCTCCAGGAGTTGTGCAAGGCACGCAGCACGCCCAGGTGAGGATTTCGGGCTCCTCACCCCATCCAGGAACTGTTATCGAGGGAGGGGAAGCCCCAAACTCGTCAGGCAAAAAAAAGGAAACACCAAAAATTGCATCAGGGGTCAGCGGTGGCGTTTTCTGGAACGTTCCACAGGTGTTTGGTGGAGATGATGGAGGAGGAACTTCTCTGGGTGAGGGTCTCCAGCTGTCTCCGGTTTTACCCAGGGGGGACGTGGTTTGTCACTGATGTTTTTGGTGAATTTGGCTGCTGGACAGGAGTTGGATTAAGCCCTTTTCTGACTCACAGATGGGGCAACTGAGAGGCGTTTGAAAAACTTGGATTTCATTTTGTCAGGCTTTGAAAATTCTCCGCCAGTTCACAGACAGGTGCCAGGGGTGGCCACCCCTCCAGGAGGACATTTCCCTGGATGCAGGGGACAATCCTGCCCTGTGGAACTCTGCCAGGGACATTTCCCTGGGTCCAGGGGACAATCCTGCTGCAGGTCCTGGGAGGTGGCACTTCCCAGCAGCTGGAATTGCCCAAGGATAACCCAGGGCATCATCTGGGTGACCCACGCCCAGCTGTCCCCCAGGTTTGGGACCTCCCCATTGCTCCCAGTGGAGCCCATCCCAGTATTCCCAGTATTCCCAGTATTCCCAGTATTCCCAGAATGAGCTGCAGAACCCCAAGTGTCTGGAGGGGGGTGGTGAGGAGCCTCCACCCCATGTGGTCACGAAGATTTTGGGAAGTGACGATGACAGCGGTGGTGAAACCTCTCCCGCCAGGCTCCTCATCCCAGGAACTGGTGCCAGAAAAACCCAAAATTGCAAAAGAGGGAGACAAAGGGACGGGGTTTGGGAAGGGGACGGGCGCGTCCTCAACGGGAAGGGGACGCGCGTGGGCTGGGCAGAGGGACACGGGTGACACGGCAGGGACACGGGTGACACGGCAGGGACACGGGTTCAGACAGGCCTGGGGATGGCAGAGAGCGTGGCTGGGCCATGGGGACAGGGACAAGGACACGTGAGTGCCATGGGGACAGGAGTGGGACAAGGACGCGTGAGTGCCATGGGGACAGGAGTGGGACAAGGACAGGTGAGTGCCATGGGGAGGAGAGGGGGACAAGGACAGGTGAGTGCCAGAGGGACAGGAGGGGACAAGGACAGGTAAGGACAGGTGAGTGCCATGGGGACAGGAGGGGGACAAGGACAGGTAAGGACAGGTGAGTGCCATGGGGACAGAAAAGGGACAAGGACAGGTGAGTGCCATGGGGATGGCAGAGGGCGTGGCTGGGCCACCTGGCATGGGGGACATGGTCATCTGTGTGCCATGGGGACAGGAGGGGGACAAGGACAGGTGAGTGCCATGGGGACAGGAGGGGGACAAGGACAGGTGAGTGATTCAGGGTAGATCCCAGACATGGGGATGGATTTAGGGTGATCTCTGTGACTGGGATGGATTTAGGGTTGATCCCTGACAGTGGGGATGAATTCAGGGTGGATCCCTGTGACTGGGATGGATTTAGGGTGGATCCCTGTGAGGAGGGATGAATTCAGGGTGGATTCCCATGAGTGGGATGGATTTAGTGTTGATCCCTGACAGTGGGGGTGAATTCAGGGTGGATCCCTGACAGGGGGATGGATTTAAGGTGGATCCCCATGAGGGAGATGAATTCAGGGTGGATCCCTGACAGGGGGATGGATCCAGGTTGGATCCCTGCGGGCATCATCATTCCACCTTCAGATGGCCACAGGTGAGGTTTGGGATTTTGGGGTTCCCTCTCACCTGCCCAGGGGTGCAGGGGGAGGTTCAGCCCCATTCTCTGGGGGTTCACTGACTCTGGAGGGATGGAGAATTTTTTTCCCCCTAAATCTTAGAATCCCAGAGATCGGAAAACCTCCAAGATCACCACGTCCAAGCTGTTCCCGACCCCCACCTGCCCACCCAGACCAACACCCAGGTGTTCCTCAGGGGTGGCCACTCCAACCCTCCCTGGGCAGCCTTTCCAAGGCCTGGCCGCCCTTTCCAGGGGAAAATTCCACCCCACGAGCCCCCCTGGCACAGCCCGAGGCCGTTCCCTCTCCTCCCGTCCCTTTGTGGCATCGCTGAAGGCGGTGGAGGGGGCACGGCCACATCTGGAAGGGGCACGGCCACATCTGGAAGGGGCGTGTGGCACATCTGGAGCCCGGAGCGTGACCAAGAGAGGGGAAAGGGCACCGGGGGAGGAACCGGGATGGGCTGGCCCGGAGCACCGGGAAGTGGCGGCTCCGCACGGCCGCACCCCGGGCAGGAACGCGGCAGAACCCCCGGGGCACCGGGGATGGGGAGGGGACAATCGCGACATCCGCGGGGCGGTGGGTGAGGGACAGAGCCCGAACCGGCACAATCCCAGCTCGGAGCTGAGCCCGAACCGGCACCATCCCAGCTCGGAGCTGTTCCCGAACCGGCACAATCCCAGCTCGGAGCTGAGCCCGAACCGGCACAATCCCAGCTCGGAGCTGTTCCCGAACCGGCCCAATCCCAGCTCGGAGCTGAGCCCGAACCGGCACAATCCCAGCTCGGAGCTGTTCCGGGACCGGCACCATCCCAGCTCGGAGCTGTTCCGGGACCGGCACAATCCCAGCTCGGAGCTGTTCCGGGACCGGCACCATCCCAGCTCGGAGCTGAGCCCGAACCGGCACCATCCCAGCTCGGAGCTGAGCCCGAACCGGCACCATCCCAGCTCGGAGCTGTTCCCGAACCGGCACCATCCCAGCTCGGAGCTGAGCCCGAACCGGCACAATCCCAGCTCGGAGCTGTTCCGGGACCGGCACCATCCCAGCTCGGAGCTGTTCCCGAACCGGCACCATCCCAGCTCGGAGCTGTTCCCGAACCGGCACAATCCCAGCTCGGAGCTGTTCCCGAACCGGCACAATCCCAGCTCGGAGCTGAGCCCGAACCGGCACAATCCCAGCTCGGAGCTGTTCCGGGACCGGCACAATCCCAGCTCGGAGCTGTTCCCGAACCGGCACAATCCCAGCTCGGAGCTGTTCCCGAACCGGCACAATCCCAGCTCGGAGCTGTTCCGGGACCGGCACAATCCCAGCTCGGAGCTGTTCCCGAACCGGCACAATCCCAGCTCGGAGCTGTTCCCGAACCGGCACAATCCCAGCTCGGAGCTGTTCCGGGACCGGCCCAATCCCAGCTCGGAGCTGTTCCGGGACCGGCCCAATCCCAGCTCGGAGCTGAGCCCGCAGCCCTGCGGGGTGGGAGCGGCTCCGGGGAGGAGCGGCCGGGCCGGGCTGAGTCAGCCCCGACGCGGCTGCCGGGGAGCGGCCCCGGGGGGGTTCCCGAGGCCTCGGGGGTGCCGGATCCACCCCGGGCAGAACCAGAACCAGAACCAGAACCAGAACCAGAACCAGAACCAGAACCAGAACCAGAATCAGCCTGGCATTGCCGCCAGCTTCCCCCAGCCCAAGTAGAACCAGAACCAGAACTAGAACCAGAATCAGAATCAGAGTCAGAACCAGCCTGGGAACGGCCCCGGGGGAGTTTCCGGAGCCTCGGGGGTGCAGGATCCATCCCGGGCTGAGCCAGAGCCAGGGCCAGAACCAGAACCAGAACCAGAACCAGAACCAGAACCAGAACCAGAGCCAGAACCAGAGCCAGAACCAGAGCCAGATTCAGAACCAGAGCCAGAGCCAGAACCAGAACCAGAACCAGAAGCAGATTCAGAACCAGAACCAGAACCAGAACCAGAACCAGAACCAGAACCAGAGCCAGAACCAGAGGCAGAACCAAAGCCAGAACCAGAACCAGAACCAGATTCAGAACCAGAGCCAGAACCAGAACCAGATTCAGAACCAGAGGCAGAACCAGAGCCAGAACCAGAACCAGAACCAGAACCAGAACCAGAACCAGAACCAGAGCCAACCTGGCATCACCCCCAACTTCCCCCAGCCAGGCCAGAGAGACCCCCGGGGGGGGCAAAACCGCTTTGTTTAAATGGAAATTTATTGAAATGATGTGGGGATCACACGGGAGGGTCCCGGGGCCATGCCGGGCCCTGCCCTCACTTCCTGCGGGGCATCTTGTCCGGCAGGTCCTGGAAGAAGTCGTTGCACATCATGGCCATGCAGGCCAGGAAGGTCACGTACTCCTGGAAATCCACCTCGTTGTCGCTGTTGCAGTCCAGGTTGCTCATCAGCTTCTGTAAACTCGCCTCGCTGGTTTGATTCTGCCCGAGGGAGGAGGGAAAGGAAGGATTAAAACCGGGCTTTGGAGGGGTTAAAACCGGGGCTTTGGAGGGGTTAAAACCGGGCTTTGGAAGGGTTAAAACCGGGCTTTGGAGGGGTTAAAACCAGGGCTTTGGAGGGGTTAAAACCGGGCTTTGGAAGGGTTAAAACCGGGCTTTGGAGGGGTTAAAACCGGGCTTTGGAAGGGTTAAAACCGGGCTTTGGAGGGGTTAAAACCGGGCTTTGGAAGGGTTAAAACCGGGCTTTGGAGGGGTTAAAACCGGGCTTTGGAAGGGTTAAAACCGGGCTTTGGAGGGGTTAAAACCGGGCTTTGGAAGGGTTAAAACCGGGCTTTGGACGTCCCCAAAGCCCCGAGTCCCCCCCCCGGCACTCACGCTGAAGCTCGGCAGCTCCTTGGTGAGCAGCTCCTTAAGCTCGGCTTTGTTGAGCTTGTACTTGTCGCCCTCGTTGCCCGAGTACTTGTGGAAGGTGGCGACCACCACGGCCAGCGCCTGCTCCAGGGGACACGCCATGGGGACAGCTGGGGACACAGCGAGGGGACACAGGAGTTGGGCACCCTCAGAGCCAGAACCAGGGACCAATCCCCCGTGCCAGGCCCGGGTCTGTCTCGGGATGCTCCGGTCCCTCCCCGGCTCCAGCCGGGCTGGGCAACCCCAAAATAGGGGGAAAAATGGGAAAAAAAGGGAAGGGAAGGGAAGGGAAGGGAAGGGAAGGGAAGGGAAGGGAAGGGAAGGGAAGGGAAGGGAAGGGAAGGGAAGGGAAGGGAAGGGAAGGGAAGGGAAGGGAAGGGAAGGGAAGGGAAGGGAAGGGAAGGGAAGGGAAGGGAAGGGAAGGGAAGGGAAGGGAAGGGAAGGGAAGGGGAGGGAAGGGGCTCGGGAGTTTTTCCAGCCCTGGCCCGGTGAAATCCGCATTTCCAGCTCGGCACCTGCAGCGGGACCCCCCCCAGCCGCGCCTGGCAACATCTGGAGAACATCTGGAGGGGTAAAAGCGACTCACCGAGAGCTCGGGAGGGACAGGAGAGATCGGGCAGGGCGGAAGGGGAGCCAGGCTCAGGCCCTGGCATTTATAGCGTTCATCGCCCCGCCTGAGCCACACCCGGCCGGGGAGGCAGCGACGCTCCCGAGCCCGCCCGGACCCGGCTGGAAAAGGAGAAAAGGAGGAGAAAGGAAACCCTGGGAGCTGCCCCCGCCCTTGCCAAGGGCGCTGGTTTGGATTAGGAGGAGCAAAATGCGCCGCTGGGGCTGCCCAGGGACCACCCGGGCCGGGAGAGCCCCGCGGGGTTCGGGTGCCCCCCGGTGCCCCCCGGTGCCATCCCGGGTCCGGTCTCGGGGGTGGTGCCGAGCCGGGGTTTGTGCCGAGGGGTTTTTTTCCCTTTTCCAGTCTCTTGGCAGCGATTTGCGCTCCCGTTGTGTAACGGAGCCGCTCCCGTGGCCCGGGCACGTGTGCGGGAGCTGGGGCGGGCACCGGCAACGGGCAGTGCCCAACCTCGAACCCTGGCAAAGCCCCCGAGTGCCCCCCAAACCCTGGCAAAGCCCCCGAGTGCCCCCCAAACCCTGGCAAAGCCCCCAAATGTCCCCCCAAAACCCTGGCAAAGCCCCCGAGTGCCCCCCAAACCCTGGCAAAGCCCCCGAGTGCCCCCCAACCCTGGCAAAGCCCCCGAGTGCCCCCCAAAACCCTGGCAAAGCCCCCAAATGTCCCCCCAAAACCCTGGCAAAGCCCCCGAGTGCCCCCAAACCCTGGCAAAGCCCCCAAATGTCCCCCCAAAACCCTGGCAAAGCCCCCGAGTGCCCCCCAAAACCCTGGCAAAGCCCCCAAATGTCCCCCCAAAACCCTGGCAAAGCCCCCGAGTGCCCCCCAAACCATGGCAAAGCCCCCGAGTGCCCCCCAAAACCCTGGCAAAGCCCCCGAGTGCCCCCAAACCCTGGCAAAGCCCCCAAATGTCCCCCCAAAACCCTGGCAAAGCCCCCGAGTGCCCCCCAAACCATGGCAAAGCCCCCGAGTGCCCCCCAAAACCCTGGCAAAGCCCCCGAGTGCCCCCAAACCCTGGCAAAGCCCCCAAATGTCCCCCCAACCCTGCAAAGCCCCCGAGTGCCCCCCAGCCCTCCCCAGATTGATCTGGGGGCTTGGGGAGGACCTGGGGGATTTGGGGAGGATTTGGGGGCTTTGGGAGGATTTGGGGGCTTGGGGAAGATTTGGGGGCTTTGGGAGGACCTGGAGGCTTTAGGGGGGAACCTGGGGGATTTGGGGGCTTGGGGAGGATTTGGGGGGCTTTGGGGAGGATCCGGGGGCTTTGGGGACAACCCGGGGGACTTGGGAGGAGCTGAAGGGTCGTAGGGAGGACCTGGGGAGTTTGGGGAGGACCTGGGGGCTTTGGGGAGGATTTGGGGAGGATTTGGGGAGGATCTGGGGGCTTGGTGTGCCCCCGACCCTGGTGGCTCCCAGGGCACCACTCCTGAACCCTCCCCAGAACGTTCCAGCGACACCCAAGAGTTGTTTTTGCTCAAATTTCTCCCAAAATAAACCCTCGCAGGGCTGAGCCACGCTGTGGAAAATCCCACAGAGCTGGAGGAAGGCGTGAGTCAGGCTGGGCACGGCGGGGGTGAGCGCTGAGCGTGGCCAGGACTGGGGGGGAAAATGAACAGAACCCCAAAACTGAGAGAAAACCTGAACAAAACCCCAGAATTGAGCAGGATTGGGGGGAGAATGAACAGAACCCCAAAACTGGGAGAAAATCTGAACAAAACCCCAGAATTGAGCAGGATTGGGGGGAGAATGAACAGAACCCCAAAACTGAGCCAGGACTGGGGGAGAACCTGAAGAGAACCCCCAAAATTGAACCAGGATTGGGGAAAAAATGGACAGAACTCCAGAATTGAGCCAGAACTGGGAGAAAATCTGGAAAGAACCCCAGAACTCAACCAGGATTGGGGGGAAAATGAACAGGACCCCAAAACCCCTCTGGGATTGGGGACAGCCTGTACAGAACCCCCAGAATTGAGCCAGAATTGGGGGGGAAAATGAGCAGAACCCCAAAACTGAGCTGGGATTGGGAGAAAAAATGAACAGAACCCCCAAAACTCAGCCAGGATTGAGGAAAACTTGCACAGAACCCCAGAACTGAGCTGGGATTGGGGACAGCCTGAAGAGAACCCCAGAACTGGGATAAAATCCGAACAAAACCCCAGAACTGAGCCAGGACTTGGGGGGAAAATGAACAGAACCCCAAAACTGAGCCAGAATCAGGGAAAATCTTTTATTGAAAGCCCCTCAGGGCTGGGGTGGCCATGGGGAGGGGTCACTCCAGGGTCACTCTGGGGTCATTCTGGGGGTCACTCTGGGGTCACTTCAGGGTCACTCTGGGGTCACTCTGGGGTCATTCTGGGGTCACTCTGGGGTCACTTCAGGGTCACTCTGGGGTCACTCTGGGGTCACTCTGGGGTCACTCTGGGGTCACTCTGGGGTCATTCTGGGGTCACTCCAGGGTCACTCTGGGGTCATTCTGGGGGTCACTTTTGGGTCACTCCAGGGTCATTCTGGGGGTCACTCTGGGGGTCACTCCAGGGTCATTCTGGGGTCATTCTGGGGTCACTCCAGGGTCACTCTGGGGTCATTCTGGGGGTCACTCTGGGGGTCACTCCAGGGTCATTCTGGGGGTCACTCTGGGGGTCACTCCAGGGTCATTCTGGGGTCACTCCAGGGTCATTCTGGGGTCACCCCGGGGTCACTTCCTGCGGTGCTTGCTGGGGTCGTCCTTGAAGAACTCGTTGAAGCCCATGGTGATGCAGGCCAGGAAGCAAACGTACTCCTTGAAATCCACCTCGCTGTCCTTGTTGTGGTCCAGGTCGTTCATCAGCCGCTTGAACTCGGCCTCGTCCATTTGTTTCTGTCCAGAGAGAGGGTTTGGGGTGAGGGTTGGAGGGGAGGGGCCGCCCCTTCCCCGCCTTCTCCCCTCCTCTGCCTCAGGGAGGGATTTTGGGCTTGGCGGGTGAGATGGGCAGTGCCCGAATTTCCAAAAATGCCTCCCGGGTGTGGAAAAGTTTGGCCAAAAAAAACCAAACCAATTTTAAAAAATCAAAGTGTCTCCCGGGTGTGGAAAACTTTGGCCAAAAATAAAATAATTAAACTAAACTAAACTAAACTTAAATTTAATTTAATTTAATTTAAGGGCCTCCTGGGTGTGGAAAAATTTGGCAAAAATAAAATAAAATAAAATAAAATTGAAGGGCCTCCCGGGTGTGGAAAAATTTGGAAAAAAAAAAAACAAAAACATTAAATTAAATTAAATTAAATTAAATTAAATTAAATTAAATTAAACTAAATTAAATTGAAGGGCCTCCCGGGTGTGGAAAAATTTGGCCAAAAAAAAAATAAAAAATAAAAAAAAAAATTTCACCTCCCGGTTGAAACCACAAGCCGAGAAAGGGAAGTGAGGGTTAAGAAAAAAAGAAATAGTGAATAAAAAAAGGGAAATTGGAGCGTGATTTCCTTTGCTAAACAAAATATTTCTGTGGGTTTAAAAAAAGCTGAATTTCCTTTGGGGCTGAGCCCCTCCAGGCCTCGTTCCTGCTCTTCTCCAGGGATTTCCCTGGAGCACGAGGGATGGATCCATCAGAATTTCAGAGAGCCGGGGGAAAAAGACACGGGAGAAAAGATCTGGGAGTAAAGACCCGGGACAAAGACCCAGGAGGAAAGACCCAGAGAAAGACACAGGAGAAAAGACCTGAGAGAAAGACCCGGGACAAAGACCCAGAGAAAGAACCGGGATAAAAGACCCTGGGAGGAAAAAGACCCGGAAGAAAGATGCAGGAGAAAAGACCCCACAGAAAAGACCCAGGAGAAAAAAGACCTGGATCAGAAGACTGGGGAAAAAGACCCAGAGAAAGATCCGGGAGAAAAGACCCGGGAGAAAAAAGACCCGGGAGAGAAAAAACCTGGGAGAAAAGACCCAGAGAAAAACCCAGGAGAAAGACCCAGAGAAAGACCTGGGAGGAAAGAGGAAGAAAAAAGACCCGGGAGAAAGAAAGACCCAGAGAAAGAAAGACCCAGAGAAAAGACCCAGGAGAAAAAGGACCCGGGAGAAAATACACAGGAGAAAAAGGACCCAGAGAAAGAGCCAGGAGGAAAGAGGGAGATAAAAGACCTGGGAGAAAAAGGACCCAGGAGGGAAGAACTCGAGAAAGACCCAGGAGAAAAGACTGGGGAGGAAAACCCGGGAGAAAAGACCTGGAGAAAGATCCAGGACAAAGACCCGGGACAAAGACTCGGGACAAAGACCCAGGACAAAGACTTGGGAGGAAGACCCGGGACAAAGACCCAGGACAAAGACTTGGGAGGAAAGACCTGGAGAAGGACTTGGAACAAAGACCTGGGACAAAGATCCAGGACAAAGACCCAGAGAAAGATTTGGGACAAAGACCCAGGACAAAGACCCAGGACAAAGACCCAAAGAAAGACCCAGGGCTGGTCCCTCCACCCCCAAGGGACACCCAGGATGTCCCCAAGGCCACTCACGCTCCCAAAGACCGGCAGCTCCTTGTTGAGCAGCTCCTTGAGCTCGGCCTTGCTGAGCTTGTACTTGTCGCCCTCCTTGGCCGAGTACTTGTGGAAGGTGGTGACCATCAGGGCCATCGCCTGCTCCAGGGGACACGCCATGGGGACACCTGGGGACACGGAGCAGGGGGTGCCATCAGCTTCTGGGGGGGCCCGGGCGGATTTTGGGGTGCTGGAGGAGGGAAGGGAGCGGGGACTCACCGGCTGAGCGTGGATCAGTTCTCGAGGGTTGGGATGGGGCAGCGGGGCACGGCGGGGATTTATAGCCCAGGAGGGTGGCACGGGGTGGCACAGGGTGGCACTGCCCCCGGGGCAGCCCCCACATGCCCGGCTGCTCCTCGCACCCGGGTTTCGCCCGCGCCTCATTTTTGTGTAACGAGCTGTGTGATCCTATTAATGAGCTATGTGATCCTGATAATGAGCTCTGTGATCCCACTAACAAGCTCTGCAATCCCGTTAATGAGTGAGCTGTGAGATCCCACTAACGAGCTGTGAGATCCCATTAATGAGTAAGCTGTGAGATCCCATTAATGAGCTCTGTAATCCCATTAATGAACTCTGTGATCTCATTAATGAGTGAACTGTGAGATTCCATTAATGAGCTCTGTGATCCCATTAACGAGCCATGAGATCCCATTAATGAGTGAGCTGTGAGATCCCCTTAATGAGCTGTGTGATCCCATAAATGAGTGAGCTGTGAGATCCCATTAATGAGATGGGAGATCCCATTAATGAGTTGTGTGATCCCATTAATGAGTGAGCTGTGAGATCCCATTAATGAGTTGTGTGATCCCATTAATGAGTGAGCTGTGAGATCCATTGACGAGCTCTGTGATCCCATTAACGAGCTGTGAGATCCCGTTAATGAGTGAGTTCCGTGATCCACTAACAAGCTCTGTGATCCCATTAACGAGCTGTGAGATCCCATTAATGAGTTCTGTGATCCTACAAATAAGCTGTGTGATCCCATAAATGAGTGAGCAGTGAGATCCCATTAACGAGCTCTGTGATCCCATTAACGAGCTGCCCCTTTTCCCTGGTACATTTGGGGAACAGAACACCCCAAAATCTCTGCGATCCCACACAGGGCGTCCCCTCTGGGGGACAAACGAGACCTTCCCTGTCTCCCCTTTTCCTCCAGGGCTGGGAAAGGGACACAAATTCCCGGAATTTCTCCCCAAAAATGGGACTTGGGGGTGGCCGAGCCCGGATCTTCGGGGTCCCGGGGGAGCCGCGCCCGGCCCGGCCCGGCTCGGCCCGGTTCGCCCCGCACCCCCGGGTGAGTCACGGCCCGGCTCGGCCCGGCTCGGCCCGGTTCGCCCCGCACCCCCGGGTGAGTCACGGCCCGGCTCGGCCCGGTTCGCCCCGCACCCCCGGGTGAGTCACGGCCCGGCCCGGCCCGGCTCGCCCCGCACCCCCGGGTGAGTCACGGCCCGGCTCGGCCCGGCTCGCCCCGCACCCCCGGGTGAGTCACGGCCCGGCTCGGCCCGGCTCGCCCCGCACCCCCGGGTGAGTCACGGCCCGGCCCGGCCCGGCCCGGCCCGGCCCGGTTCGCCCCGCACCCCCGGGTGAGTCACGGCCCAACCCGCGGGGATTCCTCGGCCCTGACTCAGCCCGGCCCCGCCCGTTCCCACGGGGACAGCCCGGGCCGGGCTCGCACGGGAGAACGGGGAGGCTCGGGGGGGCTGCGGGATCCCATTAATGAGCTGTGAGACCCCATTAATTAATGAAATGTGAGACCCCATTAATGAGCTGTGAGATCCCATTAATTAATGAAATGTGAGACCCCATTAATGAGCTGTGAGATCCCATTAATTAATGAAATGTGAGACCCCATTAATGAGCTGTGAGACCCGATTAATGAGCTCTGAGATCCCATTAATGAATGAGCTGTGTGATCACATTAATGAACTCTGTGATGCCATTAATGAGTGAGCTGTGTGGTCCCATTAATGAGCTGTGTGATCCCATTAATGAGTGAGCTGTGAGATCCCGTTAATGAGTGAGCTCTGAGATCCCATTAATGAGCTGTGTGATCCCATTAATGAGCTCTGTGATCCCGTTAATGAGTGAGCTGTGAGATCCTATAATTAGCTCTGAGATCCCATTAATGAGTGAGCTCTGAGATCCCATTAATGAGTGAGCTCTGAGATCCCATTAATGAGCTCTGAGATCCCATTAATGAGCTGTGTGATCCCATAATGAGCTCTGTGATCCCATTAATGAGCGAGCTGTGTGATCCCATTAACGAGCTGTGTGATCCCATTAATGAGCTCTGTGATCCCGTTAATGAGCTCTGTGATCCCATAATTAGCTCTGAGATCCCGTTAATGAATGAGCTGTGTGATCCCATTAATGAGCTCTGTGATCCCATAATTAGCTCTGAGATCCCGTTAATGAGCGAGCTGTGAGGTCCCGTTCGTGGCCGGGGTCAGCCCTGGGTGTCCCATGGAGGGGACACGGAGGGGACACGAAGGGACCCGCCCGGACCGATGTGGCCGCGGTGGCTGCTGACACCCGGTGGTGGCTGCTGGCGCTGTCGCCAGCCCAGGCGAGGCGAGGGCGGGTTGTAGCCGGGATATTTCCTGAAAAATCCTTTCCTCAGGATTTTTTGTTTTCTCCTGAGAAGCTGAGAGGCCTCAGGAACAAAATGCGAACGAAGAATATCTGCTGCTGTGGGATGCAACGGGCGCGTCTGTGATTGGTCTCGTGGGGTTGTTTTTAATTAATGGCCAATCACACTCCAAATGGGTCTCTCTCTGGTCAGACACAGGATTTTGTTATTCGTTCCTTTTCTATTCCTTGCTAGCCTTCGGATGAAATCCTTTCTTCTATTCTTTTAGTATAGTTGTAATATATTATATATCATATATTATATATTATATATTATATATCATACATTATATATTATATATTATATATTATATATTATATATTATATATTATATATTATATATTATATATTATACTAATATATAAATTTATAAGTATATATCAATATATTAAAATATATATAAATATATATAAACATGTACATATATATATTTACATATTTATATATTTTATATATATTATATTATATTATATTATATTATATTATATTATATTATATTATATTATATTATATTATATTATATTATATTATATTATATTACATTATATTACATTATATTACATTATATTATTTATTAGATTTTATTATATTATTATATTTATATATTCATTAATATATATCTTTATATATAACTATATGTAAATGTATAAATATAAAAATATATATTTATATATTATGTTATATATTTATTTTTATATATTTATTATTTATTATATATTATTATGTATTTTATATATTTATTATAGAAATATTATCATATTTTATTATAATGTTATTATCTTTATATATTTATTAATATATATTTATATGTTAATATATATTTATGTGTTATATAAATAGTACTATTATTTAATAAAATAATAAATATATGTAAAATAAATATATGTAATAAATATAATATATATAATAAAATAATAAATCAAGCCTTCTGAAACACGGATTCTCACCTCTTCCCTCATCTGGGACCCCTGTGAACCCCACCACAGGTGAGGGACAGGGTGGAGACCCCTCCCACAGCCCCCCCGATAAAATCTGCGCATCACCCGCTGCTCCTCCAAATTTTATTGCTGCAATAAACAATAAATAACCACGGGGGTGGCCGGGAACCAGGGAAAAACACCCCCCCCCTTTGCCCAAGGTTGTTTTTTGGGATAAAAAAAAAAAAAAAAACAAAAAAAAACAACAAAAGGGAACCCCCGAGGGAGGGCAGAGAGGGAGCGCCGCCCGTGCTGGGATTTCTGAGCACAGACAAAATTCCCACCCCAGAGCATGGGGAGAGCTTCACCCTCCGAGAAAAGGATGAATGTTCAGACAAAATTCAATCTAAAATATCAAATGGGACTCAAGGCACGAAATTTGACACCGTCAAACGCTGCCAAAGCATCCGCCACAGCCTGAGAAGAAAACGAAACAAAATCCCTGTGGGGAGAAGCTCCGGCTGCTCGCTCGAGGTAGCTCAGAGCATCTCCGCTGAGATGGGGCCCTCCTGCTCCTCTCTGGCTTCACCGCGGCGCTTTAACCTCGCCACCAGCGCCGTGCTGAGGCGGAGAAGTCGAGGAAGGGAGTTTGAAAGCGCCGGTGGTCAGCGAATGGGGAAAACAACCAGCTCCCGGCGGTGCGACCCACCCCAGCGGCCGAAAGGGGCGGGTTTCAGCTGCTCGATCAGAAAAGTGCAACTCCTCCAGCGGTGTGGCTGAGACCTTTACTGGGAATGCTGAGAAAAGAGGAGGAAAGAGGGGCAGGACGAGGAGGAGCCCCCCCCCAAATCCCACCCACAGGATTTGGGTGGGAATGGGGGGGGGGGGGGGTCCTGGGAAAAAAAAATAAAATAAAATAAAATCAGGGGATGGGAGGAGCAGGGGGGTTCCAGAGGCTCGGGGAGGGCACAAAAAAACCCCAAAAAATAAAATTAAAAAGTGGGGAATGGGAGGAGCTGGGGGGTTCCAGGGGGGGGAGTCCCGGAGGCTCGGGGCGGGCACAAAACCCCAAAAAATAATTAAAAAAGCGGGGAATGGGAAGAGCTGGGGGGTCCCGGAGGCTCGGGGCGGGCACCAAAAAAAGAAAAATAAAATAAAAATAAAAGAAAAGAAAGAAAGCAGGGAATGGGAGGAGCTGGCGTGTCCCGGGGGGGGGATCTCGGAGGCTCGGGGCGGGCACCAAAAAAAGAAAAATAACATAAAAATAGAATAAAGAAAGCAGGGAATGGGAGGAGCTGGCGGGTCCCGGGGGGGATCTCGGAGGCTCGGGGCGGGCACCAAAAAAAGAAAAATAAAATAAAAATAAAGAAAGCAGGGAATGGGAGGAGCTGGGAGTTCCGGAGGGGGTCCAGCAGCTTCTACTTGGTGTGTTTGACACTCTGCTCCTGCTGGCGGATGATCTGCGCGATGGGGCTGGCGATGCCTCCTATCAAGGTCCAGTACTCCTCGAAGCTGATGCGCCCGTCCTTGTTCTCATCCAGGTCGCAGATGAGTTTGTCGGCGGCGCGGCGGTTCCCGGTGTCCTGCGGGGGAACAGCGGTGTCAGCCTGGGGCTTTTTTAAGATTTTCTAATGACTCGTAAATGTTTTGCGTCCCTTTGTGGAGGGGGGGAAGGCCGATGGGCTGCTGGTTTGGCCAGTGCCATTGGAGAGGTGGCACCGTCACCCTCCGATCCACTGTCACCCTTGGAAAACTGGAAATGTCGGAGCCGGAAAATGAGCTCCCCTTTTTTCCTCGCCTTGAGAACAGCGGGGTGTGCTTGTGTTTTGTCGTTCGTGCCCTGCGGTGACAGCAGCGGAGTTTTGGGCTGGTCTAATGCGGTGTGGGAACTCATTAAACCCCTCCGGGTGTCCGGAGCTGCTGAGGACCCCGGAATGCAGCCCAGAACACCTGAGGCTCTGATGATGACCCCTGGAGCAAGTCACCCGCTTGGGATGAGGAGCTGAAAGTCACAGAGGTTTGAATGGTACAATAATAGAATTATCACGGCGTGAAAATGTGGATCTTGGGATTTTTGGTATTGAAGCAGAGTGGAAATTTTCCTGGGTAGAAATCCGTTTTGATTTAAGTGAAATGTAGGGTTAAGGGTTAGGGTTAGGGTTTAGGTTAGGGTTAGGGTTTAGGGTTAGGGTCAAGGTTAGGGTTAGGGTCAGGGTAATAAATAAATCTTCCGTGTTGAATATTCTGATTCTCACTAACCAATCCAGTCCAATACACAAATCCTACAGCATTTCCATACAGCCCATAAGAATCACTACATCACCACACTGTGCTACATTTTAAACCCTAAAAACTCCTCTTTGGGCCCCTTCTGCTGAGCCGGCAGGGTCTGCTCTGCCCCTTGGACCTCTCTGCAAGCAGAGGGTGTTGTTCCATCAAAAGGGGATCACCTTCAGCAGCCACAGCGTTGTTTTCCAGCTGTTCAGTAACTGAGGGATCTCAGAGCTTGCTTTCATTTCAACCTCACTTTTAGTTTCTATACTCTCACAATCTTTTGCCAGGCAATCATATTGATAAGGCTTTCCTCTTTCATCTTCCCCAACAGGATTACGGTTGTGGCTGCAACCAGTCCTATGAGCAGGATGAGCAATTTTAGGTCGATTGGGCAACTTTTGGCATGGGCCGATTGCGCTGCCTATCAGCGCCCCTCATAGGGCTCGGGTGATAACGGGGCAGCGCAGGCTCAGGCCGGGTTCAGGCCGGGTTCAGGGCGGGCAGATCCCCCCAAAACCCCGTCCTGCACCCCCGGGCTCACCGTCAGCATGTGGTTGAGCTCCCGGCTGAGCATCTTGCGGAAATCCTTCTTGCTGATGCGCCGCGGGTTCTTGCAGCAGCAGCAGCGGCTCGAGTACTTGTCGAAGTTGTTCACCAGCACCTGCACGGCCCATTCCAGCTCCGTGCACTCGGCCATGGTGCCCTGAGGGGGCGAGACTCGGGTGAGACCCTCGGGGGTCCCCACCACAAACCCCCGGAAGGGAAAACCCATCCTGGCCTAAAGGCAAATGACCCGCGGGGCTGGGGGATCCTCATCTTCCTCACCGCCCCCAAAATCCTCGGTGCCCATCCCCAAAATCCTCGGTGCCACCTGTGCCCGCCCCCAAAATCCTCGGTGCCACCTATGCCCGCCTCAAAATTTTCAGTGCCAGCTGTGCCTGCCCCAGACGGTGCCAGCTGTGGCCACCCCAAAATCCTCGGTGCCCGCCCCAAAATCCTCAGTGCCCGCCTCAAATCCTCGGTGCCACCTGTGCCCTCCCCAAATCCTCGGTGCCACCTGTACCCTCCCCAAATCCTCGGTGCCACCTGTGCCCGCCCCAAATCCTCGGTGCCACCTGTGCCCGCCCCGCCCGGCCCCGGGGCCGCCCGTGCCGCCCCCGCTCCTGGGCCGGGCCGTGCCGGTGCTGCCGGTCCCGGTGCCGCGGGGCTCGTTGGGGAGGAACGGGGCCGGAATTACCGGCCCTGCCCTCGCTGTTGCTTCACGGCTGCGGGAACGGCCCGGCGGGGCAGGTCCCGGCTTGCCGAGCACCTCTCCTGTCCCTCCTGTCCCTGCTGTCCCCTCCTGTCCCCTCCTGTTCCACTCCTGTCCCCCCTGTCCCCTCCTGTCCCCTCCTGTCCCCACTGTCCCTCCTGTCCCCTCCTGTCCCCTCCTGTCCCCTCCTGTCCCCTCCTGTCCCCACTGTCCCCTCCTGTTCCACTCCTGTCCCCTCCTGTCCCCTCCTGTCCCCCCTGTCCCTCCTGTCCCCTCCTGTCCCCCCTGTCCCCTCCTGTCCCCCCCTGTCCCCTCCTGTCCCCCCTGTCCCTGCTGTCCCCTCCTGTTCCACTCCTGTCCCCTCCTGTCCCTCCTGTCCCCCCCTGTCCCCCCTGTCCCTCCTGTCCCCTCCTGTCCCCTCCTGTCCCCCCTGTCCCTCCTGTCCCCTCCTGTCCCCCCTGTCCCCTCCTGTCCCCTCCTGTCCCCTCCTGTCCCCTCCTGTCCCCCCTGTCCCCCCCTGTCCCCTCCTGTCCCCTCCTGTCCCCCCTGTCCCTCCTGTCCCCTCCTGTCCCCTCCTGTCCCCCCTGTCCCTCCTGTCCCCTCCTGTCCCCTCCTGTCCCCTCCTGTCCCCCCTGTCCCCCCTGTCCCCACCAGGAAGCTCTGCCTGGGCCTGTCAGGACGGTCCCCCCGTCACATCCCGGTGACAATGACACGGAAACGGCGTCACCTTGGCCGGACTCGGCTCTTTCCTGCCTGGCCGGGGTGGGGACAGCCGGGCTGGGGGTGTCCCTTTTGTCCCTTTTGTCCCAGGCTGTCCCTTTAACCCAGCCCAGGGGACAACAGCCACCGCCACAGGGACCTTGAGGGGTGGCCCAGCACTGTCCCCACGAGGGTGTCCCCAACCCTGCTGCTCGCTCAGGTCCTGCCCTGCGTCACAACCTGGCTCCCGTCCCCTCTTGTCACCCTGACCCTGCCCAGTCCTGCCCCAGGGAGGTGACACCGGGCCCAGCCACACTGAGGAGGTGACACCAGTCCCAGGGAGGTGACACCGGGCCCAGCCCCAGGGAGGTGACACCGCTGGGGAGGTGACACCAGGGCCCAGCCACGCTCTCCTTGTCCCCATGTGTCCCTGTGTCCTCCCAAGCCACCTCTGTCCCCCGTGGTGCCGCAGCCCGAGGTCACTCCGTCACTGTCCCCAACTCTCAGAACTGTCACCAGGGTGGCTTTGGGGCTGGGGGTTCCATTTCCAGCCCAGGAACCGAAGGGGTTTGGGAGCACCGAGGCCACAACCCCCTCGGCACCGGGTGACATCGGTGACATCGGTGTCACCTGTCCTGTCCCCCTGGTGGCAGCGCCCTGCCCGGCCCTGGGGCTCCGAGGCTGCTCCACCGGTGACTCACGGGACAGCCCCGGGGCCACCGGGCACTCACCGGGTGGCACATGGGGACACTGGGGACACTGGGGGACACTGGGGGACACTGGGGGACAGAGCCACGCGCGGCCCCAGCGCTCCCTGCTCCCAGCCCGGCATCCCCCGCCAGCAAATCCTGCTTTTCCAGAGGGAAATTCCTCCTTTTCCATCAGCAAATCCTGCTTCTCCACCAACAAATTCCCCTTTTCCACCAAAAATTCTTTCTTTCCATTGACAAATCCCCTTTTTCCAATGGCAGATCCCTCTTTTCAACCAACAAATCTCCTTTTCCACCAAGAAATCCTGCTTTTCCACCGGTAAATTCCTCTTTTCCAATAGCAAATCCCCTTTTTCCACCAACAAATTCTCTTTTCCACCAGCAAATACCTTTTCCACCAACAAACCCCCTTTTCCACCCTAAAATCCTCCTTTTCCACCAACAAATCCCCCTTTTCCAATAGAAAATCCTCTTCTCCACTGGTAAATCCTCTTTTTCCAACAGCAAATCCCCTTTTCCTCCAACAAATCCCCCTTTTCCACCAAAAAAATCCCCTTTTCCATCAACAATTCCCCTTTTCCTCCAACAATTCCCCTTTTCCAATAGCAAATCCCCCCTTTCCACCAACAAACCCCATTTTCCACTGGTAAATCCCCCTTTTCCAATGGCAGATCCCCCTTTCCCCATAGCAAATCCCCTTTGCCGGCCCCCAGACCCCGCTGGCAGCCCCAGCCCGAACCCTCCAGCCCCAGGGAACTCCCCGGGTGCTCCTGCCCCGGTCCCGGCCTCCCCGAGCCCATCCCGGTTTCCCCAAGCCCCTCCCGGTTCCCCTCAGCCCATCCCGGTTCTATCCCGGTTCCTCCCGAGCCCTTCCCGGTTCTATCCCGGTTCCCCTGAGCCCATCCCGGTTCTATCCCGGTTCCTCCCGAGCCCTTCCCGGTTCTATCCCGGTTCCCCTGAGCCCATCCCGGTTCTACCCCGGTTCCCCTCAGCCCATCCCGGTTCTATCCCGGTTCCCCCCGAGCCCATCCCAGTTCTATCCCGGTTCTCCCGAACCCCTCCCGGTTCTATCCCGGTTCTCCCGAGCCCCTCCCAGTTCTATCCCGGTTCCCCCCGAGCCCATCCTGTTTCTCCCGAGCCCATCCCGGTTCTATCCCGGTTCCTCCGAGCCCATCCCGGTTCCCCTCAGCCCATCCCCGTTCCCCTGAGCCCATCCCGGTTCTATCCTGGTTCCTCCCAAGCCCATCCCGGTTCCCCTCAGCCCTTCCCGGTTCTATCCCGGTTCCCCTCAGCCCCTCCCGGTTCTATCCCAGTTCCCCCGTGCCCTTCCCGGTTCTATCCCGGCCCCCCCTGAGCCCATCCCGGTTCTATCCCGGTTCCCCTCAGCCCATCCCGGTTCTATCCCGGTTCTCCCGAACCCCTCCCGGTTCTATCCCAGTTCTCCCGAACCCCTCCCGGTTCCCCCCGAGCCCCTCCCGGTTCTATCCCGGTTCCCCCCGAGCCCATCCCGGTCCCCCCCAAGCCCATCCTGGTTCCCCTCAGCCCATCCCGGTTCTATCCCGGTTCTATCCCGGTCCCCCCCAAGCCCATCCCGGTTCCCCTCAGCCCCTCCCGGTTCCCCTCAGCCCATCCCCGTTCCCTGGCCCCGCTCCCGGAGGATTCCAGGAATTTCCACCTCCTCAACCTCCAACCTCACACCCCAGGGGCTCTCCCCAGGTAAATCCTCATCCCGAGGGTCCCGAGAGGGGGGGGTTCCCCATTTCCCCATCCCGGGATTCCCCCGGGATTCCCACCTGCATCCTGCCGGGGGTCCCGCGGTGTCCGTGCGTCTGTCGAGCGCTGGGAATCGGTCCGGCCGCTCTCTCCTCTACCTCGCACCCATCCCGCCGGCCCAGCCGGGTTTTTAAGGAGCCTCCCACCCTTCCCTGACGTTCCCAGGGCGTTTCCAGACCGGGCCTTACCTGGGAAATGCTTCCCCCAGGTTGCAACACCGGGACGGGTCCGAGCGAGCAGGGACCCGCGCCGGGCTCCTCCCGGGGCTCCCTCGGGGTTTTGGGGTTTTGGGATCGCCCCAAAAGGTCCCAAAGGGGCGCACGAGGGGTCCCAGCAGTGGGGAGAGGGCACAGAATTCCCCCCCGATCATGGAAATCCACTTATCCCAGCCCTGACACACCCCGGGCACTGGGCGTGAACAAAATCCTCAATTTGTGCCCAAACCACTCGTTCTGGTGGGTGCAAGGGGCTGACACAGGTTTGGGGTGAACAAAATCCTTAATTTCAGCCCAAACCACTCATTCTGGTGGGTACAAGGGGCCAAAACAGGTTTGGAGCAAATAAAATCCTTTATTTGAGCCAAAACCAAGTTTTCTGCTGGGTGCAAGCGGCTGACACAGCTTTGAGGTGAATAAAATCCTTAATTTGAGCCAAACCCCACATTTGGGGTGAATAAAATCCTTAATTTGAGCCCAAACCATTGTTCTGGCGGGTGCAAAGGGCTGACCCAGCTTTGGGGTGAATAAAATTCCTTAATTTGAGCCAAAACCAAATTTTCTGGTGGGTCCAAGGGACTCACACAAGTTTGGAGCAAATAAAATCCTTCATTTGAGCCAGAACCCAGGTTTGGGGTGAACAAAAACCTTCATTTGAGCCAAAACCACTTGTTCTGGTGGGTGCAAGGGGCTGACAGAGGCCAGGGCAAATTAAATCCTTTATTTGAGCCAAAATCAGATGATCTGGTGGGTACAAGGGGCTGACACAATTTGGGAGCAAATAAAATCCTTCATTTGAGCCCAAACCCAGGTTTGGGGTGAATCAAATCCTTCATTTGGGCCAGAACCCAGGTTTGGGGTGAATCAAATCCTTCATTTGAGCCAGAACCCAGGTTTGGGGTAAATAAAATCCTTCATTTGGGCCAGAACCCAGGTTTGGGGTGAACAAAATCCTTCATTTGAGCCAGAACCCAGGTTTGGGGTAAATAAAATCCTTCATTTGAGCCCAAACCCGGGTTTGGGGTGAATCAAATCCTTCATTTGGGCCAGAACCCAGGTTTGGGGTGAATCAAATCCTTCATTTGAGCCCAAACCCAGGTTTGGGGTGAATCAAATCCTTCATTTGAGCCAGAACCCAGGTTTGGGGTAAATAAAATCCTTCATTTGAGCCAGAACCCAGGTTTGGGGTGAATCAAATCCTTCATTTGGGCCAGAACCCAGGTTTGGGGTGAATCAAATCCTTCATTTGAGCCCTAACCCAGGTTTGGGGTGAATCAAATCCTTCATTTGAGCCAGAACCCAGGTTTGGGGTAAATAAAATCCTTCATTTGGGCCAGAACCCAGGTTTGGGGTGAATCAAATCCTTCATTTGAGCCCAAACCCAGGTTTGGGGTGAACAAAATCCTTCATTTGAGCCCAAACCCAGGTTTGGGGTGAATCAAATCCTTCATTTGAGCCCAAACCCAGGTTTGGGGTGAATCAAATCCTTCATTTGGGCCAAATGCTCTTGTTCTGGTGGGTGCCAAGGGCTGACCCAGGTTAGGGATCAATCAAATCCCGTATTTGAGCCCAAACCCCGTTTTCTGGGGTTTTGGGGCACTCAGAGCTCTCTGGCATGGACGAGTCTCTGCCCAGCTGGGATCTGAGCTCGTCAAGCCCCATCCACCAATTAATGAACCCTGCAAATTGCAGGCCCGGTGCCTCCCGGCGCCAGATGCGATGCCGAGATCAGATCCCGGCTGCCGGGCGCACCTGGGGATGCAAAGCAGGAGCTGATTTATCCCGGGAAGGATCCACCTGCTCCCGGCACCTCTGGAATTCCTTCCCCATCCCGGAAAGAACGCGTCAGCTCGGCCCCGGCCTCTTCCTAATCTCGGCGGGGAGGAAGAAAACCTGTTCTGGTGGCGGCGATGATGATGGCGGTGGATGGCGGCGGTGATGATGATGATGGTGGTGATGCAACATCTCGGGGAGGGCGGGAATCCCTCCCCGAGCCCCAGGGCGAACAGCTCAGCCCTGAATCACCCTCTCATCGCCCTGTTCCCCTGGCAGATGTCACAACCACATCCAGGCCCTGCTTTTTACGAGGCATCCAGGGCGGGCGCGGCTGCCCCGAGCGGGCAGGAGCCACCCCAGAGGTGTCCCCAGCCCGTGGGACCTCGGGGACCTCGGGGTGCTCCTGGTCCTGCACCACCAGCTGGAAAATCTGGAGGTGTTTGGTGTCTGCAGGGCCTCCAGATGAAGGGTTGGGAGGTGGTTGGCGTCTCCAGGACATCCAGATAAAGAATCTGGAGGTGTTTGGGGTCTCCAAAGAAGAATTTGGGAGGTGTTTGGGGTCTCCAGCACCTCCAAATGAAGGGTTGGGAGGTGGTTGGTGTCTCCAAAGAAGAATTTGGGAGGTGTTTGGTGTCCCCAGAACCTCCAGGTGAAGAATTTGGAGGTGTCTGGGGTCTCCAAAGAAGAATTGGGAAGTGGTTGGTGTCTCCAAAGAAGAATTTGGGAGGTGTTTGGTGTCTCCAAAGAACAACTGGGAGGTGTTCAGCACCTCCAGATAAAGAATTTGGAGGTGTTTGGGGTCTCCAAAGAAGAATTTGGAGGTGTTTGGTGTCTCCAAAGAAGAATTTGGAGGTGTTTGGGGTCTCAAAGAAGAATTTGGGAGGTGTTTGGGGTCTCCAAAGAAGAATTTGGAGGTGTTTGGTTTCTCCAGACCCCCAGGTGAAGGACTGGGAGGTGTTTGGGGTATCCAGGACCTCCAGAGGAGCGACTGGGAGGTGTTTGGTGTCCCCAGCACCCCCAGATAAAGAATTTGGAGGTGTTTGGTGTCTCCAAAGAAGAATTTGGAGGTGTTTGGGGTCTCCAAAGAAGAATTTGGAGGTGTTTGGTGTCCCCAGCACCCCCAGGTGGAGGATTTGGAGCTGTTTGGTGTCTCCAGCACCACGGGAACCTTTCCAGAGGGGTCTTTGGTGGTCTCCAGCATGGACATCCTGGCGTTGTGTCCTCACCGAGGGGCACTGGGCTGCTCCTGTCACCTCCAGACCCATCCAGGGCTGCCTCACCTGGCAGGAATCGTCCTCCTGCCACCAGGGCTGGGATCCAGGAGTCCCCACAGCCCCAGGGCGCATTCGGGGCTCCCCTTTGCCCCCCATCTGACGCATTTCCCGTGTCCCCAATTGCAGCCACGCCTGCCTGGCAACCCTAAATAATCATTGCCCTTGTGAAATCCAGACAGAAGCTCCTCGTGGGCCGACCACGGGGCCACCAGAGCTGCCACCAGCCTGGCAGGACCTGTCCCTTGTCACCAGCCTGGCAGGACCTGTCCCCTTCCCTTATCACCCTGCCCAAGCTTTGGAGCACTTTGGGTTTGGTTTTCTCCCTCTCCACGCCCTCTGTCCCTTTTTAGATCTTCATTTTTAGGGTCCCCACAGCCTTTTTAGGGTCTCCAGCACCTCCGGGTGAAGGGTTTGGAGGTGTTTGGGGCCTCCAAAGAAGAATTTGGAGGTGTTTGGTGTCCCCAGCACCTCCAGGTGAAGAACTGGGAGGTGTTTGGGGTCTCTTTGGACCCCACAGCGTTTTTAGGGTCCCCACAGCCTTTTTGGGGTCCCCACAGCCTTTTTGGGGTCCCCACAGCCTTTTTGGGCCATGCCAAGCCCCGGATTTTGGGGGTTTCCCGTGATTTTGAGGTTTTTCAAGATTTTGGGGGTTTCATTCCCAGGATTTGTGGTTTTTCAGGATTTTGGGGGTTTCATTCCCAGGATTTGTGGTTTTTCAGGATTTTGGGGGTTTCACTCCCAGGATTTGGGGTTTTTCAGGATTTTGGGGGCTTCATTCCCAGGATTTGGGGTTTTTCAGGATTTTGGGGGTTTCACTCCCAGGATTTGGGGTTTTTCAGGATTTTGGGGGTTTCACTCCCAGGATTTGGGGTTTTTCAGGATTTTGGGGTCTCCCCTGAGCTCCCCCCAGCCCAGGACCCCCAAAGCACGGCCCAGGCTCTGCCCGTGGGGTCCCCACAATGGGGGGAACCCGGGAACTGGGGCTGTGGGGAGCCCTGGGATGTCCACAGGGGTCACACACACACCTGCAGCATCCCCTGAACCCCTGCAGCATCCCCGGCACCCCCAAAACATCCCGGACACCCCCAGAGCATCCTCAGCATCTCCAGAACATCCCCTGCACCCCCAGAGCATCCCCTGAACCCCCAAAACATCCCGGACACCCCCAGAGCATCCCTGGCACCCCCAGAGCATCCCTGGCACCCCCTGAAGCCCCCCCAGCACCCCCAGAGCATCCCTGGCACCCCCATCCTCTGCCCACCCCAAAGCCACGACCCCAACCCCCGATCCCGCACCCCCGACCCCTCCCTGCTCCCTGCCCCCCACAAACGAGGTCCCCCCCATCCTGCTTTGTTTGGGGGGTTTTGTTTTTTTTGGTTTTGGGGTTTTTTTTCCATTTTTTTTCCTTTATTAATTTATACAAAAACGGTCGCGAGCGGCCCCGGCTGATCCGTGCCCGAACCCCCTGGAGGTGTGGGGGAGCACCGGGAGGGCAAAAACCCCAAAACAACCCCAAAACAACCCCCCAAAAACCGGGGGGGGACCACAGGGAAGGCTCCGGGGCCACCCTCACCCACCCACGGGAGCGGCAGAGCTCGGGGTGCCCCTGGAGGTGCCCCTGGAGGTGCCAGGGCACGGAGCTGGGGGGATGAACCCCCCAAAATCCCGGGGGGATTGAGGGGAAGGAGCCGAGTCCCGATGGCTCCAGAGCTCCGGGACTGGGGGAGCCGAACCCGGAGGGTCCCGGGGGGACCGAGGTGGAACGAGCCCCAAAATCCCGGGGGGATCGAGGGGAAGGAGCCCCAAAATCCCGGGGGGATCGAGGGGAAGGAGCCCCAAAATCCCGGGGGGATCGAGGGGAAGGAGCCCCGAAATCCCGGAGGGATCGAGGGGAAGGAGCCCCAAAATCCCGGGGGGATCGAGGGGAAGGAGCCCCAAAATCCCGGGGGGATCGAGGGGAAGGAGCCCCGAAATCCCGGGGGGATCGAGGGAAAGGAGCCCCAAAATCCCGGGGGGACCGAGGTGGAACGAGCCCCAAAACCCCGGAGGGATCGAGGGGAAGGAGCCCCAAAATCCCGGGGGGATCGAGGGGAAGGAGCCCCAAAACCCCGGGGGGATCGAGGGAAAGGAGCCCCGAAATTCCGGGGGGATCGGGGGGAAGGAGCCCCGAAATCCCGGGGGGATCGGGGGGAAGGAGCCCCGAAATCCCGGGGGGATCGAGGGGGAGGAGCCCCAAAACCCCGGGGGGATCGGGGGGAAGGAGCCGAGTCCCGATGGCTGCGGAGCTCCGGGACCGGGGGAGCCGCACCCGGAGGGTCCCGGGCACCGGGGCTGGAGGCGGCTCCGGGGCCAGGACCCCCCCGTGCCCCCCGCGCCGGGCTCGGGGCAGAGCTGGGGGCGGGAAGGGAGCGATCCTGGCGGGGTTCGAGCCGAGGAGGGCAGGGATGGAGAGGGCGGGGGGATCCTCCGAGGTCGCTTTTGCCCAGGCTCATCCCCCCGAGCTCGGCGGCGTTTCCAGGAGCGGAACCTCGGGCGCCTTCCCGTCCCCCCCACCGCCCTCTACTTCCTCCGGCAGCCCTTGGCCGCATCCCCCATCATGTCCCAGTACTCCCCGAACTCCAGCTTGGCCTCGTTAGGGTCTCCCATGCACTCGATCTTCTCTTCCAGGGGTCCCACGCACTGCAGAGACAACACCGAGGTGATGGGAGGGGGTCCCACCTCATCCAGGACCCCATCGGGACATCCTGGGGGGGTCCCACCTCATCCAGGACCCCATCGGGGCATCCTGAGGGGGTCCCACCTCATCCTGGACCCCATCGGGGCATCCTGGGGGGGTCCCACCTCATCCAGGACCCCATCGGGGCATCCCGGGGGGGTCCCACCTCATCCAGGACCCCTCCCAGCTCCTCCTGGTCGCCTCCCTCACCTTGCCCAGGTGCGGCAGCTTCTGCACCACCAGGTCCTGCATCTCGTTGGGGGTCAGGTACTCCTTCTGGCCCTTCACGGCGTAGCAGTGGAACTGGCTGATGACGGTCTCGATGGCCCGCTCCACGTCCGTCAGCTCCTGGCAGTCCTGCGGGGGGGACAGGGCGTGAGCAAAGAGGGGGGACAGGTCCCCAGAGGGGTCACACAGGTCCCCAGAGGGGTCACACAGGTCCCCAGAGGGGTGGCACAGCTCTGTGGAGGGGTGGGACAGCTGCCGGGAGGGGTGACACTGCTCCATGGAGGGGTGGCACAGGTCCCTGGAGAGGTGGCACTGACCCCAGGGGGTGGCACAGCTCCATGGAGGGGTGGCACAGGTCCCCAGAGGGGTGGGACAGGTCCCCAGAGGGGTCACACAGGTCCCCAGGGCGGTGGCACAGCTCCCTGGAGAGGTGGCGCTGTCCCCAGAGGGGTGGGACATCCCACAGAGGGGCGGGACAGGTCCCCAAAGGGGTGGCACAGCTGCCTGGAGACGTGACACAGCTCCCAGAGGGGTGGCACAGGTCCCCAGAGGGGTGGCACATCCCACAGAGGGGTGGCACAGGTCCCTGGAGAAGGGGCACAGGTCCCCACGGGGGTGGCACCGCTCCGTGGAGAGGTGGCACATCCCGCGGGGGGGACACAGGACAAGCCCCGAGCGGGTGGGACATTTAACCCCTCCACAACCACGGCATAGAAAAAATCTCCTTTTCAGCACCAGGCCTGTCTGTGCGGATGTGAGACACCTCCCCATCCAGCTGTGACCCCATCCAGCTGTGACCCCCTCATCCAGCTGTGACCCCCCCCACTCCCCGCGGCCCCCACACAGACGTGAGGCCGCACAGCTGTTGCTCGCCCCCATCCAGCTGTTGCAGCGCCTCTGCCCGGCTGTCACAGCCTCTCCAGCTGCCACCTCCTGTCCCCCCGAGCTGTCCCCGCCCGGGCCCCGCCAGGCTCCGCCACCGTGGCGTCTCTCGCCACCCCCGGCGCGGGCCCGGCCCGTCCCGACTGGTTCTTCCTCTCCTCCGCACCAGCCCAAGTGACTCAGAGCCCGCCTGGAGCTCCCCGGAGCCCCTCGGCCACCCCCAGACCCCGGCACCGGCGGGGTGGGGGGCGCAGAATGACCGGACCCACACCCCCGGTCAGTCCCGGTCAGTCCCGATCACTCCCGATCACTCCCGATCACTCCCGGTCTCTCCCGGTCTCTCCCCATCATTCTCGGTCTCTTCCCTTCATTCCCGATCACTCCCGGTCTCTCCCGATCACTCCCGGTCTCTCCCGGTCTCTCCCCATCATTCCCGATCATTCCCGATCACTCCCGGTCTCTCCCGGTCTCTCCCCATCATCCCCGATCACTCCCGGTCTCTCCCGGTCTCTCCCCATCATTCCCGATCACTCCCGGTCTCTCCCGATCACTCCCGGTCTCTCCCGGTCTCTCCCGGTCTCTCCCCATCATCCCCGATCATCCCCGATCATCCCCGATCACTCCCGGTCTCTCCCGGTCTCTCCCGGTCTCTCCCCATCATCCCCGATCACTCCCGGTCTCTCCCGGTCTCTCCCGGTCTCTCCCCATCATCCCCGATCACTCCCGGTCTCTCCCGGTCTCTCCCGCTCGCCCCCGGTCGCTCGTGCGGCTCCGTTTAAAGGAAACGCCGCTGATTCACCCCAAATCTGCGGCTTCCCCGTGAAACCACAGCCGGTGATGCCCAAAGCCTCAGCCCGGCGCCTCCAAATCCTCCACCGGTGCCAGGGGTGGGCACCTCCCGGTTGGAGACCGAGCAGAACGGGAGCTCCGCTGCCACCGGGGCATCCTCGGAGAGGCTCCCGGAGGTCAATCCCGGAGCTGCCCCGATGCCCCAAAGCCCCGAGCAGCCCCCGGCTCCTGCGCCGTGCCCGGGGGTCACCCCCGGTGTCACCCCCGTCCCTCCGGGGCTCCCGGGGTCCCGATGTCCCCCCGGACCTTTCGCTTCTTGCGGCAGTTGCACTGGCCCATCCTGCTGCTCGCTGCTCCTCGGGGACTCTGGGGGTCTCTCGGGGGTTTCTCGGGGGTTTCTCGGGGTCTCTCGGGGTCTCTCGGGGTCTCTCGGGGTCTCTCGTGTGCCGCAGGCTCCGGGGGAGCTGGCGGGGGAAGGAATCCAAGCTCAGCTCTGGGTTCTGGGGGAGCTTCCCCTGCTCCAGCGCCAGGACTCCTCCTCCTCCTCACCGCGGAAGGAGCCCCGGGATGCGGCTCTGGAGCTGCCGGGACACGTCCCCGGCGTCCCCGCAAGTCGTGGCAGAGCCGAGCGTGGGAGCGGAGGGGCCCGAGGCGCACAAATCCCCCCGGTCCCACCCCGTGGCACTTACCTGCAGCTCGGGCTGTCCCGGGTGTGCGCGGGCTGCGGCGGGGCCGGGGTTTTATACCGGGCCAGGTGTGAGTGGGAGCTCCGTGGTGCAAGGCGCCTCATTTGGGAGAGCCTGGCCCGGCGCCAGCGTTGGGGCCGGGAAACGCCTCCTTCCCGGCCACACCGACGGCTCCTCATCCCATCGGGGCTGGCACCGCGTGGGAACGGCACTGCGAGCCCAGGCCGGGATCCCGCCGGCCCCAGCAGCGCCGGATTCGGGGGACGAATATTCGGGATATTCCCCAGCCGGGATGTGCCCCCCTGTGCCACCCCAGACCCTGCAGAGGAGCTGGTGACCACTGTGACCACCGCGGCATCGCTGCCGGGCATCTCCCGAGCCCCACCCCGGCCACAGCCCCAGCTCTGCCCCCCACGCACCCCCCAGCGCGGCAGGAAGGCGTTTGTGGGGTGCAGGGTGGCACCCCAAAAGCCAGGCCCCAAAAGCCAGGCCCCAAAAACCAGACTCCAAAAGCCAGACTCCAAAAACCAGACCCCAAAAACCAGACCCCAAAAGCCAGGCCCCAAAAGCCAGGCCCCAAAAGCCAGACCGGTGCCAGGGCGATTTGGGAACGGCCCCGTCCGTCACGGAGTGACCCCAAACCAGCACCCCAATCCCCACCAGGAGATGGGGGCTCAAATCAGGAGCCCCCCAGCAAGAACAGCAGCGATGCTCAGGCTCAGGGAAACCTTTTTTTATTTTCCAGAGGCCCCCGGTCACTTCTTGGCCGCCTTGTCCCTGCGCACGGCCTTGGCCAGCTCCCCGATCAGCCGCCAGAACTCCCCGAATCTCAGCTCCTCGTCGTTGTTCACGTCCAGCTCGCTCATCTTCTCCTCCAGGGAGGGCACGTCCTGCCGGGGGGGGCACACAGGAGGGCGGCTCGGCCTCTTGGAGCCCCCCAGAAACCGGGATGGGCACGGGGGGAGCAGGGGCTGCCAGCCCCGGGGGGACCGGGACAGAACCGCGGGTCAGGGGGACCCCCGGGGCACCGGTTCAGGGGGACCCCCAGAGCATCGGGAGCATCCCCCCGGTTCAGGGGACCCCCAGAAGACCGGGAGCCGCCCCACGGTTCACAGGGACCCCCGGGAGCAGCCCCGCCGTTCAGGGGGACCCCCGGGGCACTTCTGGGAATCTCCAGCCCTGCAGGGTCCGGGATCCCCCAGAACTGGGGTTCACCCCCGATCCCGCTGTCCCCAAGGGTTCCTGGGGCTCGGAATGCACCTCGGACACTCCCTCCGTGCCAGTCCCGTCCCTGTCCCCTCTGTCCCCGCTTGGCACGGGGTGGGCTCGGGGTTATTTTGGCCAATGCCCGTCCCTGTTCAGGGGGACCCTCGGGGGACCGGGAGCAGCACCGAGGGGACCCCCGGGGGATCAGGAGCAGCCCCGCGGTTCAGGGGGACCCCCAGAAGACCGGGAGGCAGCCCCACGGTTCACAGGGACCCCCGGGAGCAGCCCCGCGGTTCAGGGGGACCCTCGGGGCACCGGGAGCAGCCCCGCGGTTCCGGGGGACACCGGGGGATCCCCACGGCGCTGCTGCCGCCCCCCTCACCTTCATCATGTTGGGCAGCTGGAGCCGCACCAGCTCCTTGAACTCTCCGGTGCTCAGCGTCCCCTTCCTGCCCTCCTTGGCGGCGAAGGTGACAAACACGGTGACGATGCGCTCGATGGCCGCCTCCAGCTCGGTCAGCTCGGTGGCGTCGCTCGCTTCGGTCCGTTCGGTCCGTTCGGGCAGCTCGGCCATGGCACCGCACACGGGGCTGCAGGGACACGAGCCCAGAAAGGGTCGGGGGATGTCCCGGGGGGGACCCTCGCCCCCTCCCCAGCCCTGCGAGGGCTCAGGAGGGTCCCGGGGCTTGTGCAGGACCCCGGTGGTGACACGGGGACATCAGGGATCCCCACCGGAGCTGCGAGGAGCGAGGAGGCCTCACTCACCCCTCGCTGTCCCCGGGAGGTTTCGAGGGGTTTGGGGCAGTTTTGGGGCGTTTTCGGGAGGTTTTATACCCGCGCCGCAGGAGGGGACAGCGCAGCCTTTGTGTCCCCCCCGCCGCGTCGCGCCGGTGTTGGGTTTCCTGATGCGGCCGGACGGACGCGAAGTCACCGCCCGTCCGTCGGTCCGTCCGTCCCTCCGTCCTCTGCTCCCTCCCCGCTCGGGCACCGCACCAAACTCGGCCTGAAGTGGCCGCGGCCTCGGCAGCTCCGGTGGGGACAGGAGGGGACCGGGGCTGGGGCATCACCGGGGCTGGGGCATCACCGGCACCGTGCACAGGAACATGCCCGGAACCGGGCTGGTTTTGGGTGGAAGAGACCCCCGAGATGGTTAAATGCAAACTTTGAGCCCCATTCCGGGCATGCAGGGCAGGTGTCACCCCCAGGTCCTTCCCTGCAGGGTTGGGGACAAGGAGCCGCGGTGACATCCCTGTCACATCCCTGTCACATCCCTGTCACATCCCTGTCGCATCCCGGCCTGGCCCCGGCGGTGCCACCGAGCCAGGGCCCAGCTGGGCCCGCACAGAGTGAGAGTTGTGACTCAGCCGCCCGCTGACATCATCCCTATTAATAGTGGGCTCTGTAAAAAATTAATTAATCCCAATTAATTAGGGGGTTGGGACGGCCCGAGCCCTCGCCTTTAATCAGTGGGTATTTATTTATAACATGGCAGCCCTGGCATGTGTCCAGATGGCGCCCCCATTCCCACGGGGACCCCAAACTGTGCCCCACACCCCGAGGGGACCCTCAGCCTCAGGACTGTCCCCAGTGTCCCCAGCCTCACCCAGGGGTGTGACAAACAGCGAGGCTGCAGCCCCCCAAAGGCAACACGCAGGAATTTGGGGTCCCAAAGCCCCAGGGGTGTTTTAGGCCCGAGGGCAGGGGGTCCCCACCAAAATGTCACAATTGTCATCCTCAGGACTGTCCCCAATGTCCCCAAGGCAGCTGCAGCCCCCTAGGGCAACACACGGGAATTTGGGGTCCCAAAGCCCCAGGGGTGTTTTGGGGTTTAGGACAGGGGTGTCCCCGGTACAATGTCACAATTGTCCACCTCAGGACTGTCCCCAACCTGGGTGACAAACTGTCCCATTCCCAGGGTGGCACGTGGGAATTTGGGGTCCCAGAGCCCCAGGGGTGTTTTGGGGTTTAGGACAGGGGTGTCCCCGGTACAATGTCGCTGTCACTGGGTTGTGCTGAGCCCTGGGACACTCACGGGGACAGGGAGGCTCCCACGGGCCCTGTCCCCACCCCACAGTTGTCACCCCAGCTCACGGGGCAGGAATTGGTTTCCTGCAGCCCCATCCGGCCCCGGCAGGACGGGGAGGGGGACGGGACGGGGCTGGGACGGTCCCCGAGCCCCACGTCAGGACACCGGGGTGGCCTCTTGGGAAAGGGCGGGTGAGTCAGGGACAGGAGCGGGGACAGGTTTGGGGTGAATCAGCGGCCCCGGAGCCAGGCGGGCCCGTGACTCCTGAGCCTGGAATTTGGGGTGAGGAAGGGGCAGGTGCCCCACAACGGAAGGGGAAGGGACATCCAGGGGTTTTTGTCACTCTGGGATTCTCATCGGGACTGTCCCCATGGGTGTGGGGGGGGGGGTGAGATGGACTTGGGGACACCAGCGGGGACAGGAGGGGACCATAAAGGGAACGGGACTGGGACTGTGGAGGGACTGGGGCCATCTAGGGACAGGGACAGGGCCATATAGGGACAGGGACCTTGTAGGGTCAGGGACCATATAGGGACAGGAACGATTTAGGGAGTTGGGCCATATAGGGACAGGAACATATAGGGACAGGGATGGGGCCATATAGGGATGGGACCATATAGGGACAGGGATGGGGTCATATAGGGACTTGGCCCATATAGGGACAGGGACCATATAGGGACAGAGACCATATAGGGACAGGGAACATATAGGGACAGGGACCATTTAGGGACTTGGTCCATATAGAGGTTTGGGCCATATAGGGACTGGGATGGGACCATACAGTGACAGGGACCATGTAGGAACTTGGGCCATAAAGGGACAGGGCCATATAGGGACAGGGCCATAAAGGGACAGGGCCATATAGGACAACAGGACCGTGTGTGACAGGGTAACCACAAGCAGGGGCTCAGTGTCCACGTCCACATCCTCCTCCTGGGGTTCTCCACACCCTGTCTGGGCTGGAGACCCCAACCGGGGATGTCACCACGGCCACCACAGTGACCAGCCTGGGGACCCCAACCGGGGATGTCACCACGGCCACCACAGTGACCAGCCTGGGGACCCCAACCGGGGATGTCACCACGGCCACCAAGGTGACCAGCCCGGCAGTGGCCCCTGCTGGCCCCACCGGGTCTCTCTGGAGGGGACAGAGGTGCCACAGAGCCACCACGGGCGGTGTCCCCAGGCCGGCCACCTCAGCTCCTCCCTTCCCAAAGCCCGAGTATGGAAAAGCCTCTCGCAGGCGATGGGATGGGGAGACAAGCTCGGCCCAGCCCCGGCACTGGTTTAAACTGGAGCAACTGGTTTAGCTGGGTCAAAGTGGAGCAGGGGAGTCGCAGTGGCTGGGACCTGTTCCAGGCTGTGTGTAAAGCTCCTGGCATGTCCCTCACTGCTGCTTCAGGAACAGCTCCTGGGAATCTGCCCTGCACGGTCCGGGACCCCCGGGACCCCCCAGAACCCCCTGAGTTGGGGTTCACCCTGGGACCCCTCATTCCTGCTGTCCCAAAGGATTTGGGGAGCTGGGACCTGTTCCAGGCTGTGTGTAAAGCTCCTGGCATGTCCACTTTGGGAACAGCTCCTGGGAATTTGCCAGCCCTGCAGGATCCGGGACCCCCCGGGACCCCCTAGAGTTGGGGTTCACCCTCGGTGCTGCTGTCCCAGAGGGATTTGGGGGCCTGGGACCTGTTCCAGGCTGTGTGTAAGGCTCCTGGTGTGTCCCTCACTGCTGCTTCAGGAACAGCTCCTGGGAATCTGCCCTGCAGAGTTTGGGACCCCCCGAGTTGGGGTTCACCCTGGGACCCCTCATTCCTGCTGTCCCCAAGGGTTTAGGGGGCTGGGACCTGTTCCAGGCTGTGTGTAAAGCTCCTGGCGTGTCCCTTGTTGCTCCCACTTCTGGGAATCTCCAGCCCTGCAGGGTCCGGGACCCCCCAGAATTGGGGTTCACCCCCGATCCCGCTGTCCCCAAAGGGTTCCTGGGGCTCGGAATGCACCTCGGACACTCCCTCCGTGCCAGTCCCGTCGCTGTCCCCTCTGTCCCCGCCTGGCACGGGGTGGGCTCGGGGTTATTTTTGGCCAATGCCCGTCCCTGTCACGAGCCCGGTGACGTTCCCGGGGCTTTCCCGGGATCCTGCCCGCTCTGATCCGCTCGGGGGACGGGGACGCGGCGAGTGAGTGCCACGGGACCCCTCCCGGTGCCCCCCAGGCTCGGAATTTTGGGATCCCACCACTCCCGGTGCCCCCCACGCTCGGAATTTGGGGATCCGCTCCCTCCCGGTGCCCCCAGGCTCGGAATTTTGGGATCCCCCCACTCCCGGTGCCCCCCAGACTCGGAATTTTGGGATCCCCCCACTTCCGGTGCCCCCCAGACTCGGAATTTTGGGATCCGCTCCCTCCCGGTACCCCCCAAACTCGGAATTTTGGGATCCGGACCCCCCCCTCCCTGCCCCACACCTGCAATGGGGCCGTGTCCTAGTCCCGAGGTGCCTTTTGGGACCCCTCCCCTGTTTGGGGACCCCCTTAATCCATCCAGGACCCCCCAATTTCCCCATTCCCAGGGTTTGGCCCCACCGGGTTTGGGGTCCCCGGGCAGGGCCCGTCCTCAGCCGCGGGGACAGGAAATGAGGGAGCTGCAGGATGTTAATTAAGCCCTAATTAGGGCTGGAACACGGCACGAGGAGCTCGGCACCATCCGGCCCTGCTGGAAATGCTGCTCCTGTTTGAGGGGGTCACAGCTCCTGGGGGGGTCTCGGAGAGGGGGTGAGGAATTTAGGGGTGAGGAATTTGGGGGATCAGGAATTTGGGGGATCAGGAATATGGGGGATCAGGAATATGGGGGATCAGGAATTTGGGGGATCAGGAATATGGGGGATAAGAAATTTGGGGGATCAGGAATATGGGGGATTGGGAATACAGGAGTTGAGGAATTTGGGGGCTGAGGAATTTCAGAGATTAAGAATTAATTTAGGAGATGAGGAATTCAGGGGATTAGGAATACATGGGGATTAGGAATTTGAGGGATTAGGAATATGGGGGATGAGGAATTTGGGGGACCAGGAATTTAGGAGATGAGGAATTCAGGGGATTAAGAATTTGGGGGCTGAGGAATTTGGAGGATTAAGAACTTGGGGGATCAGGAAATTGGAGGCTGAGGAACTTGGGGGCTGAGGAATTGGAGGGATTAGGAATTTGGGAGATTAGGAATTAATTTAGGAGATGAGGAATTTGGGGGCTGAGGAATTTGGGGTCTGAAGCATTCGGGGGCTGAGGAATTTGGGGGATTAGGAATTTGGGGGATTAGGAATTTAGGACATGAGGAATTCGGGGGATCAGGAACTCGGGGGATCAGGAATTTAGGACATGAGGAATTCGGGGGCAGAGGAATTCGGGGCCGATCTCCCCGGGGATGCCGGAGCCGAGGAGGCTGCGGGGCTCCAGCCCGCGCGGGCCCGGGGCCGTAACGGGATCCCGGGCATTATCGGCAGCACCGGGGCCAGCTCGGCTCCGGTTTCTTTGGCCGAGCCGTTGCTGGAGCAACGCCGGGCTGGGCCTTTGTGGGGCCTTTTCAGGCGGACAAGAGCCCTTTGAGAGCGCGGGGGGCCCCGCGGAGTCACCCGATAGCCCCCGGCGCTCCCCCCGGGCCGCGCTGGCTCCCGAGGACACCGGATCCGTTATGGGCACCGGCAGCCGCCGATCCCAGCCCGGCGGTGCGGCCCCGTTCCCGGTGCTGACAGACGGGGGATGCCCGCAGGGTCACGGCGTGGCCACCGCTGCCACCTGGGGGTCCCCTGGGGCTGTCCCCGATGCGTGACCCCCGTGTCCGTCCCAGTCTCGGCGATGTCCCCAATTTTCCCGCATTTGGGGGGGATGAGGGACGCTCGAGGGTGGCGCGGGGACCCCTCCCGGAGCGATGCTGTCCCCCCGCCGTTCTGGGGGTGCTGTCCGAGGTTTGTGCCCCCCGTGCCCGGCCCCCGCGGGGCTGGCCGGCGGTGCCAGCCCGGCTGCCCAGCCCCGGTATCGGATCCTCCCGGAGGGAGGGGGCTTGGAGCTTATTTAACGTGCCCGGCCCGGCCGGGCGGGCGCACTCGGAGCACGGGGAGCTCAGGTGAGCACAGGTGCCTCTGTTCCACCCCAAACCTCCCCTCAGAACGCTCTGCCCAGCCCCTGGGACCCCCTCAGAACCCCCTGGGACCCCCTCAGAACCCCCAAACCCCCCTGGGATCCCCCAAACCCCCCAGTCCTGCCCCTGGAACCCCCCAGAAGCCCCAGTCCTGACACGGGGATCCCTCCAGACCCCCCAGTCCTGCCCAGCGGGACCACAGCCAGGGGTGGGTGACATTTTGGGGGCTGAGGAATTTGGGGGCTGAGGAACTTGGGGGATCAGGAATTTGGGGGATCAGGAACTGGGGGGATCAGGAATTTAGGGGATCAGGAATTTGGGGGATCAGGAATTTGGGGGATCAGGAATTGGGGGGATCGGGAATTTGGAGGATCAGGAATTTGGGGGCTGAGGAATTTGGGAGCTGAGGAATTTGGGGGATCAGGAATTTGGGGGATGAGGATTTTGGGGGATCAGGAATTTGGGGAATGAGGATTTTGGGGGATTATGAATTTGGGGGATCAGGAATTTGGGGGATCAGGAATTTAGGAGATGAGGAATTTGGGGGATCAGGAATTTGAGGGCTGAGGAACTTGGGAGATGAGGAATTCGGGGGCTGAGGAATTTGGGGGATCAGGAACTTGGGGGATCAGGAATTTAGGAGATGAGGAATTTAGGGGATCAGGAACTTGGGGGATCAGGAACTTGGGAGATGAGGAATTTGGGGGATTAGGAATTTGGGGGATTAGGAATTTGGGGAATCAGGAATTTGGGGGATCAGGAACTTGGGGGACCAGGAACTTGGGGATCAGGAATTTAGGAGATGAGGAATTTAGGGGATCAGGAACTTGGGGGATCAGGAACTTGGGGGATGAGGGATCCGGGGGCTGTGGCCGGGGGGGTCGCCGGGACAGGGGGGCTGGCGGGTGACGTCTGGGGGTCCCGCAGCCGCAGCCATGGGATCGCAGCTGGAAGGGGCCATGGAGACCCTGATCAATGTCTTCCACCACTACTCGGGCAAGGAGGGCGACAAGTACAAGCTGAGCAAGAAGGAGCTCAAGGAGCTGCTGCAGAGCGAGCTGGGATGTTTCCTGGAGGTAACTGGGACCAGTTTGGGCACCGGGGGGGCTCCTTTTCCCCCATTTCCCAGGGGAACGGTGCCTGCCCAGCCCCAGGGCTCACCCTGTGCCCTCCCCAGACCCAGAAGGACGCGGGGGCCGTGGAGAAGATCATGCAGGACCTGGATGAGAACGGCGACGGCGAGGTGGATTTCCAGGAATTCGTGGTCCTGGTGGCCGCCCTGACCGTGGCCTGCAACACTTTCTTCTGGGAGAACGCCTGACCCCCCCTCCTGCCGCATTCCCATGGGCTCCCAAAATCCCCCAAGAGCCCCTCCAGGCCCCCCCCAGCTCACCCCCTCTGCACCCCAGCATTCCCAGGGGATCCCGCTGGGATCCAGCTGCACAATAAAGGCACCAACCCGAGGGGTGTTGTGAGCTCCTTCCTTGGTTCCTGCTCGGGATTCCTGCCCTGTCCCCGCTGTGAGTGCCCCCAGGGGATATCCCACTGTGGGGTCATGGAAAAAATCCCACTCCGGGTCACCCCAAGGGCTTGGAGACAGCCCTGGGATCCGTCCTGGGATCTACCCTGGGATCCACCTCAGGATCCATCCTGGGGTCACGGGGAAAAGCCACCCTAGGTCACCCCAAGGGCCTGGAGACAGCCATGGATCCACACGGGGATCTACCCTGGGATCCACCCTGAGACCCCCCTGGAATCCACCCTGAGATCCACCCTGGGATCCACCCCAGGATCCACCCAGAATCCCCCATGGGACTCCCCATGGAATCCACCCTGGCATCCTCCTGTGATCCCCCCTTTGATCCACCTTGGATCCACCCTGGGATTCCCACTGGGATCTACCCCAGGATCCATCCCAGAATCCTCCCTGGAACCCCCCATGAAATCCCCTCTGGGATCCCCCCTGGGATCCACCCAGGGATTCCCCCCTGGGATCCACCCCGGGGCAGGGTGACCTCCCGGGATCACCGGGGTTTGGGAAGGAGGGGAACAGGTCGGGACTCGCCGTGGGCGGCTCCGGAGGCGCCCGCGGGGCCGGAGGAACCGGTTGGGATCTCCCGGGAATGGGACGGGACAGGACGGGACAGGACGGTGGCCAAGGGCTCCAGCAGGGCCGCCAGCGCCATCGCCCGCCCGCCATCCCGGTTTGGGATCGGGATTGGGATCGGGGTGGTTATAAAAATAGTAATATAATTAGAGTAATAAAAATTGGGACAATTTGGATTTAGGACAATACGAGACAATAAAAACAAAGAGTTACAGACGGTCCAGGTACCTTTTCTGGGCAAAATAAGCCCGAAAAAGGCCCCACATTAACAGACGATTAACCCTTAAAAGCAACAGCCTGTTGCATATTCATACACCTCATGCATGATGCATAAATTCCATTCAAACACAGGATTCTGTCTGGACAGTGTCAACTTCTTCCTCATAATCCTAATGTCATCTTCAGGGCTGAGTGAGGCAGGAAGAAGTTCGTTTCTCCAGATAATGGAGCAATAAAAATCTCTTTCTCTGAAAGATTTAGGTGTCCTGTGGCTGCTATCTCAGTGTGAGTCTTCTCTTTAAAAAAAGAATCTCACATAGCATAGTTTCTATTTTAACTTTATGTCATAACCTAAAACAATATTTAACACACTACTTAAGAAAATTAATACAGCATCACTTTCTAACATAACAATATAATATTAATTTCAATATTTGTCAAAAGCCAATCATAAAACATGCATTTTTCACACCATGGTTCCATGACAATTCCATGACAATTCCATGACGGTTCCATGACAATTGCACGACAATTGCATGACATTCCATGACAATTCCGTAACGATTCCATGACAATTCCGTGACGATTCCATGACGGTTCCATGACGGTTCCATGACGGTTCCATGACGATTCCATGACAATTCCGTAACGATTCCATGACGACACCGCTCCCTATGACGTCACCACGACTCCACCCCGAATTCCCGCCAGAACGTTCCCACCTCCTCCTCCGCCCCGCCTCTTTCCCCGCCCCCTCCGCTGCTCCACCAATCACCGCCCACCGAGGGCGGGGCTCGCGCGGCAGGGGGCGTGGCCGGGAGCGCGGCCGCCATTTCGGTGGGGGCGGGAGCGGCGCCGCCGCCATTTTGTCGCGGGCGGCTGAGGGAGAAGCGGCGGCGGCGGCGGCGGCGGGAGCGGGCGGAGCTCAGCGCCGGCCCCGGCCCCGGCCCCGCGCCGGCCTCACACCGGCCCCACACCGGCCCCGCAATCACCCGCTCGTCCGTCGGAGCCACCGGAGACCTGGCGACCGTGTGCTTCGGTGAGTGAGCGGCCCGGGGGCGGAGAGTCGGGGGGCGATCCTGAGGGCCCGGGGAGTCCCCTCATGATCCCTTCATGGCCCCCTCATGATCCCTTCATTGCCCCCTCATGGCCCCCTCAGGGTCGGGGCTTTTCCCCCTTATCGGGCTCCAGAACCGGGCCTGAGGGGGGCGGAGCTGATTATTTTTCCCCTCAGGAAGAAAAACGCTTTCTAAACCACTTCAAATTGAAAAAGCTGTTGTATATTAAAATAAAATTATTTAAATTATTTAAAACAGGAATAAGGATTTCTGTTGTCGCCATTTCTGGGTGTAAATCCTCTCAATAAAGCGGTTTTTTGAGGGTGTTATAGAGTGAGCGCATCCCGGCCGTTATCCACCCGTTAAATTTGCTGCTAATTAGAAATTAAATTAATAAATCGATCTGCAGAGCACGGAGGTTGGAACCCGGCGTGTTTCTGTAGCATCCAGCACTGGGGGGGATTTAAATCCCTGCCCTGAGGGGATTTAAACCTCGATGTTTTTAAAGGATACGATGCTTTTGTAGCATCACCTTGGATTTTTATTCCAAATTTTATTCCCTGTGCCCTTAAAATTGGGGTTTGCACCTTGGTCATGCTAAGAACATGGGAAATGTGGAGGTGTCACTGTGCTAAAGGCATTTGAGTGCTATTTACAGCTGGATTTTTACGTTATTACTCAAAAAGACGATAAAGTATTCGTTGTAAAAAGATAAATTTTTACTAAAAGTAAATTAAAATAATTCCCCTATTTATTAAACCTGGTAGAGGGGTATAAAACATTAAAAATACATAAATAGAATATTTATAACTTGTCTCACTTTTAGTTTTCTCCACACAGAGCAGAGGTTTTTTAATGTTTAATGATGTAAATATGTAATAATTGTATTAATTTGATGTCTTGGGTTCTGGTTTGCATCTTTGCTCTGAAGATGCCATTTGGTTTCCATCTTGCTGCTGGATTTTTATATTATTCCTCATAATATTGCTGAAGCATTCACTGTAAAAAGATGAATTTTTGGTAAGGGAGAAATAAATTCCCTGATTTATTAAAACTAGGGGAGGACTAAAAAAACATTAAAAATCCCCGAATCAGAACTGAAAAATTCTGTCAGAGGGATAAAATCACTGAAAATTAATGAATTTTATATTACACATAACCTGCAGTAATCTTGATTTCGTCCACTCATGGAGGCAGAACAGAAGGGATTTTTGGTATTTAGTGGTCTAAATGTGCACTAAATGTCTAAATTTTCATTTTTGGGGCCTGTTTTTTGCAGATTCTCTGAAGATGGCTGCACAGTCAGCACCGAAGGTCGTGCTAAAGAGCACCACCAAGATGTCTCTGAACGAGCGGTGAGGAAGCCAACGGCACCTTCAGCTCCTAAGAAATCATATATCTATATTTTTTATTTTTTATTTTTTTACTTAATTCTCACTATCCAAAAAAAAAAAAAAAATCCAAAAACCCACCGTGGTTTTTCCGCCCTCTTTTAACCTCATCCAGCCAGCGGGTGGTGCCTTCCACACCCGCCTTACCCAAGGTTAAAAGGGCCAAAAAACAAAATCATTCCGGAGGGGATTTCTCCGTGCTTTTAGTTGTCCTAAATCCGGTGGGATGTGTTGTAAGAGCAGAGACCAACCTCACACCCTCCCTGTCTCTCCCACATGTTTTGACATTGGTATTTTGGCTCTGCTGCCGCGCCCGAGGGTCCCACCCGCCCGGGTGGGCTCTGTAAGAGGCCGGCGGCGGCCTCGGAACCGGCCCGAAGGCCCTTCCGGGCCTTGTAAGAGGCACCAGCTTTGGCTTCACCTCCATCTCTTGCTGTCCTCGAGCTCCTCCCGTGGCTCATTCCGCTGGGTGTTCCCACCTCTGGCTCCTCCGTGATCACTAACGGGCGTCCGTCTGTCCAGCTGAGCACTGTGGGGTTGAACACGAGGCCATGGGGCAGCCCGAGCTCAGGGGCGCCTTGCTGGCTCCTTCCCTCCCTGGCAGCCCAAACTCCTCCTTTTTAAGGGGTGGATTTCATTTTAAGGGGTGGATTTCGTCTTTAGGAGGTGGATTTCGTTTTTAGGAGGTGGATTTCGTTTTTTGGAGGTAAATTTCGTTTTTAGGAGGTGGATTTCATTTTTTGGAGGTAAATTTCGTTTTTATGGGGTGGATTTCGTTTTTAGGGGGTGAATTTCATTTTTAGGGATTAAATTTCATTTTTAGGGGGTGAATTTCATTTTTAGGGATTAAATTTCATTTTTAGGGGATGGATTTAATTTTTAGGCGGTAAATTTCATTTTTATGGGGTGAATTTCATTTTTAGGGGGTAAAATTCACTTTTAGGGGTAGATTTCATCTTTATGGTGTGAATTTCATTTTTAGGGATTAAATTTCATTTTTAGGGGATGGATTTAATTTTTAGGCAGTAAATTTCATTTTTATGGGGTGAATTTCATTTTTAGGAGGTGAATTTCATTTTTAGGGGGTAGGTTTCATCTTTAGGGGGTGAATTTCATTTTTAGGGATTAAATTTCATTTTTTAGGGGGTGAATTTCATTTTTAGGGGGTAGGTTTCATCTTTAGGGGGTGAATTCCATTTTTAGGGATTAAATTTCATTTTTATGGGGTGGATTTTGCTCACCAGCTCCCCAGGAAGCTGCTGGAGCTCAGGAGCTTTATTTACCACCTCTCTTTGATGGAGAAATTAAAACACCACACAAATTCCCGAGTGGCCTCATTTCAGCAGAGCAGTTGGGTAGAATTCAGGAGATGCTCTGAGTGGTGGAATTTTGTACAATCACGGTTGGAAAAGGCTTTAAGATGATCCCTTCCAACCTGATGCTGGAGGACACCAAGCGTGGCCTCTTCCCCACCTCCCTCCTAGCCTGGAATTTTGACGCTTTCCCAGATTTTTTTTGGGGGGGGGGGGGCTTGATTTGGCTTTTGCTGTCCTGTTTCTCCCCCTCTGTGTCACGCCCATCCCCGCTTCCTGCTGGTTGTCACCCCTTCTGCCATCTCTAAACCCACTAACCTCCAGCTTTCTCATTCCCACTGAAAATTTCCACCTCATTCCTGCCTCTCCAGCGAGGGATCCGTAATCCCGTAAAGTGCCACTCTTTGCATAAAAGGTTCATGGGAGCTGGAGCCCCACTCGAGCACCGTGAAATGCCGATAATTGTGTGTTTTAAGCTTTAATTAAACCCCGTTTTATTCGACCTTGAAGCTTCACTAACATGCTGAAGAACAAACAGCCGATGCCGGTGAATATCCGGGCCACCATGCAGCAGCAGCAGCTGGCCAGCGCTCGAAACAGACGGCTGGCCCAGCAGATGGAGAACAGACCGTCTGTGCAGGCTGCTCTGAAGCTCAAACAGGTGAGGGGGAAGGAGATTTGAGCCTTGCAGGATGTGGAAAAAACAACTCCGGAAAGAGAAAGAGGCCAGAGAAGGGAAGGGGATGGAGGGTGAGTGTGGGGAGCTCAGGGGGGGCTTGTGCTTCTCCAGAACTCCCTGACAGGACGGTGGCGTTGGACACACGAGGAGTTTTTGTTCCTGGGGAGGTTTATCAGGCTTTGGGAGGGGCTGCGCAGGGAATTTTGGAGTTGCCATCCCTGGAGGTGGCCAGGGAAAGCCTGGATGTGGCACCTGGGCTGGGCACAAGGTGGGGATTGCACTCAGTGGTCTGGGAGGTCTTTTCCTACTGGAGACTTTTGGAATTCTGTAAATAAGGAGTTGGAGAGTGTCAAGGATGGAGAAGGGTCTGCAGGGGCCGTGTGAGGAGTGGCTGGGGGCACTTGGTGTGTGCAGCTGGAGCAGAGAAGACTCAGGGATCTGCAGCTCCAATCTCTGCTCCCTGGGACAGGAACGGGATCCTGGGAACAGCTGGAGCTGTGCCAGGGCAGGTTTGGGATGGATTTTAGGGAAAGGTTCTTCCCCTCCAGAGTGCTCAGGCTCCCCAGGAAATGGGGTGAAGCTGTGCCAGGGCAGGTTTGGGATGGATTTTAGGGCCCCCAGAGGGTGCTGGGCACTGCCCAGGCTCCACAGGGAATGAGCACATTCCTGAGGCTGCCAGAGCTCCAGGAGCTGTTCCAGGGATGCCCAGGATGGGATTTTGGGGTGTCTGTGCAGGGCCAGGAGTTGGCCTGGACGATCCTCATGGATCCCTCCCAACTCAGAGCATCCCATAATCCTAAAAAACGAGATACCTGGGAGGGACTGGCAGAAAATCTCCCCTTTTTCCCTCAGATCAGTGACACCTTGTCACTCCCTGCTTGGCACTGGGGGTTTTCCCTACACGTTGTCACTCCCTGGTTCTCGCTGGGGGTGTTGGGTGCTGCCTCTTGATGTCTCCTCTCTATTTTTCCAGACCAAAGGCTCATCCCGGCCTCCGGGAGCTGCTTCACCTTCACAGTCCCAGGGCAACGACATCCCCTAAAACCCCACCCTCCCTCTTCACCCTTTGCCGTGCTGGCTTTTCCTGTGGCGGAGCCCTTTCACGTCCCCAATCCCAGATTGCTGCATGACTCCTGTCCCTCCCAAATCTTCTCTTCCAGAAGAGCTTGAAGCAACGCCTCGGCAAGAGCAACATCCAGGCGCGGCTGGGCCGGCCGGCGGGGACGCTGGCCCGAGGAGCCCTGGGCCAACGGGGGCTGGCCCTGGGCCAGCGGGGGCTGCCCCGGGGGGCCCTGCGGGGCCGCGGCGCCCGCGCCATCATCCGAGGAGGGGTGGCACTCCGAGGTCAGTGCCCTGCCAGCCGTCCCCTGTCCCCTCACACGCCGTCCCCCTGGCTGAAATTCTGTTTATTGGTGTTGCTGATACTGCGGGTGGGACCTGCTTTGGCTTGGCTGAACCAAATAGGGGCAGCTGTGGTGTTTGCTTCACCCCAGAGACACTTTTGGCCGGCTGGATCACCCCAGAGACATTTTTGGCCAGCTGCATGTAGGTTTTTTTTACCCCAGAGACACTTTTGGCCAGCTGGATCACCCCAGAGACACCTTTGGCCAGCTGGGTGTGAGGTGTTTCACCCCAAAGACATTTTTGGCCAGCTGGATCACCCCAGAGACACTTTGGGCTTTATGGATCACCCCAGAGACACTTTTGGCCAGCTGGCTGTGAGGTGTTTCACCCCAAAAACACTTTTGGCCAGCTGTGTGTGAGGTGAACCCCAACAACACTTTTGGCCAGCTGGGGGTGAGGTGTTTCACCCCAAAAACACTTTTGGCCAGCTGGGTGTTGCAGTTGGGCACGTGGAGACAAGTCCAGACATTTCAGGGCTCTGGTGGTGGTGGTGGGATGCAGCTTCCTGCCATGGAAGGTTCCTCAGGTTTCCCTCTGCTGGAGAAGCTTTAAGGCAGTGGTGAAGGAAAGGAGTCAGTTCTGATGGAGGGTTTTAATCCAGAGTTTTTATTCTGAATCCAGCAACTGCTCCAGCAGAACTCCCTGAAGTGAGTGGTTGCTGGGGGAGAGGAGGAGGGAAGGGATAGGGAGCCACCAACCAGGTACAGGGGACAAAGGACACCTGGATGTCCCTCCTGGAATTCCAGGACTGCCAGACAGCTCGGCAGGGCTCAGGGTGGGGAAGGGAGGCATGATTGCACACCTGGGAAGGAAATACCAGGGGAGGGACCCGTGTTCTGAGGGAAACCATGAAATCCCACCTCAAGACCCATTTTTCTGGCTTTTCCACCCAAGGTCAAGGCCTGCTGCGTGGCGGGAGAGGGATTGCCCCCAGGATGGGCCTGCGCAGAGGCGGCATCAGGGGCCGCGGGGGCCCGGGCAGAGGCGGCCTGGGCCGGGGCGCCATGGGCCGGGGAGGCATCGGCGGCAGAGGTCAGTGCCTGGGAGCAGCAGGGGTAATCCAGGATCCAGCTGGGATCCTTCTGTGCTGGCCGAGGCTGGGGCCTGGGGCCTGCAGCCACAAGAGTTCCCAGCCTGGGATTCAAAGCTTTTATCCAAGATGTGGTGGTTTTATCAGCAGGGTGGGATGGGAAAGCCAAGAGCCGGGTGTTGCTGTTAGGCTGGGATTGAGGAGTTTTCAGGAAGCTCCTAAATTGAGTGATGAGAAGGAGCTGGGAGTGTAACCACGAATCTTTAAGGGGCTGAGAGGGGTGGGAAATCCTGGGATGGAGGCAGTGATGGAGTGGGAAATCCCTGGATGGAGGATGGAGGCAGTGATGGGGTTGGAAATCCTGGGATTGAGGCGGTGAGGAGTGGGGTGAGAAATCCTGATATGGACGAAGTGAGGGGTGGGAAATCCTGGGATGCAGGCAGTGACCAGTGAAGAGGTGGGAAATCCCATCCTGGGATGCAGGCAGTGACAGGGTGGAAAATCCCATCTTGTGATGGAGGCAGTGAGGGGTATGAAATCCCATGAATGAGGGGTTGGAAATCCTGGGATTCAGACAATGATGAAGTGGGAAATCCCGTGAATGAGGGGTGTGCAATCCCATGAATGAGGGGTGTGCAATCCCGTGAATGAGGGGTGTGCAATCCCGTGAATGAGGGGTGTCTAATCCCGGGATGGAGGGTGTGCAATCCCGGGATGGAGGGTGTGCAATCCCATGAATGAGGGGTGTGCAATCCCCTGAATTAGGGGTGTCCAATCCCGGGGTGCCGGCAGTGACAGAGTGGGAAATCCCAGGACCCATCCCATGACCGTTCCCACCCTGCAGGGCGCGGCATGGCCGGGCGCGGCCGGGGCGGCTTCGGCGGGCGCGGCAGAGGCCGGGGCCGCGGCAGAGGCTCGGCACGGCCCGCGCTCACCAAGGAGCAGCTGGACAACCAGCTGGACGCATACATGTCCAAGACCAAGGGACACCTGGACGCCGAGCTGGACGCGTACATGGCACAGACGGATCCCGAGGCCGCCGACTGAGGGGCCGGGACTGCCGGGGAGGGCTCGATACCCCAGGGGAAACTCAGACTTAGTGTGTTCTTGGATGTTTTGATACTCTCTGTTGTATTAAACTTTTTTTGGATTGTTCTTTTCCGGGGATCTTTTTTTTGGTGGTTTTTCACTGAGGAAGCGCGGATGGGATGGAGCTGCTGTGAAGAATCTGCTGGTGGCAGCACCAGGGATGGACCTGTGGATTGGGGACCTGGTGTTTGTGTGCCTCTGGAGCTCCCTGGTTGGGTTTGGGATGGGGTTGTTGGGTTTTGGGTTGGGGTTGTTGGGTTTTGGGATGAGTTTGTTGGGTTTGGGATGGGGTTGTTGGGTTTTGGGTTGGGGTTGTTGGGTTTTGGGATGGGGTTGTTGGGTTTTGGGATGGGGTTGTCGTGTTTTGGCATGGGTTTGTTGGGTTTTGGGTTGGTTTGTTGGATTTTGGGATGAGTGTTGGGTTTTGGGTTGGGTTTGTAGGGTTTTGGGATGGTTTGTCGTGTTTTGGCATGGGTTTGTTGGGTTTTGGGATGGTTGGATTTTGGGATGAGTGTTGGGTTTTGGGTTGGGGTTGTTGGGTTTTGGGATGGGGTTGTTGGGTTTTGGGATGGGGTTGTTGGGTTTTGGGTTGGGTTTGTAGGGTTTTGGGATGGGGTTGTTGGGTTTTGGGATGGGGTTGTTGGGTTTTGGGATGGTTTGTCGTGTTTTGGCATGGGTTTGTTGGGTTTTGGGTTGGTTTGTTGGATTTTGGCATGGGTTTGTTGGGTTTTGGGATGGGTTTGTTAGATTTTCATAAGGGTTTGTTGAGTTTTGGGATGGGGTTCTTGGATTTTGGGATGAGTTTGTGGGTTTGGGGATGGTTGGTTGGGTTTTGGGATGGTTTGTTGCATTTTGGGATGGATTTGTCAGGTTTTGGGATGGTTTGGTTGAGTTTTGGGACGAGTTTCTTGGGTTTTGGCATGGGTTTGTTGGATTTTTGGGATCAGCCCTTGTACGTTTTGGGATGGTTGCAGTTCAGTTTAACCCCCCTAAAGCCAAATCAGCCTTTCCAGCAGGAAGAACCTGACTTTGGCTGGTTTTCTCCTCCCAGATCCTTTTTGTTCTGCACCAAAAATCCCTGTGGGGTTGGGGCAGGTGGAAAGCTTCCCTGTTTTAGTGGATTTTGGGGGGTTTGAGTTTGAGTTCTTTTGGCGCCGCGTTTCTGTGTGGTTCAAGTGTTTGTTTAAAGAAATGAGAGGCAGGGAGAGAAAATTCAGCCAGGACAGTGAAGTGGAAATGCCTCTTTTCCAGAACAGGCTCCAAAATTCATCTTTTTTTTTTTTTAAAAAAGATGAATTTTCATAACTAAAGGCTCTGTACTTTTATCACCCACGCTTTAAGCTTTCCTGTTCCTTTGGAATTTTGCATTTCTGGTTACCTAAAGGAGAGAGAATTCCCAGGGTTCTCTGTGGGGTTTTCTCTGGAAATGGGATTTTCCTGAATTTACTCCACAGGGCAGAAGGAAGGGGAGGGCACCGGGAATCCACCGGCTCCTGCTTCCCTCCCGGTGCGGCGTTCCCGCGGGATAACCGGGCGATAACCGGGGCCGGGACCCGCGGGATAACCGGGGCCAGACCCGCGGCGTTCCCGGTGGGACCGGGGCCAGACCCGCGGGATAACCGGGGGATAACCAGGGCCAGGACCCACGGAATAACCGGGCGATAACCGGGGCCGGGACCCGCGGGATAACCGGGGGATAACCGGGGGATAACCGGGGCCGGACCCGAGGGATAACCGGAGGATCACCGGGGCCAGGACCCGCGGAATAACCGGGCAATAACCGGGGCCGGGACCCGCGGGATAACCGGGGGATAACCGGGGCCGGACCCGAGGGATAACCGGGGCCGAGACCCGCGGCGTTCCCGCGGTATAACCGGGGCCGGACCCGCGGCGCTCCCGCGGTATAACCGGGGCCGGACCCGCGGCGTTCCCGCGGTATAACCGGGGCCGGACCCGCTGCGTTCCCGCGGTATAACCGGGGCCGGACCCGCGGCGTTCCCGCGGTATAACCGGGGCCGGACCCGCGGCGTTCCCGCGGTATAACCGGGGCCGGACCCGCGGCGTTCCCGCGGTATAACCGGGGCCGGACCCGCGGCGTTCCCGCGGTATAACCGGGGCCGGACCCGCGGCGCTCCCGGTGGGAGCCGGGCCCGGCGGCGCCGGGGGCGGGGCCCGTCTGGGGGCTGGCGCCGTGAAAGCGCGGCCGCGATTGGCTGGCGGGGCGAGGCCCGGCTGTCACGGGCGCTGCCATTGGCTGAGGCGCGGCGGCGCCTCACACGCTCCGGCCGCTCCTTTTGTTATTGTAGGGCCGGAGTTGGGAAAGGGCCGAGGGAGCGGGAACGGGACCGGGGAGAGGGAGAGGAGGAGGAGGAGGAGAAAGCTGGGAGCGGGAGGAGAGGGTTGAGAGGAGGAGGAGAGGGCTCAGAAAAAGCGAGGGAGGCTGAGGGAAAGGGCTGACAGGAGAAGGAGGCGGCTGAGGGCGGGAGGAAGGGGCTGAGGGCAGGGCAGGGGGCTCAGGGAAAGGCAGGGGTTGAGGGGTAGGGCAGAGGCCTGAGGGAAAGGGCTGAGGGTGGGAGATAAGGGCAGGGGGCTGAGGGGAAGGTGAGGGGCTGAGTGCAGCACAGGGGGCTCAGGGCAGAACAAGGGGCTCAGGGCAGAGCAGGGGCCGAGGGGAGGGCAGGGGCCGAGGGGAAGGCAGGGGCCGAGGGGAGGGCAGGGGCTGAGGGGAAGGCAGGGGCCGAGGGGAGGGCAGGGGCCGAGGGGAAGGCAGGGGCCGAGGGGAGGGCAGGGGCTGAGGGGAAGGCAGGGGCCGAGGGGAAGGCAGGGCTCTGCACACACGGCAGCCCCACCGTGAGCCGGAGGAGATGCGGCGGGAGCCGGGCCGCGAGTGACGGCAGCCGGGGCCGGTGCAGGTGAGTGGAGCCCGAGCCACCCCTGGGGGTCCCCGCTGTGTCCCCTCCTCCTCGAAGCCTGTCACCCCCTCCTTGAAGCGTGTCGCCCCTCAGAACCCCTGCGCTGTCCCCGTCGCCTTCCCGTGGCCCGTGGTGTCCCAGGAACATCCCTAGGGCGAGTTTTGGCACTGGGATCAGCCCGGGGTTCTCCGGGCAGGGCGATGCGGGGTGAGGACGGGGCCGGGTCTGGCCCCAGTGAGCCTTTTCCCCCAAACCCGAGCGGGCTGAGCTCTGCGGAGGGACGGGAATGGCTCCGACCCTTCCAACCTTCCCTGGAGCAGCCTTGGGATGCTGGGAGGGGGAGCAGGACCCCAGGTCCCCTCTCCCACTGCTTTTAGCCCCAAAACATGAGGCAGAGGATGGGCAGGGAGCAGGGATGAGGTGCCCGGGATGAACCCCAGAGCCCGGCGGGGGGCTCAGGGTCTCACCCCCACCACAGGGAGCCCCATGGGGTCCCTCAGCATCCCTGGACGTGTCCCCATCTTGGAGGAGCCTGGGGACACGCGGGGAGTGCTGGCAGGACACTCAGGCTCCCTCGCAGTCGCAGATAAGGAGCAGAGAGCAGCGTTTGTTGTGTCTGCCGCCATCCCGAGGATTTTCCAAAGCTCTGGCGTGAGCAGGGTCTGGCAGGAAAGGGAGAAGCCGGCAGGGAGAGAATGAGAGGGGTTAAGGAGCGGCGCCAGGCTGGGCTCTGTTTAGTCTGGGCTCGGCGGCGGCTGCGGGAGCGGCTCCATCCCCGTGGCACCGGGCACGGACACAGCCCTGCTCCGTGCCAGGCTGGGGACAGCGCTGCCCCCGAGCCTGATGCCACCATCATCCAGCTCTGCCCTGTAAACTGTGCTCGCTCACCTCACCCCAAGCTGGGGACAAACTCTGGCACCCAGGGAGCGCAGAACGCAGGCTTTGGGTGACATGGCTTTGTCACCTGGAGAGTGCCACCCACCTCCCCGGTGCCAGCGGCTCGGTGTCCCCTGCAGCAGGGTGACCCGCTGGGGACAAACTGGCACTCAGGTCGTGCCATCAACCAGGCTTTGGGTGACGTGGCTTTGTCACCTGGAGGGTGCCACCTTCCCTGGTGCCAGCGGCTCGGTGTCCCCTGCAGCAGGGTGACCCGCGGGGACACGCCATGTCCCTGGGCGGCGACAGCGGCCCCGGCATCGTGCACAGCCTGCTGTGCCACCGGCAGGGAGGGGACAGCGAGGCCTTCGCCCGCCGCGCCATCCAGAGCCTGCTGAGGAAGCTGAAGGAGAAGAGGGACGAGCTGGACGCGCTGGTGGCCGCTGTCACCTCCGGAGGGGCCCAGCCCGGCCAGTGTGTCACCGTGCAGCGAACCCTGGACGGGCGGCTCCAGGTACCCCGGGACACCGGGATGGGGACCCCGGCACGGGGGGGACAGGGGTAAACCCACCCCAGATTAGGGGGTCCTGCGTGTTGGGGTGCCCTGGGTCCCGCGGGAGCGGCTGGGCTGCATCCCCTGCCCGCAGCCCCCTCCCCTCCGCGGCTCCCCCGCACCGCCCTGCCCTGCCCTGCCCTGCCCTGCCCTGCCCTGCCCTGCCCGCTGAGTCAGAGTCTGCCGCAGCCGGGGGGAGCGGGGAGGGGGCGTTTGTTATGTCTGGAACCGCGGGGGGACCCCCGGCCTGGCGCCAGCCCCGTGCTGGGGGGGCTGGAGGGGATCCCGGTGTGGGGGATTGGGGGAGATCCCATTGTGGGGGCTTCGGGGGGTCCTGGTGTGGGGGATTGGGGGCACCCCGGTGTGGGGGGATCCCAGTGTGGAGGCTCAGGGGGGTCCCAGTGTGGGGGCTTGGGGGTCCCAGTGTGGGAGCTTGGGGGTCCCGGTGTTGTCACCCTGGGGGGATCTCGGTGTTGTCACCCCGGGGGGGATCCCGGTATTGTCACCCTGAGGGGATCCCAGTATTGTCACCCTGACGAGGATCCCGGTATTGTCACCCTGGGGTGATCCCGCTGTTGTCACCCCGGGGAGGATCCCGCTGTTGTCACCCTGAGGGGATCCCAGTGCTGTCACCCCTGGGGTGATCCCGCTGTTGTCACCCTGACGAGGATCCCGCTGTTGTCACCCTGAGGGGATCCCAGTGCTGTCACCCCTGGGGTGATCCCGCTGTTGTCACCCTGACGAGGATCCCGGTATTGTCACCCTGGGGTGATCCCGCTGTTGTCACCCCGGGGAGGATCCCGCTGTTGTCACCCTGAGGGGATCCCAGTGCTGTCACCCGTGGGGTGATCCCGCTGCTGTCACCCCGGGGAGGGGTCCCAGCCCCTCCCTCCCCGTTGGTGTCCCCGTCCCGCAGGTGGCCGGCAGGAAGGGTTTCCCGCACGTCATCTACGCGCGGCTCTGGCGCTGGCCCGACCTGCACAAGAACGAGCTGAAACCCGCCCGCTTCTGCCAATTCGCCTTCGACCTCAAGTGCGACAGCGTCTGTGTCAACCCCTACCACTACGAGCGCGTGGGGACCCCCGGCAGCGGTGAGCCGGGACCCCCGAAATGGGGGGGTCACCAAGGGGGGGGGGGGGGGTACCAGTACCCCTAACCCCCCTCCTCACCTCTCCTGCAGGTCTGAGCATCCCGAGCACAGGTGAGACCCCGGCCCGGGGCGCCCCCGGAGCCAGCCCAGGCCCCCGCCGCGGGTCCCCGTGCCCCCCCATGGTCTCCGGTGTGTGTCCCCCGGCCTCCCCAGTGCCCCCCCCGCGCCCGGTGAAGGAGGAGTTTGTCCATGACTGTGTGCAGATGGAGCTGCCGGCCCCCCCTCGGGACCTGGGGGTCGAGACCCCCGCCCGGCCCCACCGAGCGCTGCCCCCTGAGCCCCCCCGAGTGCCCCCCCGGACCTACCCTGCGCTCCCCATGGCGCCCCAAGGTGAGACCCCCCCCCCCTTAACCCCCACCCTGAGAGGGTTTGGGGCATCGCCCTGAGCCCCTCACTCCACAAGATACAATATATATAGATATATCTATATATAAAAATATAGATATATAAAATATATAAATATATGAAAATATATCTAAAATATGTTAATATATATAAATATATAATACATAAAATAATATATAAATATATAAATTTAATATATAAAAATATAATTATATTTTATATATAAATATATACAAATATAATATATAAATATATAATTATATTTTATATATAAATATATACAAATATATATATAAAAATATATATATAAATATTTATATATGTATATATAAAAATAACAAATCAAACCTTCTAAAACATAAAATCAACATCTTCCCCCCATCTTCCCCCACAGCGACCCCCCAGGACCCCCTGGGCCACCCCGAGGGCCCCCCAGCACAGAACGGGTACCCCAAACCACCCCAGCACGGTGAGTATGGGGGTACCCCACTGCCCCAAACCCCCTCTGGGGGGGACCCTCCTTATGTCCCCCCGTGTCCCCCTGCAGGTTCACCGCTGAGCTGGAGCCCTGCCACCATCTACACCCCGAGCTTGGGGGGGTCGCAGCCCCCCCTGCCACAGCATCCCGGCAGCCAGGGCCGCCCCCAGCACCAGCCCAGCCACTGCTGTAGGTCTGGGGGGCACTGGGGGAGGGCTTGGGAGGGGTCTTCAAGGTGCTGACCCCCTCTCTACCCCACCCAGGGCCCCCCATGCTCCAGCCCCCCGTGTCCACCCACCCTGGTGAGTGCCCCCCACCCTCCTTAGCACCCATGGGTGCCGTGACCCGCCCCCCCCCCCCCCCCGCCCAAAAATCCCAATTTTCCCCCGTTCCAGGCCCGGAGTTCTGGTGCTCCATCGCCTACTTCGAGCAGGACGTGCAGGTGGGGGAGATCTTCAAGGTGCCCTCGAGCTGCCCCTCGGTGGTCGTGGATGGATACGTGGACCCCTCGGGGGGCGCCCGGTTCTGCCTGGGGCAGCTCTCGAACGTGCAGCGCTGCGCTGCCAGCGAGAGGGCACGGTGGGTCGGGGGGTATGGGGGGCAATGGGGGGCATGGGGGCGATGGGGGGGATGAGGGGAGGGAGGGCGTGGTGGGCACAGGGGGAATGGGGGGAATGGGGAACATGGGGGGGCATGGGGGATGAGGGGGGGAACGGGGGGCATTGGGGGCATTGTGGGGTGAGGGGGGCATGGGGGGCACAGGGAGCACGGGGGACATGGTGGGTCCGGGGGCACGGGGGGTGAGAGGGGCATAGGGGGCACAGAGGGCATGGGGAGGCACCAGAAGGTTAAGGGGGCACAGAGGGCACGGGGGGCATTGGAGAGGGTGGGGAGTAATGGGGGGGGAATCAGGCCTGGGAATGGGGCAGGGGCTCACAGGGGCTGTGGGGGTGAAGGATGGGGGGCAAAAGGGGAATAATCGGGGTGGGGGGGGGGTCAGAGGATAAATGGGAAAAGGGGGATATGGGGGAAATGGGGGATAGTTATGGCAGAAGGAGGAAAAGGGGAAAAATCAGGAGAAAGGGGAAATTGGTGTGATAGGAACGTGAGGAAAAATCATGGGATAGTCAGGGCAAAACAGGGGGCTGGGGGGGTGAAACATGGGGTCCCGAGGGGGTCCCGAGGGGGTCCCGGGGGGTCCCGGGGGGGTCCCGGGGGGTGCCGGGGGGTCCATGCTGAGGCTCTGGCCAGGCTGCACATCGGGAAGGGCGCGCAGCTGGAGCGGCGAGAGGGCTGGGCAGGTGAACAGGGGATTGGAACAGGTCCTGGGGGGTCCTGAGGGGGCTCGGGGGTCCTGGGGGGGCTCGGGGGTCCCAGGGGGTCCATGCTGAGGCTCTGGCCAGGCTGCACATCGGGAAGGGCGTGCAGCTGGAGCGGCGAGGAGAGGGCGATGTGTGGATGCGCTGCCGCAGCGACCACGCCGTGTTCGTGCAGAGCTTCTACCTGGACAGGGAGGCGGGCAGAGCCCCCGGGGACGCCGTGCACAAGGTGTACCCCGGAGCACACATCAAGGTCGGGGTCCCCGGGGGGCTGGGGGGGGCTGTGCCCGGATTTTTGGGGGTTCTGGGCAGTGGAAGGACCCCAGGGATGGAGGGACGCCCCCAACCCCAAAGGTGCCCTGCTCAGGGGTCCCCCTGTGTGGTGTTTGTAGGGGTTTGAGGATGAGGGAAGAGATGAGAGTGGTGATTTTATGTTTTAGAAGGTTTGATTTATAAAGAAATTAATTTTTAATTCTAATATTTATTTATTTATTTATTTTATTTTTTATATTTTTATATTTATTTATTTAATTTTTAAAATTTATTATTTCTTTTTATTTTATATATTCATTTATTTATAAATCAAACCTTCTAAAACGTAAAATTTTTATAAATAAATAAATAGATATTTGATAAATAAATTTATAATATATATTATATATTATAGACATAATATATATATTATAAATTTATATATATTATATCAAATATATACTTATTTATAAATATATATTTCATTATATATAATATATAATAATATATTTTCTATATTTATTTATATATTATATCAAATATATATTTATTTATATATAGATATCTATTTGATTAATATATAAATTATTTATATATATAATATTAAAATACTATCAAAATACTAGAAGAAAGGATTTTATTAGAAGGTTAGTTAAGAATAGAAAAGGAATGATGATAAAGGACTGAGACAGTCCAGACAGCTGGATTGTGTTGGTTATTAATTAGAAATAATTACATCAGACCAATCACAGATCTACTTGTTGCATTTCACAGCAGTAGATAATTATCGTTAACACTTTCTTTTTGAGGTTTCTCAGCTTCTCAGGAGAAAAAAAACCCTTAAGAAATCTTAAGGAAAAACTCTTTAAGGAAAGGATTTTTGATAAACCGTGTGTGTGTGCCCCCCTGGTGTCCCCGCAGGTGTTTGACCTGCGCCAGTGCCACCGGCAGATGCAGCAGCAGGCGGCCACTGCCCAGGCTGCGGCCACTGCCCAGGCGGCCGCGGTGGCCGGGAGCATCCCCGGGGCTGCCTCTGTGGGGGGCATCGCCCCGGCCATCGGTGAGTGACCACAGCGATGCTCAGTCCTTGTGCTGAGTGACCACAGCGATGGTCAGTCCTTGTGCTGACCCCCCTGAGTGACCACAGCGATGCTCAGTCCCTGTGCTGAGTGACCACAGCGATGGTCAGTCCTTGTGCTGACCCCCCTGAGTGACCACAGCGATGGTCAGTCCTTGTGCTGAGTGACCACAGCGATGGTCAGTCCCTGTGCTGAGTGACCACAGCGATGGTCAGTCCTTGTGCTGAGTGACCACAGCGATGGTCAGTCCTTGTGCTGAGTGACCACAGCGATGGTCAGTCCTTGTGCTGACCCCCCTGAGTGACCACAGCAATGCTCAGTCCCTGTGCTGAGTGACCAGAGCGATGGTCAGTCCCTGTGCTGAGTGACCACAGCGATGGTCAGTCCCTGTGCTGAGTGACCACAGCGATGGTCAGTCCTTGTGCTGAGTGACCACAGCGATGGTCAGTCCCTGTACTGACCCCCCTGAGTGACCACAGCGATGGTCAGTCCCTGTGCTGAGTGACCACAGCGATGGTCAGTCCCTGTGCTGACCCCCCTGAGTGACCACAGCGATGCTCAGTCCCTGTACTGAGTGACCACAGCACTGCTCAGTCCCTGTGCTGAGTGACCACAGCACTGCTCAGTCCCTGTGCTGAGTGACCACAGCGATGGTCAGTCCTTGTGCTGAGTGACCACAGCAGTGCTCAGTCCCTGTGCTGACCCCCCCGGGGCTGTCCCACCACCCCTGAGTGACCCCAGGGTGGGCTGGGACCCCCATGATGCCCCTCCCACCATCTGTGAGTGACCACAGCAGGGGCAGGACCTCCGTGCTGACCCCCCAGGGCTGTCCCACCACCCAGGACAGGTTGGGACCCCCGTGCTGACCATGTCCCCCCCCCAGGGCTGTCGGTGGCCGCGGGGCTCGGCGTGGATGACCTGCGGCGCCTGTGCCTCGTTAGGCTGAGCTTCGTTAAGGGCTGGGGGCCCGACTACCCCCGGGCCAGCATCACCTGCACGCCCTGCTGGATCGAGGTGCACCTGCACCGCGCCCTGCAGCTGCTGGACCACGTCCTGCACGCCCTGCCCGACGCCCACGCCTGAATCCTGCAAGGAACGGCCCAAAAAAAAAGGGGAAAAAAGGCAAAAAAATGAAGCGAAATGGCAAAAAAATGAAGCGAGATTACAGAAAGTGTGTTGGTTTAACAGTTATTTAATGGATGGGGTTGGTGTTTGTGGCCTGGGTGTAGTGCAGCCCTCGTTGCTGATTTCCACCTCCTGCTTTAACTTTTGTATGAAAATAAACCAAAAAAAATTTAAAAACGAGGCGAAAGGACCAACAGCATGTTGTTTTAACCGTTATTTAATGGATGGAGTTGGAATCTGTGGCCTGGCCATGGGAGCGCCTTTGACGGACGTTCAGCAGTGCAGTTGTGCCGCCAGATGCGCCGCCGGATGCGGTTCCAGATGCGCATGCAGCTGTGCCCTTGGGACTACATTTCCCAGCAGCCCTCGCGGCGCGCACCGGAAGCGGCTGCTCTTTATCTCCCCGCGGACCCGGTTTCCCGGCAGGCCCCGCGGCGCGCACCGGAAGCGGCCGCTCCCCCTCATCGCGGACTCGGTTTCCCGGCAGCCCCCGCGGGTTAAGATGGCGGCGGGGAGCGGCCCCGGGGCTCGGGAGCTCTTTGCCGAGGGGCTGCTGCAGTTCCTGCGCCCCGCCGTGCGACAGCTCGACCGCCACGTCCACAGCGTCAGGTCCGGGCACCGAGAGCGGCCGGTAGCGGAGCAGGGACGGGCCGGTAGCGAGGAGGGCCGGGCTGCAGGGCTGAGGGGCAGGTGGAGCCGGTGGAGCCGGGGAGGGCTCTTCTGTGGGGCTGAAGGGATTCGGGGGTACGTGAGGGCGAGTTCTGTGGGGCTGAAGGGATTCGGGGGTACGTTAGGGCGAATTATGGGGATGCAGGGGTACGTGAGGGTGAGTTTTGGGGCTGAAGGGATTTTGGGAGTACATGAGGATGAGTTCTGGGGCTAAAGGGCTTTTGGGGTACGTGAGGGTGAGTTCTGGAGCTGAAGGGCTTTGGGGATACTTGAGGGTGAATTTTGGGAATGTAGGGGTAAGTGAGGGTGAGTTTTGGGGCTGAAGGGCTTTGGGGGTGCATGAGGGCTGTTCTGTGGGGCTGAAAGGCTTTGGGGGTGTGTGACGGTGAATTTTGGGACTGAAGAGCTTTAGGGGTACATGAGGTGAGCAATTTTTGGACTTGGTGCCTGGGGGGTGCTGGGCACGCAGCTCCCATTTTTGGGGAGGGAATAGAGATGGATTTGGGGTGTAAATCCCGATTTTTTCCCCATCCCCTTCCCCAGGGAGAGCCAGGTGGAGCTGCGGGAGCACATCGACAGCCTGGCCACAGGTGAGCCAAACCCTGGGGGAGTCACCCCCGTCCCCCCTATCAACCTGAGGGGGGACAGGGGGCTCACCCAAGCCTCTCCCCAGAGCTCTGCCGCATCAACGAGGACCAGAAAGTGGCTCTGGACCTCGACCCCTACGTGAAGAAGCTGCTGAACGCCCGGCGCCGCGTGGTGCTGGTCAACAACATCCTGCAGAACGCCCAGGTGAGGGGGGAACAGGGAAATGGGGGGTCCCAGAGCCCCCCTCAGGTGCTGACAGGTGATTTTTGTGATTTTTGTGATTTTTGTCCCGCCCAGGAGCGGCTGAGGAGGCTGAACCACAGCGTGGCCAAGGAGACGGTGAGGAGGAGAGCCATGCTGGAGGCTGGGGGCTACCAGGGCAAGTGACCAAGTGACCAAATGACCAGCCAGGAGAGCAGGTGACCAGCCAGGGGACGGAGCAGGAATTGCTGTTGCTCCCAGCTCAGGAATTGAGGGGATGTCCCCCCCATCACCTGCAGCTGAGGGACTTGGGACACTCCGAGCCAGAATCCCGGATTTGTGGGCGCTGGAATAAAAGTGACTGAGAGTTTGTGATGATGTTCCCACGTCCCTGAGGGGCCTTGGGGACAACAGAGGTGCTGCCAGGGGGGGGCTGGGCACCTCCAGGTTGGATTTGGACACCCCCAGGTGGAATTTGGGGGGCACAGGTGGGGTCTGGGCACCTCCAGGTGGAATTTGGGGGGCACAGGTGGGGTCTGGGCACCTCCAGGTGGAATTTGGGAGGCACGGGTGGGGTTTGGGCTGCTCCAGGTTGGATTTGGACACCCCCAGGTGGGGTTTGGACTGCCCCAAGTGGGGTCTGAGCAGCTCCAGAATGGATTTGGACACCCCCAGGTGGAATTTGGGACGCACAAATGGGGTCTGGGCACCTCCAGGTTGGATTTGGGAGGCTCAGGTGGGGTCTGAGCTGCCCCAAGTGGGATTTGGACACCCCCAGGTGGAATTTGGGAAGCCCAGGTGGGGTTTGGGCTGCCCCAAGTGGGGTCTGGGCAGCCCCAGGTGGTTCCTTCAAGTTCTGGATCCTTCTCCTGCTGCTCCACGTGCCCCAATCCCACCTGTCCCACACGGATCTGAACAAGCAGGACACGCTGGAAAGGGGGGACACTTTAATGTGCAACGTACAAAACAGGGACAGGGCACAGGGACCCCCGGGCTGGTGTCCCCTCACCTGCTGCAGGTGGCACAGGTGTCACTCCTGTGTCTCCATGCTCTCCTCTTCCTCCCCTGCCGCCGGCTCCTCCTGGTTCTCCTCCTCTTCCTCCCCTTCCTTCTTCTCCGGGGGTTTCTCGTACGCTTTTTCCGACGGCGTCACGATCACCCCGTCCCACGTGGACATCTCAGAGGCCAGGTCTGCCCCAGGAGGTGACACTGGGGACCTTCTCAAGGTGACACCGGCCCCGTCCCCACCCTGACGCCCCCCCCAAACCCCACTCACAGCTGGCGTCCCCCTCCTGCCCCAGGATTTTCCGGTATCCTCCGTGGGACAGGATGCGCACGAGGGTCTGGGCGGTGTAGCACACCATGTCCTGCCGACGGGGAGGGCTCAGTGTGGGGACAGGGGACCCCCAAAAGAGCCCCCCCTGTCCTTCTGGGGACCCCTGCTCACCTGCTGCTCCAGCGTCATCACCGTGTGCACGCGGAAGTTGCCGCTCTCGCACGGATCCGTGATGCCCACGGAGCCGGGCAGGAAGAGCCCGGCCGCCAGGATCTGGAGGCAGCGCCTGCAACGGGGAAAATCTGGGTTAAAAATGGACCCTTTCAGCAAAAAAAAAAAAAAAAAAAACAGCACCAGGAAATCCCTGCTGGAGGAGAGCTGGATTCATCTCCCGGTCAAGCCGTGAGATTCCAATGGTTTTGTCAGGAAAATAAATGGAACCTCAAAGGGAAAACACCAGGAAATCCCTGCTGGAGGAGCTGGATTTATCTCCCGGTCAACCCGTGAGATTCCAATGGTTTTGTCAGAAAAATGGAACCACAAAGGGGGAAAACCCCACCAGGAAATCCCAGTTGGATTTATCTCCCAGTCAGCCGTGAGATTCCAGCGGTTTTACCAGGAAAATGGAACCTCAAAGGGAAAACCCCACCGGGAAATCCCAGCTCCCAGTCAGCCAGTGAGATTCCAGTGGTTTTATCAGGAAAATGGAACCAAAAAGGGAAAACCCCACCGGGAAATCCCAGTTGGAGGAGTTGGGTTTATCTCCCAGTGAGCCCTTGAAATTCCAATGGTTTTATGAGGAAAACACCACCAGGAAATCCCAGCTGGAGGAGCTGGATTTATCTCCCAGTCAGCCCGTGAGATTCCAGTGGTTTTGTCAGGAAAATAAATGGAACCTCAAAGGGAAAACCCCACCAGGAAATCCCAGCTGGATCTATCTCCCAGTCAGCCGTGAGATTCCAGCGGTTTTACCAGGAAAATGGAACCACAAAGAGGGAAAACCCCACCAGGAAATCCCAGTTGGATTTATCTCCTAGTCAGCCCATGAAATTCCAGAGGTTTTGTGAGGAAAAATGGTTTTATCCCACAAGGGGAATTTCTGGAAAGGAAACACCGCAGACCTGTAGGCGATGTTGAGGGCCAGGGGCTGTCGGGTGGGATTGTTCATCACGGCGTAGTGGCCCTGCAGAGGAGAGGAGCAGCAATTAGAAGAATCCAGCCTGGGACACCAATCCCAGCTCCCCAGGATCAGGATCAGGATCGTGACCACGTCGGTGACCCCACCAGCAGGTCCAGGATCCAGGGCGTGAGCGGCTCGAAGCCGGGGAAGCGAATCCTCAGGTCCTTGAGCAGCCGGATCAGAACCTTCACCCTGCAGCAGAGGCACGAGGAGGCTCAGGCCCACACCAGGCCCGTGCTCTGTGCTCTTGGGAATGGGGATCTGGATCCAGAACCAGGACTAGGATCCAGAACCAGGACTAGGATCCAGAACCAGGACCAGAATCCAGAACCAGGACCAGAATCCAGAACCAGGATCAGGATCCAGAACCAGGATCAGGATCCAGAACCAGGACTAGGATCCAGAACCAGGATCAGGATCCAGAACCAGGACTAGGATCCAGAACCAGGATCAGAATATAGAACCAGGACTAGGATCCAGAACCAGGACTAGGATCCAGAACCAGGACTAGGATCAGAATCCAGAACCAGGATTAGGATCCAGAACCAGGACTGGGATCCAGAACCAGGATCAGAATCCAGAACCAGGACTAGGATCCAGAAGGAGGATCTGGACGCAGAAGGAGGATCTGAACTCAGATTGACAATTTGGGTCCAGAAGGAAGATCTGGACCCAGACTGAGGATCTGGACCCAGAAGGAGGATTCAGACCCACACCGAGGATCCAGCCCCACATTGAGGATCCAGCCCCACACTGAGCATCCAGCCCCACATTGAGGATCCAGCCCCACACCGAGGATCCAGCCCCACACCGAGGATCCAGCCCCACACCGAGGATCCAGCCCCACATTGAGGATCCAGCCCCACACCGAGGATCCAGCCCCAGACTGAGGATCCAGCCCCAGACTGAGGATCCAGCCCCAGACTGAGGATCCAGCCCACAGTGAGGATCCAGCCCACAGTGAGGATCCAGCCCCACACCAAGGATCCAGCCCCAGACCGAGGATCCAGCCCCAGACTGAGGATCCAGCCCCACATTGAGGATCCAGCCCCACACCGAGGATCCAGCCCCAGACTGAGGATCCAGCCCCACACCGAGGATCCAGCCCCACACTGAGCATCCAGCCCCACACTGAGCATCCAGCCCACAGTGAGGATCCAGCCCCACACCGAGGATCCAGCCCACAGTGAGGATCCAGCCCCACACTGAGGATCCAGCCCCACACCGAGGATCCAGCCCCCAGCCCCATGCCCGCACTCACGTGGACTGCGAGGCGTTCTCCTCGAACCACCGCGCGTGCCGGATGGCGGCCAGGGCGCTCTGCAGCACCTTGATGTCCACTGCAAGGGGCAGAAATTCCCAGTTTCCCCAGCCACCCCAGGGCACCGCGGGTGCTCCGGGCAGGCAGCGGGGCCGGGCACTCACGGTGCAGCTCCGGGTCCAGCTTGCGCAGGTTGGGCGGCACCGTGGTGATCAGGATCTTCACCGTGGCGTCGGCTGAGCTGATCTCAAAGCCGGTCTCGTTGGTCAGCATGGTCAGGACTGTGGGGAAAGAGCAGGAATTGTGGCTGGAGGGACCAGGAATGGCCACGGATCACAGCCAGGGCGCGGCTGTGTCGCTGCAGGACGTGAAACAGCACAAGCGCGCGCGCCGCTGCTCTGAAGGGGAAGGGAAAAGGGAAATTGAATTTCTGGCTCCAGAAAATAAACTCTGACGCCAAAATTTACAATGCCAAAATTTACCTGTCACAATCCCAAAATTTACCTGTCACAATCCCAAAATTTACCTGTCATAATCCCAAATTTTACCTCTTTCAATCCCAAATTTTACCTGTTAAAATCCCAAAAGTTACCTGTCACAATCCCAAAATTTACCTCTCACAATACCAAAATTACCTGTGACAATCCCAAATTTTACCTGTTAAAATCCCAAAATTTACCTGTCACAATCCCAAAATTTACCTCTGACAATCCCAAATTTTACCTTTGACAATCCCAAACTTTATCTGTCAGAATCCCAAACTCTACCTGTTACAATCCCAAATTTTACCTGTCACAATCCCAAATTTTACCTGTTAAAATCCCAAAAGTTACCTGTCACAATCCCAAAATTTACCTCTTACAATACCAAAATTACCTGTGACAATCCCAAATTTTACCTGTTACAATCCCAAATTTATCCATTATAATCCCAAAATTTACCTTTGACAATCCCAAAATATACCTGTTAAAATCCCAACATTTACCTGTTACAATCCCAAAATATTTCCAGTTTTCCAAGAGCGGCAGTGCATTGGAGGGGTGACAGTGCCACCTCTCCAATCCCACTGCACAAACCAAGAGCCCATCAAACTTCCCCTCCTCCATAAAAGAATGCAAAACAATGAGTTATTTACAGGAAGCGTGCGAGAAAGTTTGCTAAAAAAATGTAAACGTCAGAAGGCTTAGAAAATCTTAAAAAATCTTTAAAAAAATCTTTAAAAATCTTAAAAAAATCTTTTAAAAATCTTTAAAAATCTTTAAAAATCAGGGTGACACGGCCTCACCTTCGCTGGGGTCCTGCGCTCTCAGGCTCTCCACCACCTTGTTCCCCAAGGCTGCCACAGCTTCCACTGGGAAAAAGGAGAGGAAAAGGAGGAGGAGAAGGGTTGGAGGAAGGCCTGGCACCGAAGGTTTGTGTGGCCCCACCCAGGTGGCACTCACAGGTGGGCAGGATCTTCAGGATCACCACCAGGTCTGCCACGTTGTGCCCCGTCGTCATCGTCCCCTTCTTGTAGGAGCCCACCTGGCGAACCTCCTCGATTTGCTGGTGGAAAAACCCAAAATCCCGGGAATTCAACCCATATCCTGCATTTGAGGGCTCAGCATTGAGCCTTAACCCACCCTGTAGGAGCCCACCTGGCAAACCACCAGAAAAACCCAAAATCCCGGGAATTCAACCCATATCCTGCATCTGGGGGCTCAGCATTGAGCCTGAGCCCACCTGGTGAACCTCCACAATTTGCTGGTGGAAAAACAGCCCAAAATCCCAGGAATTCAACCCAAAAGCCACATTTGGGGCTCAGCATTGAGCCTTAACCCACCCTGGGTTCTTGTAGGAGCCCATTTGGCAAACCTCAATTTGCTGGTGGAAAACCAACCCAAAATCCCAGGAATTCAACCCAAAAGCCACATTTGGGGCTCAGCATTGAGCCTTAACCCACTCTGGGTTCTTGGAGGAGCCCACCTGAAGAACCTCCTTGATTTGCTGGCGGAAAACCCCAAAATCCCAGGAATTCTACCCATATTCTGTGTTTAAGGGCTCAGCATTGAGCCTGAGCCCACCCTGTAGGAGCCCACCTGAAGAACCTCCTCGATTTGCTGGTGGAAAACCCCAAAATCCAAGGAATTCAACCCATATCCTACATTTGAGGGCTCAGCATTGAGCCTGAGCCCACCTGGTGAACCTCCACAATTTGCTGGTGGAAAAACAGCCCAAAATCCCAGGAATTCAACCCAAAAGCCACATTTGGGGCTCAGCATTGAGCCTTAACCCACCCTGGGTTCTTGTAGGAGCCCATTTGGCAAACCTCAATTTGCTGGTGGAAAACCAACCCAAAATCCCAGGAATTCAACCCACAATCCACATTTAGGGACTCAGCATGGAACCTTAACCCACCCTGGGCCAGGAGCATTTTCCAGTCCCACCACCCCGGAGCTGTGTTCCCCATCTCTGCACTCACCACCTCAAACGTTCCCGGTGCCACAATTAAATTGTCGATGACGTTGTTGATCTTGGTCACCAGGGACAGGATGGAAGCCTGGAAAGGAAAATTATCCAGGAATAACCCCATTTATACAGCAAAAAAAAAAAATCCATATCATTCCCCACAAATCTCCCCCCAAAAAAAACTAGTTCCAGAGAACTCATTAATTTTCAGGCTATTCCTGAAGAAGTTTGGATTCCCCCAGCCCCAAATCTTGAGGATTTGGGGGCGTTTTGGGCAGGGCACCTGCTCGGCAGCGGTGGGGGCCAGGTCCTGGTTCCTCTTGAGCAGCGCCTCGCTGAAGGCTGTCTCATCTGCAGCGGGCTTGACACGGGGAAAAGCCATCTCACACTGCAACAGGACACAATTCCCACCTGGAATCCACCCTGCCAGCCCCAGGAGCTGCTCTCAGAGGGGTTTGTTACGCTTAACCAAGAATTTATTAGGTTTATTAAAGGATTTATTCAATTAACTCGTTAAATCCCCGTTGGCTGCGGGCCTTGGGGTCCAGAGGGCAGAAACTCAGGGAATAAATTTACTTGTTAAAATCCCAAATTTTACCTTTGACAATCCCAAATTTTACCTCTTACCAACCCAAACTTACCTGTTACAATCCCAAACTTTGCCTGTCACAATCCCAAAATTTACCTGTTAAAATCCCCAATCCCGGAGTGACTTCTGTCATTCTTCCTCCCGTTTTCCCATTTCCAACAATATAAAAACCCTCTAAATGTGGGGTTTTTTTTAACCAAACCACAGCATTTTTAGGGAATTTATTCAGTTCAACCCGAACCCTACAAATCCGGGCTTGGGGGGATCGTTAACCGTGGAAAAATCCCAGAAAATTCCCGGTAAACCTCGGAAAATCCTGGAAAAATCCCAGAAAATTCCCAGTAAATCCCGGAAAATTCCCAGAAAATTCCTGGTAAAATCCCAGAAAATTCCTGTTAAAATCCCGGAAAAATCCCGGAAAAATCCTGGAAAAATCCCGGAAAATTCCTGGAAAAATCCCGGTAAATCCCGGGGGTTACTCACGACATAGAAATCGAAGGGGATGTGGGGCACAAAGGGCCGGAACCTACAGGGGCACAAAAAAACCCCAAAATCACTCCCGGAGCCCCGGGACCCCCCTCCCGCCCCTCTGGGACCGGCCCGGGGCTCCCGCGGCACCGGAGCCGTCCCGGGACTCGCCTGGAACCGAAGCGGCCGCCGCGGCCGCGGCCTCGATCGCCCCTGCGGGGAGAGAACGGGAGCGGCGCTGACCGGGGGGATCCGAGCGCCCGGACCGCTTCACCTGTCCCGGTGCTGCCCCTCCCGGTGCCCCCCGATCCTTTCCCGGTCCCCTCCCGGTCCTTTCCCGGTGATCCCCGGTCCTTTCCCGGTGATCCCCGGTGCTCCCCGGTCCCTTCAAGGGTCCCTCCACCCCCGGTTTCGGTGCTGGTCTCCCCATCCCCGCTTCCCCTTGGTCCTGCCCCTCCCGGTGCTCCCTCCCCCGGTCCCTTCCCGGTTCCTCTCCCGGTCCCTTCCCGGTGCTCCCCGGTGCCTCCCCGGTGCTCCGCGCCCGCCTCCCCCGGTCCCTCCCCGGTGCTCCCCGGTCCTTCCCCGGTCCCCCCACCCACGGTCTCGGTGCTCGTCTCCCCAATCCCCGGTTCCCCTTGGTTCGCCCCGTTCCCCACCCCGCTCCCGGTCTCTCCCGGTCCCGCGGCCCCCCCCAGTCCCGGTTGCTCCCGGTGCCCGTCCCCCCCCCGGTCCCCGTGATCCCCCCAGTCCCGGTTCTCCCTCCACTTCCCTCCTTTCCTCCCCTATCCCGGTATCCCCTAATCCCGGTATCCCCCGGTTCCCACCTCATGTCGCCGTCGCCGTCGCCGCCGCCGTTCCCGACAATGAAACGCCGCTCGCAGACCCCGCAGCAACCCGCCCGCTCATTGGCCGCCGCTCTCCCTCATCCCGCCCCTGGCGGGCCCTTCTCCAGCAACCATTGGTGAAGCGGCGTGTCAATCAGAGCGGGAGGCGGCCAATGGCGGCGCGCGCCGGGCGGCCGCTGGAGGGGGCGCGGAGCCCATGAATGGAGCGCGCGCGCCACGGGTATAAAGCTGCCGGCAGGGCACTGCACACGGCAGCAGAGTGGCGCAGCGGGAGCGTGCTGGGCCCATAACCCAGAGGTCGATGGATCGAAACCATCCTCTGCTAGCTCGACTTTTTCCTTCCACGTGAGGTTTGTTTTGCCCTTTAATATTTTTTATTTACTACGTTGGGTTCTTAACGCTTTCCCGATGCTTGCCCAGGCTTGTCTCGCCTGCTGGCGAGCCGTCAGCAGCGTGGGGTTATCGGTGTCACGGGTGCACGGGTGTCGCCCCACCCGAGACACCGATAACACGGACGCGGCCGGACCATTGCGCGCGTCCCCGCAATCAAGCGCGTACCCCCGTGTGTGTCCCCAACCTCTGCCCGTGTCCCCCGAGCGCTGCCAGTGCCGCTCAACCCCCGAGTGTCACCTCCAGAGTCACCCTCCTACTGCCGTGGGGCTGCCGTGACCCCTCCGCGGGGCAGAACCTCCCACGGAGGTGCGGGGCCAGAGGTGCCCGAGCCCCCCCGGGCCCCCCAGGGCCGCGCGAAGCCTCCGGAGCTGCGTGGGGACAGCGCGGGCTCCGTGGGTCGCGATGTCCCCGCACCCTAAGGAGTTTCTCGGGTCTCAGCGCCCCACGCGTGACCTGGGCGCTGACGACCGGTGAGACCGGAGCGGGACAGATCCCGACACATCCCACGGGTGGGACCGTCCCCACCCCCCATCGGGCGGCCCCATCCGCCGCCCATCCCGGCTGGAATGCCGCGGGGGGGAGGGGGGGGGACGGGCAGGAAGGAGTTAATGATAACGGCCCTTTGTGTCACCAGTGGGGGGGGCGAGGCAGGGCTCAGCCCCGCCGCGGGGGGGTCGCGGACGCCACTCTCGGTCCGTGGGCGATGCTGGCGGTGCTGGCCCCGCTGCTGGCCCCGCTGCTGGCCCCGCTCCCGGTGGCGGCGGCGGCGGCGGCGGCGGCGGCCCCGGTGGTCCCGCTGACCCTCGCCGTGGTTCTGCCCCGCCGCAACCTCACCTACCCGTGGGCTTGGCCGCGCGTGGGTCCCGCCGTCAGCTTGGCCGCGGCCGCCGTGAATTCCCGGCGGGATCTCCTGCCCGGCTTCACCGTGCGCTGGGTGTTCGGCGACAGCGAGGATCGCCACGGGGTCTGCTCCGAAATGGCCGCGCCGCTCGTGGCCGTGGACCTGTGGCTCGCCCATCGCCCCGCGGCGTTCCTAGGGCCGGGCTGCGTCTATTCGGCCGCTCCGGTGGCTCGGTTCACCGGGCACTGGCAGCTGCCGCTGGTCACGGCGGGGGCCGAGGCTCACGGATTCGACGACAAGAGCGAGGAGTTCGGTTTGACCACCCGGGCCGGACCCAGTCACCGCAAACTGGGCGAACTGGGAGTGCAGCTGCACCGGCGCTTCAACTGGACGCGGCGGGCGCTGCTGGTGTACTGGGACGAAGCGGCGGGGGACCGGCCCTATTATTTCGCCGCCGAGGGTCTGTACATGCAGCTGCCCACCCTGCGCAACCTCACGGTCATGGACGTGGTGTTCCGAGACGGCGGCAACTTCTCCTTCATCATCCAGGAGATCAAGGCGAAGGGGCGCAGTGAGTGCGGGGAGAGGGGATGGGGCGGGCGGGGCGGGGGGACGGGGTAGGGCGGTGTGCGGCGCCACCGGGGTGTGTCCGGCCCCATAGAGGAGTTCAGAGCCCTATGGAGGAGTGATCGGCCCCATAGAGGAGTGCACAGCCCCATAGAGGAGTACACAACCCTACAAGGGAGTGCCCAGCCCTACACGGGAGGGCACAGCCCCACACAGGAGGGCACAGCCCCATAGAGGAGTGCATGGCCCCATAGAGGAGTTCACAGCCCCATGGGGGAGTGTCCGGCCTCACTGGGGTGTGAACAGCCCCACACAGGAGGGCACAACCCCATAGAGGAGTGATCGGCCCCATATAGGAGTGCAGAGCCCCATATAGGAGTGCCCAGCCCTACAAGGGAGTGCCCAGTCCCATGTGGGAGTGCTCGGCCCCATATAGGAGTGCCCAGCCCCACTGGGGTGTACACGGCCCCACACAGGAGTGCCCAGCCCCACACAGGAGTGCCCGGCCCCACACAGGAGTGCCTGGCCCCACACAGGAGTGCCCGGCCCCACTGGGGTGTACACGGCCCCACACAGGAGTGCCTGGCCCCACACAGGAGTGCCCGGCCCCACTGGGGTGTACACGGCCCCACACAGGAGTGCCCGGCCCCACACAGGAGTACCCGACCCCACACAGGAGTGCCTGGCCCCATACGGGAGTGCCCGGCCCCACAGCGGTGCCCGTGGCTGTGCCAGGCTCGGCACGCTGTGCCCGGGGTGTTCATGGCCATACATGGCTGTGCCCAACTTTACGGGGGTGCTCACGGCTGTGCCCGGCCGTGCCCGGCCTCACAGGGGCCTTCGCGGGTGTTCACGGGCGGCTGACACAGCTGGGCACAGCTGTACAGGGGTGTCTGCAGCTGTGCCCAGCTGTGCCCGGCCTCACGGGGGGGTTTCAGGGCCGTTTGTGGGTGCTCACGGGTGGCAGACACGGCTGTGCCCGGTCTCGCGCGGGGATCCCGGGGTTATTTACGGCTGTGCTGAGGTTTCCGTGGGCAGACGGGGTTTGGTGGGTGTGCACAGCCGTGCACGGCTGTTCATGGCTGTACGTGCCTGTACACGGCTGTTCATGGCTGTTCATGGCTGTGTGTGTCTGTACATGGCTGTTCATGGCTGTGTGTGTCTGTACGTGCCTGTACACGGCTGTTCATGGCTGTTCATGGCTGTTCATGGCTGTTCATGGCTGTGTGTGTCTGTACACGGCTGTTCATGGCTGTGTGTGTCTGTACACGGCTGTTCATGGCTGTTCATGGCTGTGCGTGTCTGTACACGGCTGTTCATGGCTGTTCATGGCTGTTCATGGCTGTGCATGCCTGTACACGGCTGTACACGGCTGTTCATGGCTGTGCGTGCCTGTGCACGGCTGTTCATGGCTGTTCATGGCTGTGTGTGTCTGTACACGGCTGTTCATGGCTGTGCGTGCCTGTACACGGCTGTTCATGGCTGTTCATGCTTGTGCACAGCTGCACACAGCTGAACATGGCTGTTCATGGTTATTCATGGTTGTTTATGGTTGTTCGCGCCTGTACACGGTTGTTCATGGCAGCACACAGTTGTTCATGCCTGTACATGACTGTTCATGGCTGTTCATGGTTGTACACAGTTGTTCATGCCTGTTTGTGGTTGTTCATGGTTTTTCATGGCTGTTCATGGCTGTTCATGGTTGTACACAGTTGTTCATGCCTGTTCGTGGTTGTTCATGGTTTTTCGTGGCTGTTCATGGTTGCACATGGTTGTTCACAGCTGTTCATGGCTGCCCACGGTTGTTCATGCCTGTCCGTGATTGTCCATAGTTTTTCATGGTTGTTCATGGCTGTTCATGGTTGTTGATGCCTGTACATGGTTTTTCATGCCTGTACATGGTTGCTTATGGTTTTTCATGGCTGTACATGGTTTTCCATGGTTGTCCATGCCTGTCCATGGTTGTCCATGCCTGTCCATGGTTGTTCATGCCTGTTCATGGCTGTCCATGGCTGTTCATGCCTGTCCATGGTTGTCCATGCCTGTCCATGGTTGTTCATGCCTGTTCATGGCTGTCCATGGCTGTTCATGCTGTTCATGGCTGTCCATGGTTGTCCATGGTTGTTCATGCCTATCCATGCCTGTTCATGCCTGTCCATGGTTGTTCATGGCTGTTCATGCCTATCCATGCCTGTTCATGGTTGTTCATGGTTGTTCATGCCTGTTCATGGCTGTTCATGCCTATCCATGCCTGTTCATGCCTGTTCATGCCTGTCCATGGTTGTTCATGCCTGTCCATGGTTGTTCATGCCTGTCCATGGTTGTTCATGGCTGTCCACACCTGTCCACAGCCCCCCCCACCCCCGTTCCCACATCTCCCACCCCCCCCACGCTGCCCCTGGCACCCCCTGGACCCCTCCCCACCCACCCCGTGTCCCCCCCAATCTCCGGGCGTTGTCACCAGCCCCGGGGGGCACCGGGGGGCACCGGAAGGCACCGGGAGCACCGGGATCCCGGGGCTGGTCGGTGGGGGCTCAGCCTCGGGGGTGAATTTCGGGTCCCCGGGGGTGGGCACGGCCGGAGGGGCCCCCGGGGTCACGGAGTCGCCGGGAATCCATCAGGGCCGCGGGGAGGAGGAAACGGAGTCGGGAAAACAGGAAACCGGCACCGGGGCTGGCGCCCGGGGCAGCGCCGGGCAGGGCACGGGGGGGCGGCAGCGGGGTCGGGACCCCCGCCCCGGAGGCACCGCGGGCGCTCCCGCGGCACGCAACGGACGGGGGGACCCCGAGAGTGGGGCTGGGGTCTGCGGGGGGACCCCGGGAGTGGGGCTGGGGTCTGCGGGGGTCTCAGGGCTGTGTCACAGAACAACCAGAGACCCCCGGGATTGCGTTGGGGGTCTCGGGGGGTCCCTGCTCCAAGTGCCATGTCACACAGTGACCCGGGACCCCCGGGGTCGGGGTGAGGGTCTCCAGGGGTCTCCCAGGGGTCTCGGAGCTGTGTCCCCCAATAACCCGGGACCCCCATGATGTGGGCGGGGGTCCCGGCGCTGTCTTTGGGCGGGGGTCTCGGTGCTCTCTTTGGGCGGGGGTCTCGGAGCTGTGTCCCCCAATAACCCGCTACCCCCCGGTGACTTGGGCGGGGGTCCCGGCGCTGTCTTTGGGCGGGGGTCCCGGCGCTGTCCCCCCTCAGTCCCCGTGTCCCCCCGCAGTCGTGTACCTGTGCTGCGCCCCGGACACGCTGCGGGCGCTGCTGCTGCAGGCGGAGCGCGCGGGGCTCACGGGCGGCGATTTCGCCTTTTTCTACATCGACACCTTCGGGGCGAGCCTCCAGGGCCGCGAATTCCCCGAGCCCCAGAGGCCCTGGAAACGCGGGGACAGCAACGATGCCCGCGCCCGCCGCGCGTTCCAGGTGAGCGGGGGGCACCGACACGGGCAGGGAAATGCCCAGGTGGGCAGGGAAATGGACAGGTGGGCACAGATGGCCTGAGGTGGGCACAGGGACAAAGCCAGGTGGGCGGGGGGCACGGACAGGTGGGCAGGGTCAGGGACAGGGGGGCACGGGGACACGGCAAGGTGGGCATGGGGACACAGCCAGGTGGGCACAGACGGCCCCAGGTGGGCAGGGAAACGCCCAGGTGGCCAGGGAAATGTCCCGGTGTGCAGGGACACAGGCAGGTGGGCACAGGGACACACCCAGGTGAGCAGGAACATGGACAGGTGGGCAGGGGGCACGGCCAGGTGGGCAGGTCCTGTCCCCATCTCCTTGTCCCCCTCCCATCCCCACACGCCCAGGTGGGCACAGATGGCACCAGGTGGGCACAGACATGGCCAGGTGAGCAGGAACACGGGCAGGTGGGCACAGAGACACACCCAGGTGGGCACAGCAGCCCCAGGTGGGCACGGGGACACGCCCAGGTGTGCCCAGCCCCTGAGGCCGGTCCCCGCAGGCCGTGACCATCATCACGTACGCGGAGCCGCAGAACGCCGAGTACCGACCGTTCCTGCAGCGGCTGCACCGCGAGGCCAGAGAGAGATTCAACAGCTCCCTGCAGGACGGGCTGGTGAGGCAGGGGACACCGGGGACACCGAGGGGACAGCAGGGACACCGGGGGACAACGGGGGGACACCAGGCGGGGACACGGGGACACTGGGAGGGCGCATGGGGACACAGCACCAAGCTGGAGTTGCTGGGGCACACGGGGTGGGTCTGGGGATGGGGACTTCTAGCTGTGCCCCGTCCCCCCGAGCTGTCACCGTGTCCCCAGATGAATTTCATGTCCAGGTGAATTTCGTGTCCCCAGAAGAATTCTGTGTTCAGATGAATTTAGTGTCCCCAGATGAATTAATTTCGTGTCCCCAGAAGAATTTCATTCCCCTAGAAGAATTTCACGTCCCCAGATGAATTTCGTGTCCCAATATGAATTAATTAATTCCGTGTCCCCACATGAATTAATTAATTCCGTGTCCCCAGATGAATTAATTAATTCCGTGTCCCCAGATGAATTTCATCGCCGCCGCCTTCCACGACGGGGTCCTGCTCTACGCCCAGGCGCTCAACGAGACCCTGGAGCGGGGCGGCTCCGTCAGCGACGCCTCGGCCATCACCCGCCAGATGTGGAACCGAACCTTCTACGGTGAGACCCGACCCGACCCCGCCCGGACCCACCCGGCCCCGCTCGAACCTTCCCCGAACCCTCCCGGACCCTCCTGGCCTGTCCCCATCCCCTCCTTGTCCCCCCTCATCCCCATCCCGCCCTTGTCCCCAGCCCCGTCCCCCTCCCAGCCTGGTGCCAGTCCCCCCATTCCCCCCCAGCCCCATTCCCAGGTGAGATTTTGGGGATCAAAGCCCCCCCAGCCCCACTCCCAGGTGAGATTTTGGGGATCAAAGCCCCCCCAGCCCCATTCCCAGGTGAGATTTTGGGGATCAAAGCCCCCCCAGCCCCATTCCCAGGTGAGATTTTGGGGCTCAGAGCCCCCCTGGAAGGCCCCCCCAGCCCCTCACCCTCCCAGCCCGGTGTCAAATCCCATTCCCCCCCCCCAGCTCCACTTCAGGTGAGATTTTGGGGACCGAACCCCCCCCCTTTGAGGGTCCCCCCAGCCCCTCACGCCCCCTCCCCAGGTGTCACCGGCTTCCTGAAGATCGACGAGCAGGGCGACCGTGAGAGCGACTACTCCCTGTGGGACATGGACCCCGAGCTGGGCGAATTCCAGGTGAGCCCCGGACCCGAGGGGGGTGTCCGGACCTGGGGAGGGGTCTGGGGGCTTCCCCCCACCCATTCCTCGCCCCCCCAAAGATCGTGGCCAACTACAACGGCACCACCAAGGAGATCCAGATGGTTCCGGGCAGGGATTTCCACTGGCCGGGGAACTCGGTGCCACCCGATGTCCCTCCCTGCGGCTTCGAGGGCACCGACCCGCGGTGCCGCAAAGGTGAGGGGGGGGTCAGAGCCCTGAGACCCCCGCCCGACCCCCAGATCGGGTCCTGACCGCCCCTTGCTGTCCTCACAGCCTCGCTGTCCATGCTGGAGGTGCTGTCGCTGGTGGTCAGCCTGATGCTCATGGCCATCACTGTCACCTCCTTCTTCATCTGCAGGTCTGGGGAGGGGTCTGGGGGGTCTGGGGGGTCTGGGGGGGTCTGGGGAGGGGTCTCATGGAGCCCCCCCGGGTGCAGGAAGCTGCAGCTGGAGAAGGAGCTGGCGGCAGAGCTGTGGAGGGTGCGCTGGGAGGATCTGCAGATGAGCAGCCTGGAGAAACACCTGAGGAGCGCGGGCAGCAAACTGACCCTGTCCCTGGTGGGGAACGGGGGGAACCGGGGGGGAAACGGGGGGAACCGGGGCAGCAAACTGAGCCTGTCCCTGGTGGGGAACGGGGGGAACCGGGGGGGAAACGGGGGGAACCGGGGCAGCAAACTGAGCCTGTCCCTGGTGGGGAACGGGGGAACCGGCGGGAGAACGGGGAGCAGGGACACCGGGACCGGGAGCAGCAGGGGGAACGGGGAGAGCGGGGGGAGTGGGGGCACAGGAGGGAGAACGGGAACCGGGAGCAGGGGGAACGGGGGAAGAACAGGGACTGGGAGGAGCGGGGGCACCGGGGCGACCGGGACCAGAGGGACCAGGGATTTTGGGGATTGGGGTCACCCCACTGCCCCGGCACCGGGGATTTTGGGGACCGGGGCCCCCCCATCCCCTCCGGGGGTGTCTCTGGGAGCCTCGGGGTTGGTTCCCGTTCTCACCCCCCCGCCCCGGCACAGAGGGGCTCCAACTACGGCTCGCTGCTGACGGCCGAGGGGCAGCTCCAGGTGTACGCCAAGACCGCCTACTACAAGGTACGGGGAGGGGGGGGACACCGGGGGGACCCCTCCCCACCGTGTCCCCACCCCCGGTGTCACCGTGTCCCCACCGTGTCCCCACCCCCGGTGTCCCCGCAGGGTAACCTGGTGGCCGTGAAGCACGTGAACCGCAAACGCATCGAGCTGACCCGCAAGGTGCTGTTCGAGCTGAAACACGTACGTGAAAACCGGGGGCGGCACCGGGCACCGGGGGGGACACACGGCGGGACCTCCCCGCCCACCCCCCGGTGTCCCCGGTAGATGCGGGATGTGCAGAACGAGCACCTGACGCGGTTCATCGGGGCCTGCACCGACCCGCCCAACATCTGCATCCTGACCGAGTACTGCCCGCGGGGCAGCCTGCAGGTACCGGCACCGGAACCGGACCGGGAGGGCACCGGGAGCCTCTGGGGCTGCACCGGAACCGGCGCCAGGAGCCTCCCGGGCTGCACCGGGACTGGGAGGGACTGGGATGGGACCGGAATGGGACCGGAATGGGACCAGGGGCCTCCGGGGCTACGACGGCACCAGGATGGGACTGGGACCCTCTGGGAGCCTCCCGGGGCTGTGCCGGGATTGGGCCCGAGAGCCTCCCAGGGCTGACCTGGACCGGGACCGGGACCAGGACCAGGAGCCTCCTGGGACCCTCTCGGGGCTGCACCGGGAACGGGACCCCCGTCCCGGGCCCGCCCCTCACCCCCCGTGTCCCCAGGACATCCTGGAGAACGAGAGCATCACCCTGGACTGGATGTTCCGCTACTCCCTCACCAACGACATCGTCAAGGTACCGGTGACGTTCCAGGGGGTTCCCATCCCACAGGAATCCCCCATCCCACAGGGATCCCCCATCCCATAGAAACCCCATATCCCACAGGAACCCCCATCCCATAGGAATCCTCTGTCCTACAGAAACCCCCATCCCACAGCTCTCCCCCATCCCAAAGGAATCCCCCATTCCACAGGGGTCCCCCATCCCATAGAAATCCTCCACCCCACAGCAATCCCCATCCCACAGAATCCCCCATCCCACAGAATCCCCCATCCCACAGGGATCCCCCACCCCACAGGGATCCCCCACCCCACAGGAATTCTCCATCCCATGGACATCCCCCACCCCACAGATCTCCCCCATCCCACAGAAATCCCATATCCCACATCTCTCCCCCACCCCACAGCTCTCCCCCACCCCATATCTCTCCCCCACCCCACATCTGGCTCCCCGGCCGTGCCCGACATCCCCGTGCCCCATCCCAGGGGATGCAGTTCCTGCACAACGGGGTCATCGTGTCCCACGGCAACCTCAAGTCCTCCAACTGCGTGGTGGACTCGCGCTTCGTGCTCAAGATCACCGACTACGGCCTGGAGAGCTTCCGCGCGGCGCCCGACGGCGACGGCGACACCCACGCGCTCTTCGCCAGTGAGGCCCCAAAGCGTCCCCCCCAACAAAAAGCGTCCCCAGAGCGTCCCCTGGGCTGACCTGACGGGGTCCCCGGTGCCGCAGAGAAGCTGTGGACGGCGCCGGAGCTGCTGCGCATGGAGGAGCCGCCGGCGCGGGGCACGCAGAAGGGCGACGTCTACAGCTTCGGCATCATCCTGCAGGAGATCGCGCTGCGCTGCGGCGTCTTCTACGTGGAGGGCATGGAGCTCAGCCCCAAAGGTCAGCGGGGACACGGGAGGGGGTGGCCAGAGAGGATGGGGGCGTCTGGGTGGTCGGAAGTGTTGATGGGTTCTTGGGTGATCCATTGATCCATTCTTGGATGTTTTGATGGGTTCTTGGATGATCCGTTGATCCATTCTTGGATGTGGTGGAACCACTGATGGGTTCTTGCATGATCCCTTGATCCGTTCTTGGAGGTTTTGGTAGGTGGAACCTACCAAATGGTAGGTTGGAACCATTGGTGGGTTCTTGGATCATCCATTGATGGGCTGGAACCATTGGTGGGTTCTTGGATCATCCATTGATGGGCTGGAACCATTGGTGGGTTCTTGGGTGATCCATTGATGGGCTGGAACCATTGGTGGGTTCTTGGATCATCCATTGATGGGTTGGTACCATTGATGGGTTCTTGGATCATCCATTGATGGGCTGGAACCATTGGTGGGTTCTTGGGTGATCCATTGATGGGCTGGAACCATTGGTGGGTTCTTGGATCATCCATTGATGGGCTGGAACCATTGGTGGGTTCTTGGATCATCCATTGATGGGTTGGAACCACTGATGGGTTCTTGGGTGATCCATCGATCCATTCTTGGACGTTTTGGTGGGAGTCTGGAACCGTTGATGGTTTCTTGGAGCTGGTGATGAGTTACTGGACTGGCCAATGGGCTTTTGGACCCACGGATGAGTTTTTGGACCCACAGATGTGGTTTTGGACCCATGGATGGGTTCTTGGACCTGCTGCTGAGTTATTGGACTGGCCAATGGATTTTTGGTCCCGTTGATGGGTTCTTGGACCCTCTGATGAGTTACTGAACTGGCCAATGGGCTTTTTGGATCCATGGATGGGTTCTTGGACACACAGATGGGTTTTTGGACCTGTTGATGGGTTCTTGGACCTTCTGACAACTTCCTGGACTGGCCAATGGGCTTTTGGACCCTCAGATGGGTTCTTGGACCCACGGATGAGTTTTTGGACCCACGGATGGGTTCTTGGACCCCCGGCTGGGTTCCTGGACCCTCTGGTGAGCCCCGGTGGGTGACGGGTGCCCGTCCCCGCAGAGATCATCGAGCGGGTGAAGAGCGGCGAGCGGCCGAGCTTCCGGCCCTCGGCCAACGTCGGGTGCCACCTGGAGGAGCTGGGGCAGCTGATGCAGCACTGCTGGGCCGAGGACGTCCTGGAGCGCCCCGACTTCAACCAGATCAAGGTCCAGCTCCGCAAGTTCAACAGGTGCCACCATGGATCCCCACCCGCGGGCCGGGGGGGACCTCCAGAGAGGGTCCCTGGGTGGGTGGTGACATCCAGAGAGAATTTTGAGGTGTGAGGTGACCCCCGAAAAGAGTACATGGGTGGGAGGTGACCCCCAAGGAAGGGTCCATGGGTGGGAAGTGACCCCTGAGAAGGGTTTGTGGGCAGGAGGTGACCCCCAAAAAAGGTCCATGGGTGGGATTTGACCCCCAAAAAGAGTCCCCATGTGGGATGTGACCCCAAATAAGGGTCCATGGGTGGGAGATGACCCCTGAAAAGCATCCCCAGGTGGCAAATGACTCCCAAAAAGGGTCTGTGGGTGGGAGGTGATGCTCAAAAAGAGTCCCCAGGTGGGAGGTGACCCCCAAAAAGATTCCATGGGTGTGAGGTGAGCCCCAAAAAGGGTCCCCAGGTGTGAGGTGAGCCCAAAGAGGGTCCCCAGGTGTGAGGTGAGCCCAAAGAGGGTCCCCAGGTGTGAGGTGAGCCCGTCCCGCAGGGAGAGCAGCACCAACATCCTGGACAACCTGCTGTCCCGCATGGAGCAGTACGCCAACAACCTGGAGGAGCTGGTGGAGGAGCGCACCCAGGCCTACCTGGAGGAGAAGCGCAAGGCCGAGGCTCTGCTCTACCAGATCCTGCCCCAGTGAGCTCCAGAGGGTCCTGGGGGGCACCTGGGGGGCACCGGGGGGTGGTGCCCGCCCTGACCCGGCCCCGCTGTCCCCAGCTCGGTGGCGGAGCAGCTCAAGAGGGGGGAGACGGTGCAGGCGGAGGCGTTCGACAGCGTCACCATCTACTTCAGCGACATCGTGGGCTTCACGGCGCTCTCGGCGCAGAGCACCCCCATGCAGGTGGTGACGCTGCTCAACGACCTCTACACCTGCTTCGACGCCATCATCGACAACTTCGACGTCTACAAGGTGAGGGGGACACCCTGGGGACACCCTGGGGACATCTTGGGGACATTTAGGGACAGGTAGAGACAGGTAGGGACACGCTCAACACGCTCAACGTTGGACGTGCTCAACGACTTCGACGCCATCATCGACAACTTTGATGTCTACAAGATGGGTGGGACACCTTGGGGACATCTTGGGGACACCTGGGGGACACCTGGGGGACATTAGCGACAGGTAGGGATGTGTTGGATGTGCTCAACAACTTTGATGGCATCATCAACAACATTGATGTCTACAAGGTGAGGGGGACACCTTGGGGACACCTTGGGGACATTTAAGGACAGGCAGAGACAGATTCAGGCAATTCCAAGATCAGAAAATCCCAGGATCACAAAATCCCAGAAACATAAAATCCCAGAACCCAAGAGTTCCAAAGCACCAGTTTCCTGTAATTCCAATATTCCAGAATCCAAACATCCCAGAACCCCAGTATCCCAAAATCCCAGAATCCCAATACCCCAAATCCCCAGAATTACAGAATCCAAGCATAACAGAATCCCCAAATCCCAGAATCCCACAATCCCAAAATCCCAGAATCCCAGGACCACTGCAGTAGGAAAAGGCCCCCAGCCCATGGAGCCCAACCCGTGCCCAGCCCCCGGTGCCACCTCCAGGTGTTCCCGGGACACCCCCGGGCTGGTCCCTCCCCTCTCCGGGGCCGTTCCCTGTGGAATTCCCGGTATTCGCGGCGCTTGTCCTGTTGTCCTGCGGGGCCCGTTCCCTGTGGAATTCCGGGGGTTGGTCCCTCCCGTTCCTCGTGGAATTCCCGGAATTCCTGTTGTTGTCCCGTGGGGCCGTTCCCCGCGGAATTCCGGGGCCGTTCCTTGTGGAATTCCCGGGATTCCCGGTTCTTGTCCCGTTGTCCCGTGGGGCCGTTCCCTGTGGAAGTCCCGGAGCCGGTCCCTCCCTTCCCGGGGGGGCCGTTCCCTGTGGAATTCCTGGGATTCCCGGTGCTTGTCCTTTTGTCCTGCGGGGCCGGGGCCGTTCCCGGCGGAATTCCTGGGGCCGTTCCCTGCGAAAGTCCCGGGGCCGGTCCCTCCCGTTCCCTGCGGAATTCCCGGGTCTGGTCCCTCCCGTTCCCTGTGGAATTCCTGGGGCCGTTCCCTCCCGTTCCCTGTGGAATTCCCGGGGCCGTTCCCTGCGGAATTCCCGGTATTCCCGGTATTCCCGGCGCTGTCCCGCCGCAGGTGGAGACGATCGGGGACGCGTACATGGTGGTGTCGGGGCTGCCGGTGCGCAACGGGAAGCTGCACGCGCGGGAGGTGGCGCGGATGGCGCTGGCCCTGCTGGACGCCGTGCGCTCCTTCCGCATCCGCCACCGGCCCCGGGAGCGGCTGGAGCTGCGCATCGGCATCCACACCGGTGGGGATGGGATTGGGAACCGGGAAACCGGAATGGGAATGGGGAATGGGAATGGGGAATGGGAATGGGAACGGGCATCGGCATCCACACCGGTGGGGATGGGATTGGGAACGGGGAAACCGGAATGGGAGCGGGAACGGGAATGGGGAATGGGAATGGGAACGGGCATCGGCATCCACACCGGTGGGGATGGGATTGGGAACCGGGAAACCGGAATGGGAGCGGGAACGGGAAATGGGAATGGGAACGGGCATCGGCATCCACACCGGTGGGGATGGGATTGGGAACCGGGAAACCGGAATCGGAATGGGAGCGGGAATGGGAATGGGAATGGGAACGGGCATCGGCATCCACACCGGTGGGGAGCAACGGGATTGGGAATGGGGAAAACCGGAATGGGAGTGGGAATGGGGAATGGGAACGGGAATGGGAAATGGGAACAGGAATGGGAAATGGGAAATGGGAACGGGCATCGGCATCCACACCGGTGAGGATGGGATTGGGAACGGGGAAAACTGGAATGGGAGCGGGAATGGGAACAGGGAATGGGAACGGGAATGGGAACGGGAACGGGAATGGGAACAGGAATGGGAACGGGAATGGGAAATGGGAATGGGAGCGGGAATGGGGAACGGGGATGGGAATGGGGATGGGCATCCACACTGGTGGGAATGGGAACGGGAACGGGAAGAGAAACGTGGTGAGAGACGGGGACAGAGATGGATACAGGGCCAGGGACAAGGGACAGGGACAAGGGACAGGGACACAGCCAGAGGGGATGGGGCTGGGCACCCCCCAGGTTCCTGGGAGGGGGCAGGGGTGGCACGGGGGTGGCACAGGAGGACAGTGGCACCTCAGGGGTGACGCCCGTGTGTCCCCAGGCCCGGTGTGCGCGGGCGTGGTGGGGCTGAAGATGCCGCGGTACTGCCTGTTCGGGGACACCGTGAACACCGCGTCACGCATGGAGTCCAACGGGGAGGGTGAGCGGGGTGGGGACACCTGGGGACACCTGGGGACACCCTGGGGACACCTTGGGGACACCCCGGGGTGCTGATAGTGCCACCCCCCCAGCCCTGAAGATCCACATCTCGGGGGTCACCAAGGCCGTGCTGGAGGAGTTCGGGGGCTTCGAGCTGGAGCTGAGGGGGGACGTGGAGATGAAGGTGAGGCCCGAACCCCAAAACTACCCCAATACCCCCCTAAACTGCCCTGTGAGACCCCAAAAGCACCCCAACCCCCCCCAGACTGCCCTGAGACCTCAAAACTGCCCTGAGACCCCAAAATGCCCCAGATACCCCCAGAACTGCCCTGAGACCCCAAAAGTGCCCCAATACTCCCCTAAAAGTGCCCTGACACCCCCCAGAACTGCCCCAGCCCCCCCAGACTACCCTGAGACCCCAAACTGCCCTGACATCCCTAAAACTGCCCTGACACCCCCAAACTGACCCAACCCCAAACCACCCCAACCCCCCCAAACTGCCCCAAACCTCCCCAGTGCCCCCCCTATTGGGGAATCCCCTGCACCCCAAACCCCGGCTCCCCCCAGACCCCCCCCAAATGCTGGGGTACCCCAAATCCCCTCCTCACCCCAAACCCCCGGTTCCCCCAATCCCCCCAAACCCCGGGGTACCCCCAAATCCCCCCCTTACCCCAAATCCCGGGATACCCCCAGACCCCCAATCCCCCCCAACCGCCGGGGTCCCCCTCAAACTCGGGGGTCCCCCCAAATCCCTCCAGGGCAAGGGCAAGCTCAGGACCTACTGGCTGCTGGGGGAGCGCGGGGGGAGCAGCACCCGCGGGTGACCCCAAAATCTGCACCGGGACCAGGAACGGGGGCTGGGGGCACCCCTGGACCCCTGCACCCCCCGAGGGGCACCGGGGGTGTCCCCCCAACACCGGGGGGTCCCGTTTGCAATAAAGCTGCTGTGGATGCACCCGGGGGTCTCCGTGGGGGGGTCCCCGAGGGGCTGCGGGATTGGGGGGTTGGGGGTGAGGGTGGGGGGGGTCCCGGGGGTCCTGGGAGGGGTTGGGGGGTTCGGGATTGCCGGGGGTTTTGGGGGTCCTGGGGGATCCCAAGGGGTTCCCGAGGGGTTCCTGGGGGTCCCGGGTGGTTCATGGAGGTTTCTGTGGGTTCCCGGGGGTCCTGGGAGGTTTTGGGGGGTTCCCGAGGGGCTCCCGGTGGGTTCCTGGGGGGGTTGCCGGGGGGTTCCCCGGTGAGTTCGAAGTTGCCGGGAGGTTCCTGGGGGGTTCTGGAGGGTTCTTGGGGGTTTCTGGAGGGTTCCGGGTGGGTTCGGGGTTCCCCGGTGAGTTCGGGGCTCCCGGGGAGTTCCTGGGGGGGTTCCTGGAGGTCTCAGTGGGTTCCTGGGGGGTTCCCGGTGAGTTCAGGGTTCTTGGAGGGTTCCTGACGGTTTCCCCGTGATTTCTGGGTTCCGGGAGGTCCTCGGATGTTCCCGGGGTGTTCCCGGTGATTTTGGGGCTCCCGGGGGTTCCCGGGGCTTTTCCCGGGCTTTCCCCGTACCCGCGGGTGGGCGGAGCCTCCTCATCCACCGGTCCCGCCCCCTCCTCCCCATTGGCCAAACCGCCGCTATGCTCCGCCCCTCAGCCTTCCGCCCCTCGAGCTGTCACTCACAACCATCCCTCCCCTCCCATTGGCGGGCGGAGGCGGGTAGGGCGGGACTTCCTCCCGCGCGGCGCTTCCGCTTCCGGCCGAGCTCCTCCGTCGCTCTCCGGTAACTTCCGGCCGCCGCCGCCTCACCGGGCCCGGCCCCAGCGGGACCGGCCCGGCCCGGGCTCCCCTCAGCAGCTCCGAGCCCCGCACGGCCACACCGGAACCGCACCGGGACCGCACCGGGACCGCGCGGTGCCCCCGGGGCCGCTCCGCCCCCGTTCCCCTCACCGGGGACCGTCCGCGGCCGCCGCCTCCCGCCGCCCGTCCCGGGCCATGGAGCTCGCCAAGGGCAAGGCGGGGGCGGCGGCGGCCGGGAAGCTGCTGGTGAGCTCGCTGCTGGACTCCAAGGATGAGCTGGAGGAGGTCAGGGGACACCGGGGATACCGGGGATGTAACGGGCATATACCGGGGATATCCCGGGGGTAACGGGGATACCGGGGCGACACCGGACCGGGCTGGGGGCGCGGGAACGGTTCCCGGGATCTGCGGATGCTCCTGGTCCAAAATTCTCCCAAAATTGCTCAAAATCCCCAAAATTTCCCCAAAATGCCCCCCCCCATTTCCGCCCACTTTTTCCTCAACTTTCCTCAATTTTTCCCCCCATTTTCCCCCAGTTTCTCCCCTGTTTTCCCCCATTTTTCTCAGTTTTTCCCTGGTTTTCCCCTATTTCTCCTCCGTCTTTCCCCATTTTTCGTCCGTTTTTTCCCCATTTTTTCCCTCTGTTTTCCCCCAGTTTTTCCTCCATTTTTCTCCATTTCCCCCCATTTTCCCCCCTACTTCCCCTGTTTTTCCTCCATTTTTCTTCCTTTTTTCCCCCCATTTTCCCCCGTTTCTCCCCATTTTCTTCCCCCCCGTTTTTCTCATTTTCCCCCTGTTTTGCCCCATTCCCAGCGTCTGGAGCGCTGTGTTGGCATCGTCACCTCTCTGACCAGCGGGCTCTCGGAGCGCGAGGCCAACGACGCCCTCAACGCCCACGTGAGTCGGGAAATGGGGATTTTATCCTGGGAAATTGGGGATTTTATCCTGGGAAATTGGGGATTTTATCCTGGAAAATTGGGGGTTTTATCCTGGGAAAATTGGGGATTTTATCTTGGGAAATGGGGGATTCCATCCTGGGAAATTGGGGATTTTATCCTGGGAAAATTGGGGATTTTATCCTGGGAAACTGGAGATTCCATCCTGGGAAACTGGGGATTCCATCCTGGGAAAATTGGGGATTTTGTCCTGGAAAATTGGGGATTTTATCCTGGGAAAATTGGGGATTTTATCCTGGGAAATTGGGGATTTTATCCTGGAAAATTGGGGATTTTATCCTGGGAAATTGGGGATTTTATCCTGGAAAATTGGGGATTTTGTCCTGGAAAATTGGGGATTTTATCCTGGGAAAATTTGGGATTTTATCCTGGGAAAACTGGGGATTCCATCCTGGTAAATGGAGGATTCCATCCTGGGAAATTGGGGATTTTATCCTGGGAAATTGGGGATTTTATCCTGGGAAATTGGGGATTCCATCCTGGGAAATTGGGGATTTTATCCTGGGAAATTGGGGGTTCCATCCTGGGAAATTGGGGATTTTATCTTGGGAAAATTGGGGATTTTATCTTGGGAAAATTGGGGATTCCATCCTGGGAAAATTGGGGATTTTATCCTGGGAAATTGGGGATTCCATCCTGGGAAAATTGGGGATTTTATCTTGGGAAAATTGGGGATTTTATCTTGGGAAAATTGGGGATTTTATCCTGGGAAATGGGGGATTCCATCCTGGGAAATTGGGGATTCCATCCTGGGAAATTGGGGATTTTATCCTGAAAAATTGGGGATTCCTTCCTGGGAAAATTGGGGATTCCATCCTGGGGAAATTGGGGATTTTATCCTGAAAAATTGGGGATTCCTTCCTGGGAAAATTGGGGATTCCATCCTGGAAAATTGGGGATTCCATCCTGGGGAAAATGGGAATTTCCTCATGGGAACTGGGAATTCCTGCTGGAAAATGGGAATTCCCTCTTGGAAACTGGGATCCCCTTCTGGAAACAGATTTGGGAACTGGGATTTGGGAACAGGGATTTGGGAATTGGGATTTGGGAACAGGGAATGGGAATTGGGGATTTGGGATTAAGGAATTGGGAACTGGGAGTGGAGCTGGAGCCCCGCCCTCCCCTCAGAACTGGCAGAGCCAAATTCCAGTTCCTGATTTCACACCAAATTTCAATTTATCCATCCCCAATTTATTCGACGTTCCCAATTAAAAACAGGGAGCAAAGCCTGGAGTTTTTATTCCCATAAAATTCCCACGAGAGGGAATCTCCCAAAACCCTGGGAGGGATTTTCCACCTTAAAAAAACCCTCAGGAGCTCTGGGACGTCTCAAATTCCTGCGGTTTTGGGGTGGGGGGTTTCCCCTGTTTTCCTTCCCTCCCCTCCAATCCCAGCTGGAATTTTGGGAATCCCAGCTGGAATTTTGGGAATTCACCTGGAATTTTGGGAATTTTCTCCCCTCCCAGATCTGCAAAGGGACCCCCCAGCACGAGGAGATCTGCCTGGGGCTCTTCACCCTGGTCCTGACCGAGCCAGCCCAGGCTCAGAAGGTGAGGAAAGAGCTGGAAAAATCTGGGAATTTCCTTTTTTGGGGGAGAATTATATGGGGGGAAATTGGGAATTTCCCTGGCTGGAATTCCCTGGAATATTCCAGAATCTCTGTGGGGCAAAAAAACGGAGCTCAGGCTCCTTCCTATCCCAGGAATTCCTTGGGACCCCTCCAGGACCCCAAAATCTGCCCCAGGACCCCCAAACCTTCTCAGGAACCCCTTCAGGAACCCCAAATCTGCCCCAAGGACCCAGAGTTACCCCTGGGCTGTGTCAGCCGGGCAGGGATGGAGGAATTCAGGGAATTTTCTCTGGTTTTTCCCCCAAAATCCCTGAATTTTCCACAAATTCCCTGCTCAGGATGTGTTTTCCATAGAATTTCACGGATTTTCCCCCAAATTCCCTGGATTTTCCATCCATTCCCTGCTCAGGATGTGTTTCCATGGAATTTCACGTATTTTCCCAAAAAATCCCTGGATTTTCCATCCATTCCCTGCTCAGGATGTGTTTCCATAGAATTTCATGGATTTTTCCATCTATTCCGGGGCTGTTTTTTCCCCAAAACCCACAGATTTTCCATAAATTCCCTGCTCAGGATGTGTTCCATAGAATTTCATGGATTTTCCCCAAAATCCCTTGATTTTCCATCCATTCCTGGGCAATTTTTTTCCCCAAAATCCCTGGATTTTTCCATCCATTCCTGGGCTGTTTTTTCCCCAAAACCCACAGATACTCCATAAATTCCCTGCTCAGGATGCGTTTCATAGAATTTCACATATTTTCCCCAAAAATCCCTGGATTTTTCCGTCTATTCTGGGCTGTTTTTTCCCCAAAACCCACAGATTTTCCATACATTCCCTATTTTTTCCCCCTGGTTTTTGTCCCCTCAGTGTTACCGGGACCTGGCCCTGGTCAGCAGGGATGGGATGAACATCGTCCTCAACAAGATCAACCACATCCTGATGGAGAAGTACCTGAAGCTGCAGGACACCTGCAGGACCCAGGTCAGGGATCTCCACCTGGCACCTCCTGGCCCACCTGGAATCTCCTGTCCCACCCAAAATCTCCTGTTCTACCTGGAATTTCCTGGCATCTCCTGTCCCACCCAGAATCTCCTGGCCCACCTGGAATCTCCTGGCATCTCCTGTCCCACCCAAAATCTCCTGTCCTGCCTGGAATCTTGTGTCCATCCTGTCCCACCCAAAATCTCCTGGCCCACCTGGAATTTCCTGGCATCTCCTGGCCCACCTGGACTCTCCTGTCCATCCTGTCCCACCCTGAGTCTCCTGTCCCACCCAAAATCTCCTACCTGGCACCTCCTGTCCTACCCAGAATCTCCTGTCCTGCCTGGAATCTCCTGTCCCACCCAAAATCTCCTGTTCCACCCAGAATCTCCTGTCCCACCTGGAATCTCCTGGCATCTCCTGTCCCACCTGGACTCTTTTGTCCCACCCAGAATCTCCTGTCCCACCTGGAATCTCCTGGCATCTCCTGTCCCACCTGGACTCTTTTGTCCCACCCAAAATCTCCTGTCCCATCCAGAATCTCCTGTCCTGCCTGGAATCTTCTGTCCATTCTGTCCCACCTGGACTCTCCTGTCCCACCCAGAATTTCCTGTCCCATCCAGAATCTCCTGTCCCACCTGGACTCTCCTGTCCATCCTGTCCCACCCTGAGTCTCCTGTCCCACCCAAAACCTCCTGTCCCACCTGGCACCTCCTGTCCCACCCAGAATTTCCTGTCCCATCTGGAATTTCCCATCCCACCTGGAATCTCCTGGCACCTCCTGTCCCACCCAGCTTCTCCTGTCCCACCTGGAATTCTCCTGTCCATCCTGTCCCACCTGTCCCACCCAGCATCTCCTGGAATCTCCTGTCCCACCTGGAATCTTGTGTCCCACATGGAATTCTCCTGTCCATCCTGGCACCTCCTGTCCCACCTGGGCTCTCGTGTCCTACTCAAAATCTCCAGTCCCACCCAGAGTTTCACGTCCCACCTGGCACCTCCTGTCCCACCTGGACTCTTCTGTCCCACCTGGAATTTCCTGTCCCACCCAAAATCTCCTGTCCCACCTGGAATTTTGTGTCCTACTCACAATCTCCTGTCCCACCTGGAATTTTGAGTGTCCTACTCACAATCTCCTGTCCCACCTGGAATTTTGAGTGTCCTACTCACAATCTCCTGTCCCACCTGGAATTTCCTGTCCCCCCTGGACTTTTCTGTCCCACCCGCAGGGAATGAGCAGAGGGGAGCAGGGAGGGCTCAGGGACCTCCCTGAGGGGTGGGATTGGGGTGGGATTGGGGGTTCTTGGGGGTTCTTGGGGGTCTCTGGGGGTCTCTGACCCCCCATTTCCATGTGCAGCTGCTGTGGGTGGGTGGGATTGGGGTCCCGGGGTGGGATTGGGGTTTGGGAGGTCCTGGGGGTCTCTGATCCCAAATTTCCATGTGCAGCTGCTGTGGGTGGGTGGGATTGGGGTGGGATTGGGGTGGGTTTAGGGGATCCTGGGGGTCCCTGACCCCCGTTTCCCTGCTCAGCTGCTGTGGCTGGGTGGGATTGAGGTCCTGGGGTGGGACTGGGGTCCTGGGGGATCCTGGAGGGTCCTGAGGGTCTCTGATCCCGAATTTCCATGTGCAGCTGCTGTGGCTGGTTGGGACTGGGGTCCTGGGTTGGGACTGGGGTCCTGGGGTGGGATTGGGGTGGGTTTAGTGGATCCTGGGGGTCCCTGACCCCCGTTTCCCTGCTCAGCTGCTGTGCCTGGGTGGGATTGGGGTGGGATTGGGGTCCCAGGGTGGGATTGGGGTCCTGGGGTGGGTTTAGGGGATCCTGGGGGTCCCTGACCCCCGTTTCCCTGCTCAGCTGCTGTGGCTGCTGCGGGAGCTGGTGAAGAGCGGCGTGCTGGGAGCTGATGGAGTCTGCATGACCTTCATGAAACAGATTGCAGGTGAGCTGGGAATCCTGGGAATCCTGGGAATGGGAGCTGGGAATGGTGGGAATGGGAGCTGGGAATGGTGGGAATACTGGGAATGGTGGGAATCCCCCAGATCTGAGCTGGGAATCCTCAGGATCTGGGCTGGGAATCCTCAGGATTTGAGCTGGAAATGCCCCAGGTCTGAGCTGGGAATTCTCAGGGTCTGAGCCAGGAATTGCTGGGAATGCCCAGGGTTTGAGCCAGGAATTCCTCAGGATCTGGGCTGGGAAATCCTCAGGATCTGAGCCGGGAATTCCTCAGGATCTGGGCTGGGAATCCTTGGGATCTGGGCTGGGAATCCTCGGGATCTGGGCTGGGAATCCTCGTGATCTGAGCTGGGAATTGCTGGGATCTGAGTCAGGAATTGCTGGGAATCCCTCAGGATTTGAGCTGGGAATCCTTGGAAACTGAGCCAGGAATTGCTGGGAATCCCTCAGGATCTGGGCTGGGAATCCTTGGGATCACCGGGGTGGCAGCTGCCGGGACAGGCAAGGGAGGAGGAGGAGGAGGAGGAGGAGCCGCTCCTTCCTCCATCCATCCCTCGGGAATCCCGGGAACCCCGCCCTGCTCCCGCCTTTCCGGAGCCTCTTCCGTGTTCCCGGGGCTGACGTGCAGGGAGGGAGCAGGAATTGTGTCCCTGGAATTCCTGGATGGCTGGGAGATGCCCAGGAGGGCGGGAGAAGTGGGAAAAGCCCTGGAAAAAGCGAACCTTGGAAAAGGGAGCCCTGGAAAAGGGAGCCTTGGAAAAGGAATCCCTGGGAAAGGGAGCCTTGGAAAAGGAATCCCTGGAAAAGGGAGACTTGGAAAAGGAATCCCAGGAAAATCCAGCCCTGGAAAAGGTTCCTGGGAAAAAGGGAGCCCTGGAGAAGGCCCAGTGTCCCCTGGGTCACTCCTCCCCTGCAGGGCCCCTCTGGCTCACACTCCCTGCCCTTCAGGGCCATCCATTGTCTGGACCTGCCACTTCTCCCTGGTTTTCCCTGATTTTCCACGGTTTTCCCTGTTTTTTCCCAGGTTTTCCCTGTTTTTTCCCAGGTTTTCCCTGATTTTCCATGGTTTTCCCTGATTTTCCCAGCTTCTCCCTGGTCTCTGTGGTTTTCTCTGATTTTCCATAGTTCTCCCTGATTTTTCCCTGTTTTTTCCCTGATTTTTTCCTTGGTTTTCCCTGTTTTTCCATAGTTCTCCCTGTTTTTTCCCTGGTCTCCCTGGGGAGCCTCCCTGGGATCACAGGGATGGGAACAGGCAGTGCCCAAATCCAGCTCCCAAATCCCAGCTCCCAAATCCCAGCTCCCAAATCCCCCTGCTCCCAAATCCCCCTGCTCCCAAATCCCCCTGCTCCACATCCCAGCTCCCAAATCCCAGCTCCCAAATCCCCCTGCTCCCAAATCCCCCTGCTCCTTCCCAGCTCCCAAATCCCCCTGCTCCCAAATCCCAGTTCCCAAATCCCCCTGCTCCACATCCCAGCTCCCAAATCCCCCTGCTCCCAAATCCCAGCTCCCAAATCCCCCTGCTCCACATCCCAGCTCCCAAATCCCAGCTCCCAAATCCCAGTTCCCAAATCCCAGTTCCCAAATCCCTCTGCTCCCAAATCCCAGTTCCCAAATCCCCCAGCTCCCAAATCCCAGTTCCCAAATCCCCCTGCTCCAAATCCCAGCTCCCAAATCCCTCTGCTCCACATCCCAGTTCCCAAATCCCAGCTCCCAAATCCCAGCTCCCAAATCCCCCTGCTCCACATCCCAGTTCCCAAATCCCAGCTCCCAAATCCCAGTTCCCAAATCCCAGCTCCCAAATCCCCCTGCTCCACATCCCGGTTCCCAAATCCCAGTTCCCAAATCCCAGCTCCCAAATCCCCTGCTCCACATCCCAGCTGTTTGTCCCCGATGCTTTTCCAGGTGGGGACGTCACTGCCAAGAACATCTGGCTGGCAGAGAACGTTCTGGAAATCCTGACAGAGCAAAGGTAACCCCTGGGAACAGCCCCTCCCCTGCCCTTCCCACATTCCCAAAGTCCCCAAATCCCCCAAATGCCCCGCAGGGCTGAGGAGCAGGCGTGGCTCTGGCCCAGCATCCCGGGAATGTTTCCTTCCCAAACTTCCTGAGCCATGGGGGGAGCTTTTCCTTTAGGAGCAGCAGCCTGGAGTTGATTGCCCCCAAAAATTTCCTGTGTTTGGGCAGCTCAGCCCTCTGGGAATTCCATCCCATTGTCCTGGATCCACAGAATTCCAGGGGATTTGGGATTCAGGATTGCCCAGGCAGGGCTGGGAATAGTTTTGCTCCAAGCAATGAATTCCCTAAAATCCCATGGAGCTGCTCCAGCTTTTATCCAGCTGGATTTGTCCTGGGATTGTTTTTTCCTGGGATTTTTTTTTTCCCTGGGATTGTTTTGGTTTTTTTCCCTGGGATTGTTTTGTTTTTTTCTGGGATTGTTTTGTTTTTTTTCTGGGATTGTTTTGTTTTTCTTGGGATTCAGAGCCAGCAGGAGCCACCTGGGACACCCCAGGGCTGGGCTGGATTTTCCAGTGTTTATCAATTCTGTGTTCATCACCAATATATTGATCAATTGATATCTGTATCATTCAGAATCTTTAGTACTTATTATCTTTATTATTTATAATCTTTATTAATTAATTAATACATTTCCCAGTTATTAATTAACACCTTTGCTGGTGCCCTGGGTGATGGTTCCAGGTGACACCAACCCACTCCCACCACTGCTGCTGGCCCATTCCTGGTGTTCCCTTGCCACAAAGATATAATTTAATATCTTTATCGTTTATTATCTTTATTCATTAACACATTCACCAATTAATACATTTATTAATTAATTCCTCGATTAATTTGTTAATTAGTTAATCACTTTTACTGATGCCCTGGGTGATGGTTCCAGGTGACACCAGCCCTGTCCCCCCTTTGCCTCAGGCCCATTCCTGGTGTTCCCTTCCCACAAAGATATCATTGAACATCTTTATCATTTTAAATCTTTATTAATTATCACATTTGCCAATTAATACATTTATTAATTAATTCCTCGATTAATTTGTTAATTAGTCAATCACTTTTACTGATGCCCTTGGTGATGGTTCCAGGTGACACCAGCCCTGTCCCCCCTTTGCCACAAGCCCATTCCTGGTGTTCCCTTGCCACAAAGATATCATTGAATATCTTTATCATTTAAATATTTATTAATTATCACATTCACCAATTAATACATTTATTAATTCATACATCGATTAATTTGTTAATTATTTAATCACTTTTACTGATGCCCTGGGTGATGATTCCAGGTGACACCAGCCCTGTCCCCCCTTTGCCTCAGGCCCATTCCTGGTGTTCCCTTGCCACAAAGATATCATTGAATATCTTTATCATTTATTATCTTTATTCATTAACACATTCACCAATTAATACATTTATTAATTAATACATCGATTAATTTGTTAATTATTTAATCACTTTTAGTGATGCCCTGGGTGATGATTCCAGGTGACACCAGCCCTGTCCCCCCCTTTGCCTCAGGCCCATTCCTGGTGTTCCCTCCCCACACCCCAATCCCACAAAAATATAATTTAATATCTTTATTAATTGACACATTCCCCAGTTAATACGTTTATTAATTAATAAATTAACGAATTTATTTACTGTTTAATTACTTTTGCTGATGCCCTGGGCAATGGTTCCAGGTGACACCAACCCAGTCCCCCCTTTGCTCCTCACCCCATTCCCGGTGTTCCCTTCCTGTACCCTGATCCCACAAAGACATCATTGGATATATTTATAGGTTATTATCTTTATTAATTAACACACTCCACAATTAATACACGTATTAATTAATACATTAATTTATTTCTTAATCATGCAATGGCCTTTTTGGACAGCCTGGGCAATGGTTCCAGGTGACACCAACCCCACCCCACCCTTGCTGCTCGCGCCATTCCCGGCGTTCCCGCACCCCGATCCCACAGAATGCCCTGGAGTTCCCTCCGCCCTGGGGGCTGATTTGGGGTGGATTTGGGGTCTCTCAGGGAGTGGGTGCTGAAGAGCAGCCTGCTGGTGGCCATGGCCGTGTACACCTACCTGAGGCTGATCGTGGATCACCACGGCACGGCCGCGCTGCAGGCGCTGCGCCAGAAGGAGGTGGAGTTCTGTGTGTGCCTGCTGAGGGAGAGGGTGAGTGTATATGGGATTGGGATTGGGATGGGATTGGGATTGGGATGGGATTGGATTGGGATTGGGATAGGATTGGGATTGGATTGGGATTGGGATAGGATTGGGATTGGGATGGGATTGGGATGGGATTGGGATTGGGATGGGATTGGAGTTCTGTGTGTGCCTGCTGAGGGAGAGGGTGAGTGTATATGGGATGGGATTGGGATTGGGATGGGATTGGATTGGGATGGGATTGGGATTGGAGTTCTGTGTGTGCCTGCTGAGGGAGAGGGTGAGTGTATATGGGATTGGGATTGGGATAGGATTGGGATTGGTATTGGGATAGGATTGGGATTGGTATTGGGATGGGATTGGGATGAGATTGGGATGGGATTGGGATTGGGATAGGATTGGGATTGGGATGGGATTGGGATTGGAGTTCTGTGTGTGCCTGCTGAGGGAGAGGGTGAGTGTATATGGGATGGGATTGGGATGGGATTGGGATGGGATTGGATTGGGATTGGAGTTCTGTGTGTGCCTGCTGAGGGAGAGGGTGAGTGTATATGGGATGGGATTGGGATTGGGATGGGATTGGGATTGGGATGGGATTGGGATAGGATTGGGATTGGAGTTCTGTGTGTGCCTGCTGAGGGAGAGGGTGAGTGTATATGGGATGGGATTGGGATTGGGATGGGATTGGGATGGGATTGGGATAGGATTGGGATTGGGATAGGATTGGGATTGGGATGGGATTGGGATTGGGATTGGATTGGGATTGGGATGGGATTGGATTGGGATTGGAGTTCTGTGTGTGCCTGCTGAGGGAGAGGGTGAGTGTATATGGGATTGGGATTGGGATTGGGATAGGATTGGGATTGGTATTGGGATAGGATTGGGATGAGATTGGGATGGGATTGGGATTGGGATAGGATTGGGATTGGGATGGGATTGGATTGGGATTGGATTGGGATTGGGATGGGATTGGATTGGGATTGGAGTTCTGTGTGTGCCTGCTCAGGGAAAGGGTGAGTTTATATGGGATTGGGATTGTGATCCTGCCTCCCCTGCTCCAGGAGAGGGTCAGTGCATGGGGTGGGATTGGGATTGGGATTGGGATGGGAATGGGATTGTGATCCTGCCTCCCCTGCTCCAGGAGCAGGGCAGTGCCTGTGGTGTGATCCCATTCCCAGTTTGGCTCTGGATGGAGCAGGAAAATCCCCCCAGAGCTGGGATCCATCCCAAACCCTCCCATTCCCCCTCCTCCCCCAGCCCCTGGCTGCATTCCTGGGGGGAAGGTGGCAGATTTATGGGATTTGTGGGATTCATGGGCCCATTGTTTGCTTTGGGAGGGAGAACATTCCAGAAGAGCTGCTGGAATGACCTTCCCTGCCTGTGCCCTGACCCCAGCCCGGGGCTGCAGCGGGGCCGGGGCCGGGGAGGGAGAGGAGGGAGAATTCTGCCCTCCCCGATCCCACCCCTGCTCTGAGAGGGATTTCCCTCCCTTTTCCCAGCTCAGGGATTCTTCCGTGGGATTTTCATGGGATTTTCCCAGTTCAGGGATTCTTTAATGGGATTTTCATGGGATTTTCCCAGTTCAGGGATTGTTCTTTGTGATTTTCCCTCCCTTTTCCTAGTTCATGGATTATTTCATGGGATTTTACCAGTTCATTCATTGTTTCATGGGATTTTCCCTCCCTTTTCCCCAGTTCATGGATTGTTCAATGGGATTTTCCTGGATTGTTTCATGGGATTTTCATGGATTGTTCAATGGGATTTTCATGGGATTTTCATGGATTGTTCCATGGGATTTTCATGGATTGTTCCATGGGATTTTCATGGATTGTTCAATGGGATTTTCATGGATTGTTTCATGGGATTTTCATGGATTAATTCATGGGATTTTCATGGATTGTTCAATGGGATTTTCATGGGATTTTCATGGATTGTTCCATGGGATTTTCATGGATTGTTCAATGGGATTTTCATGGATTGTTTCATGGGATTTTCATGGATTGTTCAATGGGATTTTCATGGGATTTTCATGGATTGTTCCATGGGATTTTCATGGGATTTTCATGGATTGTTCCATGGGATTTTCATGGATTGTTTCATGGGATTTTCATGGATTGTTCCATGGGATTTTCATGGATTGTTTCATGGGATTTTCATGGATTGTTCAATGGGATTTTCATGGGATTTTCATGGATTGTTCAATGGGATTTTCATGGGATTTTCATGGATTGTTTAATGGGATTTTCATGGATTGTTTCATGGGATTTCCATGGATTAATTCATGGGATTTTCATGGATTGTTCAATGGGGTTTTCATGGATTGTTTCATGGGATTTTTCATGGATTAATTCATGGGATTTTCATGGATTGTTCAATGGGATTTTCATGGATTGTTTCATGGGATTTTCATGGATTGTTCCATAGGATTTTCCTGGATTGTTTAATGGTATTTCCATGGATTAATTCATGGGATTTTCATGGGATTTTCATGGATTGTTTCATGGTGTTTCCATGGATTGTTTCATGGGATTTTCCTGGGATTTTCCTGGATTGTTCCATGGCGTTTCCATGGATTGTTTCCTGGATTGTTCCATGGCGTTTCCATGGATTATCCCATGGAATTCCCCCCTTTTCCCCCAGTTCATGGACTGTTTCATGATCGGCCGGGACCTGGTGCGGCTGCTGCAGAACGTGGCTCGGATCCCTGAGTTTGAGCAGCTCTGGAAGGACATCCTGCACAACCCGCAGGTGCTCAGCCCCCAGTTCACAGGTACCAGCCTGGGAAATCCCCTCTTTGCCATGGATCTCCCAGTTCTCTCTTTTTCCAGGGCTGTTCCAATGCATTTTTTTGTTGCCAGAGTGACAAAGCCGCCTTTTGTTTCCTTAAAAAGGAAAGGAGCTTAGGGGTTTCTTTAATTAGGTGAAAATTGCATCTCATAGGCTTAAAGAAATCCGCCTTAAACTGTAAAGAATTTCACTTTAAACTGTAAAGAATTTCACCTTAAACTTTAAAGAACTTCATCTTATTCCTACATTTATTCACATTCATGATATTCCTATATTTTTTTACATTAATTATATTTCTATGTTTATTCACATTCATGATATTCCTATATTTATTTACATTCATTATATTCCTGTATTTATTTACATTAATTATATTTCTATATTTTTTCACGTTCATGATATTCCTATATTTATTCACATTTATGATATTTCTTTATTTATTGACATTAATGATATCCCTATATTTATTTACATTCATGATGCTCCTATATTTATTGACATTGATGATATTCCTATATTTATTTACATTCATTATGTTCCTGTATTTATCCCATTAATTATATTTCTATTTATTCACATTGATGATATTCCTATATTTATTCACATTGATGTTATTCCTATATTTATTTACATTCATGATATTCCTATATTTATTCACATTGATGATATTCCTATATTTATTTACATTCATGATATTCCTATAATTATTTACATTCATTACATTCCTTTATTTATTCACATTAATGATATTCCCATGTTCATTTACATTAATTATATGCCTATATTTATTTACATGGGTTATATTCTTTTATTTCTTGACATTCATGATATTCCTGTATTTAATTACATTAATTATATTTCTATTAATCATTCCCTTCTCCGGGCAACTTCCCAGCATCTTCTGGATGCAGCAATTCCAGGGAAAAATTGGCTTTGAAGCGTTCCCACCCTTTGGAGCCTGGTTAAATCTCCTTTAAACACCTCAGGGGAACACTCAGGACGTATTTGAGGCTTTTTGCACCCAAATTTCTGCCCCTGTCCCCCCAGGTGTGCTGCAGCTGCTGCAGTCCAGGACCTCCCGCAAGTTCCTGGCGTGTCGCCTCACGCCCGACATGGAGACCAAGCTGCTCTTCATGACCTCACGGGTAAAAATCCCCCTGGCTTCCCAAACTCCACCTGGATCCCAAATTCCCGATGGGTTCCATCCCGAATTCCACCTGGATCCCAAATTCCCGATGGGTTCTGTCCCGAATTCCACCTGGATCCCAAATTCCTGATGGGTTCTGTCCCGAATTCCACCTGGATTCCCAAATTCCTGATGGGTTCTGTCCCGAATTCCACCTGGATTCCCAAATTCCTGATGGGTTCTGTCCCGAATTTCCCCTGGGTTCTGTCCCAAATTCCACCTGGATCCCAAATTCCTGATGGGTTCTGTCCTGAATTCCCCCTGGATTCCCAAATTCCCCCTGGGTTCCCAAATTTCCCCAGGATTCCCAAATTCCACCTGGATTCCCAAATTCCTGATGGGTTCTGTCCCAAATCCCCCCTGGATTCCCAAATCCCACCTGGGTTCCCTCCCAACTTCCCCGTGGATTCCCTCCCAAATTCTCCATGGATTCCATCCCAAATTCCTGATGGGTTCCCTCCCGAATCCCCCCTAGCTCAAGGTCCTGCTTGTCCCCACTGCCAGCCCTGTCCTGTGTCCCCATTTCCAGCCGTGTCCCCTGTCCCGTGTCCCCCTGTCCCTGTCCCATGTCCCCATCCCTGTCCCGTGTCCCCATCCCTGTCCCGTGTCCCCAGCTGTGTCCTGTGTCCCCATTTCCAGCTGTGTCCCATGTCCCTGTCCCGTGTCCCCCTGTCCCATGTCCCCATCCCTGTCCCGTGTCCCCAGCTGTGTCCTGTGTCCCCATTTCCAGCCGTGTCCCATGTCTGTGTCCCGTGTCCCCAGCTGTGTCCCCATGTCCCTGTGCCTGTCCCCAGCCATGTCCCCATGTCCCTATGCCTGTCCCCAACCATGTCCCCATGTCCCCAGCCATGTCCCCATGTCCCATACCTGTCCCCAGCTGTGTCCCATGTCCCTGTGCCTGTCCCCAGCCATGTCCCCGTGTCCCCAGCTGTGTCCCCATGTCCCTGTGCCTGTCCCCAGCCATGTCCCCATGTCCCTATGCCTGTCCCCAACCATGTCCCCATGTCCCCAGCCATGTCCCCATGTCCCATACCTGTCCCCAGCTGTGTCCCATGTCCCTGTGCCTGTCCCCAGCCGTGTCTCCATGTCCCTGTGGCTGTCCCCAGGTGCGCTTTGGGCAGCAGAAGCGGTACCAGGACTGATTCCAGAGGCAGTACCTGTCCACCCCTGACAGCCAGACCCTGTCCCCAGCCATGTCCCATGTCCCCATGTCCCCAGGTGTGTCCCCAGCTGTGTCCCCCGTCCCCAGGTGCGCTTTGGGCAGCAGAAGCGGTACCAGGACTGGTTCCAGAGGCAGTACCTGTCCACCCCTGACAGTCAGTCCCTGCGCTGTGACCTGATCCGCTACATCTGCGGCGTGGTGCACCCGTCCAACGAGGTGCTGAGCTCGGACATCCTGCCCCGCTGGGCCATCATCGGCTGGCTGCTCACCACCTGCACGGTCAGCGCCCCAAAAATGGGCTGGGAGATCCCAAAAATGGGGTACAGGGTGGGCTGCTCACCACCCGCATGGTCAGAGCCCCAAAAACGGGCTGGGAGAACCCAAAAATGGGGTACAGGATGGGAAAACCCCAAAATGGGGTACAGGGTGGGCTGCTCACCACCCGCATGGTCAGAGCCCCAAAAATGGGCTGGGAGAACCCAAAAATGGGGTACAGGATGGGAAAACCCCAAAATGGGGTACAGGGTGGGCTGCTCACCACCTGCACGGTCAGAGCCCCAAAAACGGGGCACAGGATGGGAGAAACCCTAAAAATGGGGTACAGGGGGATGCGAGAGCCCAAAAATGGGGTACAGGGTGGGCTGGGAGAGCCCAAAAATGGGGTACAGGGTGGGAAAACCCCAAAATGGGCATGGTATGGGCTGGGAAAACCCCAAAATGGGGCACAGGGCCATCACTGGCTGCCTGCTCACCACCTGCACGGTCAGCACCCCAAAAATGGGGTACAGGATGGGAGAAACCCTAAAAATAGGGTACAGGGGGATGCGAGAGCCCAAAAATGGGGTACAGGGTGGGCTGGGAGAGCCCAAAAATGGGGTACAAGTTCGGAGAACCCAAAAATGGGGTATGGGGTGGACTGGGAATGGGAACATCCTAAAAATGGGGCATGGGGTGGGCTGGAAGCAGGGAGAGCCCAAAAACAGGAGCAGGAACATCCCAAAAGTGGGGCACAGGATGGGCTGGGAATGGGAACACCCCAAAAACAGGAGTAGGAACATCCCAAAAACAGGAGCAGGAACACCCCAAAAAGGGAGGTTGGAGAGTTCTCAGAGGGATTTTGGGTGGCTCGTGGGGGTTTCCCAGCGTTGAGTTTGGTCATGGAGGGATCTCAGGAGGTTCTTGGGGGGATCCCAGGGGGTTCTTGGGGGGATCTCGGGGTTCTTGGTGGGATCTCAGGGGGTTCTTGGGGGGATCTCAGGGGATTCTTGGGGGGATCTCAGGGGGTTCTTGGAGGGATCTCAAGGAATCTTTGAGGGATCCCAGGGGGTTCTTGGGGGGATCTCAGCATGGTGTTCATGGGGCGTTTTGGGGTTTTTTGGTCTCCTGCAGTCGAACGTCGCTGCCTCCAACGCCAAGCTGGCTCTGTTCTATGATTGGCTCTTCTTCAACCCCGAGAAGGACAGCATCATGAACATCGGTGGGTGGGACCTGCCAGGGCTGGGATCCACCTCGGGATGGGATCCTGGGGCTGGGATCCATGGGGATCCATCCTGGGATGGGATCCTGGGGCTGGGATCCATGGGGATCCATGGTGATCCATCCTGGGGTGGGATCCTGGGGCTGGGATCCATGGGGATCCATCCTGGGATGAGATCTTGGGGTGGGCTCCGTGGGGATCCATGGGATGTTCATGGGGCTGGGATCCAGGGGATCTGCCTGGGGTGGGATCCTGGGGTTGGGATCCATGGGATCCATCCTGGGATGGGATCCTGGGGTTGGGATCCATGGGGACCCATCTTGGGGTGGGATCCTGGGGTGTTCCTGGGGTGGGATTTGGGGCCATTGTGACCCACGGGCAGCACAGGACCCACCTGCCCCTCATCCCCTGGATCCCACCCCGTGGATCCCATGGATCCAGCCTGTCCTGGTGCCTGGGCAGCCCCCCCAGAGCAGGGATTTGGGGTTTTTGGGGTCCAGGAGCAGGGATTTGAGGATTTTGGGGTCCAGGAGCAGATATTTGGGGATTTTGGGGTCCAGGAGCAGGGATTTGAGGATTTGGGGGTCCATGAGCAGGGATTTGGGGATTTTGGGTTCCAGGAGCAGGGATTTGGGGATTTTGGGGTCCAGGAGCAGGGATTTGAGGATTTTGGGGTCCAGGAGCAGGGATTTGGGGTTTTTGGGGTCCAGGAGCAGGGATTTGGGGTTTTTGGGGTCCAGGAGCAGGGATTTGGGGTTTTTGGGTTCCAGGAGCGGGGATTTGGGGTTTTTGGGGTCTCTGGGGCCTGACCCCCTGTCTCCCCCAGAACCTGCCATCCTGGTCATGCACCACTCCATGAAACCCCACCCGGCCATCACGGCCACGCTGCTGGACTTCATGTGCAGGGTGAGGAATCCTCCTGCAGCAGGGAATTCCAGGGGTGGGGAGAGCTGGGAGGGAACTGCTGGGCTCCACAAATCCCAAAAAAAATCCCATCCAAAAAAATCCCGAAAAATCCCGGAAAAAATCCCCGCCCCAAAAAATCCCCCCCCCCAAATTAAAAAAAAAAATCCCCCCCCCCAAAAAATCCCCCCCCAAAAAAATCCCCCCCAAAAAAATCCCCCCCCCAAAAAATCCCCCCCAAAAAAATCCCCCCAAAAAATCCCAAATTACAGAGGGATTTTTTCCTATACCCCAAATTAAAGAGGGATTTTCTCCTTTACCCCAAATGGAGGAGGGATTTTCTCCTTTATCCCAAATTAAAGAGGGATTTTCTCCTTTATCCCAAATTGAGGAGGGATTTTCTCCTTTATCCCAAATTAAAGAGGGATTTTCTCCTTTACCCCAAATTATCCCCAGCACTTGGTGGGAAGAATCCAGAACATTCCTGAAGCTCCTTCCCTCCCACCCCAAATTCCTGGCAGCAGAACTGAGGAGAAAGTTCTGGAATGTCCCAATTCCTGAGGCTGGGATTTCCCACTCTTGGCAGGGATTTTTTCCCTAACATTCCTCTCTCCATCCCTGATCTTTTCCAGATCATTCCCAATTTTTACCCCCCTCTGGAAGCCCACGTCCGGCAGGGAGTGTTCAACTCCCTCACCCACATCGTGGAGAAGCGAGTCCTGGCGTAAGAATTCCCAGATTTTTCCCATTTTTTCCTGAATTTCCACAGCTGCCCCCCCCTGGGCCTGTCCTGGAGCTCTGGAGTTATCCAGGAAAATTTGGGATCAGCCAGGCTTGGACTGGGGGCTGATCCAGGAGGGAAAAGGGGGGTGGGGGAAAGAGGGAATTGGGATTTTTCAGGAATTCCGACCCCTTTTTCCCATTCCCATGTTCTGGTGGCACAGGTGAGGGGATCCCAAAAACCATGAGGGAAAAGGGATTGGGAAAAAGAGGGAATTGGGATTTCTCAGGAATTCCGACCCCTTTTCCCCATTCCCATGTTCTGGTGGCACAGGTGAGGGAAAAGGGATGGGAGGGACAAGGAAATTGGGATTTTCCAGGAATTCCAGGCCCTTTTCCCATTCCCATTTTCTGGCACAGGTGAGGGGATCCCAAAGATAATGAGGGAAAAAGGGATGGGGGAAAAGAGGGAATTGGGATTTCCCAGCCCAATTTTCCAGCCCCTTTTCCCATTCCCATGTTCAGGTGAGGGGATCCCAATGGCCATGAGGGGTGAGGAAATTGGGATTTCCCAGGAATTCCAACCCCTTTTCCCATTCCTATTTTCTGGTGGCACAGGTGGGGGAAAAGGGATGGGAGAACAAAGGGAATTGGGATTTCCCAGGAAAATTTCCCCTTCTCCCATTCCCATGTTCTGGTGGCATAGGTGAGGGGATCCCAAAAACCATGAGGGAAAAGGGATTGGGGAAAAGAGGGAATTGGGATTTTCCAGCCCAATTTTCCAGCCCCTTTTCCCTCTCCCATGTTCAGGTGGCAAAGGAGGGGGGAAAAGGGATGGGGGAACAAAGGGAATTGGGATTTCCCAGGAAAATTTCCCCTTTTCCCACTCCCATGTTCTGGTGGCACAGGTGAGGGGATCCCAAAAACCATGAGGGAAAAGGGATTGGGGAAAAGAGGGAATTGGGATTTTTCAGGAATTCCGACCCCTTTTCCCATTCCCAGTGGGATGAGGCCCCATCCCAGCTCTGGCTGATCCCAAATTTAGGTGGAGTTTTCCCAAATTTTCCCTCACAGGCACCTGGCCCCGCTCTTTGACAACCCCAAACTGGACAAGGAGCTCCGGGCAATGCTCAGGGAGAAATTCCCGGAATTCTGCAGCTCCCCCTCACCCCCCATGGAAGGTGGGGAATTAAACTGGGAATTCTGGGAATTAAATTGGGATTTTGGGGGAATTTACTTGGGAATTTTGGGGAATTAAATTGGGATTTTGGGGGATTAAATTGGGATTTTTTGGGAATTAAATTGGGGAATTAAATTGGGATTTTGGGGGAATTTACTTGGGAATTTTGGGGAATTAAATTGGGATTTTGGGGGATTAAATTGGGATTTTTTGGGGAATTAAATTGGGGAATTAAATTGGGATTTTGGGGAGTTAAATTGGGATTTCAGGGAATTAAACTGGGAATTTGGAAATTAAATTGGGATTTTGGGGAATTAAATTGGGGAAATAAATTGGGATTTTTTGGGAATTAAATTGGGATTTTGGGGAATTAAATTGGGGTAATAAATTGGGATTTTTTGGGAATTAAATTGGGATTTTTTGGGAATTAAATTGGGGTAATAAATTGGGATTTTTTGGGAATTAAATTTGGATTTTTGGGGGATTAAATTGGGATTTTTGGGGAGTTAAATTGGGATTTTGGGGTAGTTAAATAGGGATTTGGGGGAATTAATTAAATTGGGATTTTGGGGAGTTAAATTGGAAATTAAATCGGGGAATTAAATTGGCATTTTGGGAATTAAATTGGGATTTTTGGGAGAATTAAATGGGGATTTTTGGGAATTAAATTGGGATTTTTGGGAGAATTAAATTGGGATTTTTGGGAATTAAATTGGGATTTTTGGGGGGTTAAATTGGGATTTTTGGGCTCCCTCCTTGGTGCCAGTGAAAATCGAGGAGCCCGTTGCCATGGAGATGGAGAATCACCTGGAGAAGGATGACGGTTGCTATGACAACGCCGAGGCCGCCTTCAGTGACGATGAGGAGGAGCTGAGCAGCAAAGGAGGTCAGGGAGCCCCTGGGCTTCCCCAGGGACACCCACGGCGCCCTCCGGGCTCCAGAATTCCCTCAAAAAACCTCCTGGACAGGAGCTGATCCCACTGGAGATTCCCAGATTCCCAAATCCCAGGAGCTGATCCCACTGGAGATCCCAGATTCCCAAATCCCAGGAGCTGATCCCACTGGAGATCCCAGATTCCCAAATCCCAGGAGCTGATCCCACTGGAGATCCCAGATTCCCAAATCCCAGGAGCTGATCCCACTGGGAGATCCCAGATTCCCAAATCCCAGGAGCTGATCCCACTGGGAGATCCCAGATTCCCAAATCCCAGGAGCTGATCCCGGTGGAGATCCCAGATTCCCAAATCCCAGGAGCTGATCCCACTGGAGATTCCCAGATTCCCAAATCCCAGGAGCTGATCCCACTGGGAGATCCCAGATTCCCAAATCCCAGGAGCTGATCCCACTGGAGATTCCCAGATTCCCAAATCCCAGGAGCTGATCCCACTGGGAGATCCCAGATTCCCAAATCCCAGGAGCTGATCCTGGTGGAGATTCCCAGATTCCCAAATCCCAGGAGCTGATCCCACTGGGAGATCCCAGATTCCCAAATCCCAGGAGCTGATCCCACTGGGAGATCCCAGATTCCCAAATCCCAGGAGCTGATCCCACTGGGAGATCCCAGATTTCCTCTGCAAGGAGGTTCTGCAGGAGCTGATTCCCAAAAATCAGGAGCAGATCCCACTGGAGATCCCAGATTTCCACTGCAGGAGCTGATTCCCAAATCCCAGAAGCTGATCCTGCTGGGAAATCCCAGATTTCCTCTGCAGGAGCTGATTCCCAAATCCCAGGAGCTGATTCCCAAATCCACTGTTCCGGATCCGTGCCCACAACGTTTGTTCCCTTTCCTGGGCTGTTCCCAGGAGTTCAGAGCATTTTTCCAGCCTCACATCCCAAATGGTCTCACCCAAATCCCCTCTGGAGCCATTCCCAGCCTCCCTGGTTGGATCCTTGTAGAATTCCTGCCCTGCCCGGGGTTTGGGGGCAGAGGACGTGGCCTGGGAGCCTCCGAATCCAAATCAATCCCAAATTTTGCCTCCTTGGAGGGTCAGGATTGGGAATGGGGAACCCCAACTCCAAATTTTGCCTCCTTGGAGGGTCAGGATTGGGAATGGGGAACCCCAACTCCAAATTTTGCCTCCTTGGATGGTCAGGTTTGGGAATGGGGAAGCCAAACCCAAATTTTGCCTCCTTGGAGATGCCCTGGGAATGTTGAAGGGTCAGATTTGGGAATGGGGAACCCCAATCCCAAATTTTGCCCCCTTGGAGATGCCCTGGGAATGTTGAAGGGTCAGGTTTGGGAATGGGGAACCCCAATCCCAAATTTTGCCTCCTTGGAGGGTCAGGTTTGGGAATGGGGAACCCCAATCCCAAATTTTGCCCCCTGTGAAAAGACCTGGGAATGTTGAAGGGTCAGATGTGGGAATGGGGAATCCCAATCCCAAATTTTGCCTCCTTGGAGGGTCAGGTTTGGGAATGGGGAACCCCAATCCCAAATTTTGCCTCCTTGGAGGGTCAGGTTTGGGAATGGGGAACCCCAATCCCAAATTTTGCCTCCTTGGAGGGTCAGGTTTGGGAATGGGGAACCCCAATCCCAAATTTTGCCTCCTTGGAGGGTCAGGTTTGGGAATGGGGAACCCCAATCCCAAATTTTGCCTCCTTGGAGGGTCAGGTTTGGGATGGGGACTGAGCAGGGATCACAATCCCGGACATTCCCAGCCCTGGCTCCAGGGGAGGAGGGTCCAGGACGGGGATTGCTGGGAAGGAGGAGGATCCCGGGGAATTCCTGGTTTCAGGCAAGAAGAGGGAGTTCAGGTTCCATCCCATCAAGGAATCCATCGTGGAGGAGCCCGTGGACATCACCCCCTTCCTGGAGCAGCTGGACGAGTCCCTGAGGGACAAAGTGCTGCAGCTGCAGAAGGGCAGGTGGGGACATTCCCAACCATTCCCATTCCCATTCCCAGCCCCTTCCCAGCCCAGAGATTCCATGGAATTTCTGGCTCTGAGTGCCCTTAAAATCCTGGAATTCATCCCCCCCCCCCCCGGAATCTGCACACCTGGGCCTCCCCCAGACCCAGCCCCGAGTGGCCGCTCCCAGTGCTCCCATTCAGTGTTCCCAGTGCTCCCAGTGCTCCCAGTGTTCCCATTCGGTGTTCCCAGTGCTCCCAGTGCTCCCAGTGCCCCTCCCAGTGTTCCCAGTGCTCCTCCCAGTGTTCCCAGTGCCTCTCCCAGTGTTCCCAGTGCTCCCAGTGCCCCTCCCAGTGTTCCCAGTGTTCCCAGTGCTCCCAGTGCCCCTCCCAGTGTTCCCAGTGTTCCCAGTGTTCCCATTCAGTGTTCCCAGTGCTCCCAGTGCCCCTCCCAGTGTTCCCAGTGCCCCTCCCAGTGTTCCCAGTGCCCCTCCCAGTGTTCCCAGTGCTCCCAGTGCCTCTCCCAGTGCTCCCAGTGCCCCTCCCAGTGTTCCCAGTGCTCCCAGTGCCCCTCCCAGTGTTCCCAGTGCCCCTCCCAGTGCCCCTCCCAGTGTTCCCAGTGCTCCCATTCAGTGTTCCCAGTGTTCCCAGTGCCCCTCCCAGTGTTCCCAGTGCCCCTCCCAGTGCTCCCAGTGCCCCTCCCAGTGTTCCCAGTGCTCCCATTCAGTGCTCCCAGTGCTCCCAGTGCCCCTCCCAGTGCTCCCAGTGCTCCCAGTGCCCCTCCCAGTGCTCCCAGTGTTCCCAGTGCTCCCAGTGCCCCTCCCAGTGCTCCCAGTGCTCCCATTCAGTGCCCCTCCCAGTGTTCCCAGTGCTCCCATTCAGTGTTCCCAGTGCTCCCAGTGCCTCTCCCAGTGTTCCCAGTGCTCCCAGTGCCCCTCCCAGTGTTCCCAGTGCTCCCAGTACCCCTCCCAGTGTTCCCAGTGTTCCCAGTGCTCCCAGTGCCCCTCCCAGTGTTCCCAGTGCTCCCATTCAGTGCTCCCAGTGTTCCCAGTGCTCCCAGTGCTCCCAGTGTTCCCAGTGTTCCCAGTGCCCCTCCCAGTGTTCCCAGTGCTCCCATTCAGTGCTCCCAGTGTTCCCAGTGCCCCTCCCAGTGTTCCCAGTGCCCCTCCCAGTGTTCCCAGTGCTCCCATTCAGTGTTCCCAGTGTTCCCAGTGCCTCTCCCAGTGCTCCCAGTGCTCCCAGTGCCCCTCCCAGTGTTCCCAGTGTTCCCAGTGCTCCCAGTGCCCCTCCCAGTGCTCCCAGTGCCCCTCCCATTGCTCCCAGTGCTCCCAGTGCCCCTCCCAGTGTTCCCAGTGCTCCCATTCAGTGTTCCCAGTGTTCCCAGTGCTCCCAGTGCTCCCAGTGCCCCTCCCAGTGTTCCCAGTGTTCCCAGTGCCCCTCCCAGTGCCCCTCCCAGTGCCCCTCCCAGTGCCCCTCCCAGTGCCCCTCCCAGTGTTCCCAGTGCTCCCAGTGCCCCTCCCAGTGCTCCCAGTGCTCCCATTCAGTGCTCCCAGTGCTCCCAGTGCTCCCAGTGCCCCTCCCAGTGTTCCCAGTGTTCCCAGTGCCCCCTCCAAGTCCTCCCAGTGTTCCCAGTGCTCCCAGTGTTCCCAGTGTTCCCAGTGCCCCTCCCAGTGCTCCCAGTAACGGTTTCTGTCCCTGTGCTGCTGCAGTGACACGGAGGCGCAGTGCGAGGTCATGCAGGAGATCGTGGATCAGGTCCTGGAGGTAACAGGGCTGGGATCTGGGATCTGTCATGGGTGGGATCTGGGATCCATTTTGGGGAGATCCGGGATCCATTTTGGGCGGGATCCGGGATCCATTTGGGGCAGGATCTGGGATCCATCATGGGTGGGATCTGGGATCCATCCTGTGTGGAATCCAGGATCTATCCCAGCAGTGATTTGGGATCCCTGGTGCTGGAACCCCTCCGGAGCAGCCTGGGATCCATTCCCGTGCCCCTTCCCCGTGCCAGGATCCATTCCCGTGCCCTTTCCCTGTGCCAGGATCCATTCCCGTGCCCTTTCCCTGTGCCAGGATCCATTCCCATGCCCTTTCCCTGTGCCAGGCAGGCCCTGAGCTCTCTCCCTGCCCTTTCCCTGTGCCAGGATCAGTTCCTGTGTCCTTTCCCCGTGCCAGGATCCATTCCCGTGCCCTTTCCCTGTGCCAGGATCCGTTCCCCTGTCCCTGCCCCGTGCCAGGCAGGCCCTGAGCTCCCTCCCTCCCTTTCCAGGAGGATTTTGACTCTGAGCAGCTCTCGGTGCTCGCCTCGTGCCTGCAGGAGCTGTTCAAGGCTCATTTCCGTGGGGAGGTGCTGCCGGAGGAGATCACGGAGGAGTAAGGGCTGGGAAAACCCAGAGGGGGATCCAGGGCTGTTCCCATTCCTGGAAAATCCAGAGGGATCCAGGGCTGTTCCTGTGCCATTCCTGGGAAAACTCAGAGGGATCCAGGGCTGTTCCTGTCCCATTTCCTGGGAAAATCCAGAGGGCTGTTCCCAATCCTGGGGAATCCTGGAGGGCTGAGCAGCCAGAATGATCCAGGGCTGTTCCTGTGCCATTCCTGGAAAACTCAGAGGGCTGTTCCCATTCCTGGGAAAACCCAGAGGGATCCAGGGCTGTTCCTGTGCTCCCAACGGGATCCAGGGCTGTTCCCATTCCCAGGAAAATCCAGAGGGATCCAGAGCTGTTCCTGTGCCATTCCTGGGAAATCCTGGGCGGATCCAGGGCTGTTCCTGTGCCATTCCTGGGAAAACTCAGAGGGATCCAGGGCTGTTCCTTCGTCATTCCTGGAAAATTTGGAGGGCTGTTCCTGTTCTCATTCCTGGGAAAACTCAGAGGGATCCCAGGCTGTTCCTCAGGGCTGTTCCTGTGCTCCCAATGGGATCCAGGGCTGTTCCCATTCCTGGGAAAACCAAGAAGGGTCCAGAGCTGTTCCTTTGTCATTCCTGGGAAAACTCAGAGGGATCCAGGGCTGTTCCCCGGGGCTGTTCCCGTGCCATTCCCAGGATCCCGGGTGCCATTCCCGGGAGCTCAGAGCGTCCGTCTGTCCCCAGGTCCCTGGAGGAGTCCGTGGGGAAGCCCCTGTACCTGATATTCCGGTAGGTCCCTTCCCAAACCCCCGGGAATTCCCGGCCTCCCTCCTCATCCCAAACACCCCAGGGAGTTTCCCATCCCATTCCCAGCGGGAAATCCGGGGATTTGGGGTTTTTTTTGGGGGTTTTTGGTCCCCGCTGTCCCGGTGACGTTCCCGCTGTTCCCAAGGAACCTGTGCCAGATGCAGGAGGACAACAGCGGCTTCTCGCTGCTGCTGGACCTGCTCTCCGAGCTCTACCAGAAACAGCCCAAGATCGGCTACCACCTGCTCTACTACCTGCGGGCCAGGTGAGGCCCCGCCCCGCGCTCACCCCGCCCCCTCGGATGGGCGCCGCCCTGCGCTGACCCCGCCCCCTCAGATGGGCCCCGCCCTGTGCTGACCCCACCCCCTCAGATGGGCCCCACCCTGCGCTGACCCCGCCCCCTCAGATGGGCCCCGCCCTGCGCTGACCCCGCCCCCTCAGATGGGCCCCGCCCTGCTCAACTCTGTCCCTTCAGATGGGCCCCGCCCTGCTCTGACTCCTCCCTCTCTCCTGTGACTCCTCCCCTCACCTGGGCCCTGCCCTCTTACCTGTGCCACTCCCCTGCCTGTGCCTGTCCCTTCCCCTGGTGGTGGCGTGGGCCAGTGTGTGCCAGCTGTGCCAGGTGTGTGCCAGGTGTGCCAGGTGTGTCCCAGCTGTGTCAGGTGTGTGCCAGCAGTGTGTCAGCCGTGCCAGGTGCCAGGTGTGTTCCAGATGTGCCAGGTGTGTGCCAGGTGTGGCAGGTGCCAGGTGTGCTGTGTCCCCAGCAAGGTGGCGCTGGGCAGGATGGGGCTCTATGAGTGTGTCAGTTGTGCCAGGTGTGTGCCAGGTGTGCCAGGTGTGTGCCAGGTGTGTGCCAGGTGTGTGCCAGGTGTGGCAGGTGCCAGGTGTGCTGTGTCCCCAGCAAGGCGGCGCTGGGCAGGATGGGGCTCTACGAGTCGTTCGCCCAGGCCACGCAGCTGGGGGAGCTGCACACGTGCCTGATGATGGACATGAAGGCGTGCCAGGAGGACGATGTGCGCCTGCTCTGCTTCCTCACGCCCTCCATCTACACCGAGGTGAGCCCGCACCTGCCCAGGGCTGCCCAAAATCCCATCCCAGGGGTGCCCCGAGTGCCAGGGGTGCCCCAGGTCCCGTCCCAGGGGTGCCCAAATCCCGCTCCAGGTGTGCCCCAAATCCTGTTCCTGGTGTGCCCAAAATCCCATCCCAGGTGTGCCCCAGGTCCCATCCCAGCTGTGCTGCAGCAGAGAATCCCCAAAAATTTTCTCTAAATTCAGAGAATCCCCCAAAATTCTCGCTGTGCCTTCCAAGGAGGAAGGAGCTGGGCCTGCTCCTCCTTCCTGCCTGGATCAGCTGGAGCAGCTCCGCTGACCCCACATCCCAGGATCCATCCTGGTGTGGGTCCCATTGTTCCCTGTGCTGATCCCAAATCCAGGATCCATCCCAGAACAGGCTCCCATTGTTCCCTGCGCTGATCCCAAATCCAGGATCCATCCCAGTGCGGGTCCCATTGTTCCCCACACTGATCCCAAATCCAGGATCCATCCCAGTGCGGGTCCCATTGTTCCCCACACTGATCCCAAATCCAGGATCCATCCCAGAACAGGCTCCCATTGTTCCCCTCACTGATCCCAAATCCAGGATCCATCCAGGGCAGGCTCAGGCTGTTTTCCACACTGATCCCAAATCCTAGAGCAGGCTCCCATTGTTCCCCTCACTGATCCCAAATCCAGGATCCATCCCAGGGCAGGCTCCCATTGTTCCCCTCACTGATCCCAAATCCAGGATCCATTCCAGGGCAGGATCCCGTTGTTCCCTGCGCTGATCCCAAATCCAGGATCCATCCCAGATCCCATCCCTCTCCCTCGGCGCCGCCGTGCCCTGATTGATTTTGTGTTTCCTGCGGGGCCCTGGAGCAGGGAGCAGAGCCAGGAAAAGGGAAAAAAAACGGGAATTCCGGGAATTCCAGAGCCCTGGCTGACGGCTGCCCCCCGCTGGAGCTTTTCCCACCTGGAATTTTTGGGATTTTGGGAGGGCTCTCCCTGCTGTCTCTGCCCGGATTTTGGATTTTGTGCATTCCCAGTTCGGATTTTGTGCATTCCCAGTTTCCAGATGAGACCCTGAGGAGTGGGGAGCTGCTGAACATGATCGTGGCTGTCATCGACTCCTTCCAGGTGAGGGGAATCCTTCCCGGCCCCTTTCCTGGGGAATTTAACCCAAAATGAGCCACCCATGGCCTCAATCCTCGCCTAAATCCCCTCGTCCAAAGGTCGATCCCGAAGGATCTCCTGGGCAATCAGTGCTAATTACCCCTAATGAGCCCCTTTGCCCGGGGGATCCCGCTGGCTCTGCCTGGCCTGGAATTTGCTGTGAGAACCCAAAAATAGAACCCAAAAAATTCCCGGGGGCACCCCTGGAATGCCGGGGTCCGGATGTGCCCGGAGCCCCGGGGTTGTGCAGGGTCTGGGGGTGCCCGAATTCCCGGGGTCGTGGGTCTGGAGCAGGGTCTGGATGTGCCCAGAACCCCAGGGATCCCAGGGGTGGAGCTGGCACTGTTCCCCCTGGATCCCACCTGGGGAGGGTCCTCAAAGCCCCCTGACCCCATTCCCTGTCCCATCCCAGCTCCAGGAGCTCGTGTGCCACGTGATGATGGGAAACCTCGTCATGTTCCGCAAGGATTCCGTGCTGAACATCCTCAGTGAGTGGGACTGGGAGTGGGAAATGGGACATGGGAGAGGGAATGAGATTGGGATCGGGAATGGGAACGGGAACGGGAATGGGAGAGAGGAAGTGGGATTGGGAATGGGAATGGGATTGGAAGCGAGAATGGGAGTGGGATTGGGAGTGAGAATGGGATTGGGAATGAGAATGGGATTGGGAAATGGGAGAGGGAATGGGAATGAATTTGGAATGGGAATGGGATTGGGAGTGGGATTGGGATTCGGAATGGGATTGGGAAAGGGAATGGGAAATGGGAACAGGAATGGGAATGGGAACAGGAAAGGATTTGGAACGGGAATGGGAGTGGGAAGGGGGATGGGAACGGGAATGGGAATGGAATGGGAATGGGAGTGGGATTGGGACTGGGACTGGAAGCAGGAAAGAGATTGGGAATGGGAATGGGAATGAGGAGGTCCCAGGCAGCCCCCAAATCCCACCCCAACCCCAGGCTTGGCCCTTTCCAGAGGGAGATCCCTGCCCGGGGCTGAATTCCCTGCTGGCACTGAAGGGTCACTGCCCCGGGGGGAATGTGGGATTTATCCCTGTGCCCCAGGGGTGCCAGGCAGGGCACGGGCAAAATCCCAAAATCGGCTCCCCAGCCTCTCTGTGGGGTCCCTCAGTGTTCCAGAGCAAATCCAGCTTTTGGGATAAGCCTGTTAATTAGGGAGCCTCGTTAACCCTGCCCCCACAGCCCCTTCCCGGGACAGGGCTCTGTCCCCATTCCCGGGGCCTGGAGGGGTGGGGGGACCCTGGGCAGGTTTTGGGGTCCCCAGAGGTGGGGAAGGCGCTGACACAGATCCCTGTTAACCCCATTGTCCCCATTATCCCATTGTCCCTTTTATCCATCCCTGCTGTCCCCCCTGTCCCACTGTCCCTGTGTCCCCCTGTCCCGTCCCCAGTTCAGAGCCTGGACTGGGAGACCTTTGAGCAGTACTGCACCTGGCAGCTCTTCCTGGCCCACAACATCCCCCTGGAGACCATCATCCCCATCCTGCAGCACCTCAAGTACAAGGGTGAGCTGGGGACACCCTGGGGACACCCTGGGGACATTGCCAGGGGGGACATCCTGGGGTGACATTCCCAGGGGAGCATTCCTGGGGGGCATTTTCTGGGGACATTCCTGTGGACATTCCGAGGGGGGGAAATTCCTGGGGACATCTCTTGGGGACATCCTGGGGGACGTTCCCAGGGACACCCTGGGGACATTCCCAGAGGTCATTCCCATGGGGGGACATTCCCATAGGGGACATTTTTTGGGGACACGTTTTGGGGACATTGCCACCCTCCTTCCCCTGGCAGAGCACCCCGAGGCCCTGTCCTGCCTCCTGCTGCAGCTCCGCAGGGAAAAGTGAGTCTGGGGGGGACAGGGGGGACCCCCAGAGTGTCCCCAAGGGAGGGGGGACATGCCTGGAGTCCTGGGGGGGGACACCGAGGGGATTTGGGGACACTGAGGGGATTTGGGGGGCACTGAGGGGATCTGGGGACACCGAGGGGATCTGGGGGGCACTGAGGGGATTTGGAGGGCACTGAGGGGATCTGGGGGGCACTGAGGGGATTTGGGGGACACTGAGGGGATTTGGGGGACACTGAGGGGATCTGGGGACACTGAGGGGATTTGGGGGACACTGAGGGGATCTGAGGGGATCTAGGGGGCACTGAGAGGATTTGGGGACACTGAGGGGATTTGGGGGCACTGAGGGGTTCCAAGGGACACTGAGGGGATTTGGGGACACTAAGGGAGAGACACTGAAGGGATTTGGGGACACCGAGGGGATCTGGGGGGCACTGAGGGGATCTGAGGGGATTTGGAGGGCACTGAGGGGATCTGGGGACACTGAGGGGATTTGGGGGGCACTGAGGGGATTTGGGGACACTGAGGGGATTTGGGGGGCACTGAGGGGTCTCCTGAGGTGTCTGGGGGATCTCCTGGGGCTCTGGGGAGGTCTGGGGGGTCCGGGGGGATCTCCTGGGGGTCCAGGGCTGTCCCCCACCCTTCCCCACTCCCGTTTTTGCCAGGCCCAGCGAGGAGATGGTGAAGATGGTGCTGAGCCGGCCGTGCCACCCCGAGGACCAGTTCACCACCAGCATCCTGAGGCACTGGGGGCTGCGGCACGACGACCTCCTGGGCGAGCACATCAAGGCCCTGCTGATCAAAAACAACAGCCTGCCCCGCAAGCGCCAGAGGTCCGGGGCTCCTGGGGGGCTCACCCCCATTTTTTGTGTCTCACACCATTTTTTGGGCTCTCCTCCCCATTTTTTAGTTCCTCATCCCCATTTTTAGTTTCTCACCCCCATTTTTGAGCTCTCACCCCCATTTTTAGTTCCTCATCCCCATTTTTAGTTTCTCACCCCCATTTTTAGTTTCTCACCCCCATTTTTAGTTTCTCACCCCCATTTTTAGTTTCTCACCCCCATTTTTAGTTTCTCACCCCCATTTTTAGTTCCTCATCCCCATTTTTAGTTTCTCACCCCCATTTTTAGTTCCTCATCCCCATTTTTGGGCTCTCACCCCCATTTTTAGTTTCTCACCCCCATTTTCAGTTTCTCACCCCCATTTTTTAGTTTCTCACCCCCATTTTTGGGCTCTCACCCCCATTTTTAGTTTCTCATCCCCATTTTTTAGCTTCTCACTCCCATTTTTAGTTTCTCCTCCCCATTTTTTAGTTTCTCACCCTCATTTTTAGCTTCTCACCCCCATTTTTAGTTTCTCACCCCCATTTTTGAGCTCTCACCCCCATTTTTAGTTCCTCATCCCCATTTTTAGCTTCTCACCCCCATTTTTAGTTTCTCGCCCCCATTTTTAGTTCCTCATCCCCATTTTTAGTTTCTGACCCCCATTTTTTAGTTTCTCCTCCCCATTTTTTAGTTTCTCACCCCCATTTTTTAGCTCTCACCCCCATTTTTAGTTTCTCACCCCCATTTTTAGTTTCTCACCCCCATTTTTAGTTTCTCACCCCCATTTTTAGTTCCTCATCCCCATTTTTAGTTTCTCACCCCCATTTTTAGTTCCTCATCCCCATTTTTGGGCTCTCACCCCCATTTTTAGTTTCTCACCCCCATTTTCAGTTTCTCACCCCCATTTTTTAGTTTCTCACCCCCATTTTTGGGCTCTCACCCCCATTTTTAGTTTCTCATCCCCATTTTTTAGCTTCTCACTCCCATTTTTAGTTTCTCCTCCCCATTTTTTAGTTTCTCACCCTCATTTTTAGCTTCTCACCCCCATTTTTAGTTTCTCACCCCCATTTTTGAGCTCTCACCCCCATTTTTAGTTCCTCATCCCCATTTTTAGCTTCTCGCCCCCATTTTTAGTTCCTCATCCCCATTTTTAGTTTCTGACCCCCATTTTTTAGTTTCTCCTCCCCATTTTTTAGTTTCTCACCCCCATTTTTGAGCTCTCACCCCCATTTTTAGTTTCTCATCCCCATTTTTAGTTTCTCACCCCCATTTATAGTTTCTCATCCCCATTTTTGGGCTCTCACCCCCATTTTTTAGTTTCTCACCCCCATTTTTAGTTTCTCATCCCCATTTTTTAGCTTCTCACCCCCATTTTTAGTTTCTCACCCCCATTTTTAGTTTCTCACCCCCATTTTTAGTTTCTCACCCCCATTTTTAGTTCCTCATCCCCATTTTTAGCTTCTCACCCCCATTTTCAGTTTCTCATCCCCATTTTTAGTTTCTCACCCACATTTTTGAGCTCTCACCCCCATTTTTAGTTTCTCATCCCCATTTTTAGTTTCTCACCCCCATTTTTTGGGGTTCTCACCCCATTTTCTGCCTCCTCTCCCGCAGCCTCCGCAGCTCCAGCAGCAAACTGGCCCAGCTCACCCTGGAACAGATCCTGGAGCACCTGGACAACCTCAGGCTCAACCTCACCAACACCAAGCACAACTGTGGGTCCCTCCCCACACCCTGGGCTGTTCCATTTGGGTCTGGGGTCCCTCCTTGCCCTGACCCTCCCCATTTTCCCCCCAGTTTTCAGCCAGACCCCGATCCTGCAGGCGCTGCAGCACGTCCAGGCCAGCTGCGACGAAGCTCACAAAATGAAGTGAGACCCCCTCCCCACACCTCTCCCTCCCTTCCTGAAGACCCCAGACCCCCCCCGAGCCCCTCTGGTGCCCCCCCAGGTTCTCGGATCTCTTCTCCCTGGCCGAGGAATACGAGGATTCCTCCAGCAAACCCCCCAAGAGCCGCCGCAAGGCCACGGCCCTGGCCAGCCCCCGCAGCCGCAAAAATGCAGCACTACCCCCCAACAACGAGGAGGAGTCTGGCTCCAGCAGCGCCTCGGTGAGACCCCCACCCTCCCCGAGACCCCTCTGAGCTCCCCAAATCCCGTGTGACCCCCCCCCTTCAATGTCCCTGCAGGAGGAGGAGGACACCAAACCCAAACCGGCCAAGAGGAAAAGGAAAGGTTCCTCTGCTGTGGGGTCGGACAGTGACTGAGGGGTGGGACCCCCCCCGGGACTCCTCCCACACCATGGGGACCCCCCCCCCACCACGGGGACCCCCCTCGGGACCCTCCCCACCATGGGGAACCCCCCAGGACCCCCCAGACCGGTGCCAGCAAATCCCCAAGCTCGGGGTCCCCATCACTCCCTTACCCCCCCCTCCCCTCCCTTTTCACCACCTGGGGAGGGGTCGCGCTGCCCCCCCCCACCCCAGGACCCCCCCATTGTTGGTGGGACCCCCCCTCAGGGGACAAGGGGGGCACCCCCAGCCCCATTTTCCTCCAGAAATGTAAATAAAGGGTGGAACTGAGTGGCTGCTCCAGGATGATTTGGGGAGGGGGAGTTGGGGGGTCCTGGGCTGGGGGAGGGGCAGCATTTGGGGAGGGGTCCTGCCCCGCCCCCGGAGCATTTTTAAGTGTTTTTAAGAAAAGCAGCAATAAAAACTTTCCTGTTTTGTACTGAATGGACCCAATTTGTGACATTGGGGGGGGAAGCCGTGTGTTCCTCCCCCCCCCAAAGGGGAGACATGGGGGGACAGGGGAAGGGACAGAGGGGACAATGGGGACAGTGGGGAAGGGACAGAGGGGACAATGGGGAGGACACGGAAGAGGACAAGGGCGGGTGACAATGGGGAGGGGACACAAGGGGGAACAGTGGAGGAGACAATGGGGAAAATTGGGAGGGGACAGAAGGGACAGGGAAGGGGACAGTGGGGGGACGGGGGGGACAGAGGGGACAATGGGGGGTGACAGTGGGGAGCAGACAGAGGGGACAATGGTGGGGGACAGAGGGACAATGTGGGGGTGACAATGGGACGGGGTAATGAGGAGGAGACAATGGGGACAATCAGGGGGACAATGGGGGGTGCCAGCGTGAAGGGGCAGAAGGGAGGGGACAGAGGGGACAGAGGGGACCGCGGGGGGGTTTGGGCTTGGCAGAGGGGTTGGGGGGGCTCAGAGTGGGCGTGTCCAAAGTGGGCGTGGTCAGCGGGCGTGGCCAAGGTTATTCGAATAAAAAATGAATTAAAAATTTAAAAAAAATATTTAAAAATAAATGAAAAATAAAATAAAAACTGTTAAGTGCTGTAAAGTGAAGTGCCAGAAAAGGTGCCGTAAAATTTCCATGAAATGAAGTGCCATAAAACGCGACTGTCGCAAAACTGTCGTAAAATAAAATTAAAATAAACTGAAAGCTTTAAAAATAGAAAAATTGAAAATAAAAATAAATAAAAAATAAAATTCAAAAAATAAAATAAAAAGCTTCAAAAATAGAAAAATTAAAAATAAAAATTAATTAAAAAGAATATTAAAAAAAACCCAAAAGCCTTAAAAATAGAAAAATTAAAAATAAAAATTAAATAAAAAATAAAAAAATTAAATAAAAAGCTTTAAAAATAAAAAATTAAAAATAAAAATTAAATTGAAAAATTTAAAATCTTTAAAAGCAGAAAAATTTTAAATAGAAATTAAATAAAAAAATAAAAAATTAAAAGCCTTAAAAATAGAAAAATTGAAAATTAAAATTAGATTAAAACATTAAAAAATTAAATAAAAAGGTTTAAAAACAGAAAAATTAAAAATAAAAATTAAATAAAAAATTAAAAAAATAAATAAAAAGCTTTAAAATTAAAAAAAATAAAAATAAAAACTAAATTTAAAAAATTAAAAATAAAATAAAAATATTTAAAAATAGAAAAATTAAAAATTAAAATTAAATAAAAAAATAAAAAAATAAAATCTTTAAAAACAGAAAAAAAAATTAAATAAAAAAATTTAAAAATTAAATAAAAAGCTTTAAAAATAGAAAAATTGAAAATTAAAATTAAATTTAAAAATTAAAAAATTAAATAAAAAGCTTTAAAAATAGAAAAATTAAAAATAAAAATTAAATAAAAAAATTAAAAAATTAAATAAAAAGCTTTAAAATTAAAAAAATTAAAAATAAAAATGAAATAAAAAAATTAAAAAAATAAAAATATTTAAAAATAGAAAAATTAAAAATTAAAATTAAATAAAAAAATAAAAAAATAAAATCTTTAAAAACCGAAAAAAAATTAAATAAAAAAATTTAAAAATTAAATAAAAAGCCTTAAAAATAGAAAAATTGAAAATTAAAATTAAATTTAAAAATTAAAAAATTAAATAAAAAGCTTTAAAAATAGAAAAATTAAAAATAAAAATTAAATAAAAAAATTAAAAAATTAAATAAAAAGCTTTAAAATTAAAAAAATTAAAAATAAAAATGAAATAAAAAAATTAAAAAAATAAAAATATTTAAAAATAGAAAAATTAAAAATTAAAATTAAATAAAAAAATAAAAAAATAAAATCTTTAAAAACCGAAAAAAAATTAAATAAAAAAATTTAAAAATTAAATAAAAAGCCTTAAAAATAGAAAAATTGAAAATTAAAATTAAATTTAAAAATTAAAAAATTAAATAAAAAGCTTTAAAAATAGAAAAATTAAAAATAAAAATTAAATAAAAAAATTAAAAAATTAAATAAAAAGCTTTAAAATTAAAAAAATTAAAAATAAAAATGAAATAAAAAAATTAAAAAAAAAAAATATTTAAAAATAGAAAAATTAAAAATTAAAATTAAATAAAAAAAATAAATAAAATCTTTAAAAACAGAAAAAAAATTAAATAAAAAAATTTAAAAATTAAATAAAAAGCCTTAAAAATAGAAAAATTGAAAATTAAAATTAAATTTAAAAATTAAAAAATTAAATAAAAAGCTTTAAAAATAGAAAAATTAAAAATAAAAATTAAATAAAAAATAAAAAATAAATAACTAAAATCTTTAAAAATAGAAAAATAAAAAATAAAAATTAAATAAAAAAATAAAAAAATTAAATAAAAAGCTTTAAAATTAAAAAAATTAAAAATAAAAATTAAATAAAAAAATTAAAAAAAATAAAAATATTTAAAAATAGAAAAATAAAAAATTAAAATTAAATAAAAAAGTAAAAAAATAAAATCTTTAAAAACAGAAAAAAAAATTAAATAAAAAATTTAAAAATTAAATTAAAAGCCTTAAAAATAGAAAAATTGAAAATTAAAATTAAATTTAAAAATTAAAAAATTAAATAAAAAGCTTTAAAAATAGAAAAATTAAAAATAAAAATTAAATAAAAAATAAAAAATAAAAACCTAAAATCTTTAAAAATAGAAAAATTAAAAATAAAAATTACATTAAAAAATTTTAAAATTAAATAAAAAGCTTTAAAATTAAAAAAATTAAAAATAAAACTTAAATAAAAAAATTAAAAATAAAATAAAAATATTTAAAAATAGAAAAATTAAAAAATAAAATTAAATTTAAAAAATAAAAAAATAAAATCTTTAAAAACAGAAAAATTTTAAAAAAATTAAATAAAAAAATTAAAAAATTAAATAAAAAGCCTTAAAAATACAAAAAATTGAAAATTAAAATTAAATTTAAAAATTAAAAAATTAAATAAAAAGCTTTAAAAATAGAAAAGTTAAAAATAAAAATTAAATAAAAAATAAAAAATGAAAAACTAAAATCTTTAAAAATAGAAAAATTAAAAATAAAAATTAAATAAAAAAATTTAAAAATTAAATAAAAAGCTTTAAAATTAAAAAAATTAAAAATAAAACTTAAATAAAAAAATTAAAAATAAAATAAAAATATTTAAAAATAGAAAAATTAAAAAATAAAATTAAATTTAAAAAATTAAAAAAAATCTTTAAAAACAGAAAAATTTTAAAAAAATTAAATAAAAAAATTAAAAAATTAAATAAAAAGCCTTAAAAATACAAAAAATTGAAAATTAAAATTAAATTTAAAAATTAAAAAATTAAATAAAAAGCTTTAAAAATAGAAAAATTAAAAATAAAAATTAAATAAAAAATTAAAAAATTAAATAAAAAGCTTTAAAAATAAAAAAATTAAAAATTAAAATTAAATAAAAAATTAAAAAATAAAATAAAAATATTTAAAAATAGAAAAATTAAAAATTAAAATTAAATTTAAAAAAACCAAAATAAAATAAAAGCTTTAAAAATAAAAAAAATTTAAATAAAAATTAAATTGAAAAAATTTAAAAAAGGCTGTAAAAAGAAAAATAAAAAATAATTTTAAAAAATTTTAAAAAGAAAATTTATTTAAAATTAATCAAAAACAAAATAAACACTGTGAAGTACCGTAAAAGTTCCATAAAAGGTCGTGCTGAAATGCGCGACTGTCGTAAATGTGCCGTAAAACGCGACTGTCGTGAAACTGCCGTAAAGCGCGACTGTCGTAAAAGGTGCCGTAAAGCGCGACTGTCGTGAAAGGGCCGTAAAGCGCGACTGTCGCAGAACTGCCGTAAAGCGCGACTGTCGCAAAAGGTGTCGTAAAGCGCGACTGTCGCAAAACTGCCGTAAAGCGCGACTGTCGCAAAAGGTGCCGTAAAGCGCGACTGTCGTAAATGTGCCGTAAAGCGCGACTGTCGTGAAACTGCCGTAAAGTGCGACTGTCGCAAAAGGTGTCGTAAAGCGCGACTGTCGCGAAACTGCCGTAAAGCGCGACTGTCGCAAAAGGTGTCGTAAAGCGCGACTGTCGTGAAACTGCCGTAAAGTGCGACTGTCGTAAAAGGTGCCGTAAAGCGCGACTGTCGTAAAGGGTGCCGTAAAGCGCGACTGTCGCAAAAGGGGCCGTAAAGCGCGACTGTCGCAAAAGGTGCCGTAAAGCGCGACTGTCGTAAATGTGCCGTAAAGCGCGACTGTCGTGAAACTGCCGTAAAGCGCGACTGTCGTAAAAGGTGCCGTAAAGCGCGACTGTCGCAAAAGGGGCCGTAAAGCGCGACTGTCGCAAAAGGTGCCGTAAAGCGCGACTGTCGTAAAAGAGCCGTAAAGTGCGACTGTCGTAAAAGGGGCCGTAAAGTGCGACTGTCCTGAAAGGTGCCGTAAAGCGCGACTGTCGCAAAAAAAGGGGGGGGACGTAAAGCGCGACTGTCGCAAAAAAAAAAAAGGGGGACATAAATCGCGACTGCCGCAAAACTGCCGTAAAGCCCGACTGTGGTAAACGGCAGTGCTGTAAGGCTCTGGCCGAGGACGCTGCTTCTGCAGCATCGAGGCTGGTGACACACCAGTCTAATAACGGGACAAACTCACTCTGCCCACGACAGAGACCTCTATAAGCAACTAAAGCCTTTCTAAAGTTCCATGCCAAGTCAGTTACCGAAACAGGAGCCAAAAATCCTCTTAGAATGAACTTTATTGAATTTTTCCAATGCTGACCGTTCAGCTGTGTTTACCAGAGACTTTTGGACACAGTTTGTATAAAGCACTTTAATAGTATCTCCCGCGGGGATTTGGCTGCCGGGGAGCTGCTCCCAGCTTGCAGGGCGCTGCTTGAGCTCTGTTTGCCGCACGGGAGATGCCCCCCGCAGCTGCCACGCCGAGCTCCGCTCCTCCTGCGACTCCGCCCCTCGCCGCCGCGAGTCTCCAGCCGGACACGCCCCCCATTTCCCCGTCGGACCCCGCCGCTCCGGTACCCGCGGTCCTGCTCGCCCCTGCCGCCCCGCCCCCGCCCTCGCGGTCCCGACACCCGTCCCCCCGGCCCCGGCCCCTCCCACCGCTCCCGCCATCCCCGCCTTTGCCATCCCGTCGGTCCCGGCTGTCCCGGCTACCGCGGGCCCCGCCCCTCAATCCCGCCCACCGGCGTCCCGCGGCCCCGCCCCCTCCTGCCGCCGCCGCTGCTCCCCCGCCCCGTTACCCGCGAGTGCGGCCGCTCCCGCCCCCCCCACGTCCCCCTCGCCCCCTTTGCCGACCCAGCGGGGCCGGTGCTGGCCCAAGTCCCGTCGCTGCTGCTGCGTCTCTGCAGTTCCCTGCGGCTCTCGGATCTGCGGTGCTGAGCGCTCCTGGCGCGGCCGCGCTGCGTCTTCAGCGCCCCCTGTGCGCGTTGCCGCGGGAAGCTCTGCCCCCCCCCACCCTCGCGTTCCAGTGCACGCCGCACACCCCGAGCCGCCCACGGGCCCCGCGGCAGGGCAAACTTCCCCGGCTGACCCCGTCCCTGCCGGCGTTCCGGCGCAATCCCCCGGTCCCGGCACGGCACCGCTTGCGCTGGGACCGGAGCGCCCCAGCCCGCCCAGCCCCCCCGTGCCGGCGCCGCGGCGTCCGCTCCGGTGGCTGCAGCCTCTGCCGTGCCTGCCGCCGCTCCAGCGCTGCCTCCCGTCCGCGCCGCCCCTGCCCGCCGGGCCGGCAGCCACCCCAGCCCCCAGCGGCTGCACGCCGCGGCCCCCCCGCCGCCTCCCCGCAGCACCTCCCGCCACCCGGGATCATCCCCCGCTGACGAGGCCGCCCCGCCGCCGCCCGTGGCCGCTGTCTCGCTCCTGCCGCCGCCGCTCCATGGCGGGCCGAGCCGCGCCTTCCCCAGCGCGGCCCCCCGCTTCAGAGCTGCTGGATGGCGCGGCTCCGCCGCCTCCTGCAACCACGGACGTCCCGGCGTTCCTTTCCACGGCCGCGGCCGCAGCCCCGGCTCCCGTTTCCGCAGCCCCGCGCCCGCCCGCCATGATGACTGCCCTAGTGACGCAACCCACGCATGCGCAGTTGCTACAACTCCGCACCATCAATATCACTCCGCGCCGCCTCATCCAACCACGGCGCTGCTCCGCCGCCACCCCCCACTGCTTTGGCCGCCGCTTTGGTACAGCGCGGTCCCGGTTCCGAGCCGCTGCGTGCCGCTGTCCGGCCACAGCCGGCATCCCTGTGCCCTGGCACGGCGCTTCCGCCGCCACCGGGTCCGTACACGGCACCACAGCAGGCGAAAACTGCAGCGCCGTGCGTGTATCCTTCCGCGTTCCTAGCTCTGCCGGACCTCTCTCGGCCGCATCACCGAGAGATCCCTCCCCAGCGCGCGCGCGACCCTGCACAACCGACACCTGATATCCCTCCGCGTTTTTGCCTTCCGCACCCCTAACACCGAGTGGGACTACTTTGTGTCATGATTCGTCCGCACACAAACCGGGCAACGAGGCTGGAATATGACAGCTGCTTTAATAAATACAGGACAGACAGAGAATTATTTTGCCCCTGCAAATTCCGACCCTTTGATCCCAACAATAAAAAAAAATTTCGAAAAAGAGCTGTTCCCAAATAGCTCCAGTCCCCCCCCAGTGTTTGGGACAGATTTCTCGACCCAAAATGAGACACACTAAACCCTGAAAATTGGCCAGCATTAATCCCAAATTAGAAAACTCACAGAAATAATTTGATAATTTTCAACTAACAGACTGGGATGAAGTCAGAGGCCAGATTTGCAAGGAAGAAAGTCCAAACCCTTTAGCAATGCCTGTGCCATTCAGCCAGCGAGCCGGCGGTCCCAGAACACAGGTGGCTATCCCACCTCATGAGATGAAAGAATTGCAAAAAGCAATAAGGGACGGTGGCATCTGCTGCCCATATTTTAAGCAGCTGCTGAAAAGCACCCTTGAAGGACAGACAGACACCAAATGGCTGTAAAAATCCTGCTGGTGTAATTCTCACAGCCTCACAATGTATGCTGTGGGAAATCAAGACTGCTCACAGGGGTACAAGCCACTTACAGACTAAGTACCGATGCAGATCTTCGTACCCTTGTCGTGTCTAAGCTGACTGGTGACCCTCCTGATGATCAGAATGATAACTGAGTGAATTTACCCAGAACAGCGTTAGGTGACATTAAAAAGATGGCTCTTTTTGCAAATTCAGTGTGAAAAACGCCAATCGCTTGGTTTTTAAAATGTTAAAAGTTTCATAGTGACAAAATGGTTATAAAAATAGTGATACAATTGGAGTAATAATAATTTGGACAATTTGGATTAGGACAATATGAGACAATAAAAACAAAGAGTTACGGATGTCCGGGTACCTTTTCTGGGCAGCACCAGCCCGAAAAAGGCCCCGCGTTAACAAAGGATTAACCCTTAAAAACAATAACCTATTGCATGTTCATACACCTCATCCATGATGCATAAATTCCATTCAAACACAGGATTCTGTCTGGTCATCATCAATTTCTTCCTCCGAATCCTGACAGCGCCTTTGAGGCAGGAAGAAGTTCGTTTCTCCTGATAATGGAGCAATAAATTCTTTTTCTCTGAAAGATTCAGGTGTCCTGTGGCTGCTATTTTTATAACCTAAAACTATATTTAACACACTACTTAAGAGAATGAAAACAGCATCACTTTCTAACACAACATATATAATAATAATTTGAATATTTGCGAAAAGCCAATCATAAAATACATGCATTTTTGCAAATTCGGCCTGCAGGAAGTTTTGAAAAAACCTATAATCCGATTAGCCAAGACTCCTCTGAACCATTTACCACATTTGTGGACCGGGTGATGCAAGGAGCAGAAAGACAATGTGGTGATGATACAGCTCACCCAATAACGATACGGGACGTTATTGAAAATAATGGCAATGCAGAATGGAAAAGAGTTATCAAAGCCCTGGGAAAAGAAAAACCCACAGTGCCTGAGATGATCGAGGTAACAAAACTGGGAGTCCACAGCAAGTGGCAATTATCCAGGCAAATGAACTTGGAAAAGCTCTAGGAGAAAAAAATTGAAAGGGCTCTTACAGCTCAAACAGCGCGAGCAGCTGCACAGGCGGCACAAGCAGAAGCTTTACCTGTAAAATTTTGATTTTTTTAAATTCAGATTTAGGTGGTTTTGAGGTGAAATTTTGATTTTTTTTTCTTCATTTGAATTTTGGGGGTTTTGAACCAAAATTTCAGGGTTTTGGGGGTGAAATGAAACAGGAAAGCCTTATCAATATGATTGTCTGGCAAAAGATTTTGAGAATATGGAAACTCTAAGTGAGATTGCAATGAAAGCAAGCTTTGAGATCCCTCAGTTACTGAACAGCTGGAAAACAACGCTGTGGCTGCTGAAGGTAAATCCCCTTTTGATGGAACAATCCCTCTGCTTACAGGTCCAAGGGTCAGAGCAGACCCTGCCAGCTCGGCAGAAGGGGCCCAAAGAGGAGTTTTTAGGATTTAAAATGTAACACAGTGTGGTGATGTAGTGATTCTTATAGGCTGTATGGAAATGCTGTAGGATTTGTGTATTGGACTGGATTGGTTAGTGAGAATCAGAATGTTCAACACTGAAGAAGATTTATGGTGTTGTAATGGGAACTTTGCTGTCTTAGCTCTTTCTATGCTCTTGTCTCTTAGCTCTTACCCCTTTTACCTTCTTATGCTCTCTCAGCCTCTCATCCTCTCTCCCCCTCTCTTCTCTCGGGCCTGCTCCAGCTGTGCCTGGCAGCTCCAGCAGGGCCCTGCACCCAGGCCCTGTGCAATGAACCCAAATCCCAAAAATCCCCTGCACTTGGCCCTTTGCAATAAACCCCAAATCCCAAAAATCCCCTGCACTTGGCCCTTTGCAAAAACCCCAAATCCCAAAAATCCCCTGCACCCAGGCCCTGTGCAATGAACCCCAAATCCCAAAAGTCCCCTGCACCCAGGCCCTGTGCAATAAACCCCAAATCCCAAAAATCCCCTGCACCCAGGCCCTTTGCAATGAACCCCAAATCCCAAAAGGCCCCTGCACCCAGGCCCTTTGCAAAAACCCCAAATCCCAAAAATCCCCTGCACCCAGGCCCTTTGCAATGAACCCCAAATCCCAAAAATCCCCTGCACCCAGGCCCTGTGCAATAAACCCCAAATCCCAAAAATCCCCTGCACCCAGGCCCTTTGCAATGAACCCCAAATCCCAAAAGGCCCCTGCACCCAGGCCCTTTGCAAAAACCCCAAATCCCAAAAATCCCCTGCACCCAGGCCCTTTGCAATGAACCCCAAATCCCAAAAATCCCCTGCACCCAGGCCCTGTGCAATGAACCCCAAATCCCAAAAGGCCCCTGCACCCAGGCCCTGTGCAATGAACCCCAAATCCCAAAAATCCCCTGCACCCAGGCCCTTTGCAATGAACCCCAAATCCCAAAAATCCCCTGCACCCAGGCCCTGTGCAATGAACCCCAAATCCCAAAAGGCCCCTGCACCCAGGCCCTGTGCAATGAACCCCAAATCCCAGCAGGGCCCTGCACCCAGGCCCTTTGCAAAAACCCCAAATCCCAGCAGGCCCCTGCACCCAGGCTCTTTGCAATGAACCCCAAATCCCAAAAATCCCCTGCACCCAGGCCCCGTGCAATGAACCCCAAATCCCAAAAATCCCCTGCACCCAGGCCCTTTGCAATAAACCCAAATCCCAAAAATCCCCTGCACTTGGCCCTTTGCAATAAACCCCAAATCCCAAAAATCCCCTGCACCCAGGCCCTTTGCAATGAACCCCAAATCCCAAAAGGCCCCTGCACCCAGGCCCTTTGCAATGAACCCCAAATCCCAAAAATCCCCTGCACCCAGGCCCTTTGCAATGAACCCCAAGTTCCACGCCCTGTGCAATGCAGGGATCTCTCGTCTCCGTGTGTCCCAACCGTGCCACCCCCTGCCACTCCTACAATGGGGACCCCCCCGGGACCCTGCCCACCATGAGGACCCACCCCGGGACCTACCCTGTTATGGGGAACCCCTCGGGACCCCCCTTTCCATGGGGAACCCCCCAGGACCCCCCAGACCGGTGCCAGCAAATCCCCAAGCTCGGGGTCCCCATCACTCCCTTACCCCCCCCTCCCCTCCCTTTTCACCACCTGGGGAGGGGTCGCGCTGCCCCCCCCCACCCCAGGACCCCCCCATTGTTGGTGGGACCCCCCCTCAGGGGACAAGGGGGGCACCCCCAGCCCCATTTTCCTCCAGAAATGTAAATAAAGGGTGGAACCGAGTGGCTGCTCCAGGATGATTTGGGGAGGGGGAGTTGGGGGGTCCTGCCCCCCCGCCACGAGCGTTTTTAAGAAAAGCAGCAATAAAAACTTTCCTGTTTCGTACCGAACGGCCCCGATTTGTGACACGGCGGGGGCGGGGGTCGTGTGTCCCTTCCCCTCAAAAGGGGTGACAGGGATGGGACTCGGTGGGACCACGGGGACGGTGACACTGTCACAGCCCCCAGTGGTGACACTGCCACCCCCCCAGCAATGGTGACACTGTCACAGCCCCCAGTGGTGACACTGCCAGCCCCCCCCGGGACAGGGGGAATCTGGGACACGGAGGGAGCGGGGAGGCCCCGGAGGGGGGACAGGGGAGGGACAGAGGCGACAATGGGAGGGGACAGGAGAGAGTGGGGAGGGGACAATGGGGAGGAAGGACCAGGGGAGGGGACAATGGGGAAAATGGGGGGGACAGAAGGGGGGACAGAGGGGACAATGAGGAGGGGACAGAGGGGAGGGGAAAATGGGGAGGTGACAATGGGGGTGGGACAGAGGGACCAGGGGAGGGGACAGTGGGGACAATGGGCGGGGTGACGATGGGGGGGGAGAGAGGGGACAGAGAGGGGGACAATGGGGAGGGGACATTGAGGAGGGGACATTGAGGAGGGGACATTGAGGAGGGGACAGAGGTGACGCGGTGTGGGGGGCGGGGTTGGGCTTGGCAGAGGGGTCGGGAATGGGGGGGGTGGGCTCAGACCGGGCGCGTCCAAAGTGGGCGCGGTCGGTGGGCGTGGCCAAGGTGGGCGTGTCCGCCCCGCCCCCGAGGCGGGCGCGGGCGATGGCGCTGGCGGCGGCGCTGGGGGCGCTGGGGGCTCTTGGGGGGCTCCTGGGGGGGCTCCTGGGGGCGCTGGCTCTGGGGGGGCTCCCGGGGGCTCCCGGCCCCGCTCTGGGGGCGCTGCTGGCGGCTCTGGGGGCGCTGCTGGCGCTGCAGCGGCTCCTCCGGCCGCACCTCTGGGCCGACCTGGCGTTCGCGCTGCGGGCGCTGCGGGTGCGGCGGCGGGCGCGGGGCGGCCCCGGGGGCTGCGTGGCCTCCCGGTTCCTGCGGGCGGCCCGGGCGGCCCCGGCTCGGCCGTTCCTGCGGGGCCGGCACGGAGCGGAGCCGCTGGGGCGGGCGGCGCGGAGCGTGGCGCGGGTGGCGAACGCGCTGCGGGCGCTGCGGGCCCCGCCGCGGCCCGGGGACACCGTGGGGCTCCTGGTGGGCAACGAGCCCCGATTCGTGTGGGGCTGGTTCGGGCTGGCGGCGCTCGGAGCCCGCCCGGCCTTCCTGGGCACGGCGCTGCGCCCCGCGGGGCTCCGGCACTGCCTGAGAGGCTGCGGGGCGAGGGCGCTGCTGGTGGCGGACGGTGAGAACCGGGGACACCGGGGGATAGCGGGGGGGACAGCGGGAAACGTGCGGGGAAAAGGGCCCGGAGGAAGCGGGGGGACACCGGGGGGACCGAGGGATAACGGGGGGACCGGGAGGGGACCGAGGAACGGAGGGGGAAAGGCACCGGGAAAACCGGGGAGGACCGGGGGAAAACGGGGACCACGGAGTGCGAAGATCCCGGGGTATAACGGGGACAGAGCCGGGATCCCGGGGATCCCGGGGGATGAGAGGACCGGGAACCGGAGTGGGACATGGGGAGTAAAGAACGGGGACGAAGGGGACAAGGAGTGGGTGGCCCCGGGGATGGGGTGGTGGCACTGGTGATGCGGTGGTGGCCCCGGGGATGGGGTGGTGGCACTGGGGATGGGGTGGAGGCCCCGGGGATGGGGTGGTGGCCCCGGGGATGCGGTGGTGGCCCCGGGGATGGGGTGGTGGCACTGGGGATGGGGTGGTGGCACTGGGGATGGCACTGGGGATGCGGTGGTGGCACTGGGGATGGGGTGGTGGCCCCGGGGATGCGGTGGTGGCCCCGGGGATGGGGTGGTGGCCTCGGGGATGCGGTGGTGGCACTGGGGATGGCACTGGGGATGGGGTGGTGGCACTGGGGATGGCACTGGGGATGCGGTGGTGGCCCCGGGGATGGGGTGGTGGCCCCGGGGATGCGGTGGTGGCCCCGGGGCCAGCCGGGCGGTCCCCACACGGTTCCGTCCCCCCCAGACCTGTTCGGCTCGGTGGAGCCGCTCCTGCCCAGCCTGCGGGAGGACGGGGTCGCCGTGTGGGTGCTGGGAGCGGGGCCGTACCCGGAGGGCGTCGTGGCGCTGCAGGAGCTGCTGGACGCGGCCTCCGAGGAGCTGCAGCCCGAGGAGGTTTGGGAGCCCGAGGACATGAACGACACCTGCCTCTACATCTTCACCTCGGGCACCACCGGTGCGGCCGGCACCGGGAACCGGGAGGGGCCGGCTCTGGCTGAGCCGAGGGGGGGCTCAATTCTTGTTTTCCCCTCCCAGGCCTCCCCAAAGCCGCCCGCGTGTCCCACCTCAAGGCCATCATGTGCCTGAGCTTCTACGAGCTGGTGGGAGCCTCCAGCAAGGACGTGGTGTACCTGGCACTGCCCCTCTACCACATGGCCGGGTCCCTGCTGGGCATCGTGGGCTGCCTGGGCATCGGTGAGCGGCGATGGGCGTCCCGGGACTGCTTTTGGGGGGTGTTTTGGGGCTGATCTCCCCCCCTCGCCCCGTTCCCATGCCGCAGGAGCCACGTGTGTGCTGAAGGAGAAGTTCTCGGCCAGCCACTTTTGGGAGGATTGCCGCGCCGAGGGCGTCACGGTGTTCCAGTACATCGGGGAGCTCTGCCGGTACCTGGTGAACCAGCCCCAGGTAGGGCGGGGGGCGGCACGGGGGTCCCGGGGCCTCTCCTGGAGCTGGGGGGGGGGGTCCCGGGGGTCCCCCCGAGCTGACGGTGGCCCTGGATTGTGGGGGGGGGGGGGGTCCTGAGGGCACCCCCGGAGATGGGGGGGGGGTCTCGGGCCGGGGAAGGGGCCTTGGAGGCTCCCCCAGAGCTGAGGGTGGCCCCAGGCCGGGCTGGGGGCGTTCCCGGAGCTGGGGCGGGGGGTCCCAGGGACTCCCCCAGAGCTGACGGTGACCCTGGAGCTGGGGGGTCCTGGGGGGCTCTCCCGGAGCTGGGGGGGGGGGGGGGGGATCCCTGAGGGTTCCCCGGAGCTGGGGGGATCCCGGGCTGGGGAGGGTCCTGAGGGTCCCCCCGAGCTGACGGCGGCCCCGGTCTGGGCTGGGAAGGGTCCCGGGGCTGTCCCGGGGGTGTCCCCGAGGTCCCCCCGAGCTGACGGCGGCCCCGGGCTGGGCTGGGAAGGGTCCCGGGGCTGTCCCGGGGTCCCCCCCAGCTGACGGCGGCCCCGGGCTGGGCTGAGGGATCCCGGGGCTGTCCCGGGGCTGTCCCGGGGTCCCCCCCAGCTGACGGCGGCCCCGCAGCGGCCCGGGGAGCGGCAGCACGGGCTCCGGCTGGCCGTGGGCAGCGGGCTCCGGCCCGACGTGTGGCGGAGCTTCCAGCGGCGCTTCGGGCCCGTGCGGATCGTGGAGACCTACGGGATGAGCGAGGGCAACGTGACCCTGTTCAACTACACCGGCACCCCCGGCGCCGTGGGCCGATGCAGCTTCATCTACAAGGTCTGCGGGAAAATACGGTTGTGGAAAGGTTTATTTTTTTTTTTTAAGTAAATATATAAATATATTTGTGTATTTTTTGTTGTGAGATGCGACTAGAAATAAAGTAGGGTTTAGGTTGGGAATCAAGGAAAAAAAAGTTTATTAAGTTATAGTAATTAATACTTAATTAACCTTATTAGTAGTTATTAATAATTCTTATTATTTAATTATCTATTTAATGACATAATTATTAAGTAACCTTATTACTAAGGTTATTTAACTATTATTAATAATTCATTATGTATTGATATTTATATATTATATACATACGTATAATAGATATACATATTATATAAATATGTATATTATATATGCATTTGTATATTATATATGCATATGTATATTATATATACATGTTTATATTATATATACATATATGTATATACAATATATATAAAACCTAAAATTAATACTATATATATGCAGTATTAATTTTATACATATATATAATATATATATAATATTTAGGTTAGGAATAAAGGGGAAAAAAAAGTTTATTATTTTACATTCATTAATAATTAATTAACCTTATTCGTTATTAATAAATAATTATTTAATTATCTATTTAATGACATTAATTAACCTCATTACTAAGGTTAATTAACTATTAATTAATCAATAATTAATTATTTATTAATATCTATATCATTTAAATTTCTATAATTTAAATATAATTTATATAATTTAAATATAATTTATATAAAAACTATATTATATTTATATATAATAAATATAACTATTACAATTTATATTTATTTTATTTCTATTTTTACTTACATTTGAATTTTATTTATATTCATTTCTAATTTCGTGACCCCAGTCCCCCTCAAATCCACTTTTTCATGAACCAACCACCAGAACCAACCACTCCTCATTGGCCACGCCAAAATTCAGACCTGAGCGCTCTTTGCTTCGGCCACAACCTCCCAAAATTCTGATTTCCCGATCGGTGCTGCCCCCCCTGCCCCTCTCCCCAGCTCTTCTCCCCGTTCGAGGTCGTTCGCTACGACGTCGCCGCCGGAGCTCCAGAACGGGACCGGAACGGGCGCTGCATCCGCGCCAGGACGGGTGAGGAGCGGGCGCGGGGGCACCGGGGCCGCCGTGGTTTATTTAAACCATGGTGGATCTTGAGCTGGAACTGACAGCCAAACGCTCTGGCAGTTTAGAGTTAGAAAGCCAATGTTTATTGCAGGGTAACTCCCCCCAAAATCCTCTAAATCCCTTAAAATTTGTGTTTCACCATCCCCTCAGCTGAGACAGGGCCCTGGTGACGCCCTAATTTTAATTAACTCCAATAAACTTATCTCTAAAATCTCAGCCCCTCTAAAAATCTCTACATTCCTTAAAATCTCTAAATCCCTTAAAATCTCTAAATTCCTTAAAATCTCTACATTCCTTAAAATCTCTACATTCCTTAAATTTTTCGCCTCACTGTCCCCATCCCCACGGGTGAGACGGGGCTGCTGTGGCTTCCCGGACGCAGTTCTGGGCTATTTTTAATTAACTCAAATAAAGCGAAAATCTCAGCTCCTCTAAAATCTCTTAAATTCCTTAAAATCTCTTAAATTCTCTAAAATCTTTAAATTCCTTCAAGGTTTGGCTCGCTGTCCCCATCCCCATCCCTGTCCCCATCCCCTCAGGTGACATGGGGCTGCTGATCACCCCAGTGAGCCCCGGTTAAAACAATTAAAGTAGCCGTCCCTGGGCTGTTTTAATTAACTCCAAATTCTCTGAATTCCTTAAATTTTGTGTCTCAGGTGAGACGGGGCTCCTGATCGCGCCGGTGACCCCCAGGACGCCGTTCCTGGGCTACGCGGGCAGCCGGGAGCTCTCGGAGCAGAAATTGCTCCGCGGGGTTTTCGCCGAGGGCGATGAATTCTTCAACACCGGGGACCTGGTGGAGCAGGACCGGGAGCAGTTCGTGCGCTTCCGGGACCGCACCGGGGACACCTTCAGGTGCCCGGGACACCCTGGGGTGGGGACACCCCCAGGGACACCCCCAGGGACTGGGGACACCCCCGGGGACACCCCAGAGCTCCCTGGGATGGGGAGACCCCCCAGAGACACCCCCGGGATGGGGAGACCCCCAGGGACAGCCCCAGAGACACCCCCGGGATAGGGAGACCCCCAGGGACACCCCCAGGGATTGGGGAGACCCCCAGGTATACCCCCAGAGCTCCCTGGGATGGGGAGACCCCCAGGGACACCCCCAGGGACTGGGGAGACCCCCGAGGACACCCCCAGAGCCCCTCCCAGGATGGGGAGACCCCCAGGGACACCTCCAGAGCCCCCCAGGATGGGGAGACCCCCAGGGACACCCCTGGGATGGGGAGACCCCCAGGGACACCCCCAGGGATTGGTGAGACCCCCAGGGACAGCCCAGAGCCCCTCCCAGAATGGGGAGACCCCCAGGGACACCCTTGGGGTGCGGACACCCCCAGAGCCCCCCCGGGATGGGGAGACCCCCCCAGAGCCCCCTGCCCACGATGGGGACACCCCCAGAGCCCCCTGTGGGACAGGGACACCCCCAGAGCCGCCCCCTCACAATGGGGACACCCCCAGAGCCCCCTCCTTGCATGCCCAGGGGATCTCAGCCCTGTGGAATGTTCTGGGGGGTCCCGGGGGGTGCTCGGGGGTCCCCATTAAACATCTTTTGGGGTTTGGGGGGGGGTCTCTACCTGGTTTCCCCCAGGTGGAAAGGTGAGAACGTGGCCACCACCGAGGTGACCGAGGCGCTGCTGGCCCACGAGTCCCTGCAGGACGCCACCGTCTACGGGGTCACCGTGCCAGGTACGGCCGCCACCCCCATCCCTGCAGTGTCCCCAATGTCCCCCAATGTCCCCCAATGTCCCCAAATGTCCCCAGTGTCCCCAAATGTCCCCAAATGTCCCCAAATGTCCCCAAATGTCCCCAATGTCTGCCAATGTCCCCAAATGTCCCCAATGTCCCAAATGTCCCCAATGTCCCCAAATGTCCCCAAATGTCCCCAATGTCCCCAATGTCCCCAATGTCCCCAATGTCCCCAAATGTCCCCGATGTCCCCAGTGTCCCCAAATGTCCCCAATGTCCCCAAATGTCCCCAAATGTCCCCGATGTCCCCTCCTCTCCAGGACACGAGGGCCGGGCCGGGATGGCCGCTCTCGTTCTCCGCCCCGGCCGCTCCCTGGACGGCCCCGGGCTCTACCGGCACCTGGAGCAGCTCCTGCCGCCCTACGCACGGCCCCGATTCCTGCGGCTGCGGGTACCGGGGGGACCGGGGGGTCCCGGAGGGTCCTGGGGGGTGCTCGGGGGACCTGGAGGGTCCTGGGGGGTCCTGGGAGGGGACCAGGGGGTACTCGGGGGGTGCTCAGGGGGTACCGGGGGTGCTCAGAGGTCCTGGGGGTGCTCGGGGGTCCCAGGGGTCCCAGGGGGTGCTCATGGGGTGCTCGGGGGTCCTGGGGGTGCTCAGGGGGTGCTCAGGGGGTGCTCGGGGGTCCTGGGGGTGCTCAGGGGGTGCTCGGGGGTCCCAGGGGTCCCGGGTGGTGCTCAGCAGTCCCAGGAAGTGCGTGAGGGGTCCCGAGGGTGCTCGGGGGGTGCTCGGGGCTCCTTGGGGGTGCTGGGGGTCCCAGGGGGTGCTCGGGGGTCCCGGGCCGTGCTCAGGGGTCCCCAAGGGAGGGTCCCAGCGCCGCCGCTGTCCCCAGGAGGGGCTGGACATGACCGAGACCTTCAAGCAGCAGAAGGTGCGGCTGGCGCGGGACGGCTGCGACCCCGCGCAGGTGCCGGAGCCGCTGTTCGTGCTGGACGAGGCCGCCCGAGCCTTCGTCCCGCTGGACCCCGAGCGCTGGCAGCGCCTCCAGGACGGCCGGATCCGGATCTGAGCCGCGGGGCGGGGGTCCCGTGTCTGTCCCGGGGGTCCCCGTGTCCATTCTGGGGTCCCCGTGTCCATTTTGGGGTCCCCGTGTCCATTTCTGGGGTCTCCGTGTCCGTCCTGGGGGTCCCCGTGTCCATTTTGGGGTCCCCGTGTCCATTTCTGGGGTCCCCGTGTCCCTCCCGGGAGTTCCCGTGTCCATTTTTGGGGGTCCCCGTGTCCATTTCTGGGGTCCCCGTGTCCATTTTTGGGTCCCATTGTCAATTTTGAGGGTCCCCGTGTCCATTTTTGGGGTCCCCGTGTCCATTTCTGGGGTCTCCGTGTCTGTCCTGGGGGTCCCCGTGTCCCTCCCGGGAGTTCCCGTGTCATTTTTGGGGGTCCCCGTGTCCATTTCTGGGGTCCCCGTGTCCATTTTTGGGGGTCCCCGTGTCCATTTCTGGGGTTCCCATCTCCGTCCTGGGGGTCCCCGTGTCCATTTTTGGGGGTCCCCGTGTCCATTTTGGGGTCCCATTGTCAATTTTGGGGGTCCCCGTCTCCATTTCTGGGGTCCCCGTGTCCATCCCAGGGGTCCCTGTGTCCGTCCAGGGGTCCCCGTATCCATTTTTGGGGGTCCCCGTGTCCATCCCAGGGGTCCCAAAATCCATCCTGGGGGTCCCAAAATCCATTCCTGTCCCCTCCCTGTCCCCTCCCTGTCCCCCCCCAGCCACCGGTGCCTTCTTCCCCCCCCGGGGGCTCTTTGTACACAAAATTCCCCATTTTGGGGTCTTTTTTTAGCAAATAAAATTCCTTTTGTAGCAAATCTGGTCCCTGTCACCCCCAAATCGGGGACAGGGACACCGAAATTTGTGTCCCCATGTCCTGGGGGTTTTTTTGGGGGGGCCCCATCTGGATTTGGGGGTCCCCCCCCCCTAATTTGCCACCCCAGCAAATGATTCTTCTCTTAATTAAATAATTGTTACAAAAGGCTGAAGTTTTAATTCATTTTATTTTTAAGCCTTTCTCCAAAAATTGGGGGATCCTCACCCTCATCCCCTCCCACACTTTGCCCCGAGCTCAAACCCGATGGAAAAGAGGGAAAAATGGGGAAAATCCCTTAAATTTGTGCAAAAAAAGCCCCATTTTCACCCGCCCCCGCCCCAAGACAGAAACTGGGGTCTCAAATCCTGCAAATTTGGGCTGAAATCGTCCAAATTTGGACCAAACCTGACAGATCAGGGGCCAAAATCCCCAAAGTGGTGCCTGAAAGATGGAAATGGGAATGAAAATCCTGCAGATGGGGCTGAAAGCCCAAAAATGGGGATTAAATTCGGCAATTCTGGGGCCGAATCCAGGAACCGGGCACTGAAATTCTGCAGATTGGGATCAGAATTCCAAACACAGAAATTGGGCCCAAAATGCTGGAAACTGGGACCAAAACCCCACAATTCTGGACTGAAACTGGGCCTAAAATCCTCTTTTTATTTTCTGAAACTCGAGCTGGGCTGAAATCCTGGGAATTTTACTGAAATCCCCAAATTTGGCCAGGAAATAAAAAACCTCGGTGTGAAATCCTGAAAACTGGGAGTGGAACCCAAGGGTTCGGGCTGAAATGCTGGAATTTTGGGCTGAAATCCCAGAAATTTTACCAAGAGCAGAACCCAATGGTTTGGGGCAGAAATCCTGGATTTTTGGGCTGAAATGCTGGAACTTTTGGGCTGAAATCCTGGAATTCCGGGCTAAAATAATGGATTTTTGGGCGGAAATCCTGAAATTTCAGGCTGAAATCCTGAATTTTTTTTTTCCTGTAATCCTGGAATTTTTGGGGCTGAAATGCTGGAATTTCGTGCTGAAATCATGGATATTTTTTTCTGAAATCCTGGAATCTTTGGAGCTGAAATCCAGGATTTTTTGGGCTGAAATAATGGATTTTTTGGGGCTGAAATCCTGGAATTTTTGGGACTGAAACCCTGGATTTTTTTTTTTTTTTTGCTAAAATCCTGGAATTTCGGGCTAAAATCCTGGAAATTTTTTTTGCTAAAATCCTGGAATTTTGGGCTAAAATACTGGAATTTTTATTTTGCTAAAATCCTGGAATTTCGGGCTAAAATCACGGATTTTCGGGCTGAAATCCCGGAATTTTCTTTTGCTAAAATCCCGGAATTTTGGGCTAAAATAATGGATTTTCAGGCTGAAATCCTGGATTTTTTTTTTTGCTAAAATCCTGGAATTTTGGGCTGAAATCCCGGAATTTTCTTTTGCTAAAATCCTGGAATTTCGGGCTAAAATCCTGGAATTTTTATTTTGCTAAATCCTGGAATTTTGGGCTAAAATCCCGGAATTTCGGGCTAAAATCACGGGTTTTTGGGCTAAAATCCTGGAATTTTTGCTAAAATCTGGCATTTCGGGCTGAAATCACGGGTTTTCGGACTGAAATCCTGGAATTTTCTTTTGCTAAAATCCTGGAATTTTGGGCTAAAATCCTGGAATTTTCTTTTGCTAAAATCCTGGAATTTCGGGCTAAAATCACGGGTGTTCGGGCTGAAATGCCGGGGTTTTGGCTTGAAATCCCGGAATTTTGGGCTAAAATCTGGCATTTCGGGCTGAAATCCCGGAATTTTCTTTTGCTAAAATCCTGGAATTTCGGGCTAAAATCCTGGAATTTTCTTTTGCTAAAATCCTGGAATTTCGGGCTAAAATCCTGGAATTTTCTTTTGCTAAAATCTGGCATTTCGGGCTGAAATCCCGGGTTTTCGGGCTGAAATGCCGGGGTTTTGGGCTGAAATCCCGGGTTTTCGGGCTGAAATCCTGGGGTTTTGGGTCCAACCCCCCCAGTCTCACCCCCCTCGCCCCCTCCCCAAATTCCCCCCCCGTTTCCCTCCCCTGGGGTTCCTGGGCGCAGGAAGAGGCGCAGCCGGGGTCCTTGGAGCCGTGTATTGTCGGGAAGCCAATCCAGAATAAAAACAGTGCAAATACAGGAACAGGGATCTGGGCCCCCCCGGGGGTCCCGGTGCCGCCCCGTGTGAAAGGCACAGAATCGGGGGGTGGGGCCCTGAGCCCGGAGCCCCCCGGCCCCCCCCCCTCGCACGGTTCATGTCACACACACGAGGTCACACGACACGGACGTGACACTTCCACAACACCAGGCGGGTCCTTCCCGGCGCCTTCCCGGGACTTTTTTGCCGTTTTTTTTTTTTTTTCCGTTATTTTTTTGTCTTTTTTTTTTTTTTTTTTTTTCTACACAATGTACAGGTTTGGTTGTGGTTTTTTTTTTTTTTTTTTTTTTCTGTTGTTATTTCTGCTTTTTTTTTTGTGTGGATTTTTTTTTTTTTGGCGGATTTTTTTTTTTTTTTGACCTTTTTTTGTCTCTTTTTTTTTGCCTTTTTTTTTTTTTTTTTTTTTTTAATGTGTCAAGAAACAGCTCAAGTTTTATATACACGGATGAGTCCTGGTTATATCGGCAGCGAGAGCGGAAGCAAACGGGGGGCGGGATTGGGGGGGGATTTTGGGTGGGAATTCGGGATGGGAAATGGGAAATGCCTTTGGAGGAACCAAAACAAAAAAAACCACCCCCCCCTCCCCCAAAAAACAGAAACCCCAAAAAAGCATTTTCACAAGCGGATCTACCCCTAGCCGGAAAAAAAGCGGGAAAAATCCTCAAAGTTTGGAGCTGGGAGGGGAAGGGGGGGAATAAAAAAAGGGAATTTTCTGGGATATCACAGCCCTGGGGGCAGCAGGAGGGGGGGAAAAGGGGGGCAAGCAAAAATAATAATAATTATAATAATAATAATAATAAAAATAGGGATAAACCTATGCTGGGGGGGAGGAGGAGGAGGAGGAGGGGGGGGCTGGACATGGATCCAAATTCCCCCCTGGAATTCCGGGATCGGGGTGGGGGAACTGCCTGGGATCCCAGGAGGGGCTTGGGGGCGTTTTTGGGATTGGGGGGGGTCCATTTTTGGGGGGGGTGGGAACTGCTCAGGAGCTCGGGAAAGGTTTTGGGGTCATTTTGGGGTTGGGAACCTTCCCCCCCTTCCCCGTCCTGGGAATCACTTTTGGGATTTGGGGTCGTTTTTGGGGGGTGGGAACTGCCCAGGACCCCCGGGAGGGATTTGGGGTCGATTTTTGGGGGGTGGGAACTGCCCAGGACCCCCGGGAGGGATTTGGGGTCGTTTTTTGGGGGGTGGGAACTGCCCAGGACCCCCGGGAGGGATTTGGGGTCGATTTTTGGGGGGTGGGAACTGCCCAGGACCCCCGGGAGGGATTTGGGGTCGTTTTTGGGGGGTGGGAACTGCCCAGGATCATTTTTTAGGGGGGGGGGGAACTGCCCGCAGCCCCCGGGGCTGAGACCCCCCCAGGGGGGGTGACAGGGCCGTCCCCCCCCCCAAAATTTCATTTATAGCACCAAGAGTTCGGCCCCCCGGGCCCCCCCCCCCCACTATTGCACTTGGGTTTGGGATTTTTGTCCAGGTTTTCACCAATTTCATGGGTGAAAATCCCTTTTTTTTTTTAGGGTTTTTAAAATTCGTTTTTCTCATTGAAACTCAGCCCTGGGGGGGGGTGGAGAGAGAGTGACCCCCCCCCCCCCTTCCAAAAGTAAAAGAAACCCCTAAAATAACCCAAAAATTCAGGTTTTAGCCCCAAAAAACCCGATTTGTCAAAGTGCTCCCGGGGTGAGAAAAGGGGGGGGAGGATTTTGGGGGAGGGAATGGGAAAAGGAGAAAATGGGAAAAGGGGAAAATGGGAAAAGGGGAAAATGGGAAAAGGGGAAAATGGGAAAAGGGGAAAATGGGGGTGGGCAAAGGGGGGTGGGGGGGAGCAGCTGGAAATGGTCAAAGCCAATGAAAACACCCCAAAATTCTGAATACAAAACCCCATTAGCCCCCCCAAAAATCAGAATAAACCCATAAACCCCATTTTTCCTCTGCCTCTGGGGGGTCCCGGGGGGGATTTTGGGGGCTCCAGCCCCCCCCGGGGTAAGTGCTCATTGAATTTGGGGAGGGGGCTGGACAGGGGGGGCCCCTCCTCCCATTCAGGGTGGGTTGGGGTCCCCCCTAAAATTTATGGGGGGGTCCCCCCTGGTTTTGGGGTCGGGGTCTCTCCCCCTTTAGGGCTGGGGAGGAATTGGGGACCCCCCCCCCCCCAATTGGGGGAATTGCACGAGAGGAGCAGGAAAGGCTCAGAGTGAGGGAAAAAGGGGAAATTGTGACCAAAATTCACCAAAACCATGAAAAACCGGGGAGGGAGCGGGAGGGGAAGGCTGGCAAGGCTGAAGTGCAAATCGAGATTTTTCTCGCGGCTCATTTTCTCACTTTGGGTCGTCCTGACACCCCCAGGGGACACCGGGACCCCCCCAGTGCCCACCCCTGGGGACAGAGGGGACAGCAGAGACCCCTCCCCACCATCGGTGCCACCGCTGTCACCCCCGGGTGGCACAGAGGGACCCCGGGGTGGCACAGAGGGACCCTGGGGTGGCACAGAGGGACCCCGGGGTGGCACAGAGGGGCCCTGGGGTGGCACAGAGGGACCCCAGGGTGGCACAGAGGGACCCCGGGGTGGCACAGAGGGACCCTGGGGTGGCACAGAGGGACCCTGGGGTGGCACAGAGGGACCCCGGGGTGGCACAGAGGGACCCCGGGGTGGCACAGAGGGACCCTGGGGTGGCACAGAGGGACCCCGGGGTGGCACAGAGGGACCCCCCCGCCCCCTCTGCTGTCCCTGGGGGGACACATTGGAGACCCCGGCGCCACCCCCGGGTGACAGAGGGGACAGGGAGGGGTGAGAGCGGCTCTGGAGCATGCAGGGGTTGGGGACACACGTGGGGACAGCTCTGGGGACAGCTCTGGGGACACTCACCCGCCCTGGCCGCGCCGTCCGCTCCGGAGCCGCCGCGTCCCCAACGTGGGGACACAGAGGGGACACCCCCGGGGGTGGGGGGGGCACCTGGAGGGGTCCCTGGGGACACTGAGGGACCCCCGAGGGGTTCCTGGGGTGGGTGTGGCAGCGTCTGTCACCCCTGGGGACATCGGGATTGGGGCTGGAGCCCAGGGCTCGGGGTCCTGCGGGGAGGTGACAGCCCAGGATTGGGGCCAGGGGGAGGTGACACCCCAGGATTGGGGCCAGGGGGAGGTGACACCCCAGGAGCATGGCCAGGGGGAGGTGACACCCCAGGAGCATGGCCAGGGGGAGGTGACACCCCTGGGATCAGATCCAACAGGGATTTGTCCCCCTCCCCCGGGATCAGAGCATCCCCTCAATCCCCCCGGAATCAGCACAGGCTGCCCCCAAAATCTCCCCCCCGGGGAACTGGGGAAGGTGCCCTTGCCAAAGTCTCTGGAAAAAGGGAGAAAAAAGCTTTAACCATCCATGGAGCGAAGGGAGGGGGGCAAAAATAAGGAAAAAAGGGGCAAAAAACAACCCACAACACAAGGGGGAAGCGGCGGCGTTACAAAACGAGCGGCGGGGCCGGAGCCACTCCCGGCCTGGAAAACCGAAGGAATTTCGGGCTGGGGTCGGGGGCGGTCGCCGTTTGAAATGTTTGTTTTGTCTGTTTCGCTGTTTTGTTTTGTTTTTTTGTTTTTTGTGGTGTTTTTTCCCACGTTTTTTCTGTTTGTTTCTCTGGGGTTCTCGCGGTCTCTTCTCCCCGGGAGCGGCGGCGCCCGGCCCGGCCCGGGAGGGGCTGCAGGGGAAATCCCGGGGCTATTTCTGCCCGCTGATGGACTGGGATATGGAGCGGGGCGGGATCATATCCAGCAGGTATTCCCGCTGCCGGTCCGCCAGGCTCGACGCTTTGTGGCCCCCGATGCCGGCGTTCAGGTAGGCGATGTTCACCCCTGGGGACGGCACGCGGGGGGGATGGCAGCGACCCCAAAACTGCCCCGGATCCCACAGAGCCCAGGGACCGCCCCAGAGAGCCCACAGAGCCCAGGGACCGCCCCAGAGACCCCACAGAGCCCAGGGATCCCACAGAGCCCAGGGACCGCCCCAGAGACCCCACAGAACCACAGAGCCCAGGGACCGCCCCAGAGCCCACAGAGCCCATGGATCCCACAGAGAACAGGAACCACCCCAGAGACCCCACAGAGCCCACAGAGCCCAGGGACCGCCCCAGAGACCCCCCAGAGCCCAGGGACCGCCCCAGAGCCCAGGGACCCCACAGAGCCCAGGGACCAGCCCAGAGAGCCCACAGAGCCCATGGATCCCACAGAGAACAGGAACCACCCCAGAGACCCCACAGAGCCCATGGATCCCACAGAGCCCAGGGACCGCCCCAGAGAGCCCACAGAGCCCAGGGACCGCCCCAGAGACCCCCCAGAGCCCAGGGACCGCCCCAGAGACCCCACAGAACCACAGAGCCCATGGATCCCACAGAGCCCACAGAGCCCAGGGATCGCCCCAGAGACCCCACAGAGCCCACGGATCCCACAGATCCCACAGAGCCCACGGATCCCACAGACAGCACGGGTCTGTGGCACCGTGTGGATACCAGGGACCCCACAGAGACCCCATAGATCCCAGGGACCCCAAGTATCCCAGAGACCCCAACTATCCCACAGAGCCCACAGAGCCCATGGATCCCACAGAGCCCAGGGACCCCAGAGACCCCCACAGAGCCCATGGATCCCACAGACAGCACGGGTGTGGATGCCAGGGATCCCACAGAGACCCCATAGATCCCAGAGACCCCAAATATCTCACAGAGCCCATGGATCCCACAGATCCCACAGACAGCACGGGTCTCAGGCACCGCATGGATACCAGGGACCCCAAATATCCCAGAGACCCCATGGATCCCACAGATCCCACAAAGCCCAGGGACCCCAAACATCCCACATACCCAACAGAGCCCACAGAGCCCACGGATCCCACAGCACGGGTCCTCGACACCGCGCCGATACCAGGGACCCCAGAGATCCCAGAGATCCCAGAGATCCTACAGACCCCACAGACAGCATGGGTCCTCCAGCACCACATGGATACCAGGGATCCCAAAGATCCCATGTACCCCACAGATCCCACAGAGCCCATGGATCCCACAGTCCCCACAGACTTTCCAGACCCACAGATCCCACAGTCACCCCAAAACCCCACGAGGCAGGAAGGGCCAGGATGGGGCTGGCACAGGGTGCGAATTCCCAAATTCTGCTCCGAAAGCCAGCGGGCATGGCCTGAGCTGTCCCACACTGCTGATCCCCCCCCATGCCCGCCCGTTCCCACCGTACCTGGCATTCCCAGGAGCCCCCCGGCCACGGAGAGCTGCGGGGCCTGGGCGAAGTTGGAGAGCATGGAGCGGGCGGAGGTGGGGATCCCGCGCTGGAGGCTGCTCTGGGGCTGCGGGGCCTGGAACCCCAGGGACACGGGGTTGGGATTGTGGGGACGGGGGCAAAGGGTGCCCACTGCACCCATCCTGATGGGCACGTCCTGTCCCATCCCCATGGTCCCATCCCATCCCAATGATCCCATCCCATCCCATGATCCCATCCCATCTTGTCCCACCCCATCCCATTATCCCATGACACCATCCCATGGTCCCATCCCATTATCCCACGGTCCCATCCCATGATCCGTCCCAGGAACCCATCCCATTATCCCATGGTCCCATCCCATTATCCCATGATCCCATCCCATGATCCCATCACCCCATTATCCCACGATCCCATCCCACGATCCCATCCCATGATCCCATCACCCCATTATCCAACAATCCCATCCCATGATCCCATCACCCCATTATCCCACAATCCCCTCCCACGATCCCACCCCATGACCCCACCCCATGACCCCCCGATGCCCCGATCCCACGCCCCGGGTCCCATTCCCGCTGTCCCACCTGCCGGAGCGTGTGGTGCCGCAGGATCCCGTCCTGTTTGCCCACGCTGGGCACGGCGGGCGCGGCCGTGGGGGACAGGGCAGCCTGCTGCTGCAGCCGCTGCTCGATCTCCTGGGGACAGACAGACAGACAGACAGACGTGGGACAGACAGCCACGGGAATGCCACCCTCGGGAATGCCACCCCTCGGGATTGCCACCCCATTTCAATGCCTTGGGAATGCCACCCTGCTCAATGCCCCATGGCAATGCCATCCTGCTCTTCTTGGCAATGCCATCCCCTCGGGAATGCCAGCCCATTCAATCCCCATGGCAATGCCATCCTGCTCAGCTCCCATGGTAATGCCATCCCGCTCAATTCTTCTGGAATGCCAGCCTGGCTGGGATGGGATGAGTAGGAGGGGATCAATGGGAACAGAAGGATGGGATCAGTGGGGTGGGATCAATGGGATGGGTTCAATGAGATCTATGGGATGGGATCATTGGGGTGGGATCAATGGGAACAATGGGATGGGATCACTGGGAACAATGGGATGGAATCAATCGGATCAATGGGATGGGAACAATGAGGTGAGATCAATGGGATCATTGTGATGGGATCACTGGGAACAATGGGATGGAATCAATGGGATCAATGGGATGGGAACAATGAGGTGAGATCAATGGGATCAATGTGATGGGATCACTGGGAACAATGGGATAGAATCAAGGGGATCAATGGGATGGGAACAATGAGGTGAGATCAATGGGATCAATGGGATGGGATCAATGGGAACAATGGGGTGAGATCAATGGGATCAATGGGGTGAGATCAATGGGATCAATGGGATGAGATCAGTGGGAACAATGGGATGGGAACAATGGGGCGAGATCAATGGGAACAATGGGATGGGGATATCGGAATGGGATGGGACAGGGTGGTTTGGGATGCTCTGGGATGCTTTGGGATGGGATGAGCCACTGGAAAGGGGCATTGCCAGCAACCCCCACCTGCTCCTGCTGCAGGGCCTTGACGAAGGCGTTCTTGAGGCGATTCGTGTGCTCGGCCTTGAGCGCCTTCTTCTGGTTGGAGGTCTGGCACTGCTCGCACAGGATCCGCCCGCCCTTCTCCTGCTTCCAGTGCGGCGTGAAGTCCGTGCGGCACTGCGCGCACACGAACGGCTCCACGCGCGGCACCGCCGGGGCGCTCTTCCCTGAAACACGCCCCGAACTCAGCACCCGCACAGAACGCAACGTTTCGGGCGAAAATCCTGAAAATCTCGACTGAAATCACCAAAAAACTAGGCGGGAATAGTGGAAGTTTTGGCTGAAATCTTGCGAATCGGCCAAAAATCCTGCACTCAGCCAGAACTGGCCAAAAATCCTGCACCCAGCCAGAACTGGCCAAAGATCCTGCACCCAGCCAGAACGCAACGTTTTGGGCTGAAAGACTGAAAATCCTGACTGAAATCACAAAAAACTGGGCGGGAATAGTGAAAGTTTTGGCTGAAATCATGCAAATTGGCCAAAACCCTGAGAATTGGCTAAAAATCATGCACCCAGCCAGAAACCAACGTTTTGGGCTGAAAGACTGAAAATCCTGACTGAAATTGCAAAAAACTGGGTGGGAATAGTGAAATTTCTGGCTGAAATCCTGCGAATGGGCCAAAAATCCTGCACCCAGGCAGAACACAATATTTTGGGCTAAAATCCTGAAAATCCTGGCAGAAACCATAAAAAACTGCATGGAAATACTGAAATTTTTGGCCGAAATACCGAAAATTTTGGCCAAAATCCCGCGGATCGGCCGAAATCCCGCGAATCATCCAAAATCCTAAAAAACTCATCTAAAATCCCACAAATTCAATCTGAAACCCTGCAAAAACCCCTTGAAAACCTTCAAACCCACCCCAAACCTTCAACTTCCCCCCAAATCCCCACCACCTCCTCCTACGACCCTTCCAAGCACCCCCAAAGCCCCGAACGCCACGGTTTCACCCCGGAACTCCCCAGACCGCGGGCTGAACGCCCCGGAATCCCCTTTGGGACGTGCCCTGGATCACCTTGGCTGTCGATGACGCTCTGCACCACCTCCTCCAGCCCCACCATGTAGATGAACTCGCTGTTGGCGGCGCTGGGCAGGAAGTGCAGGAGCGGCGCCGGCGGTTTCGGGGGAGGGATCTCCAGCAGCGTCTTCTCCAGCTGCTTGCGCAGCGCCAGCTTGGCCGCGGCCTGGGAGTTGGCGGCGTCCGAGAGAGCGCTGGGGCTGGGGAGAGGGGAGGACACGCGGGCCACCGAGCCCGGCTGCATGTGCGACGCGAGGTTCATGTAGATGGCGGAGGAGGACGAGCGCTGGCACGGCACCGAGGAGCCCGATTGCTGCCGAGGAGGTTTGGGGTCATGGTGGGGATTTGGGGACACAGGGGGGATTTGGGATTGGGTGGGGGTTTGGGATCTGGGTGGGGATTTGAGATCACGGCGGGGATTTGGGATCAGGGCGCAAATTTGGGATGTGAGGTTCATGTAGATGGCGGAGGAGGACGAGCGCTGGCACGGCACCGAGGAGCCCGATTGCTGCCAAGGAGGTTTGGGGTCAGGTGGGGATTTGGGAGCAGGGCGGGATTTGGGGTCAGGTGGGGATTTGGGATTGCAGGGGGAATTCGGGATCAGGGAGGAATTTCGGATCGGGTGGGGATTTGGGATCACAGTAGGGATTCGGGATCAGGGTGAAGATTTGGGATCACAGTAGGGATTTGGGATCAGGGTGAGGATTTGGGATCAGGGCAGGAATTTGGGATCAGGTGGAGATTTGGGATCAGTGGGGCACAAGGGCTGGGGAGTCCCGGGAATTGTGGAGCAGGTGTGGCCTTGTGGCTCAGACTGGTGCAAACTGGTACAAACCAGTGCCCAAACCAGTGCTCAACCAGCCCCAACTACTGCCAAAACCGGTACAAACCGGTAAAAGCTGAGTGCAAACCGGTACCAACCAGTGCCCATGCAGCCCAAACCAGTGCCCAGGTAGTCCAAACCAGAGCCCAAGCAGCCCAACCCGGTGCAAACCAGTCCAAACCAATGAAAAGCAACCCAAACCAGTGCCCAGGTAGCCCGGGCAGTGTCCAGGTAGTCCAAACCAGTGCCCAGCCAGTTCAAACCAGGCCCAAGCAGCCCAAACCAGCCCAAACCAGCCCAAACCAGTGCCCCAACCAGCCACCCACCGGCTGGTAGTTGATGGCAGGGCTCATCCCGGGCGTGGAGCTGCGGACCAGGCCGGGTTTCTGGGGCCCGCGCTGGCCCTGGAGCTGGGCGGGGCTGGGGGCGATGACGCGCTGGGACATCAACATGTGGGGCAGGGCTGAGCTGGCGGCCGAGCGGATCACGCTGTGGCCCTGCGGGGAATCTGGGGTTAAATCCCAGCAACCGGCTCGGGACAACCCCAAGAACCCCCCCAGAGCTCGGTAATGAAATGGTAGAAAAATGAGGGAAGCTTGGAGCGTTGATTCCCTGATGCACGGAATTCCTGCTTATGCGGAATCACAGTTAATCTCTAATGCCTCAAATCCCTCATTTTCCCCCAAATTCTCCTGGATTTTGAGGATTGTGGACCTTTTCCCCAGCTCAAGCTGGCACATCTCTGTTTCCTGTGGGAGGCTGGGATTGCTCCATGGTCAAGGAGAGCAGCAGAAATCCATGGAGCAAACATTTCTCCTTTGGGAGCAGCAGGGAGGCTGCAGGCCTTGGAGAATTCCCACCATCCTCATCCCACTCCAGCTGGGACATTGGACATTCAGAGGATCATGGAATATCCATCTCCACAAGGATCACTGAGTCTTAATTCCTGACAAACCCAAATCCAACCCCAAGCACCGGGAATTGAGGGAAAAAGCCCCTCACCTCTGTGTGCACCCACCAAAATCAGCATTTTCCAGGAAAAACCTGGGAATTCTCACCTGTAATGTCCTTAAATTCTGCGGCTCCACCCCCTGAGCTCCGGGCCGGGAGGGGATCTTGGACAGGCCCTGCTGTCCCACGTGGGCGGGGGACGGCTGCACGATGGACGCGGCGTTCTGGACAACGGGGGTCTGGGGGGGCACCAAGGACAGGATTTGTCTTCCCAGGAGGGGATTTAGGGAGTCCCACAGGTGGAGTGGGGGCTCTGTGTGCACCCCTTGCCGTCATCCCTCCCATCCCCACCCCTCACCTTCTGCACCACGTTTTCCTTCTGGAGTTGGCTCTGCCGCAGCTTCTTGAGGAGCACCAGCCGGGCCTCCTCCAGCCGCAGCTCGTCCCGGAGCTGCTTGATCAGCTGCTGCCTCTCCTCCAGGCTCTTCCCCTGGAAAACCCCAGAAACCGAGCAGGATGTCAGCAAGGGAGAGGGGAAGCTGAATCCAAGCAGGAATTTGGGCCACAGGTGTGAGAACAGGGGAGCTGCACATGGAACTGGCTGAGAAATGTCCCAAATGCTTCGTCCCTCCCCAGTGCCCCAAACGCTTCATCCCTCCCCAAATGCTTCATCCATCCTCAAATGCTTCATCCCTCCCCAATGCCCCAGTACTTCATCCCTCCCCAAATGCTTCTTCCCTCCCCAATGCCCCAAATGCTTCATCCCATCCCAAATGCTTCATCCTTCCCCAAATGCTTCATCCTTCCTCAACACCCCAAATGCTTCATCCCTCCCCAATGCCCCAAATGCTTCATCCTTCCTCAACACCCCAAATGCTTCATCCCTCCCCAATGCCCCAAATGCTTCATCCTTCCTCAACACCCCAAATGCTTCATCCCTCCCCAGTGCCCCAAATGCTTCATCCCTCCCCAAATGCTTCATCCCTCCCCAACACCCCAAATGCTTCATCCCCCCTCAACACCCCAAATGCTTCATCCCATCCCAAATGCTTCATCCCTCCCCAACACCCCAAATGCTCCATGCCTCCCCAACACCCCAAATGCTTCATCCCATCCCAAATGCCCAAATGCTTCATCCCTCCCCAAATGCTTCATCCCCCCCCATGCCCCAAATGCTTCATCCCTCCCCAACACCCCAAATGCTTCATCCCATCCCAAATGCTTCATCCTTCCCCAAATGCTTCATCCCTCCTCAAATTCATCCCTCCTCAAAGGCTTCATCCCCCCATGCTGTGCCTTTCCCAGGATGGAATCCCCGTTCCCTCACCTTGAACATCTCCAGGTTGGCCGCCTTGAGCCGCTCCTCCATGCGGGAGCTGGAGCGGGGGCTGGAGGCCTCGTTGTCCGACAGGACGATGATGTCCGGGGACGGGGTCAACCTGCCCCGGTCCTGGTCACTGCAGGGGGAGAGGAACCCCAGTGAGGCAGGAATTGGGGATTTGGGAGCCCCACCGAGCCAGCAGTGTGGGATTCTGAGAGCAGGATCGCCCTCGTTCCAGTACAGACCCGGAGCGGTGCGGCTCCCATGGATACCAAGAGGGAAGGACTCCCTCAAATGCACTCCCTCCCTCTGCAGGGGTGCAAATCCCACCTGGGAATCAGGTGGGAACCAGGAGCGTGTCCTGGTGCTGGGATGGGAGGGAATGGCAGGGATTCTCCAGCCTGGAATTGCTCGTCCTCACTGTGGTGGAGAAGGGGCTGAGCTCCCCCCACATGAACAGCACCACTCCAAGCCTACCCCAACCCAAATCTATTGGAAAAGCTCATTCCATAAAGGAAAACCTGCATGAATATCCAACTGATCCATGATGGGATCGGGAAACCAAAGGAGCAGCAGGGAAAAGAAATAAACCAAAAAATCAGTGGTGGAATCCAGCAGGATCCAGGCAGGATCATCCCAGGATCATCCCGGGAAGGGAGAGTCCAAGAAAAGCCCTTTGAGACCCTGGATTTCATTTCTGCTCCTTGGAAAACTGTGGGATAATCCAGCATGGAGGTAATTCCAGCTCCCTGGAAGGTCCCTGCAGTGAGGGGAGACCATGGAATATCCCATCCCAAACTCTGAGCTCTGAACACCCAGGAGGGACCCCAGAGCCAGATCCCAGCTCCCAGGTTTGGCTGCTCCGAGGCTGGGGAGATGCTCAGAGCTGGGATTGCCTCCCAAACGTTCCAGCTGTTTTTGCGGATATTCCAAAGCACCAGGGCACGGAGCTGTCCCTGCTGCAGCAGAGAAATTCCAGAGCATCCCAAGGAGAAGGAGGCAGTGGGAGCCCGTCCAGGCAAAGCAGGCTGCGTGCCAGGAGTTCCAAACTGGGCTGGCACATCTGGGTGGCACTTCCCTGGATCGGGGCTGTCCTTCCTGCAGCTCCTGGGGATTATTTTGCAGGAGCATCCCGATACATCCAGGCTGCATGACGGACATTCCACCAGGGGAACAAGGGCAGAGCCAGAGTCCAAATCCAAGAGGGAAAACAGATCCATCCATGAGGAATCACAAATTGTTGGATTTCCTTTGTCCAGGGAAGAGCAGAATTCCAACAGAATCACTGGAGGAGGAGCCAGGGCGAGGGAGGCAGGCAGAGGTGAGGAGAGGCGGAGCACATTCCCAAGGAAAATCCAGGAAAATGAGACATTCCCAGTCTCACTTCTCAACTCCGAGTGGAGCATTCCCAGCTCTTCCCAGGGCTGATTTCCTGATCCAAGTGTCCGTGTGCGATGCTGGTGCCCCGCTGGGAACCCTCACATTGCACAATATCCAAGGAATCCCGCTGAGGATGCAGCTCCACACTCAGCAGGACCCTCCAGGGACACCTCCCACCATCCCAGGCTGCTCCAAGCCTCGTCCAGCCTGGCCTCAGACACTTCCAGGGATGAGAAATCCACAAATCTCTGGATAAGCTGTGCCACCTTCACATCCCACCTGCCCTCTGTCCGTGGGAAGCCATTCCCCCTCATCCCACCATTCCCAGCTCTCGGTGTCACCAGAACGGGCTCTCCAGGACCCCTCAAATCCCATTTCGTTCCCAACCCAGCTCCTCCCACCCCAGGATTCCCAGCACCCACCTCCTCCTGGCGCTCATATCCACAGGCTCGTCGTTGATGTTCTCCTTGCCCGGCCGGGCCGCGCTCCGCCCGTCCCCGTGGGGCCTCAGGCTCCCGTTGAGCTTCTCCTCGTAGCCCTTGATCCCGTCCGGCTTCACCGGGAGCTCGTGGGGCACCTCCAGCCCCGCCAGGTCCTTGCGCTTGAGCAGTGCCAGCATCTTCAGCCTCTCCATGGCCTCGTGTCCCTCCATCTTCAGCCTCTTGGCCAGGACGTCCTCACGCTCCTCCGCCGGCTCCAGGCTCCGCTTGAGCAGGTTCAGGCGCAGCGCGTCCTCCGTCATGCGGTCCATCCTGAGGGACAGGGACAGGGACATGTCAGTGCCAAGGATCCCAGTGAATCCCCCCAGGACCTCCCCCGAGCTCAGCTTGGCTTCCCCAGGGAGCTCTGATCTCCTCATGGAGCTCTGACCTCTTGGAGAGCTCTGATCTCCTCATGGAGCTCCAATCTCACAGAACCTTAAGGTGCCTTGGAGAGCTCCAATCTCACAGAGCTCCAACCTCTTGGAGAGCTCTGATCTCATGGAGCTCCAATGCTTTGGGGAGCTCCAATCCCACAGAGCTCTGACCTCGTGGAGAGCTCCAATCTCCCCACAGAGCTCCAACCTCTAAGAGAGCTCCAATCTCCTCACAGAGCTCTGACCTCTTGGAGAGCTCTGATCTCCTCATGGAGCTCCAACCCCTTGGAGAGCTCCAATCCCACAGAGCTCCAACCTTTGGAGAGCTCCAATCCTACAGAGCTCCAAGCTCCTCATGGAGCTCCAACGCTTTGGAGAGCTCCAGCCTCACAGATCTCCAATCCCACAGAGCTCCAACGCCTTGGAGAGCTCCAGTCTCCTCATGGAGCTCCAACCTCTCCAGCCCCCATCCAGGTCAGGAGTATCCCCCTCTGAAAGGCCCTGAAGTCCCTGAGAACAGCAGCACCATCCTTCCTTTGGGATTAAACCCCATGGATGCAGCTCAGCAAGGAAGGGGAGCTGGGATGAACCCCCTGGAACACCAGGAAATCCCCACCGTGCGCTTTTCCAGGCAGGAATGCTCGGCAGCTCCGGGATGGAGGCTCGGGCAGGTCCATCTCCGCCCTCCCACCTCTCCAGGTGCAGGAATGCCCTCTGGAAAACAGGCAGGAGCCCATCCCAACCCCATCCCAAGCCTGGAGCCCATCCCAACCCCATCCCAATCCCGCTCCCAGGCTGATAAGGAACCAGCTCCGACAACAAAGAGCCAGGGGAGCTCCACCTGCAAAGCAGCTGGGCGAGGCCTTTCCCTGAGGAGCAGGGCTGGGGACCAGGACAAACACCTGGGGAATCAGGACAAACACCTGGGGAATCGCTGGGAATTCCATGTGGCTGGCTGGGGAACACAGGAATTCCTTGCTCTGCAGGGAACAGAAAGTGTCCCGTGGAGCACCTGGAGCTGCTCCACACCTGCCAGGACCCGGCTCCGAGTCATTCCCGGGACAAACCCTCCCAAAGCCCTGCCAGGAGGAGGCTCTGGCTCGGGTACAAATCCCTGGAGTGACGCATCCGCACATCGGCACACGAGTCCAGCTCCCACTGGAGACAGCGGGAGCAGGGGAGGGCAGCAGGAAAACCCACGGAAATCCCAAATACGATCCCAAAAAAAGCCGGACAGAGCCTCTGAGGAGCACCGAGGGCTCTTCCCTACCTGCTCATCCCGTCGCTCCGCACGTCTCCCAAATTTAGCCCGGCAAGCCGGGACAGGCCGCGGGAGCCGCTCCCGCCCCCGTCCCGCAGGAGTGACCCCGGGGGGAGCGGGGATGTTCCAGACACCCCGGGAGCACTGGGAGCCGCGCCCAGCGCTGCGGCTGGAGCCGCTGGGAGCGCGCCAGGAACGGGCCCAGGGCTGCTCCCGGCAAGGAGACAGCAGCAGCAGGAGGAGGAGGAGGAGGAGGGAGAGGTGCCCAGGAGCAACATCCCACAGGATAGGAGCTCGCCACGGACAGCTGAGCTGAGCACGGAGCTGGGATCCAGCAGGGAGAGCCAGGATCTCCTGCTCCAACTTCCTGCTTGTCCCTTCCAGGATCCTGCAGGAATTGCAGAGATCCCCCCCAGCCCCTGCTCCATCACCAAGGTGGTCTCACAATGCCCTCCCCTCTGGCATTCCAAACAAATCCAAAGGGCCGTTACCAGGAATGGGGCCCACCACCATTTAATCCACTCCAGAGGTTCTCCAGGCTCAGCCAGATCCAATAAAAATGAAATTAGGCTTTGGATTCGGTATTGAATGGGGCCCTTTGGCTGGAGGGGGAAGGGGAGGATCCACTGGGAATTTCCAGAGCGCTGGGAAAACCAGGGCAGAGCTCCTGATTCCACGCAGAAATCCACAGCAAAGAGCAGGAATGATTCCAATCCCGGGAATCGTCTGGAGGTCGGACAGGCTCCGGGAGGCTCCGCGCTGGCCCCGCTCCGGTCTCGGCACATCCCAAACCGGATCATCCGGCCCCGCCGCCCTTGGGCACAGCCGCCGGGGCTCCGGCACATCCCAGGGAACAGCCTCAGCCTCTCCCTTCAGCTTCCATCTAAAATATCCTCCTCACTGGAAACAAATTCCCAAATGGTGGCAAAACTCATGGAAAACAGGAGCTAAATCCACGGTGCGCCTCCGGACCGGGGTTATCCCTGAGAGCCAAGATTCCAGAAGCCGCAGGAGTGGGATGAGCAGGGCGGGCTGGACCGACCTGGGGAGGCTTTCCAGGAATCCCAGGGTGCTGGACACGGCCTGCTGGTGATTGCCAGCTCTCCGTGGGGATCCCGTCCCTGCCGCGGCACCACGCGCTCCTCGGCACGTTCCTCCCGCTCCGCGGGGCCCGGCAGGACGGGTTTGGTGCAGACAAACAAAGCAGCACCCCCTTTTCCATGGGTATTGGATGCGGTGCCCACAGGGGAAAATATCCAACAACAACAACAAAAAAAAAAAAAAAAAAAAAAAAAAAAAAAAAAAAAAAATTCCTCAGTGGGAGGATTTGAAAGGCTGGAACGAGCGAGCTGGGCCAAAAGAAGGAATATTCCAGGAAGAAGTGGGAATATCCAGGGAGAGATGAAAATATCCTGGGATTTACCCGATGGAATCCAGAACCAAGACTTGGCAGCACCAGGAGTTAATTCCAGCCAGAGTTTATCCAGGCAGGTCCCAGCTCCTTCCCAGCCTCCTTGGAGGGTTTTCCATTGGGTCAATCTCCATGTTGGTCTTCCAGCCCCAGTTTCCAGCCTCAGACCCTCCAGAGCTCATGGAGGGGTTGTAATTCCTGATCCAGCACCAGGAATGGTCCCTGATCTGCCAGGAACAATCCTTGATCCACCAGGAACGATCCTTGATCCACCAGGAACGATCCTTGATCCACCAGGAGTGATCCCTGGTCTGCCACGAGGGATCCCTGATCCACCAGGAACAATTCCTGATCCAGCACCAGGAGTGATCCCTGATCCACCAGGAACAATCCTTGATCCACCAGGAACAATCCCTGATCCACCACGAGGGATCCACATGCCCCCAGTGCCCCCCCAGCATCTTCCAGTTTCCCAACCCCTTTCCACCAGGACCGGAATTCTGCTGAATGGAGCTGCTGGCAGCCCCAGAGGAGCCGAGGTGGATCCCTGGGATCCGAGGGAGCAAGGATGGGAAATCAGGGATAAACCAGCCCAGCCCCTGCTCTGCCCCTTGGGAAGCTCGGGTATGGCCAGGCAGAGGCAGCCTCGGGGACCCAGAGCATCCCTCAAAGTCCATTTGGGGCTGGGATTAATCCCAGGAGAGACCCAGAATCCAAACCCATGCCCAGAGCCAAGGTGCTCCATGAGGCTCCAGCACCATTCCAGTCACTCCAAACCCAGACACCACTCAGATCCGAGGCTGATGGAATAAAACCCATCCAAATCCCATTAAAGTCCCGTTTTCCCGGGATCAGGGAGCGGGAATTGGCGAGATCCAAGCCCTGCAGCTCACCTGGGCACGCTCCCACTGCCCGAACCCCCCTAAATCCCAGGATCTGGCGTCAATCCCCGCTGATCCCGTGGGAAATGCACAGGGCTGGCTGCTCATCCGGAGCCATCCGGCCACAATCCCGCTCCGGGGGCTTCCCGGCACGAGGCGGCTCCGATTCCATCTGGGCTCGGCACATCCCGACGTCGTTGTAAAAAAAAAACAAAAAAAAACCAAAAAAAAAAAACCACCGCGTTCCGGCACGGAGGAACACAAAATGAACACAAAATGGCTGGCTCCCAGGGCCAGCATTCCCAAGGAACGCCAGGAAAAGGAGAATCACCTAAAAAGGTAATTGGGATTGAAGGGCTCGGCGGCCGGGAGCGGGATCCGGGAAGGGGAAAAGGCTCCTTCCTCCAAGGCTGAACAAAAACCGCGCTGGCTCCAGGAATCCCCGGGCAGGAATCCCGAGGCAGGTAAGGGAGGATGAGGGCGGCTCACGGAGATTTTCTCCGGAGCAGGAGGAGCACCGGGATTAAAGCGACGGCAGAGAAGCCCTAAGAACGGCCCCAGAGCCATCCCAGAAGCCGCAGGGACGCGGCTGCTCCCGGGAGGGAATGGGAACACGAGGGAAGATTTGGGAAGGGATGGGAGCGGGCACTGGGATGTGGCAGAGTGGGAATTCCTGCAGAGCAAACTGCTCCAGGAGTTCTGCTGCTCCCGCTCCTGGAGCCCAGCACGGGGACACCGGTCCCTGCTCCCACACACCAGTGCCAGAGCCTGGATCCCCCCGATTCTGGATCTTCCAGACCCTGGATTCCCCCAATTCCATATGTCCCAGCCCCTGGATCTCCTGGATTCTGGATCTCCCAGATTCCAAATCTCCCAGACCCTGGATTCCACCACCAATTCCAGATCTCCCAGACCCTGGATCCCCCCCAATTCCAAATCTCCCAGACCCTGGATCCCCCCCAATTCCAAATCTCCCAGACCCTGGATCCCCCCCAATTCCAAATCTCCCAGACCCTGGATCCCCCCCAATTCCAAATCTCCCAGACCCGGGATCTCTCGGATTCTGGATCTCCCAGACCCTGGGGATCCCCCCAGTTCCGGGTCTCTCAGACCCTGGATCTCTCAGATTCCAGGTCACCACCCCCAGCTCGGGATGTCCTCAGATTCTGCACCCCCAGGTCAAGTACAAAACTAACAATGGGAAGCAGGAAAAGTAGGAAAGGAGGAAAATCCTCCCTCCCCAAAAGTGCTTCCCTTCCCTCCTAAGTTTGTGTTCTTGTCCAACTCCACTTCTCGGGAGCAGGGAATGCCAGGGCCGGGCCCAGCACCACGGGCCTCACACCTCATCCCAGCCCAGGATTTTTGGGATGTGGGAGGAGAGCAGGAATTCCAGAAACTGCTTTATGCCCTGAAATGGGTGGGGGGAGAGGGGGGAAGACCCAAAAACTCCTCAAAGTCTTAGAGAGAGATAAAAATTCCAAAGCATCTGGCTGGGCCGGCCCATTTTGGGAAAAGCCAGCCGGGAAAAAGAAAATGCAATAAAAAGTGATGGGATGGAAGGTGGGGGGGAGGAGGCAGCGCCGGGCCCCGGCCCCCTCCCCATCCGGGATGACGCAGACTTCCCAGGCTCCCTTATATAACGCTTCCCGATTTCCTCGACTGCGGGCGCTGCCTTTGTGCGGCCGCTCCGGCTCGGCGGGGCCATCGATCACCGATGAACGGCCCAATCGATAATGAAATCAATCACCAGGGGAAGGGGAGGGCGTGACAGGGATGCGAGGCATTGTTGTTGCCGGTATTTTTGTCAGCCCCTGTCCAGCGGGCGGCGGGGAGGGTGGGATTGGAGAATTCCAGGGGAATAGCGATGGTGGGGAAAGGGGGGAGGGAAGGGAGAAGGGAATCACGGATCCGCTCCGACAGCAAATCCCAGCGCCAGCGCTCCTTTTCTCCTTAAAACACTCCCTCCTCCAGACACAAAATAAAACCACAAAAAAAACCCCAAAAATTAAAAAAAATTTTAAAAAAAGCGGAAAAGCACCTTAAGGAACCCTTTTGTCCGGTGCGAATTGCCCGACAAACCCCCGGCACGGTCTGAGGGATACTTACAGGTCCAATATTCCCGCTGCCTCGAGTTGCCGAGAAAGCGAGGGAGGAGCGGAGCGGGGAGCGGAGCGGGAAGGGGCAGGAGGCGGCCGGGGCCGGGCAGGGCCCCGCGCTCCATCGCCCGCGGAGCCGCAGCCGCAGCCGGAGCCGGAGCCGCGCTCCGAGCGGGCCCTTCCCTGCCAATCATGCGCGTTCTGTTTTATTAAACAAAAGAAAAGGGGGGATGCTGACTTTTTCCCATGATGCCTCGCGGGGCAGGGAAAAAGAGAAGGGAGAGGGGAAAAAAAAAAAAAAAAAAAGGGAATTAAAAAAAAAAAAAAATTGAATGAAAAAAAAATTAAAAAAAAAAAAAAAAGAAAAGAAGAAAAGATAAAAATTCCGGTCGTGACCGGTTTGGCACTTCCCGACATGGAACTGGCTCCGGATTTTTTTTTGGGGGGGTGGGGGTTTAATTTTTCCTGGGGTTTCGGCGCTGGCGCGGCCGCCCCCTCCCCGCTCCCCCTCCCCCCGCTGCTGGCCCCCCGCCAAACTTTGTCTTCATTCATGGAAGCTCCTTCCCTCCCCTGGAATTTTAACCCTTTCCCTCCCAAAAAGGAGCCTCGGCGCCGCCGGGAGCCGCCCCTCCCATTGCCAAAAAAACCGCGGCCCGAGGTCGAAGCAGCCTCGGGATCGCCGAGCCCAGGGCAGGGAGAGGGTCCCGAGAGATCCCAGGGAATGTGCCCAGGGAATGTGCCCAGGGATCCCAGGGAATGCGCCCAGGGATCCCAGAATGTGCCCAGGGATCCCAGAATGTGCCCAGGGATCCCAGGAAATGTGCCCAGGGAACCCAGAATGTGCCCAGGGAATGTGCCCAGGGAGTGTGCCCAGGGATCCCATGGAATGTGCCCATGGAATGTGCCCAGGGATCCCAGGAAATGTGCCCAGGGATCCCAGGGAACGTGCCCAGGGATCCCAGGGAATGCACCCAGGGAATGTGCCCAGGGATCCCGGAATGTGCCCAGGGAATGTGCCCAGGGATCCCAGGAAATGTGCCCAGGGATCACAGGGAATGCACCCAGGGAATGTGCCCAGGGATCCTGGAATGTGCCCAGGGAATGTGCCCAGGGATCCCAGAATGCGCCCAGGGATCCCGGAATGTGCCCAGGGAATGTGCCCAGGGAATGTGCCCAGGGAATGTGCCCAGGGATCCCACGGAAGTTGCCCAGGGATGTGCAAGATCCAAGGAACAACCAAGAAGACACCAAGGGATGTCAACGAAGACGCCGAAATCCCAAAAAAGACACCAAGGGAAGGGGCAGGAGGAGATGCTGAGGGATGTGAGGAAGATGCCAAAGGGTCCCATCAAAGGTCACAGGGAGCAGGGGAAGATCCCTGAGGATTCCCTGGGAAGATTCCCTGAAGATGCCAAGGGCTGGGAGACGCCACCTGTGGGGTTTGGCCCTGCAGAAGGAGCATCCAGAGGGATTTCAGCTGTCCCAAACCTCCTGATCCAGCTGAGCCCAATTCCAGAGGCGCCCAAAGCCCACTCTGGGTCCCCAGGGCTGAGGGTGTCCCGAGGGGGGAGCAGAGGGAAGAGGATGGGGACAGATCTGGGGCCTCGTTAAGGAATTAATGAGAGCTTGGAGCATTCACCGCATGGAGAACCCAGGAGATGGGAGAATCCCAGGGATGGAGAATCCCAGGGAATGGAAAACACAGTTTTGAACCAAAACACGGAGGATTGAGCCTGGATATTTGGGATTCCTTAGCCACAGGAATATCCCTATCCTCCTTCCAGCCCTCCCTGTGAGGGTGGGGAGGCCCTGGCACAGATTATCCCGGGATTCTGAGGCTGCCCCATCCCTGGAAATGCTCAAGGCCAGGCTGGACAGGGCTTGGAGCAGATGGAAGGGCTCAGATTCCCCCAAAACACCCCGATAATCCCATAATCCCCAACATCCACGGCTTGGTTCCACCCCTGAGGTGTGGGAGTCTGGGAATTCCACAGCATTCCAGCACTGGAACCCCCAGTTTGCCTTTCTTGGATAAAATGGAACAATTTGGTTTCCAAAGGGGGAAAGGATTAATTAGCTTTAATTGCATGCTCGTTTCCATGGATTTATCAGCTAATGAGGGGGTGGGATGGGCCCGGGGATGATTTATTCCAGGCTGTGTCCATGGAAAACGCAGAGGGCACAGGAGAGCAGCAAATTCCTTTATTTCTCCATTCCCTGGTTTTTCAGGACCATTCCAGGCTGTTTCCATCCTCCCCCTTTTCCTCAGGCCCTTCCATCCCTGTTTTTGCTGGGTGGGGATTTGGGAAGGGATAAAATCCCTCCCATCCCACTGCTCCCAATGGATTCCCAATGGATCCCCAATGGATCCTCCCAGCCAGGATGGGCAAAGGAAGCACTCAAACATCATTTCATTGGATTTGGGGTTTTTTCCCTGTGGATCCATTCCCTGGGAGCTTCTGTTTCCTCAAAAGGTCTTTGAGGAATCTGACCAGAGCTCCTTTCATCCCAAATCCAAAGGATCCCCGGATCTTCTTCCCCACTGATGCATCTCCCTCAAAACAGAGAATCCCTGGATCCAATTCCCTCTCCTCCTAAACTAAACACAGACAGGATCTGTGATCCTGATCCGGCCTCAGGCCAACACTGTGTACTCAGCAAGAGATTCTGCAAAAACTGGAGGGTGATTAAGCAGGGAAATGGAAGATTCTTCCCCAATTCTGGCATCCAGTGGGAATCCTGATCTCCAGGGAAGGCCTCGCTCAAGGAGCTTCCACCACAACCTCAGCACAACCCAAGGATTGCCAGGATCCGACCAGGGGAAGGTGGGAATCCATGATCCCATTCCCGTGGCTTCATCCCAACCCCTCCAGAACGTGTCCTCTGCCTGCTGGGAATTCAGGATTCCCATCCCAAAGGACACCAGCAGAGCCATCCCCACCCACATCCAGCAGCTCCAACTTCCCAGTAAAACCAGTGAGCGTTGGGTTCTGGGATTCCCTCAACCTTCATTGAGGCCATTCCTTGGAAAAGCAGGAACCCACGATCCCATTCCCACGGATTCATCCCAACCCCAGCTGGGTTAACCTCTCCTTTGCCTGATGGGAATTCAGCAGCTCCAACTTCCCAAGCCCAGCAATTCCAGCTAAAACCAGCAAATTTTGGGTTCTGGGATTCCTCAATCTTCCCTTGAGGCCATTCCATGGAAAAGCAGGAATCCACGATCCCATCCCCATGGAATCATCCCAACCCCTCCAGAACGTGTCCCTGGCCTGCTGGGAATTCAGGATTCCCATCCCAAAGGACACCAGAGCCATCCCCACCCACATCCAGCAGCTCCAACCTCCCAAGCCCAGCAATTCCAGCTAAAACCAGCAAATTTTGGGTTCTGGAATTCCATCAACCTTCCATTGAGACCATTCCTTGGAAGGAACAAACACCCAGCCATGGGAATGCCCCCATGGCACAAGGAGGTGTTGGGATTTCTCAAGGCTCCAAGATTTAACTGGAATCCAGGATTTAAGAAAGAGGAAAATCCAAGTTCGGGATTTTTATTTTTTTTTTTTTCCCCAAACAGCAAGTTTGGAGTTACTGAAGGAGAACCATGGGATCATTCTGGAATTCCCTGGAATTCTGTGTCCCTCTGGTTGCTGCCTTTTCCCTCAGTGTGGAGGCAGCACAGGGATGTGTTTGAGGAGCTGGGGAATTCCTCATGGACATGGAGGAGCTCCCCCACCTGCACCTCTCATCCTTGAGGTGAGCTGGAACCGGGAGCAGCTGAAATTCCCAATCCTTCCTTCAGCCAAGGGCCAATCCCTGGAGCCTCGACCTTAAAATCCCCTGGGGGAAACAGCCCAGGCAGGTTTTGCAGCCAGGCCCTCCCTAAAAGCCAGGATTTGGGGAGCACACCTGCAGTTTGGGGAGTTTCAGGTGGATTTTGGGCAATTTCTTGCTCGCAGCTGACTGGGAAACCAAAAATGGGTGCTGGGATGGATGACAAGGAGCAGCCTCCTCTTCCCACAGGCTTTGGCTCAGTCTCATCCCAAAAAACCCCAGGGTTCATGCGTCCATCTTCTGGGACTCCATGAAAATGAAGCCCGAATTTTACTGGGAAAAACACCCCAGGCATGGAAAACCCACAGAAATCCAACTCCTCCCATCGCCTCCGCCCCCAGGGCTTCCAAAATGGGGCAATTCCAGGATTCAGCCCCAAAATCCACGCTCAGAGCTCACGGGGTGGAGTCTCTGGAGCGGGGATGGGACCCCATGGCCGTGAGGAGCATCCCTGGAAATCAAACCCGGGGCTAATTTTAGGTTTGGAAGCGCCGCTCCCAACACCCTGCGGATTCCAGAGGCTGGGGCTGCTCTTCAGAGGGAGTTCAGGGATTTTCCAGATGCCACCATCCCAAATTCCACGTCCGAGGGGCAGGGAGGCAACCCCGGGGTCTGGAGGGGGGAGTGATCCCCTTGCCCCAGCCCATCCTGAACCTGCCAGTGCTGGGAAGGGCTGCACTCATGGGAAAACCAGGGGAAGAAAAAGGAAAAATAAATCAAGAAAAATTAAAATAAAGAAAAATAATAATAATGATAATAAAATTTAAAAAGAAGCATAAAAAATTAAAATAAAAATTAAGAAAAAAATTTTAAAAAATAAAAAGAAAAAAAAGAAAAATAATAAAAAGATAAAAAGAAAAAAGAAAAAGAAAAATAAAGAAAAATAATAAAAAGAAAGGAAAATAAAAAAGGGGAAAATTAAAAAGGGGGAAAATAAAAAGGGGGAAAATAAAAAAGGGGGAAAATAAAAAAGGGGGAAAATAAAAAAGGGGGAAAATAAAAAAGGGGGAAAATAAAAAAGGGGGAAAATAAAAAAGGGGGAAAATAAAAAAGGGGGAAAATAAAAAAGGGGAAAATAGAAAAGGGGAAAATAGAAAAGGGGAAAATAGAAAAGGGGAAAATAGAAATGGGGAAAATAGAAAAGGGGGAAAATAAAAAAGGAGGAAAATAAAAAAGGGGAAAATAAAAAAATAAAAAGAAAAATAAAAAAGAAAAATAAAAAAAGAACCAAGCTCAGCACTGCAGCCTCTTCCTGACCCACTTCCCTCAGATCAGGATGAGCTCCCCCAGCTCTGAGTGAGCGCTGAGGTGCCCAAAATCCCCAAAGCAGCGGGATGGGGGCGGATTTGGGGATGGAAGGAGCCCCAGACACAACAGGGCAGCTCCTGATGGGAACGGGCTGGGACATCCTTGAACATTCCCCGTGTCCTGCTGAAGGAGGAGAGAGCTGGGATTGCCCAGCCTGGAAAAGGGAAGGCCCAGGGAGAGCGTGGAGCATCCCCAGCAGCCAAAGAGGCTCTGAGGGATGTGGGACAAGGACGTGGAGTGGCAGGAAAAGGGGGAACGGCCTGGAGCTGGGAAAGGGGAGATTGGGGTGGGATGTTGGGAAGAAATTCCTGCAGAGAAATGAGGGTGCATCCCAACACATCCCATCCCAGCCATGAGAGCATCCCTAAATGCTACAAAACACAGAATTTCCCTAAGAACCTGGAAAAGACCCTAAAACAGCGACAAAACCCACGGCAAACACAACCCCAGCCATCCATGGGGAGGAATTCCAGGATCCACGTGAACCCCAAACCCACAGATATCCCTAAAAATCTCAAAAAAATCCCAAAGCACCAACAAAACCCACGGCAAACACAACCCCAGCCATCCATGGCTGTACAGAGCAGAATTCCCAGATCCATGTGAACCCCAAACCCACAGATATCCCTAAAAACCTGGAAAAGACCCTAAAACACCAACAAAACCCACGGCAAACACAACCCCAGTCATTTGTGGGGAAGAATTCCCAGATCCAGGTGAAAGCCAAACCCACAATTTTCCACCAGGAACTCTGATGGACCAAGGAGCATTTTTGCCATTGGAGATGGAAGAGCCAAGCATGGAAAACTGTCAATGACCTGGGAAATAATCAGGGAAAAGCTGAAGATTGGAAGGAATCTGGGAAATTCCTGTCCTGAGCGTGGATCCCAACCCCCTTGGGAGATGGCACTGGAGGGGAAGGTGCTCCCAAGAACATCCTGAGTGGGATAAATAATAAATCCTGCCAGGCAGGAATTGCTGCCCTCCCCTGCGCCAGCAGCACCCGAGGGGAGCCCGGGAGCCGCCCTGCTCCGGGGGGATGCTCTGAGCACAGATGGAAAAGGGATGGAGGCAGCGCCAGGAATGGTGCCAGGGGAAGGTGGCACCCAGATCCCAAAGGATCAGAGCAGTGGCACCGCCATGGAGCCCTGGGATGGATCCCAGCAGCTCCAACACCACCAAATCCCAGCCCAACCCTGGATTCCCAGCAGGGACTCCCTGTGGAAACTCCATTTCACCCCAACAGCAACCTCAGCATGAGCATCCCTGAGCTCTGCTCCCCCAAATCTGAGCTCTGCTCCCCCAAATCTGAGCTCTGCTCCCCCAAAATCCCTGTGCAGATGTCCCAAACCCTGGCACGTGCTCCAAGCAGAGATGGAAGATGGATGGAGGCAGTGCCAGCCTCGTGACCAGGAAAGGTGCCAGGGGAAGGTGGCACTGAGATCCCAGAGGATCAGAGCACTGGAACCACCACGGAGCCCTGGGATGGATCCCAGCAGCTCCAACACCACCCAGGTGACAAATCCCAGCTCGAGCCTGGATTCCCAGCAGGGATTTCCCTGTGGAAACTCCATTTCACCCCAACACCACACAGATCTGGGGGATGTCCCAAATCCTGGCGCGTGCCAGGGTCTCTCAGGGCGGGCACCCCCAGTCCTTAAAACGCCTGAAATCGCCCTAAAAGCGCGGCTGCCTGTGCCATCAGCCCCAGCCCCCACCCGGGAGCACCGAGGAACAGGAGTCAAATCCTCCCACACTCCTGCCAGGAGGAGGCTGCTCCCATTCCCGTGCTCCCCCTTCCTCGTCCTCCTCCTCCTCCTCCTCCCGCCCGGCAGCGGCCGAGGAAGCTCCAAAAAAAAAAAAAAAATCAAATGGATGTTAAAATTAAAAAAAAAAAAAAAAAAAAAAAATCAGAAATGCTCGGGAAAAGCCAATCGATCCCGGCTCTTCCTCCCTGCTCCCAGATTCCCAAATCTCCTCCTCCTCCTCTGTTCCCGGCAAACCACCCCCTCCCCCCGCCATCACAGATCCCTTCTCCAGGCTCCAAAGGGAGGAGAAAGCGCCCAAACGCCTCAATTTTGGGAATGTGGGCAAGGATTCTCCTCGGGAGCAGAAATCCTCATCGCCGGGAGGAGAAATCCTCTCGGATCTGCTGCTGGGAGGGGATCCAGCTTCCCAAAAAGGGGTGAGGAAGGGGCCGTGCCCCCTCCCACCCCCCCAGTGCGGCGTTTCCATCCCGATCCCACCCCAAAGCCGGGCAGGGGAAGGCGCCGGAGGCTCCTGCAGGGATGGCAAAGTTTCCCCGCTGCCTCCGAGCAGGGGAAGCAGCACCGGGAAGTGAGGGGGGGGCGGCAGGAAAAGAGGGAGAATCCCGCGGGGAGGAAATCCGGGATGAGGCCGGGAAACGGCGCGGAAAGGAACCGGGAGCCGCTCCCGAATCCCGCAAGGAGCGGAGGAAACAAAGGGGGGCTCGAGGGGGGGCGATCCAGGGGGTTCCCGGCATCCGCCCCCCTAAATCCCATCGGGAACACCCCGGATTTCCCGGGGGATTCCCCGGCGCGCCCCCAAACCTCCCGGGCTGAGCCCCAAAATCCCTCGGCTCTGCTCCCCCAAATCGGGGCTCTGCTCCCCCAAAATCCCTGAGCGCTGCTCCCCAAACCTGGGTTCTGCCCCCCAAAATCCCTCAGCTCTGCTCCCCAAAATCCCTGAGCATTACCCCCAAAATCCCTCAGCTCTGCTTCCCAAAATCTGAGCTCTGCTCACTAAAATCCCTGAGCTCCGCACTCCCAAATCCCTGGGCTCTGCTCCCCAAATCCGAGCTCTACCCCCCCAAAATCTCTGAGTTCTGCTCCCCAAAATCCCTCAGTTTTGCTCCCCCACATCTGAGCTCTGCTCCCTAAAATCCCTCAGCTTTGCTCCCCAAAATCCCTGAGCGCTGCTCCCCCAAATCCGAGCTCTGCTCCCCCAAACCCGACCTCCGCCGCCGCCCAACCCCTCGGGCTCTGCCTGCTGCCCTCAGCCCCCCAAAATCCGCCCTCAGCCCCTCAAAATCCACTCTCAGGCCGCCAAAATCCGCCCTGAGCCCCCCAAAATCCCCCTCAGCCCCTGTTCTCGCCCCCCCCACCCCGAGACAGGCCCTGCCCCGCCCCCGCCGGGCCCGGCCCCGCCGCCCCCGCGGGCCTCACCTGGCTCGGGGGTCTCGGCGGGTTCCCGGCGGTTCCCGGTGGTTCCCGGCGGTTCACGGTGGGTCCCGGCGGTTCCCGGCGGGTCCCGGGCGGTCCCGGGGGTCCCGGGCCGGGCGGGCGGAGCAGACGCGGCCACCGCCGAGCGCAACCGGCACCACCACAAACAATGCCGCTGATTGGCCGCCGCCGCCGCCGCGCCCGCCCCGCCTCCCGACCCCAGCCGCGACGCCAATTGGTGCGGCACGGAGACTGGCACAACATCTCACCAATGGAATCCCTGCAACCCGCTCTTATCCCACCTGACAGCTTTCACTGGGTGTCTCAGCAATGATTGACGTCCCGCTGCACCAATGTGAACGCGCCGAGCTTCCCCGCGGGGCGCCTTTAATGGGTCCCCGAGCCTGAACATCCGGGTACCACCGGCGGCGCGCGGTGGCGGCGCGCGACTTCTCCCCCGGCGCGCCGGGGATTTTTGTCCCCTCCCAGCCGCCGTACCCGCCCCGGGCGCAGCTCCGGCCCGGTTCCCCCGCACGTGGCGCCTCTGCGAGGCCGCGGTGGCTCCGGGGAGGAGATCCCGGCTCTGGGGACACCGGGCACTGCCCACCAATGCCCGGCGGGGCCGCAGCGCGCGGGGCTCGGCGGCCGCGAGGCCTCATGGCCCGTGCCCGGATCCAAGATGGCGGCCTGAGGGCAGCGCCAGGGTCCAAGATGGCGGATCCGGCCTCACTCCCCTCAGGGGGGTTCCGCACCCTAAAACCCCCCCGGTAAATAAAAATTATCCCGGAGACAGCGAGGAAAATACCGCAGCAGCTTTTATTTACAGGCCCCTGGGGCGGGGGCTGCTATTGCACAGTGCGAGGGGAGGGGGCGGCCCCGAACCCCCCCCAGTGGCCACCGAACCCCCCAATGGCCCCAAATCCCCCCGGGGGGCACAAACCCAGAGCCCCCCCAGCTGCCCTGGCACCCCCAAACCCCCCCGGGACAGAAATGAGGAGGGGGAACCCCCCCAGAGCGGCCCCTGCCTGTCCCACCCGCGCTCTCACTCTGGGGGAGGCTGAATAAATAAATAAAAATATATTAACACTGACTTATAAAACCCGTCGTGAGCCTGGGGTGCCTGGGGTCCTTTCTCCCCACCCTGGAGCATTTGAGGGGGATCCTGGGGGGTCCCTTCTGCCTCCTGGAGTATTTGAGGGGTTCCTGGGGGTCCTTTCCCCACCTTGAAAGATGTGAGGGGGGTCCTGGGGGTCCCTGGCGTATTTGAGGAGGGTCCTGGCGGGGGGGGGGTCCCTTCCCCATCTCGCCCCCCCACACACACTTTGGGGGTGCCCGGGGGGGGTCGTTCCCATCTCCTCCTGGGGGGTTCCCTGTGCCGGTGTCGGTCCCGGGGGTCTCTCAGCACTCGGGGGGCGCCCCGAAGCACCGGCGGCACTCGGAGGCTCTGGCGCTCGGGGGCTGCGCCCGCCGCCGCCGCAGCTCGTCCCGGCCCGGGGCCCCGCCCAGCTTGGCCAGCGCCGAACGGTACCGGCGGTCAAAGGCGGCTGGGGGGGACACGCGGGGGTCAGCACGGACACCCCCGGACCCTCCCCTGTGTACCCCCCCCCCGGACACACCCTGAGCACCCCATGGCCCTCCGAGCCCCCCAGACCCACCGTGTCCCTCTGTGCCACCCCCGTGTCCCTCTGTGCCACCCCCAATGTCACCCCCGTGCCCCCCGTACCGATGTCCGTGTGCTCCCGGCCCAGCGCCGCCAGCGTCAGGAACAGCAGCTCCCGGTAAATGCTCCTGCAGGAGGGGACAGGGAGGGGGGATTTGGGGGGAATTTGAGGGGGTTTTGGGGAGATTTGGGGGGAATTTGGGGGGGGGGGGTTAGAATTTGGGGGTGTGTCCGTACCTGTGCAGGGTGCGGGGGGCTTTGGGGTCCGCCAGGGTCTCCAGGAAGAGCCCAATGGCTTTGTGCACCTCATTGAGCCCCACATGGCTCAGCAGGGCCTCCAGGAAGGGCAGCGAGAACGGGGGGGCCGGGGGGCCCCAGGGGTGCAGCCGGGGGGGGATGTTACCTGAGGGACCCCAAAATGTGACCCCAGTGTCCCCAAATCCCCAGGATTGTCACCTGGGGGACCCCAAAGGTGAGCCCAGTGTCCCCAAGGTGTCCCCGATTCCCCTCTTTGCTCTTGGCCATTCCCCTCCTCCTTCCATCCCCCCGTTTACCCCATCCCCACATCTCCCAATCCCATGTCCCCATTCCAACATCCCCAATCCCATATCCCCATACCCCAAATCCAATCCTCCACCCCAAATCCCAGCCACAATCCCATATCCCCTTCCCCATATCCCCAATCCCACCCCCCAAATCCCACACCCCAATCCCATATCCCACACCCCCATTCCCATATCCCAATCTCCCCAATCCCAGTCCCTGTTCTCACTGTGCAGCCTCCAGATCACGTAGAGGGGGGGGCAGCTCTCGGGGTCGGGGCTCAGCACATCCCACAGGAGCCTCACACGGACACGGGAGGGCTCGGGGGGCTGCACGATGGGGGGGGGGGTCAGGACTACCAAGGACCCCCCAGACACCCCAAGATCCCCACCAGAGCCCTCCCAGAACTCCCCAGAGCCCCCCAAACGCACCTGTGGGTCCGGGGGGGCGTGCTGGGAGCCCAGCAGCAGCAGGGGCAGCTGGCTGGGCAGCGCCAGGCGCTGGAAGAACCAGAGCAGGTTCCAGTAGATGATGGGGTGTTTGTCCACCAGCTCGGGCCGCGCCAGCAGCTCCCCGCCCTCGTTCTCCACCAGGCTCTCGAGCTCCTTGCGCAGCACCAGGGGGCTCAGGTAGGCAAAGGCCACGCGCTCCCGGCGCCACGGGGGCTGCAGGGGGGGACACACGATGGGGACACCCAGATTAGGCAGGGGGACACAATGGGGACACCCGGATTAGGGGGGGACACAATGGGGACACCCGGATTGGGAGGGGGACACGATGGGGACACCCGGATTGGGAGGGGGGGACACGATGGGGACACCTGGATTAGGGGGGGACACGATGGGGACACCCGGACTGGGAGGGGGGGACAACCTCTGCCCATCCCTGGAACACTCCGGGACCTGGGAGCACCCCCTGTCCAGACCTGGGAATGGGGGGCAAGCCCCAAATTAGAGGGGAGGGACCCCCTAGAATGCACCAGGACGTGAGAATTTGGGGGGGACACACTTGGGACCCCCTGCCCAGCCCAGAACCACCAAAGCACCCGCGGTGACCCCAAATCCTGGCTGGGACTGTCCCAACCTCAATTTCAGGGATGAGGGACCCCACCCCACCATTCCCAGCCCCCCCCATTCCCAGTCCCCCCCAGTACCGGGGTCTCGGCGCAGCCGTTGCACAGCCCGGGGGTCCCGGGGGTCTCGGGGGTCCCGTCCAGCTCCAGGCAGCGCCGGCGGTCACTGAGCACCGGCCCCTGTGGGGAGGGGGGCACCGGGGGGGGGCTGCGGGACAGACAGGGGGGTCAGAGTAATGGGGGGCACCGGGGAACCCCCAAAGGGTGGATGGATGGATGGATGGATGGATGGATGATGGATGGATGATGGATGGATGGATGATGGATGGATGGATGGATGGATGGATGGATGGATGGATGGATGGATGGATGGATGGATGGATGGATGATGGATGGATGATGGATGGATGGATGGATGGTGGATGGATGGATGGATGGATGGATGGATGGATGGATGATGGATGGATGATGGATGGATGGATGGATGATGGATGGATGATGGATGGATGGATGATGGATGGATGGATGATGGATGGATGGATGATGGATGGATGGATGGATGGATGATGGATGGAGGGATGGATGGATGGATGGATGGATGGATGGATGGATGGATGATGGATGGATGATGGATGGATGATGGATGGATGGATGGATGGTGGATGATGGATGGATGGATGGATGGATGGATGGATGGATGGATGGATGGATGGATGGATGGATGGATGATGGATGGATGATGGATGGATGGATGGATGGTGGATGATGGATGGATGGATGGATGGATGGATGGATGGATGGATGGATGGATGGATGGATGGATGGATGATGGATGGATGGATGATGGATGGATGATGGATGGATGGATGGATGGTGGATGATGGATGGATGGATGGATGGATGGATGGATGGATGGATGGATGGATGGATGGATGGATGGATGATGGATGGATGGATGATGGATGGATGGATGATGGATGGTGGATGGATGGATGGATGATGGATGGATGGATGGATGGATGGATGGATGATGGATGGATGGATGGATGGATGATGGATGGAGGGATGGATGATGGATAGATGGATGGATGGATGGACGGATGGATGATGGATGGACGGACGGATGGATGGATGGATGATGGATGGATGGATGGATGGATGGATGATGGATGGATGGACGGATGGATGGATGGATGGATGATGGATGGATGGATGGATGATGGATGGATGGACGGATGGATGGATGGATGGATGATGGATGGATGGATGGATGGATCCATGGATGGATCCATGGATGGATGGATGGATGGATGATGGATGGATGGATGATGGATGGATGATGGATCCATGGATGATGGATGATGGATGGATGATGGATGGATGGATCCATGGATGGATGGATGGGGGGAATGGTGGGGAGCAAAGAGGGGGGTTGGGGACACCTTGGGGACATGGGGAGGGCAGTGGGGGTCCCTGGGGGTGTCCCCGGGGGTGGCACCTGGGGGGCCGCCGGAGGTCGCGGATCTCGATGCTCAGGAAGGGCACGAAGGAGCGGGAGCAGAAGGGGCACGAGGTGTTGAGGTTGGAGTCGTCCGAGGTCCAGCCGGCCATGAGCTCCTCATCGAACACGAGCGCGGCACAGCCCGGGCAGCGCGAGCAGCTGGACAGCAGCACCTGCGGGCACGGCTCACTCTGACCCCAAAGGCAGCCGTGCCCCCTAAACCTGGGCTCTGCCCCCCTAAACCCGAGCTCTGACCCCCCAAACCTCAGCTCTGACCCCCAGACCCCAGATCTGCCACCCAAAGCCCAGCTCTGTCCCCCAAACCTCGGCTGTGCCCCCCAAATCTCATCTCTGCCCCCCCCCCATTTCCCACCTCCAGGCCGGGGGGCTCCGTCCCCGCCCCCCCGTCCGTGCAGGGCTCCCCTGAGGCTTTGGGGGCGCCGCTGCTGCCCCCCGAGGCATCGGACAGGTCCAGTTCACTGCCCAGGGACACCGAGCTCTGGGGAGAGACGGGGGACACACGGGGGTCAGGGGGGGCGGCTGGACAGACGGATGGACAGACAGACGGACGGACAGACGGACAGACACGGTACCTCGGAGGCCGTGGACTCGGGGCGCTCCCGGGGCCGCAGCAGGGTCCCGGCGGGGCTGCGCCGTGAGGTGGGGGGGTCCCCGTCCCGGTGCTCCGACCCCCGGCGACCCCCGGGCTCCCGGGGGGGCTCCGAGGGGCGCGGGGGGCGCTTACCGGGGGACAGCAGCTGCTGCAGCTTGGCCGCCAAGCCCCGGCGCGGGGTCACCCCCCCGGGACCCCCACCCCCGGCACCACCGGGACCCCCCCCCCCGGGCCCCTCGTCGCCGCCGCTGTCGTCGGTGGCGATGTCCGAGAGGCTCCCGTCGGCCGAGCCGGGGGGGCCCCGCGGGCGGTGGGGAGGGGGCGGCGGGGTGGGGGTCACCGGGAGCAGGGGGGGCTCCCCGGGACCCTCCCGGGCCGCCCCCGCCTCGGTGCGGGCGGGGAAACTGAGGCTGCCGCTCTTGACGAGCCGCGGGGCCGGCACCGGGTCCCGGAGGCTCCGGCCCGCCCAGGTGGTCTGGCGGTGCAGGGGGGGGCGCGGGGCGGGGGGGGCACGGTCACCTGGGGGGGGGACAGAACAGAGGGGTCAGGGACAGAGGGGTCAGCACAGCAGCCCCCAACCATGGCGGGGGACAGAGGGGTCAGGGACAGCAGATCCCACCCCTGGGGGGGCTCAGTCACCTGGGGAGGACAAGGGGGTGTCAACGACCCCCATAACATCCCCCCCCCGCCCCAGGGGGGTGACAAGAGGGGGACAGGGGACAATCACCGGGGTCTCCCGCATGCCCTGGAGATGCTCAGGGGGGCTCGATCAGGGGGTGTGAGTGTGAGTGTGAGTGGGTGGGCTGGGGGGGGCTCAGTCACCTGAGGGGGACAAGGGGGTGTTAACAACCCCCATAACACCCCCCCAACACAGGGAGGGGACAGGAGGGGACAGGGGACAATCACCGGGTCTCCCGCATGCCCTGGAGATGCTCAGAGGGGCTCAATCACCCACAGGGGGCCCAGGTGTGGTGAGTGTGGTGCCACCCCCTCTGTGCCCCCCGTGCCCTCACCAGGGGGGTCTCAGTCACCTGAGAGGGCCCAGGTGTGGTGAGTGTGGTGCCACCCCCTCTGTGCCCCCCGTGCCCTCACCAGGGGGGTCTCCAGCCGCTCTCTGGCGCTGCCTCTGCCTCAGGGGCTGCCGGAACTGCGCCGCCCCCAGCACCACGTTCCGCAGCTTGGCCCAGCGCAAGCGCCCCCCCTGCGTCCCCGCCGGCCATTTGCTCTCCAGCACCGCCTGCCGGGGGGGCGCAGGGGGGGTTAGGGGTGGCCAGGGGACCCCCAGCACCCCCCCCAGGGCGTCCCCTCCGTGTCACCTTGTTGTAGTAGCCGTAGGTGACGGTGTTGGGGACGATGCCGGCGCGCTTCATCTCCAGCAGGACGCGCACGGACAGCACGGGCTCGCCGTACTGCCCGCACAGCTGCATCAGGATGCGGTAGCACACCTGGGGGGCACCTCCCCGTCAGCCTGGGGGGCACCCCGGGCACCCCTCCGGCCTCAGGATGCCACAGAGCCCCAGCAGCACAAGCTGTGCCAATCCCCAGCTGGACACCAATGCCCAGGACTCCTCAGACACCGCCCTGGGCAGCCCTTCCAAAGCCTGACCAGTTTCTTCAGGAGGAATTTTCCCAAATATCCACCCTGAGGCTCCCCTGGCCCAGCTCTCATCCTGTCCCCGTTCCCTGGGAGCAGAGCCTGACCCATCCCCTGGCTGTCCCCTCCTGGCAGGAGCTGTGCAGAGCCACCAGGTCCCCCTGAAAAGGGCTGAGCCCCTTTCCAGCTCCCTCAGGAATTCTCCATTCCCCTCTCCTGCTGCTCCAGCCCCTCCAAGTCCCTCCTGGCCAGAGAACTGGACCCAGCCCTGGACACTGGACCCAGCACTGGACACTGGACCCAGCACTGGACACCAACCACAGTTTCCCGTTTCCCTCATCCTCCAGCCCCACTGACCCCATCAGTGCCACCCCACAGCAGCTGCCCCTTTTTCCTGCAGGTTCTGGGGCAGGACCTGACCCACCTCGTCGGGCAGCACCACCTTGTGCTGCTCCATCTTGCGCAGCACGTCGTAGGCCAGCTGCAGCGCCCGCAGCTTGGCAGGGGCAGCGCGCACCTGCGTGGGCAGGTACAGGAACCAGAGGCCGTAGCAGTGCCCCAGCAGGCACCGTGCCCACAGCTCGGGCACCGCCGACGACTTCTGGGCCACCCGCTGGGCCACCTTCATCTCCTGGGGACACCAGGGGACAGTCAGGGAATGGGAGCTGAGCCCTCAGTGCCGTGCCCAGCTGGGCACCTGGCCAGGTGGCACAACTCAGAGACACCTGTGCGGGTGCTGTCCCAGCTGGGCACCTGTTCGGGTGGCACAGCTCAGGGGCACCTGTGTGAGTGTTGTTGCCATCTCACAGGTGGCACAGCTCACAGGGACACTTAGCCAGGTGCTGTCCCACCTGCCCAGGTGTCCCAGCAGCCGTGCCCAGGTGCTGTCCCTCACCTGCTTGGTGCGCCGTGGCGCGGGGCTGCTCGGGGCGCTGCTCCTGGCCTGGCACAGCTGAGCCACCAGAGGGTCCCGGGGGGGCTCCAGCAGCTCCGGGCGCAGCGTGGGGAACCCGTCATACCTGGGTGTGGGGGGCACAGGTGAGGGGGGTTTGGGGAGGGGGACACCCAGGGAGGGGCCCGGGGGTCTCACCTGTAGCGCGCGGGGGGCTCGGCCCCGTCGGGCCCCGCCGGCTGCTCCGGGGGGGTGATGAACACCGTGTGCTCCCCACCACGGGGGTCGTCCAGCTCCATCAGGGGCGTGTCCTCGGGCTTCTCCAGGTCCACCTGCACCTGGAGGGGCGGCGGGGTCAGCAGGGGGACGGAGGGGACACAGGGACACATGGAGGGGACACAGAGACACACAGAAAGGACACAGGGACACACGGAGGGGACACAGGGACACACGGAGGGGACACAGGGACACACAGAAAGGACACAGGGACACACAGAGGGGACACAGAGACACACGGAGGGGACACAGGGACACGCGGAGGGGACACAGGGACACACAGAAAGGACACAGGGACACACCTTGGGGACACCTGTGAGGAACTTGAGGCAGGGAGTGAGTGACACACAAGGGACACGCAAGGGGGACACACCTTGGGGACACCTGTGAGGAACTCAAGGCAGGGAGTGAAGGACACACAGAGGGGACACAGGGACACACCTTGGGAACTCAAGGTGGGGAGCAAGGGACACACAAGGGACACAAAGGGGACACAGGTGTGAGGAACTCAAGGCAGGGTGTGAGGGACACACAAGGGACACGCAGAGGGGACACAGAGGGGACACAGGGACACACCTTGTGGACACAGCTGTCGAAGAACTCAAGGCAGGGAGCAAGGGACACACAAGGGACATGCAGAGGGGACACAGGGACAGACCTTGTCGACGCAGGTGTCAAAGAACTCAAGGCAGGGAGCAAGGGACACAGAGGGGACACACAAGGGACACAGGGACACACCTTGTCGACGCAGGTGTCGAAGAACTCGAGGCAGGGCTCGCGGTCGCTGGCGAAGGAGCAGTCCTCGATGAACTGCGTGAAGAGCTGCGTGCGCAGCAGCTGCCCATAGAAACGCTGGTACGCCCGCTCGCGGGAGCGCAGGAACCCTGGGGACACAAAGGGGACACGAAGGGGGCATTGGGGTGGCATGGGATCAATGGGATGGGATGGGATGGGACGGGATGGGATGGGATGTAGAGGATGGGATGGGATGCACAGGATGGGATCGATGGGATGGGATGGGAACGGGAATGAGATGGGATCAATGGGATGTACAGGACGGAATGGGATGGGATGCACAGGATGGGAAGCACCAGATGGGATGGGATGCACAGGATGGGATGGGATACAAAGGATGGGATGCACGGGATGGGATGGGATGGGATGGGACGGGATGGGATGGGATGGGATGGGATGGGATGGGATGGGATGGGATGGGATGGGATGGGATGGGACGGGATGGGACGGGATGGGATGGGATGGGACGGGACGAAGATGAGCAGGAACCAGCCGGACAGGACAGCACAGAACTCACAAGGACACCCCGCCATGTCCCCCCCAGCACCCCAATGCCCCGCTCTCCCTAGAGGGCGAAGAGGCTGCCGGTGTTGCAGCCGGCCGGGGCAGGCACAATGGGGTGCAGGATGGGATGGGAACAGGAATGGGAATGGGATGGGATCAGTGGGATGAGATGGGATGCACAGGACAGGATGGGACAAAGACAAGCTAGAACCAGCCGGACAGGACAGCACAGAACTCATGTTCCCACACCCTGCGTGTCCCCCCCAGCACCCCAGTCCCCCGCTCACCCTGGAGCGCGAAGAGGCTGCCGGCGTCGCGGCCGGCCGGGGCGGGCGCGGGCGCGATGGGCCGCAGGAAGGAGCGGTACCCGCGCAGGGCACAGGCCATGAAGCGCAGGAAGGCCGCCCGGGCCTCCAGCTCCAGCTGCGCCCGCCGCGCCCCCGCCGCCTCCGCGTCACTCAGAACCAGCTCCGGGGGCTCCTCCTCGCCCGGCGCACTCAGCACTGCGGGGACACGACGGGACAGGGTCAGTGCTGGGGACAGCGATGGGACAGGGTTGGCACTGGGGACAGGGATGGGACAGGGTCAGTGCTGGGGACAGGGATGGGACAGGGTTGGCACTGGGGACAGGGATGGGACAGGGTCAGTGCTGGGGACAGGGATGGGACAGGGTGGGTACCGGGGACAGGGATGGGACAGGGTTGGCACTGGGGACACGGATGGGACAGTGTTGGCACTGGGGACATGGATTTGACAGTGTTGGCACTGGGGACACGGATGGGACAGGGTCGCGGCCAGGGACACTCAGCTGGACAAGTCTCCTACGGCTGCAAAGCCCCAGGGGTGGGGTCAGTTGGGAAGCAACGCCCAGGGAATGAGGGAGTGAAGCCACAGCTCTGATCCTGCTTGGGAAATGCTCCCAGGCAGGGGGGGAATTCAGGGTGGCTTCTGACCCCAGTGGGTCCCTCTCAGTTTGGGCAGTTCCATGATAACAGCAGAGCTGGGGGTTGTGGTGACCCCCAGATCCCCCAGATCCCCCAGACCCCCCAGGCCAGCCCCAGGCCCCCCACTCACGCTCATCCAGCTGCTGGGACAGGCTGTGCAGCGAGGCCAGCAGCACCTTGCAGGGCCGGCGGGGCAGCGCGCGGGGCGACAGCAGCTTCCGCTCCTCGCTCCTGGGGACACAGGCACGAGGGCAGGGCGGGACCCCCGGGACCCCCTGGGACCCCCTACCCGCCCCCAGCCCTGGGGACACTCACTGGAAAATGGTGTTGGTGTCCAGGTCGACGAAGATGACGTCGCGGGGGGGCTCGTAGAGGTCGAAGTAGCTGGAGTGGATGCCTACAATGAAGGGCACGGGGGCACACAGCACGTCAGCCAGCGCCAGCGGGCACAGCGGGATGTAGGGGCACTGCCAGCGCAGGGGGAAGATCATCTGGGGACAGGACGAGGGTGGTCAGCGCCGCAGGGCCCCCGCCAGGCGGGATGGGGGGCCCGGCGCCGCGGGGTGGGGTCTCCAGAGCTGTGGGACCGGGATCACCAATGGCTTGGGAGCGGGATGCCCAGTCCTGTGGGATCAGGGTCCCCAGCAGCACAAAATGGGGATGCCCAGCACTGTGGCAGGGAGATCTCCATGGCACATCCCCAGCACTATGGGATCAGTGCTCCCAACACCACAGGACAGGGATCCCCAGTGCTGAGGGACAGCAATCCCCAGTGCCACAGGTCCCCAGTGCTGAGGGACAGCAATCCCAGCACTGAGGGACAGCAATCCCAGTGCCACAGGTCCCCAGTGCTGAGGGACAGCGATCCCAGTGCCACAGGTCCCCAGTGCTGAGGGACAGAAATTCCAGTGCCACAGGTCCCCAGTGCTGAGGGACAGCGATCCCATTGCTGAGGGACATCAATCCCCAGTGCCACAGGTCCCCAGCACTGTGGGACCAGGATCCCCAGTGCCACAGGTCCCCAGCACTGAGGGACAGCAATTCCAGTGCCACAGGTCCCCAGTGCTGAGGGACAGCGATCCCATTGCTGAGGGACATCAATCCCCAGTGCCACACGTCCCCAGCGCTGTGGGACCAGGATCCCCAGCACAGCAGGTCCCCAGCCCCATGGTGGCACGTCCCCTCAGTGTCCCTGCAGTGTCCCCTGCGGTCACTCACCGCCACCAGGGCTTCACCCACGCTGGTCAGGACATCGGGGCGCAGGGAGTGGATGAGCAGCTTCTGCTCGGTGAGGACGGCCACCAGCAGCGCCACCGCGTTGTCGGGGCCCAGGTTCTGCAGCAGCGTCAGGAAACTGGCCCCGCTGAGGGTGGGGACATCACCTGGTCACCCACAGCCCCCTCCCCACCTGTCCCCCCTCCCAACAGCACCCCCCAGTCCTACCTGAGGGGCAGCGGGGAGGACACGGGCCGGCACAGCAGCAGGCTGTCATAGGGGGACATCTGCAGGGACACACGGACGTGGTGGTGGGGGACACAGGGACACACTGAGCTGGGATGGGATGGGCTGGGATGGGATGGGATGGGATGGAAAGGGATGGGATGGGATGGGATAGGATGGGGTGGGACGGTCACCCCCTCCCCAGGTGACTCACCTGGACCAGGATCCGCGGGCGCTGCGGGGACGGGAAGGGCACGTTGTGCATGAAGTGGGAGATGTGCCTGCGGGCGGAGCGGCCCCGTCAGCGCGGGGGTGGCCGCGGGCCCCCGTCCCCCCCGGAGCCCCCCCCGGACCCCGCTCACGTCTCCAGGGGCAGCACGTGGGGGCCCGAGATGGAGTAGCGGTAGATGAACATGAGGAACTTGCGGAAGACGTCGAAGAAGGGCCAGTGGGACAGCACGCAGATGCTCTTGCGGGTGTGCAGCGAGCGCCCGGGCACCGGCCGCCGGTCCACCACGCTGAGCAGCCCCAGGCGCAGCGCCTGCGCCTCCGACAGCCGCTCCCGGGGAAACGCCTCGTGGAACTGGATGGCGGCGCCGTACACCTGCGGGGCACCCCGGGCTGTCAGGGCACCCCTGGCACTGCGATCCTGGGCCCATGAGGGATGGGAACCCCTGGCACTGCAATCCTGGGCCCATGACAGATGGGAACCCCTGGCACTGCAATCCTGGGCCCATGACAGATGG